>NC_083234.1:63441264-64058382 GCF_032191835.1 Heteronotia binoei
AACAGTTAAACATCCCCCCCACACAAAAAAAAGGAGTCGAAAGGAGCACATCTTTCGCAAACTCCCACCAACAATGGAATCTGAGAGTTTCACAAGCGGGTGAGTCTGGAAATGAAATGAGACGTCTAAAATGGTTAACGGAACACAAAGGCACAAAAGGAAATACTTTGTGTGTATTTTTAACAGCCTGTAGGATTGCCAATCCTCAGTTGGGGGGCAGGGGATCCCTTGGTTTGGAGGCCCTCCTCCTGCTTCAGGATCATCAAAAAGTGTGTTTGTGAGGGGGTGGAATGTCCACCTGGCAGTCCATTATTCCCTATGGAGACTGGGGCTCCCTATAGAGATCCGTGAGTATCTGGGGCTCTGGAGGGGCTGTAGTTTTAGGCAGAGGCACCATATTTTCAGCATAGCATCTGGTACCTCTTCTCAAAACACCCCCCAGGTTACAAAAAGATTGGGCCAGGGGGTCCAATTCTATGAGTCCCAAAAGAAGGTGCCCCTATCCTTCAGTATTTCCAAAGCGCGGTCCCTTTAAAAGTGATGGCCAGAACTCCTTTTGAAGTTCAACCATGCTTGTCACAACCTTGCTCCCGGCTCCACCCACAAAGTCTCCTGGCTCCACCCCCAATCTCCGCAGATATTTCGTGAGACGGACCTGGCAACCCTAAACCTGGGAAAATTGAAAGGGGCGTGCCGCCCTCCAGATAGGTCTGGAGATTTCCTGAAATTCTCTGGAGAAACTGGCTGCTTTGTTGGAGGGTAGATTCTATGGCATTGTACCTTGCTGGGGATCCCTCTCCCCAAAAAAGCCTGTCCCCCCTGCTTCCTCACCCCAAAACTCCAGGTGACCCTGGATCTGGCAGCACTAATTGAAGAGATGATTCCTTTGGAATAATCTGCTGCAATCTGGCCCAAGACTAGGCAGACCACAGTTCAAATCCCTTCCTTTCTGCCTGTTTGTCTCTCTGCCGGTCTGCCTAGTATAGTTTAATCGCAGCTGCATATTGTCACTGGGGTTCCCCTGTTAAAACTCAGCAGAGCCTGCCTGGTGTAATGCTCTGGGCTTATTTTTGTAGGAAAAGCCCAGCAAGAACTAATTTGTATATTAGGCCACACCCCCTGACAGCACCATTGTTTCACACAAGGCTTTTTTGTAGGGAAAGCTCAGCAGGAACCTATTTGCATATTAAGCCACACCCCTGGCACCAAGCCAGCTGGAACTGCGTTCCTGGGCGTTCCTGCTCAAAAACCGTCCTGGTAATGCTTAAGAGTGATCAGACTTGGGTCGAGGAAAGAGGAGTTGAAGCATGCCTGGTGATCTCAAACCAGTCATTTTTGTCAGCCTAACCCACTTTACAGGGTCATTGTGTGCAGTGTTCCCTCTGAACTGAGCTAATGTGAGCAAGCTCACAGTTTTTTAGCCTCCAGTTCACATATATTTGTCTTAGCTCAGGGAAAACGGCCCCAAAGCAAACTAATTTATGCAGGAGCTCACAACTTGAATGCCAGTAGCTCACAAAGTAGAATTTCTGCTCACAAGACTCTGCAGCTTACGGGGAGCATTGCTTGTGTGAAGCTAAAATGGAGGAGATGAGAATCATCTTAGCCATAGATTGGGGGAAAGACGGAGCAGAAGTAGCTAAATAAATGCATTCCAGACATATCATTGGGCTCTATAAAGCAGTTCTCGGAAGCTGGTGTTCCAGTCTGGATTGGGGCCACAGCATTAGAAAAGAGGGGATCAACTCTGCTCTTCTTCCCTCTGCTGTTTCCCCAGACTGAAATGCCTTCATTCCTGGGGTTGCCAGCTTGAGGTTGGGAAATTCCTGGAGATTTGGGAGGTGGAGCCTGGGCAGGGAGAGATTCAGGAGAAGAGTGACCTTATGGGGTATCATGCCATAAACTCCACCCTGTAAAGCAGTCATGTGCTCCAGGGAAACTGACCTCTGCTGTCTGGAGATCAGTTGGAATTAGGGTTGCCAGGCTCTACCTTGTCTCCGGCTGGGAGCTTTGGGGAGCGTTCCAGGAGGGGAAGGAGACATCCCCAAGGTGATGACATCATGCATAAGTGCATCATGCAGCCCCTTGGGAGGCACTGGCAGTGACTGCTTGCAAAAACCATATTGCTTTAAATTATTTTTTGCAAATGCATCTGAACTCCAAGCAGCAGATTCGCCACTTGGAGTTTGGGCATGTGACCAGTGGCCTCCCCTCTCCTTCCCTTCCTGCAAGATTTAAAGGGCCCTCCAGCTGCAAGGCCCTTTAAATCTAATGAGAGGGAGAGGGGTGAGCAGGAGCCTGTGGAATCATGGCTCGCCCACTCCCACCTGGGGACTGGCAAGCCTAGTTGTAGTCCTGAGAGATTGCCAGACCCTGCTTAGAGGTTAGGAACTGACTCCTTCCCAAGTTGCTTTAAGCCCCCATAAAGAAAGAAGCCAAGTGCACTTGACTGAGTTCTTCCCCTTTTAGGATTGAAAGCGGCCCAGAGAGTTATTTCCTATTGGGGAAATAACCTTGAAAAGATAACCCAAGCCTTGGCCAACATCTTTGATACAGATCGGGGCTTCCTTTTGGGTGCATTTTTAGAGTGGGGGAAAAAAAACCCTCTGGAGTTCCAGTCCAGGATTGTGCAAGATTCAGCCATGAACGCTTGCGGCCGAGGCCACATTAGGTGCCAAAACTCTGTTGCCCTGTTAATTCCAGCTTCACTTTCTAGCTGCTTCTGCTCAGGCATTTAACCTTCCTGTTGGTTTGAGAATGCGGAAATGCCTTTGATGGCAAACTGTGGAATGAAGCATTGGCTGTTTGTTTAGATTGCTAATGCCAAACAAGAGCTGGCAGGTGAGCAGAACGATGATGTTACCAAGCTCTCTCTCCGTATTTCCTTCAGTCCATTCTGGTACTTGTAGAGGGATCACTTAAGAGCAACCAGCATCTTACAGTGGAGGAAGCCAGTCCTTGGTATGTTGGGCAGTGCAGTGCCAATCCCTACTTGGCCATGAAGTGCAAATCCCTGGTGCAAATACCTACTTACAGCTGGGAATTCCTGACTCCTGAGACAGGTGAACAGGGACCTCAGTGGGGTACAATGCAATAGACTCCACCCTCTCAAGCATCCATTTTCTCCAGAGAAAGTGAACGCTGTAGTCTGGAGATGAGCTGTAATTCCTGACTGGAAGCTGGGTTCAGGTAGCTGGCTCAAGGTTGACTCAGCTTTCCATCCTTCTGAGGTTGGTAAAATGAGTACCCAGCTTGCTGGGGGGAAAGTGTAGATGACTGGGGAAGGCAATGGCAAAGCACCCTGTAAAAAGTCTGCCATGAAAACGTCATGATGCAATGTCACCCCAGAGTCGGAAACTGAGAAGCTTGTAGTCAGCAAGTAGAAATCCTTGCACCTGTATAAACCCTGTGCTGCATTCAAGCGTTGGTTCTGTAGTTTTTTGTTTGCATTGCATGTGTTTCTTGTGGGATATTTAAAATACAATTTATATCCATACTATATACAAAGACATTTTTCACTGAAGAATTCCTGCATTCCAATGTGTTGACATTTCTGACATATTATTGTACTCTTCATTCCAGTATGTTGACACACAATTTTTTTTTGGGGGGGGGGTGGGTGGGATCATTTTTGAGCAGGAGAAAACAGAAAATGGTGCAGATTTTTTTAACAAAATTCCTGCTGTTTTGATCTGTACAAGTGGAAAGCAAAATGGAAACCAGAATTTTGGGCTGAAATAGCAGCAAGGCCACACAATTCCAAATCAGCTCAAGTTGTCATGAGGAGAAAACAGAGAAGGACTGGGGATTCTGCCTTATACTTTTTAGATGAAAGCTGAGGTTAAAAATGTTGTAGGTCTGGGGTTTACCCGGGGCTTTTTTGTAGCAGGAACTCCTTTGCTTATTAGGCCACACACCGCTGATGTAGCCAATCCTCCAAGAGCTTACGGGATCTCCTTACAGGGTCCACCGTAAGCTCTTGAAGGATTGGCTACATCAGCGATGTGTGGCCTAATATGCAAAGGAGCTCCTGTTGCAAAAAAAAAAAAAGCCTTGGGTGTACCCTACCTTTTGATCCTGTGGGCACCTTTGGAATTCTGACATGGTGTGACAGGTATGGCCACAAAATGGCTTCCATAGGAGGAGGAGCCTAGGGTTGCCAAGTCCGACACAAGAAATATTTGGGGGTGGAGCCAGGATCAAGGGTGTGGCAAGCACAATTGAACTCTGAAGGGAGTTCTGGCCATCACATTTAAAGGGACCACACTCCTTTTAAATGCCTTCGCTCTATATAGAATAATGAAGGATATGGGCACCTTCTTTGGGGGCTTACAGAATTGGACCCCCTGGTCCAATCTTTTTGAAACTTGGGGGGTGGGTGGGTTGAGGAGAGGCAACAGATGCTGTGCTGAAAATTTGGTGCCTCAACCTCAAAAAAACAGCCTCCCCCAGAGTCCCCGATACCCACAGATCAATTTTTCATTAAACCCTATGGGAATCTATCTTTATAGGGAATAATGGAGTGCCCTGCAGATATTTCCAACACCACCCCCCTGCTTTCTGATGACTCTGAAGCAGGAGGAAGGCCTCTAAACTGGGGGATCCCCTGACCACCACCACCCCGCCCCGGGGGGAGCCAGACACAAAATGACCACTGTAGCTTACCTTCCCCCACACAGTGAAGATCCTTGTTCTTTAGCGGCACCTGCTGCCAAAGCAATTATTGTAAAACAAATCTGCACAGACAATCAAATCTCTAGTGGCCACTCAGAAGCCCTGCTGGACAAAAGCCCCGCCTGGCCCCGCCTACTTCTAAAAACATTTGGAGGGTGCTTGGAAAGGTGTCAGCATGTTGGGGATCCCTGCTGTTGAGAGGCCACAAGACGGTGATCCCCTGCAGAACCAAATTAAACCCTATGGAGGCCCCTAGGCAGTTGAAATCTCGGGGGACTCTTGCAAATGATCTCAGAGTCCGAGCACCCGCCCTGCTGCCCATGGGCCCTGCTGCAGCCTGCAGGCACCTGCATAAAAGCCCCTTTTACTAAGCTGTGGGGGAGAGGCAGAGAGAGGCAAACTTGGCGACGACACAACCAGCAGCTGCACGAGGCAAGTCGGGCAAAGAGTAGCTCAGTTGCTGGCTGTGCGTGGAGGCTGGGAGGGCTGCCTCCACGCAAGTGGGGGAAAACGGGGGGGGGGGGGAGGGAAGCTGCTCAGGGCTCCTAAAGGCATGGGGGCCCATAGGCCAGTGACTACTTGGCCTAATTGTTAACTCAGCCCTGATCCCTTGCCCCAAAGAACAACCAGAGCAAACTCAGTCAATGAACAGCTGCGGAGAAAAGACTAGAGCTGCCAAGTCTGTGTTAGAAAATATCTGGAGACTTTGGGAGTGGAGCTGGGAGAAGGCAGGGTTTGGGGAGGGGCGGAGGCTGGCAACCCTATGAAAAGATACCAAAGGAACAGGAAAAACCTCACCTGTTTGGAAATCGGCTTGAAATTTCCAAAGTTGGCAGTCCTGAGGCCTATCTTGCATACATCAGTGGGCACCCAGCCAGATTTTGCCCCACCCATTGCTGGTCTGAACATAACATTGCTTCAAAGAATTGACTCAAAGAGGCTGCGTGGCGAGGAAAAGAAGAAGAGAAACACACTGGCAAAGCTCTTGGATGGGGCTGCCAAAGAACCCTGATTTACCTGGGCTTCCTTGTGTTCGGGGCTTTCTGCCATTTCTGACTTCAGCTCATCGCTTCTGGGATGGGGAGGAAGTGACACAATTGGCTTTCTTTCTTTTTTCAGAAGCGCAGAATAAGGAGATGCAATCGCTGAAGGTTGGATCTACCTCCGTACGGTAACAGGCGTTTTGAAGCAAAACTTGGAATCGCTATGGCCCCTGGCAAAAATCAAACTGCGACGGACAAAAAAGACGAACTGTCTTTCTCAGTATCATACTGCTGGAGTCAAGGAGAGGAACACTCAGCTCACAGGAGGGAAGGTAAAGTGAATAACTTGCTCTGCCGGTTATCAGGTGGGAAAAAATAATAAACCAAAAGGTGAAACTGAGCTGAGAGAGACCCATTTTCCTCATCACAGCAAATCGTTGGAGCTGGCACAGGAGATTTAGAAAATGACACCTGGAGTAGAGTATGGATGTTTTTACCCTGACAGTTTGTGGCTCTCTATCACCACATTGGAAACTCACCTTTTACGTTACCTAACGTTCTCACAACTGTTTTGCATTGTTGGTGCCCGAAGAATCTACATTTGTTTCGGTGAGATGAATTCTGGCGCTGCTGCAGCAATGTTTTTCTCAAAACTAGTTTTGATCCAGTCATTTCTCTAGAGGCGTTTCAAACTTGTATTGTAGAAGTTTTCACGCGTTTTAAAAGACTCCTCCAAAAGCCACATGGCGCAGTAATTTGCATGAGAACTGGCAGCACTTGAAATTTTTACGTATCATTGCTTGCCTCATCTTGTAATTGAAATTTGTATTGTTTTTGCAGTGTTGACACGGTTTCCGAGAAATCGTATTCATTTAACTAAGCACTGGTATTCCATCTGCCTTATAATCAGAGACCTCCCCCCCCACCCCACAAACTGAAACGCTTTCAGCAGGAAATATAGAAGTTTGGCTATGCAAAATGAGCACAGCAACTCCACCGATGTAAAAGGAAAATAATTAAAGTGGAATGGTGGCAGGTGATTTGAAGACTCTAAAACTCTGGATCAAACTCAATGTAAAAACACCCAACATGGAGACAGAAAATGTTGTTTCTCTTCCCAGTGGCACTCAGTGTAAGGGCAGGACATTCATGATAGGAGAGGCAGAACTTCTTTAAGCAACACCAGGTGATGGAGTTGGCTGCTGCAGAGGTGGTTACTGTAGAGATTGGGTTAGATGGCCTTTAAAAGCAAATCCAGAGAGAAGAGGTCTATCAATAGTTATGAGCTATTGTAGTGGAACCTCCCTGTTTAGTGACCGTGTCCCTCTGAATATGAGTGGGGAGCACAAAAGCAAGGAAAGGGACATTGTCTTCTGTTTTGCGGCTTCCTGCGGGGAATCTTGTTGACCACAATCAGAAGCTATGGAATGCTGGACTGGATGGAACCTAGACAAGATCTTATGGTCTTCTGCAGGGCTTTTTTTTTTGCCAAAAAAGCCCAGCAGGAACTCATTTGCATATTAGGCCACATCCCTGGACATCACAATTGTTTCTCACAGGGCTTTTTGGGTAGAAAAAGCCCAGCTGGAACTTATTAACACATTAGGCCACACCCCCTGATGCCAAGTCAGCCAGAACTGCATTTCTGTGCATTCCTGCTTTTTTAAAAAAAAGCCCTGTTCTTCTGACATTGTGCTTATTTTATATTTGTTTTACATTTCATTATATTTCTTTTGAGCCAAGTAGCAGATTTCAATAGGGAATTTTCATTCTTTTTTTTAAGGGAGAGATGTTAATGGGAGCCACGTGGCCAGGCCGAATGTGATACTTTGGTGTGAAGGACCAAGAAGAAGTGTTCTCCCAAATGTATTATTTAGGCAATTGACATCCTGCCTTTCCTTTTTTCTGAAAGAGTACCCAAGGTGGCTTATAATTGTGAATAATAGAAGCAATATCGTCAGATCACACTGATAAAGTTGCAGTATAAAATAAATAGCCATAGTAGTTGGCACCAAAAACAAGCCAAACACAACCTAGCAAAACCAAAACTCTGTACAAAAAGCCCTTCGAGGAAGGAGGGAGCCAATGTATAGATTGCTTTTCTTGCTGAATCAGGGGTGGGCAAAACTGAACATAATATGGTAGTTCCAGCATGGCAGATGCCTATCAAGGCTTAAATGCTGCCCTTTACAACCCCAAATTACTACCATTCTCTTGGAGCACATGGATCCATCTTACTTTGGTCCAGGGGCCATTTCATAGAGCTCTGCATAACTCATTTGCATTTGCCAACACACCCCTGACATCACCAGAAGGTGTACTAAATTATATCAGCTCAGCATCTATCTTAAAATGCTTCTTGAATGATAACTGTCATCATAAAACTTTTCTCCCATCATAATTCTTAAATTACTTTCTCCTATGTGTCCACAGTGGCATGAGGAAGATTTCCATCTGTCTGCTTTATATGTTTTGGTTATTTTCTCTTTTTTGTGGGGTGGGGGTGGGGTGGGGATATTAGACTGTCAAATCTTAGAGTTCAGCAAAATTCTCACAGGGGGTTTGAACAATGGAGCCCTGAAGCAAGTATTCTTTGGGGGGTGGGTAAGAAAGACCACAATAAAATGTAGAGGTTCTGGAGCTCTGCTCCTATGAGTTCCTGCCCAAAATGAGGCCAGCTTTGGCCAGTGATTACTGTCTGAGAAGGAACTGATTTTTTTTTTTTTTTAAAAATCTCAGATAATTTGTGGTGAAAAATGTGGGCCTTTCTACGCTTTTCCTGAGGTAAATTGTAAAAGCCAGGGGAGATCAACTTCTCCCCACCAACACCACCCCTGACAGTCCCTTCAGAACAAATTTCACCTTCCAAAAATGTGGAGGAGAGCTGTCCGTAACTGACCTAGATTCTTCTGAGTATGCAAGGCCAGCTTTTCCTGACAGGATTATTGGGATTTGTAGTTTTCTATTCCCCCCAGTTCACAGTGGTGGCTACTGTGAGCCAGGCCTGAGCTCAAAGTCAGAGTTCTAAAACTGTGGGAGTTAATAGTTTGGGAAGTATCTTTCAGTGGGCTAGATTTGGTTCAAGAAGCTTAACAGCGTGAGAGGTGTGGTGACTGGACATGGATCACTGGAATCCCTTGTCCCCTTTTGGGCCATGAAGCTCAGTGGTTGTCCATGCGCTGGTCACTTTTGCCTAACCTACATCACAAAGTTATCAAAAGGGGGAAACAACAACAAATGGATACCACTCCGAACTCCTTGGAAGTAAGATGGGGTAGAAATGTATGAAGTGAGGACATGAGGGGAGGAATACCCAGTATAATAACAAGCCCTGTCAGGGACCAGTGAGCCAACTGAACTAATCAGCATGATAGCAATCAGGTTTTTTTTCTTCCCTCACGGGAGGATTAAATCCTCCACCTACATTGGGCTATGAGACATTGACTACTCCTCTTATCTTGATGCTGAGTCTTCTCTACTGATGCTTTCCAGAACTTCTCAACGGCCAAGTCCTCATGGTCCTGTCTGCTCGCAAGGCCTGCTCGCCTGCCCGTTTTGATACGAATCTTTGTGCAGCGAGACTGAAGAGCTTGGGAATCCAGGTGAGGTTCCACGCCTTGGTGAATACCTGTGGAGCAGATGCTTGGCTGTTTTCCTAATGCTGTCTGATGCAATGCCATGTGCTTATCTAGCCTCTATGCCTGGAGAAATCGGGATCAACCAGATTGGAGTGCAGGAGTAGTCATTTTGCGTGGGCTGACTACTTTTAGAGTTGCAGCCGCTTCCCTCTTGCTGGCTGTCATCCAGCACAGAATGATTTCTGCAAATTTATGTGCGCCAGAGCTGGATTGTGGTAATTGAATCTAGCGCAGAATGATCCAGTGTGGAGCCATCTCTTTTGCATGCAGCTCATACTTACCCATGAGATCCAGGAGTCAGATCCACTTAAGCTAACTTAATCCACTGCTAAAGATAATGTATTGCTTACTGCTGTTGTTGTGATGTTATCAGATAGCTTTTAGTTTGAATTGGCTAATTGAGTGGCATTATTTCATTAGACTGGATCTTACCATCTCATCAACTCAATCTTACTTTGGTCTCCTCCTTGCTGCTGTCTACCTCCCATCCCTTTGGGTGGGCTTGTTCTCCCTCCAAAGGGAAAGATTGTAAGATTCTACCCATTGTTGTTTTTTTCACCTTGGGAATAAAGGGAGTTTTAGTCTCTTCCCCTGTCCCTGACCAACTCACTAGACAGAAAATAAAGTATAAATGCCTTTCTCCATGTTGCATCATGATCACTGAGTTTGGCAATACGAGATGACTGTGGGTGTTTTCGCACTCACGTTTTACTGGCGCCACGACCCTCCTCACGCCGGCGAATCTGCATGGATTTCGCACCAGAAGCGCCGGCGCACCCAGAAGCGCCGGCTACTTCCGTCGCTAAGCCAGCGCAAACGTTTTCCTGCATCTTTGCGATTTCCGTTTGCGCTGGCTTAGCGACGGAAGTAGCCGGCGCTTCTGGGTGCGCCGGCGCTTCTGGTGCGAAATCCATGCAGATTCGCCAGCGTGAGGAGGGTCGTGGCGCCAGTAAAACGTGAGTGCGAAAACGGCCTGTAGTATGAAACTCAACAGCCACAATCCTACACAGAATTAGTGTTTCTTATTCTTCGTTGTCATCTTAGTATCTATATATTTAATTTTGAAATTGGGGTGTAGTTCAAAAGATCCACACAATGGGGCTAGGGCTGACAATGGAGATTTTTGTACAAATATAAAGGAAATTTTAGGTTTGCAGGAAAAAAATCTGAAATTAATACACGTGTGCATTCTCTCTCTCTCTCTCTCTCTCACGCACACACACACACACAAACATGAGATTAACTCCCCCATCATAGAAAAAGTGGTTTGGATTCAGCCAGTGTTTTTTTTTTTTTTTGCTTAATGTCAACCAATTCCATTTCGTACTATAGTCCCCGCCCCATAAAGCTTTTGACCATGAAGGTCCCATAATCCCCAGCATGGTTTTTCTGGAGGTCAAATGGGACCCCATCTTTCCTTTTTCACCAGGCAAAAAACTGGCTGGATCCAACCAAATGTCTTTTGGTTAGTGAGAATACTACAGAGATCTCTGTGGCCATTTGGGAGGTTGCTAAGAAATGACTTCCATGTTTTGGTTAGTGTCCGGAGAGAGACTGGAAAGGATTTTTTAAAGGAGGAAAAAAAGGAAGGAAGCAAGTAAAGGGGAGAGGAGGGAGGTAAAGCTGAAAGGGGAAGCAGAAAAAAGATAGGTGGGTGGAATAGAAGAAAAGGGGAGAGGCTGCAGGGGGAAAGGAGTGAAAGCTGAAGATGGGGGTATAGGTAAAGGTAATTATGTAAAAATGTAGATGAATCAGAAATGCAAATCTAGCAGAGAAAGAGAGATAAGGACGCAGGAACAGGAGAGAGACTGGGGAAAGGGAGCTGCCAGGATGGGGGAAAGAGGAAAAATAGATATAGTGGAGAAGGGGATATGAGGGAAAAGAAATCCCCCACAAGCCAGCACAGGTCTCCCACTTGTATTGACTGTTTCTCTGAGTACAAGAAGACAGGTCCTTGCTCTGAGGAGCTTACAGTTTGGCCTCCTGGAGACAAGAAAGAGAAGGGAGGCAGGGAGGTGGAGGCAAATAGAAGAGGGATATTCATTCATTCCATGGCATGCACTTCGGCTTAGATCAGTGCTTAAGGAAAGAGGCTTCATTAAAAAAGAAGGCGTGCCTGGGGAGGATACCTAGCTCAGTACTTCAGACCCTGGCACCTTCAGTTAAAGGATCTGAATTAGCTAAGCTGGGGAAGATGCTTCTCTTCCTGAGATTTGGAAAAGTCTCTGCTGACCAAAAGAAATGGAGCTAGGTGGAACGGAGGTCACTCTGAATCCATACAAGGCTTCTTCATGTGTGTTCAACTAGCTTTTTTTAAAAAATAGAATGCTTATACCCAGGTCTCAGATTCAGCAGGAGCTCACAGGAGCGCAGCTACTGAATCTTTCTGACGGTTTCCCCTGTTTGGTGTAGTGGTTAGGTGTGTGGATTTTATCCGGGAGAACTGGGTCAGCCATAGCTCTCATAGGAGTTGTTCTTGAAAGGGCAGCTTCTGGGAGAGCTCTCTCAGCCCCAATTATCTCACAGGGTGTCTGTTGTGGGGGGAAAGGAGATTGTGACCGCTCTATGAAATTCATAGTATAGGACGGGATATAAATCCAATATCATCATCATCATCGTCTTCTTCTTCCCCACCTACCTTGTCCATTGAATAGTAGGTACAGCTGCATAACAATCCCTGGATTCGAAGAGCCAGCCAGCCACTAGGGGCTCTGCCACACACCCCAGCAGCTCTCATTAACCCCTGGAGAAGTCCACACCACCCACCCCAGCAAGTGGGTGGCTTGCTGGCCTTTTGACTTGGTGGGGGAGCAGCCAAGGAGAGCCCCAGGTGAGCGAGGCCTGCTTGGGCTGGATGGATCTCTAACCATCTCAAGCAGGCCTCACTCGCCTGGGGCTCTCCTTTGTTGCATCGGGTTGCTTTTGGCTGGGGGCGGCAGCATATGCGAATGAGCTATGCTAATGAGCTCGACCACTTATTTTTCTACAAAATGACCCTTGCTTATATCTCACCTTTCTATTTAAAACACTTAAGACAATTGAAAATACTGACCTGGGTAGCCCAGGCAAGCCTGATCTCGTTGGATCTCGGAAGCTAAGCAGGGTTGACCTTGGCAAGTACTTGGATGGGAGACCTCCAAGGAATACCCAAGCCAGGATGCAGAGGCAGTAGCCAAAACAAAAGGACTGCAGTGTGGAGAATACAAAACAAAAATACACAGCTCTAGGCCTAACAAGAAGCAATATAGTAATAGCCAATGTTCCCTCTAAGCTGTCGTGAGCAAAAATTCTGCTTTGTGAGCTACTGGCATTAAAGTTGTGAGCTATTGCATTAATTAGTTTGCTCTAGGGCCATTTTTTCCTGAGCTAAGACAAAAATGTGTGAGCTGGAGGCTAAAAATCTGTGAGCTAGCTCACGCTAACTCAGAGGGAGCACTGGTAATAGCCAGTATATATATATATATATATATATATATTTTTTTTACAAATACACAATATACAAATGCCAGATATAAAGTATGGACTATGGTGGGTCAATCCTCAGGTCCAAGGATGCATAGGTTGCTAGTCTTGCTATCACTTTGAAGTGGAACCTAGCCAGATTCCAAAGAGCTTACAAACTTAGTAACAAGAACTTGTGTTTACATGGAAATCACTGCCAACATTCATCAGGAGCCGAAGCCTGCGATAATTATACAGGGAAAGACGGGGGAACCTACTGACTATCCCCGGGCCGAAAGAGGTAAAACTGCAGAGTACCCGGCCCCGCAGCTATGGAACCAACTTCCAGAAGATATGCGGGCCCTGCGGGATTTTGGACAGTTCCGCAGGGCCTGCAAGACCTCCCTTTTTCGGATGGCCTTCAGCGACTAAACAGAGAAACTGCTAAATCAGGGGTCCTCAAACTACGGCCCGCGGGCCAGATGCGGCCCGCTGAGGACGTTTATGCGGCCCGCCGGGTTATGGCAAAATTAGACCGGAAGTGACGTTCGACCTAAACTCGCGTTAGCAACGCACGCTTCCGGCACTGGGCTGAGGCGGCGGAGACAGAGTGTGAGGTGATACCGAGGTGAGGTGAGTTCCCAGGCCGGGGTGTGTGGTGTGGGGAAGGGAGAGAGATGCAGAAGACGGAGAACTGACGGCCCGCGGCCTTGTACAGTAACAGCAGTCCGGCCCTTCAACAGTCTGAGGGACAGTGAACTGGCCCCCTATTTAAAAAGTTTGAGGACCCCTGTGCTAAATAAATGTACCATCCACCAGCATACTAATTTTATTAATGTTTGAATTTTAGAATTTTAATCAATTGTTAAATACTTTCGTTTAAATATCACTGTATAATTTAATCTATCAATTCATGTTGTTAGCCGCCCTGAGCCTGCTTCGGTGGGGAGGGCAGGATATAAATAACATCATGATGATGATGATGATGATGATGATGATGATGATGATGATGATGATGATGACGACGATGATGATGGGAATCTTTGTAAGCTCTTTGGAGTCCTACTTGGTCTCACTTCAAAGTGATAGCAAGACTATACATTCTTTGGATTCATTCTACTCATCCTTGGGCCTGAGAATGCAGAGGCAGGCAAGCAAGCCACCTCTCTGAAACATCCAAGCCCCACAAGGGGTTGCCAGAAGTCAGCCATGACTTTAAGGCACACACATACAGAGAGAGACAGACAGAGACAGAGAGATAGAGATAGAGGGACAGAGACAGACAGACACAAACAAATTCTCACACACAAAAATTGAAAATAAGGCAAAATACTTAGGCTGAGGCTGTCAATTAACAGTATCTGAAAACATTTTAAAAGCACCTGGAAGGCTTGAATCTTAAAAAAGGCCTTACAAAATGGGGAAAAAAGTTGTTTATTTTATTTTTATTTTATTTCAACTAACTCTGAAGGCCAGAAGCAAGGAAATCAGCCAAAGTGGTGGAGCAAGCTCCACAGAAAAAGAGCAGTCATTGGCCCTTGTGCGGCTTTTCATTGGTTGAAGTTCCCTGACCAGTCATTCCCACAGGAAATGTCCCCTGGCCAACCTCAGAAGATGAGTCGAACCATGCTGGTGGACTCGTGGTGGCAATGATTTGGACCAAAACTGCTTAGGGCTCTATGGGTTAGATCAAGCACGTTGTATGGTTACCTTCAAGAGGGGTTTAGATAAAAATATGGAGCAGAGGTCCATCAGTGGCTATTAGCCACAGTGTGTGTGTGTGTGTATAATAAAATTTTTGGCCACTCTGTGACACAGAGTGTTGGACTGGATGGGCCATTGGTCTGATCCAACATGGCTTCTCTTGTGTTCTTATGTATTTGGGCCTGGAAGCAAATGGGCAGACAATAGGCATGATTTGCTCACTGGAGTCAGACTCCCTTAGCATCCTGATGACTGCATTCTGAACCTCTGAAGCATCTTTAAAGGCAGCCCCATGTTGGGTGCAATACAGTAGTCGATCTTGGATGTTACCAAGGCGTGTTTGACTTCAACCCCCAGGTTTGCCTTTCCCCAAAAGGTCTGCAGCTGGGAGACTGACACAGCCTAAGCTGAAATAATGTGCCCAGAATGCACCTCTTGCTACCTTTGTCACCTGGCACCCAATGCTAGTGAGGTGTAGAGCAGCACATGCCTTGGCTGTGAACTTACGTCTTCAGGGAGAGCACAACCCCATCTAGGGTAGGCTGAATACCAGTTCCTGGATGAACTTGGCCCTCAACTCAAGCCCCTCCAGTTTGTCGGGATTTAATTTCAATTTGTTCACTCCCATCTCCGTCCTTCTGAGCCTCCATAGTCTGGTTTTGCTGGTTCCTAGCTTCCTTTGATCTTGATGGAAAAGAGAGATAATGGGGGTGTCATCAGCATAAGGGTGACACCTCCTTCCAAATCATCAGATTATCTCTCCCAGTGGTTTCATGTAGATATTAAACATCAGGCACAGAGGTGTTGGACAGATATTTAACTCTAGTGTTTGAGTCCAGTGGCACCTTTAAAACCAACAAAGTTTAATTCACGGTCCAGGGGCTGCAACTAACTTTTCCTTTTTCGCGCGGCAAACAGGAACTGGTTTTTAGAGGATCTTGTTTGCTGCAGGAAAGAGGCAGAGCGAGTTGCAGCCTCAGGGCAGCTTGTGCGAAATCCGACAGAAGCCCCACGGAGAAGAGGAGAGTGAGAGCGAGATAGTGAGAAATTGGTCTCTGTGTGCATGCACACTTCCTCAGATACAAGTTAAGCCAGGGCTTTTTTCAAGCAGAAACGCGGTTCCGGCTGGCTTGGTGTCAGGGGGTGTGGCCTAATATGTAAATGAGTTCCTGCTGGGCTCTTTCTACAAAACCCCCTGTGTTAAATAATGGTGACATCAGGGGGTGTGACCTAATACGCAAATAAGTTCCTGCTAGGCTTTTTCTACAAAAAAGCCCTGGGTAAAGTATACTTGTACCTGGAAGCTCATACTATGAATAAAACTTTACTGGTCTTAAAGGTGCCACTGGACTCAAACTTGGTTCTGCTGCTTCAGAACAACATGGGTACCTCACCTGAATCTAATTCTAGTGTTGTTACCTACACAGATGACAACCGACCAGTGGAGAAATCTAGTTCAATCTGCAGTTCTGGAGCCAGAAGTGAGAAAGTACATGTTCTACAATTCCAGAGCATTTGGGATAGCCGTTGCTGTGGTAAGGACCGTAGTGCATC
The DNA here is from genome assembly GCF_032191835.1 of Heteronotia binoei. Lineage (NCBI taxonomy): Eukaryota > Metazoa > Chordata > Lepidosauria > Squamata > Gekkonidae > Heteronotia > Heteronotia binoei. The sequence continues at coordinate 63,457,259 of NC_083234.1, forward strand.
AGTGAAGGAGGAGGAGAGGGCAGGAATGTATTTTTCGGAGATCCAAAAATAACTATACAGTATCATGGATTTTCACCTGGTGCAGAGTGGTAAAGCTGTGATACTGCAGTCCAAGCTCTGCTCACGACCTGAGTTGAATCTCGGCGGAAGCTGGGTTCAGGTAGCCGGTTCAAGGTTGACTCAGCCTTCCAACCTTCCGAGGTCAGTAAAATGAGGACCCAGCTTGCTGGGGGGAAAGTGTAGATGACTGGGGAAGTCAATGGCAAACCCTTCTGTAAAAAGCCTCCCGTGAAAAAGTCGTGATGCGATGTCACCCCAGAGTCAGAAATGACTGGTGCTTCCACAGGGGACTACTTTTACCTTTACCTTTATCATGGATTCGAGCAGAACTTGGCTGCGGCAGATTGCCAGTTTCTTGACAGCAAAGAATTGCAGACCTAATAGCTGCCTTGGTGAATCTGACCAAGGTCCATGGAAGCCAGACACTTTGGGGAGTGGGCCGAGGAACCCTTGACTTTCAGCCTCAGCTGCTCATCATAGTATAACTTGCAGTTTGCATTGACCAAATGCCAGAACCAATGGCTCAATGTGGTTCAGAGCACTGAATGAGACCTGACACAGAGCACCATGGGAGGAGGAGGGAGGGAGGCATGACTCCTCCACTGCCGTCTCTGCCAGTCTGATGCTCCAGGTGGCCACTGAGTTGCTTGGGTGGTGAACCGCTCCTGCCCATGAAATCTCTGCCACCCATTCCAGTCCCGACTCTTTTCCTATCACTGGCTCTGAGGTCTGGAGTGATTTAGGTGGGTTAATTTTGCTGGTGGCCTGATGTCTTGAATGCGTTACAACAAATGACACTTAATTTTGCTGATATCATCTTGGCCAAATAAAGGTCCCCTGTTTATTGGCTGTTCTTTCTTTCTTTTCAGAATTTCATTCATTCTGTCTCTGGGTCTTTTTCAGGTTTTCTATGTGACTCTCTGGATCAATCTTTTTTCCACTCTGCAAATATATTCCTTAGGACAGAGCTGGAAAATCAGTATTTTGGTGACCTTAGCGGCCCTTGTGGCTGCGTTGGTCATCAGGTTCATCATTCATCAACACCATGGAAAGGTAAGCTGAATGAAGTGTGTTTGGGGATTGTGGCAGCCTAAAGGGTCACCAGGTTTCCTTGAGGTCCTTTTGACCAATCCTCAGCTGCTCGAATAGTGCAACCCGTCACCAGAATGATTTTACCTCTTCACAGTGTAGTTCAGGGGTGGCCAAACTTCCTTAATGTATGAGCCACACAGAATAAACATCAGATGTCTGAGAGCTGCAAGACATGAATGTCAGACGTTTGAGAACTGCAAGACAGGAAGGAAGAAAGGAAAATAGATGGAGGAGGGAGAGAGAAGTTGAAAGAAAGCAACTTTAACCTTAAATGAACATATGATCATATGAAGCTGCCTTATACTGAATTAGACCCCCGGTCCATCAAAGTCAGTATTTACTCAGACTGGCAGCGGCTGCCCAGGGTCTCAAGCTGAGGCTTTTTCATGCCTGTTAAATGTCTAATAAATGCATTCTCCAAGCCGCTGGCTGGCTTGGCAAAGTGATTTAAAGAAAGAAATTCCTGCTCCAAGCCGGCTGATGGGGCAGTGGGGGCTTTGAGAGCCACACAATATGTGTGAAAGAGCCACATGAGGCTCCCAAGCTGCAGTTTGCCCACCACGATGTAGTTGGTCCAGACTGAAACTGGTCCTCAGAATCTTTTCTAAAAATGATCTATGATTTTACAACTTTGGCCAGTGCAAACTGAATCAAGATGTGTGGATATATTTTCCCCATTCCATTCAATTCCTTAATAGTTTTGGAATGTTGCTCTATATGGTATTTTTCTCCGCCTTAATTCCAGTTTAATGAGGAGAATTTCTAAAATTAATTCCAGCAATCGCATTGCGGCTGCCATAGGTGTATGATATGGATCAGGACACTTTCCCTGATTAAAACTGCACCCCCTTTCCAGATGGCTTTAATTTCCACGAGAGAGGTTTCTGGCCCTTGGAATGCTCTCTAGAGAGTAGCTCAGTCATAAAGAAACAGAAGCTATTCTTGGAATGTGCTGGATCTTCTCTGAGGAGTATGAGGTGTCTGAGCTCAATACAGACTGGTAACTTCCTCCCCACCAAAACCATTCTATCTAATTCATGCAATCTCATGAATCATGGGCGGGGGGGGGGGGGGCGGAATCTATTTTGCTTCTGAAATCACATTATATCATGGATCTACAACCAAGGCTGGGTCCCCTGGGATCTAAAAACATGGAGATGCCCTGCTGGATCAGGTCAGGGATCCATCTGGTCTAGCATACTGTTTCATGTACTGGAAAACTGGTTGTCCTGGACAGCTGACTAAGAAGGTTTAGCAACCAAAATCATCCCGTGATGTTGTCTTCTGGCATTGGTAGTCAGAGATTTGCTGCCTCTGAGTGTGGAGATTCCCTTTAGGTCCTCTGTAAAGCATATCTGTCATTCCTTGCTACTCATAGTTGGACATAAGGGATGGCACAGTGCAGTATTGTGTCATGCGCTGAGCACAGCAGTGTCAGAACTTGAAGAACTTCAAACGAAACTCATTACTTTGTTGCAAAAGTATAAGACGTTTATTTGAGAACAGTGTTCATGGAAGGTACAAGTTGACTCTGATAACGGGCTCAGCGATTGATACATTTTTGATGCGGTTGTGACAGAAACAATAAAACCATTTCTCACACTCTAGGAGACAGTTGTCTGTTCCCAGGGTCCCTTATCTCCATGGAGGAGGAAGGAGCCCTGCTGTGATGCTCTAGCCGGCTAGCTTCAAAGGACACCTGCAGATGTTTTCCAGAGGCTATCTGTCACCCTTCAGTGCTTACAGTTTGTTTGAAATGCAAAGCCTTTAGTTAGTAGGCCTAGCTACAAGGACATGGGATTAGTAGACAGTTACAATATGGAGTCAGTTAGGCTAACATTACTAAGCTCAGCATACATAACAGATACAAGTTCTGACAAGCAGTCAACACTTTTGCACTGAACAATGAATTAAGCCTCTGCTGATGTGCAATACTCAGGGCTTTTTTTGTAGCAGGAACTCCTTTGCATATTAGCCACTCCCTCCCGATGTAGCCAATCCTCCAAGAGCTTACAGGGCTCAATACTGTAAGCTCTTGGAGGATTGGCTACATCAGGGGTGTGTGGCCTAATATGCAAAGGAGTTCCTGCTACAAAAAAGCCCTGGCAATAATCATCAACCTTAGCATTGGAAAAAGTGCAGAAAAAGGGCAACTAGAATGATTAAAGGGTTGGAACACTTTCCTTATGAAGAAAGGTTAAAACGCTTGGGGCTCTTTAGCTTGGAGAAACGTCGACTGTGGGGTGACATGATAGAGATTTACAAGATTATGCATGGAATAGAGAAGGTAGAGAAAGAAGTACTTTTCTGCCTTTCTCACAATACAAGAACTCGTGGGCATTCAATGAAATTGCTGAGCAGTCGGGTTAGAACTCATAAAAGGAAGTACTTCTTCATCCAAAGGGTGAAATTCACTGCCACAGGAGGTGGTGGCAGCTACAAGCATAGACAGCTTCAAGAAGGGAGTGGATAAACATATGGAGCAGAGGTCCATCAGTGGCTATTAGCCACAGCTTATTGTTGGAACTCTCTGTCTGGGGCAGTGATGCTCTGTATTCTTGTACTTTATTGAGAACACAACTCTGGCCTTGAGGCTTATATAAGTCCCTAAGGTAGCTAACAAGGAAATTCTCTTAACAATTTAAAATCAACTTTAAACAGGGAAGGCACATCAGAACAGTGGCACCTTTAAGACCAACACATTTTTATTCTGGGTATAAGCTTCCATCTGCATGCAGGCTTCATGATGATACACTTAACTGGTGAAAGGGTTCCATGGTTTTATCATAGAATTTTCGGTGATTCCTAGACTAGTGGACATCACTTCTAGTTTCCTCCAGAAGAGACATCACGTTGCATGCATTGCCACCCCCATGTCTCTACCTCCCATCTCCCATTAGATGCCAGCCATCAACTGGTGACCCTGTATTGTTTTGTGATTGGATCCACAATCAGTGGCAGCCCACTAGCTGTTCTCAAAATTCCAAAATTGTCTAGAGATGCAAGAAGGATGGGGAGTTTGGGGACCCCATCTTGCAACACCCCTATAATGTAGGCCAGTCATTATCCTCGTATTACAGGGGTGGGGACGAATGAGAGAGAGTAAGAGAGCCCTTCTTAAATCTACCTTCTGAGTTCACCCTGATTAATAGCTCATGATGTTATACTAGCTAGGAGCTCTGTTCAGTCTGAAGCATGTGTTAGCAATGTTGTTTAAAAATTTTGGGAGGTGGTATTTTTTGTATTTGTGCAAGTTTGTGTGCACCTGAAAGTCATGGCAACCTTTGGTGACTGATCCCTACGGGAAGTATGGAGAATATTCAGAAACATGACTGAATAAAGCCTGCCCCTGTCTCCTGACTGCTGATATTCCAAGGAGGTCTCGCATCCAAGCACTTGCCAGGGCTAGGCCTGCTTAGCTTGTGAGATCTGACAAAATCAAACTTGCCTGGGCTATTCAAGCCAGGGCCATGTATTAGCAATGTTAGTAGGGCTGCCGCCATTCATGAGAGTCCAGTGGTTCACAAACACATTAACATCTCCTGGCCTTCCTTATGTATCAGATGGATATGAATACAGACATGAGGTTGGTGGCTGCCAATGAAGTTCTCATGAAACATGAACTGCTGGTGGGAGTCACGGACAAATTGGACCAGTTTCACAGCATCCCCCAGGTATGCTTTCTGCATCCAACAGCTTCCATCTATCTCTGGGAACTCATCAGTACTAATTTCACCCAAGCCATGAGATGTCGCTGAGGCAGGGCTCCAGGCATTTAGATTCCCTATGATGAGAAAACAAAAAGATGTAAAGGTAATCTCCTGTGCAGGCACCAAGTTATTACCGACCCATGGGGTGACATCGCATCATGACGTTTTCTCGGCAGACTTTTTATGGGGTGGTTTGCCATTGCCTTCCGCAGTCATCTACACTTTCCCCCCAGCAAGCTGGGTACTCATTTTACTGACCTCGGCAGGATGGAAGGCTGAGTCAACCTTGAGCCAACTACCTGAACCCAGCTTCTGCCAGGATCTAACTCAGATTATGAGCAGAGCTGGGACTGCAGTACTGCAGTTTACCTTTCTGAGCCACGGGGATCCTATAATGAGAAAGGCTTAGGGTTAAATCAGCTGCTGGGAGTTCCATGACTGGAGCTGCTAGTGTCCCCCCCCCCCACACACAACTTTTTAATGCCGTTATTGGGTGGGCAAGAAATCAGTTCTGATTGGGCCCATGGTGTGATGTGTGGTGATGGAAACTGTTGATTTATGGCAACCTCACAGGGTTTTCAAGGCAAGAGACATTTGGAGGTACTTGCGATTGATTTGATTCCCCACCCTTTCCCCACATGAAGCCAGCTGGGTGACCTTAGGTCAGTCACAGCTCTCTCAGAGCTCTCTCAGCCCCACCTACCTCACAGGGTGTCTCTTGTGGGGGAAAGGAAGGCAAGGCAACTGTAAGCCACTCCAAGACTCCTTTGGGTAGTGAAGGGCAGGGTATAAAACCAACTCTTCTTCCTCCTCTGGGCACTGACTCTGGACTTTCTAGGTGTCTCCCATCCAAATATTAACCAAGACTGACCCTGCTTATAATGTTCAAATGTTTGCTTGTATTTGTATTTAGCCACAGGCCATTACAACCAGGGATGACAAGAGAATAAAATATGTATAACACAGTCATATATAATGAAATAAGATTTAAAATAAGGCCATTAGTCCATTGTCACGTCTGGATAAAAACATCATAAAAGGTAAACATCACTAAATATTCTCTGAGATCGATGCTCAAGAAATCCCTTTATAATAGCGTTAGCCCGTATTTTCTTTGCAGCCAGAGCATATAAAGCCATTTTGTAAGAGATGTCGGCATTAGAGTTAGCTGACCCTGTTTAGCTTCTGGGATCTGATGGAATCGGGCTAGCCTAGGCCATCCAGGTTGGGACATGGTGTGACAGAAGGATTACTAAATGGTCAGCAAAATGGTAAGGATGGAGGAAGGTGTAGTGTCTTGTATCAGATGAGGGCATAGAGAATACTCAAGTAACATCCAGGCATCCAACAGAGCAAGTAGTTTAATTTATTAAGACAGGCGGGCCCGGTGTGACTTGGTCCTTGGGGTTGCAAAGAGTCGGACTTGACTGTGCGACTGAACAACAACAACAACTCTCCAGGAAGGAGACTACACACAAAATCAGGGCCAGCCAACAACTGGCTGCCAGTAAAACACTAGGGTAATAAATACTTGAATGAGCCCTGTGGCGCAGAGTGGTAAAGCTGCAGTACTGCAGTCCGAGCTCTCTGCTTATGTCCTGCTCCAGGTTGACACAGCCTTCCATCCTTCCGAGGTCGGTCAAATGAGTACCCAGCTTTCTGGGGGGGAAGCGTAGATGACTGGGGAAGGCAATGGGAAACCACTCCATAAAAAGTCTGCCATGGAAACATCATGATGCGACATCACCCCAGAGTCAGAAATGACTGGTGCTTTTACAGGGGACTACCTTTACCTTAATAAATACTTTGCACCTATGCTAGGTGATTGCTCTTGTTCAAGGGACATTCCATCACAGAAGGCTTCACCCCTCCTCCCTTTGCATCCTGGTTCTGATCAGAATCAGATCCCTGTGTGGGAAAGAACCACATTTTAAAAAAGAATAGTGAGAACTGTAATCATGAACTTCCCAGTATCTTGTCAAGTTTGGCCCAGTCAGCACTGCAAACAATGGGGTGGGGCGGCTGATTTACCAAAGGGTGGTTATTGAAAAACCAAGACTGTCCTTGACAAACAGGTGTATATATTCATAGCCACACTCCATGATGGAGTTTGCTGGTTCAAAATCAGTCCTAGCAAATTGCCCAGACCACGAGGAGGAAGGCAGACTCTGATTGCTGCTGGTTTCTCAGATTTTACCCGGCCTTAACCTTTCAAGTGTACATTCCCAGCATAAAAATTATAAACATTTATCTTTTTATTCAGTGAAATCTGAAACTCTTGGGGACTGGTTTCTGTGCCCATTTTCTAATTTGGATGCTTGAGGATTATGATTACACCATGCGTACAGTCCCACATATAAGATGTCTGGAGCCATAAGGAAATCATGCTTTTTTGTCCTGTCTCCCATGTTCCTCAGCTGTGGTTTGTTCATTTCAATGTGGAGCTGTGTCTTCAGGCCTTAGAGGAGTCAATTATAGAAATGAAGAGGAATCAGGAGGTGAGTTATGCTTGGGCATGTTTGGGCTTGTGTCTGGGGCGGTTCCCAAAGCAGGGATGCTTCCAAATTCTCCTCGTACAAATTTCTCACCAGCCTTTGGAGCTAGGATTGCCAATCCCCAGGTGGGAAACCTAGAGAAAACCGCGTTGAATAAAGTATATACAGTGCACTAGCAACTGAACAATGTTGCTATAATAAATTGCTTAACAGTAGGTTTTATGGAGAACTATTTTATACATCAATTACATACATGTATATCTTAGAATAGAATTAGTTTTTAGAATATAGTGTATTAATACCTACGTAGAGTACAACAACTGGTGTAGATATAGAATCCACTAACAGACAAAAATGATTATATGCAGTACATTAAGTACTCGAAGGATGCTGGCATTCTTCTCCAGAATAATGAATGCAAAGTGAAAGTGACGCGCTTCTGGTAGAGGGCCTGAAAAGTAATTGACAAGACGTTTGCGTGTGTAATTCATATTGAGCACGGGTTCCAGGAGTATTTATTTGCTGATTGTACACGGCTTTTTGCCTCTTGAGAGAACCAACTGTGCCCTATGAAATTGACCATTGTGTTTGTATGCACATTGAATGAGCACTGGTTCCAGAATAACTGAATGTTTGCCAGATGAAGGATGCCACCGAAACACGCCCTCTACCGGAAGCGTGTCGCTTTCTCTTTGCATTCACTATTCTGGAGAAGAATACCAGCATCCTTCGAGTACTTCGTGTACTGCATATAATCATTTTTGTCTGTTAGTGGATTCTATATCTATACCAGTTGTACTCTAAGTAAGTATTAATACACTATGTTCTAAAAACTAATTCTATATGAAGATATACATGAATGTAATTGATGTATAAAATAGTTCTCTATAAAACCTACTGTTAAGCAATTTATTATAGCAGCATGAAGAGCCCTGTAAGCTCTTGGAGGATTGGCTACATCAGAGGGGTGTAGCCTAATATGCAAAAAAGTTGGGACTAGTTTCCTGAAAATACTTTCCTTGCTTTTCATAGAGGACTAATAGAGTGGTCTGCTTTGAATATATATATAATTGTTTACATTGGTTGCTTTTTTCGTTTATTTGGAGGCTGGTTTTCACAGAAGCCTAGTGCTTTGTATTCCCCTGCCTATTACTGCCATGATTCTCTGTGTGTGGTTGCACAATCCCCAGGTGGGGGCAGGGGATCCCCTGGTTTGGAGGCCCTCCCCGGCTTCAGGGTCATCAGAAAGCGGGGTGAGGGGAAGAGGGAAATGTCTGTTGGGTGCTCCATTATTCCCTATGGAGACCAATTCCCATAGGGTATAATGCAGAACTGATTTGTGAGTATCTGGGGCTCTGGGGGGCTGTTTTTTGTGGTAGAGGCTCCAAATTTGCAGCATATCATCCATTCCCTCTCCTCAAAACACCCTCCACAAGTTTCAAAAGGAATGGATCAGGGGTCCAATTCTATGAGCTCCAAAAGAAAGTGCCCCTATCCTTCTTTATTTCCAATGGAGGAAAGGCATTTAAAAAGTGTGTGGTCCCTTAAATGTGATGGCCAGAACTCCCTTTGGAGTTCAGTTATGCTTGTCACATCCTTGCTCCTGGTTCTACCCCCAAAGTCTCCTGACTTCACCCCCAAAGTCTTCAGATATTTCTTGAATTGGACTTTGCAACCCTACCATTGGATGACAAAGGGCTAAAGGAAGATGCAGAGATGGCAGAGAAGCTCAATGGCTTTTTTGCTTCTTTGTTCACTGTGGAAAGTCCAGGGAAGGAAGAGTTTGAGGAGAGAGAGATTTCGGTGGGATGTGATGCTCCATAGCAGCCATTTTCTCCAGAGGAACTGATCTCTGTCGTCTGGAGGCATCTTTTAATGAGAAAAACTGTGTTTAATTTTCTACAATCCTTAAACTGTGTTTAATTTTCTACAATCCAGCAATTACAGAGCAGCAGAGAGAACAAGCCAACATTTCTCTTTCTCTGGTAAATTGCCCTTGGCAGGACACAGAGAGAAGTGCCTATATCTTGCAGTTACTGTTTGAGAGCCTGGGCACAATCCAGAAAGGTTTTTAGAAAATTAAACAGTTTTTGACAGAACAGCAGGATTGCGTGTGCTCATGTGAACAAGCTGCCCTAAGGCCTGCTGCCTTCCCTCCCTTTTCCAGGCTGTTCTGCGGCACAACCTGGACGAGCTGTGCCTTGTAACTGAGACCGCCATCTTCCCAGCACAGGAAGAAAAAGCTGAAAGCTCTTTGGAGGAGTCACCCTTGCTGCCCGATGCCAAGGTTAAAAGCAGAAGCACCCTGACATGCCGAGAGCTCCTCCAGCTTATCCCTGACGGAGCCCCCAAGGTAAGAGTGTCTTGGCAATGGGGAGGTTAAAGCTACGTGACTTCTGTTTCCTCCATGACTCATCAGGGAGGCTGTCTCTGAGGTTAAGGCTGTTGGTTCTTTTGTTGATATTGCTCTTCTGAAACGATTCAGAGTCTTGTGCCTTTCAAAGCTGGCCAATAAGCAGGAAGTGTAGCAGCCACAAACTGTCACAGCTGTGCCAGGAAAAGCATCCCCTTTTCAGTCTGTGATAGCAGCTTTTAAAAATGTTGTCTCACAGCCAAAGACAGTCGAACTAGAGAGGACTTGACTTCACTGAGTGAACACAGTGCACAACTGATTACTTTAGCGAACAGCATCAAAAGAGCTTGGCTGGATTAGGCCCAGAATCCATCTTGTGCAGTCACTCAGGCCTGTAGCTGCAGGGGGGCCTGACTTCCTGTCGGATGCCTCAACTCAGGTTCCTGCTCCTGGGTACCCTTCCTGTGCAATTTAAATCACACAGGTGGAAGGGGGCAACCCCTGACCTCTCAGCTTTCACCTCTGTGGCCCCTCAAGCAGTGGTGGGGTTGGGAAGGAAGGAAGGAAGGAAGGAAGGAAGGAAGGAAGGAAGGAAGGAAGGAAGGAAGGAAGGAAGGAAGGAAGGAAGGAAGGAAGGAAGGAAGGTCAGACACCTTGAGTCAGACACCCTGAATCACATCAGCAGTGGCCAGGGAAGGGGAGATGCTATGTGCCCCTGACTTTTTAACAGCCCCCCCCCAACTTTTAAAATCCTGGCTACAGGCCTGCAATTGCTGGTTCTAGGGTTGGCAACTCCTGGTTGAAACATTCCTGGAGATTTGGGGGTGGAGCTTGGGGAGGGCAGGATTTGGGGAGGGACCTCACTGGGTTCTAGTGCCATGGAGTCTGCCCTCTGTTGCAGCCATTTTCTCCAGGGATCTCTGTCATTTCAAGATCAATTGCAATTCCAGGAGATCTCCAGGACTCATGCGGAGGTTGGTGACCCTCGCTGGTTTCGACAGTGTCCAGCCAGATGCTCAACAAGCAGCAAAGTTCTTTTGTGGCTCTGCCTCAACTGGCATTCAGAGGTGCACTGCCTCTGGATATATTCCACTGATATCATGGATGATTCATAGGACAACTGACCTATTAAGTTCTCTAAACCTTCAAAGCAAAACAAAATGTAAGAAGATCAGACTAAGGGATTTCTAGGGTGCTGTCACACCTACCATTAAAAGCGGTTGTGTAGCGCTCAAATCTGAACTGCTGAATATTGTTTCGATGCAGCATCCAAGAATGCGATTCATTCTGTTGTGTGCGATCAGACATCCAATGCTATCACGCTCCTTTCTTGGAGCATGCATAATCAGATGGTGATTTCTGGGAGGGGAGGGGGTCCATTGAACATGCGCCCAACTGTTTGGAGCTGGGAAATCAAAGCTTTCTTCAGAGGCAGGGGGGAAGGGCGAAAGTTTCCAGAATTAACGTTGCCGATCCAAACCACGGAACTGCCAGGAATTATTTTCCTAGAAATTGGCAGTGACAATGATATCTTGAAATCCTCCACATTGAAAAAAAAGAATTTTTTCCTGTTCTGAATAGTGGGATGATTCCTCTCCCCTCCGATCCTGTGTTGATTGGAGAAGCAGAAGCGTCACCTCGGATTCCTGGTTGATCTGGCAATGCGCATGTCTGCTGGGGCTGTCTTTGAAAAAAAAAAAAGGTGAGAGGCAGTATCGCGCGTGAGCTGTCCAAACAACAAAAAGCTGATCCTGTGCCGCTGTTTTGAAAAAGGGCCGGACTTTATGTGCTGTCAAATTAATGCGCCATTCATGCGTAGCAAGCCTGGATGAGCCCGGATGAGGCTCGATTGCCAGATGTGGATGTCTGAACGAACACATTTAATTCGTCAGCCAGACGGAGCTGTGTCATCACTAATGGTATGTGTGACCACACCCCTAGTGCAGCAAGTCCAGTTTTTAGCAATGAACAGCCAGATGTTTCTGTGAGGTCTCCAAAAAGGGCACAAAAGCAATCATCCATGCCTCTGGTTTCTCTCCAAGTCCTGTCCTTCAGAGGTATGCTATCTCTATACTGCCAGTTTGGTGTAGTGGTTAAGTGTGTGGGCTCTTATCTGGGAGAACCAGGTTTGATTCCCCACTCCTCCACTTACAGGTGCTGGAATGGCCTTGGGTTAGCCATAGCTATTGCAGGAGTTGTCCTTGAAAGGGCAGCTGCTGTGAGAGCCCTCTCAGCCCCACCCACCTCACAGGGTGTCTGTTGTTGGGGGAGGAAGGTAAAGGAGATTGTGAGCCACTCTGAGATTCAGAGTGGAAGGCAGGATATAAATCCAATATATCTTCTTCTTTTTCTTCCATTAGCATGACATGGCAGGCAGTCTTCAGTAGAATCCTTCTTCCACAAATTCATCAAATCCAGACTGGGTGATTCCATAGGAATGGTAGTTCTGTGGTTTGACATGGGCAAGAGATCTTTAATGTAATTCTCAGTGTCCTTACCAATTCCCAAGATACTTTGGGGGGGCAATGGCTAGGGTTGCCAATCCCCTGGTCTGGAGGCCCTACCCCTGCTTCAGAGTTATGAGAAAGTGTGTGTGTGGATGAAGTCTGCTGGGCAATCCATTATTTCCTATGGAGAACAATTCCCATAGGGTATAGTGGATCTGGGGCTCTGGGGCCCCGTTTTTTGAGGTAGATGCACCAAAGTTTCAGCATAGCATCCAGCATAGCATCCAGTGCATCTCCTCAAAACACTCCCCAAATTTCAAAAGGATTGGACTAGGGGGTCCAATTCTATGAGCTCCCAAAGAAGGTGTCCCTGTCCTTTATTATTTCCAATGGAGGGAAGGCATTTAAAAGGTGTGTGGTCCCTTTGAATGTGATGAACTCCCTTTGGAGTTCAATTATGCTTGTCGCACCCTTGCTTCTGACTCTACCTCCAGTGTCAACTGGCTCCACCCCCAAAGTCTCCTGGCTCCACCCCCAAAGCCCCCAGATATTTTGTAAATTGGACTTGGCAACCATAGCACTGGCTGTTAAAAAGATTTTGATCTTGTTTGATCCCACTAGCCTAGTCAAGAACCATAACAGTATCCTGTGTTGATGTGCCCCATATTTCCTTCCAAGATTTATGGTGCAACAGACTATATTAAGACAGCCCTGACCTGGATTGCCCAGGCTAGCCTAACCTCATCAGATCTGGGAAGCTAAGCAGGGTCAGCCCAGGCAAATATTCAGATGGGAGACCGCCAAGGAAGTCCAGGGTCTCTACACAGAACAGGCAATGAGAAACCACCTCTAAACATCTCTTGCCTTGAAAACCCTACAGGGTCGTCATAAGTCGGTTGCGACGATGGCCCTTTCCACACCTTTGTGCAAAATACTATATTAAGACAGACCAGGGTGGCCAAACCGTGGCTCAGGAGCCACATGTGGCTCTTTCACACATATTATTTGGCTCTTGAAGCCCCCACCATCCTGTCAGCCAGCTTGGAGAAGGCATTTAAAGTTAAAGTTGCTTTTTTCCACCTCTCTCTTCCACCTCCCGCACCTACCTTCCTTCCTTCCTTCCTTCCTTCCTTCCTTCCTTCCTTCCTTCCTTCCTTCCTTCCTTCCTTCCTTCCTTCCTTCCTTCCTTCCTCCCTTCCTCCCTTCCTGTCTTGTGGCTCTCAAACATCTGACTTGCATGTCATCTGGCTCTCAAACATCTGACATTTATTCTCTGTAGCTCTTATGTTAAGCAAGTTTGGCCACCCCTGAGACAGACTACCAGTCCATCTTGCTCAGTATTTTCTGTTCCTGGTGGAAGCAGTTCTCATCGTCAGCTTCCTGAAATCCTTCAACTGGAGATACAAAGGACTGAACTTTGGCAGCCTATGGTCCCTTCCCCCTTTTTAGATGGGTTATGATAGGTACAGGTGCCTGGTTTACCTTTTGCATCTGGTGACCTATCAGAAGCCTTTGAGACACAGTAGGCTGAAGGTAAATGGTGGTGGATGTCTCATTCCAGGTCATGGCTCTGCAGCTGTTGACGATCTACAGTGGCTATTACATCAGGCTCTTGGTTAGCGACGAACTGCCGGAGGTTCCCGTGAGACGGCATGTGATGTTCAACCACATCCCCTGTCTTTGCCAGTTTATTGAGTTCACTGTGCTGGGAAAGAGATGCTTTTCATTCAAACTAAGGTGACGAACGGAAGCAGTCTGCAGCCAGCACATCTTGAATCCATTCTCTACGTGAACATCAGCTGGCAGAGAAAAGACAGAGGCAACACCCACAATCTGCAGGGTGAGGGAAGGAATGCTGATTGTTCTCCATAAACCAGAGTGAGAAGCAGAAATTTTCTGGAGGCATCTGTGTTTTCACAAAAGGGATACGTTTTAATACTAAGTTAAGACAAGGGTCTGTCAAATCCAGTTCTCTCTCCCCAGTGAACAGTGTCAGCTCTCCAAAGATTTCCCAGATTTGATATCCTTGGTGTGGAAATGCTGGAAATTTAACCTGGGACCCTTTAGATGCAAAGCAGATCATCTACCACTGGATGGTAACCATTTGTGGGGAGAGCAGGAAAGCTGGTGGAACTGCCAGTTGGGAAAACTCTTCAACCAGACATCATACTCAACCTTTTGCCTAGATCCGCACCACTGTAGTACTGCTGTGGCCAAGCTTAATTTGTCATGCAATGCACACTGGAGACATCATCTCAGTGACCAAAAAACTAGGGATGTCAGGGCCCTGGAGTGGACTGTTAACTAGAGAACAAACGATTGGGTCTCGCCAAACTCTTCTGTGGATGGGTGGCACAGTTTTCATTGATGTCCCCCCTGGGCTGCAGACATCCAACTTGTTCCTGGTGGTCCCCCATGTCCCAGGAGCAGCATTTCAAGGGGCATCTAGAACTACATGGGGTGTGTGTGAGAAAGTCACATTCTTTCAGACTACATAACTCCAGAGTTCAACAGCTGGAACTCCAGCATCATGTGATTTAGAACTCCTGAAATGCTCTTTGGACCAAAAAGGAGCAACTGCAGGGGGAAGGTATGGAGTAAGGCTACACATTTATGGTGTGGAGTTAACTATTCCTTCCAGTACCATTTCCCCAATCAAAAATGCTCTCCTCACCATTGGAAAAGACAACAATGCTAGGAAAAAAGGAGGCCCCAACATGAGATAGGTTGACGCAATCAAGGAGACTTTCGGTTGGCAAGACCTGAGCAAGGCTGTTAATGATAAGTACAGTATGGGTATCTGTCTTTCCCCCCATAATGGGGCTTAAAGAATCTGGTAAGGGGGACGTTTTGGATCTAGGAAATAGTGCAAGGGGGTGTGTTGACTCCTTCTCCAGTATTGTGTGGCCTTGATCCAAATCACTCTGCCCAATGGCTGCTTTTTAGAGCCAAAGAACACATCTGAAATTCCAGTCATTGAATTTTGCCTTCCTGAGTAGTTCAATTCCGTTTCCTTCATTTACACTTTGGGTTGGAGAAAGAAGTGAAGCTTAAAGCAGCAGCCTATGGTGCTCTGGGGGTGATGGATGTTGGGGGTATCCCAGCTGGACTAGAGGATTCGGAGCAATTTCTCCTTGGCTGAGTCCAGACCGCCGACTCAGGGAGGCAGCATGCCAACCCAGAAGTGAGCTGGTGGAAACTGGAGCACCCCACAGCATCCTGATGGCCCTCAGAACAAGGACGGGCCACGGGTGCCCTGGGGGAGTATCCAGAGTGCTCGTGCACCCTGTCTGCCGCTCCCCAGCTGCTTACCGGGCACTTCCCAGGTGGCCAGGGAGGTGCCTTGGAGGCACCCCAGCAATAAGGTACCACTTTGCAAGCAGTAACTTTTTGAGCTGGCTGGAGGTGAGTTGGGGATCGGTCGAGGGCGGGAGTGGGATGGCATGCAGATGTGTGCATTTGGATGCACTTTTGGGGGGCGCTTGCCTTCTGTCCCTGGGTGACTTAAACCACCCATCTGAACCCAGTCCTTGACTCCCTTTCCTTCCAAGCCTGTGAGCACACACGTATTTAGATGATACCATTGTCATCAACACTGTTTTTCTCTGGAGGTAACGACCCTGTGAACACTGTTTCGGACTTCTAGCTTCTGGGGGAGAGGGACCGACTGAAGTTTAGCTCTCTAGTGGATTCTCTTGATAATTCCCCAAGGGGAAGAGAATGACCCTTAATGACCAACAGCAATACAAAATATCTTTTAATGGTTGCAAGTATGCTTGCTTTTCACTCTGATTCAGCATTTTAGGAATGCCAGGTTATCACAGGCAGGGGGAGTTCGGACAAGTTCGTCTCTACGTGGACGGGAGTTTGTGAACCTGTCTTCATAGTACTCTGTGATGAGGCAAGAGGAAGGTCTTGCAAATTGAGTGACATCCTGGTTTTTCAAAGGAGAGCTGCGCAGGAACCCATTCCAAGGATAGACCTTTACTGGTTTTACACTATTGTCATGTTCCACAGGGTCGTTCTGGTACTACAAAGGAAGTGGTCTCCCTTTTTCTGGGTGGGTCTTGGCATACTGGTTCTTTTACACCTGGAAATACACAAAGAATGAAAACCACAATGGAAGCAGTTGTTAAGCAATGAAATGGCACAGTTTTGACATGGCAGTGTACCCAAATTTTCTTATACAGGAAGGAGCACGTATGTATTAGGAGGGAAGGGAGGAGGTAGCTGGAGAAGAAATACCATGCAGAGGCTAAGGAACCTATTCCCCCAGTTAGTTGCAAGTCCTCTGTGGGTTTTGAGAAAGCTAGTGTTTGTTTGAAAAGTGGGAGGTATTGCAACCAAAATTTCATGGTAGCTCAGTCTGTCAATTCAGGATGAGCCCATTTTCCCAGTTCCATCCTTTTGCTATTTTACAAATTCACTGTTCCCTACATTTCCACACACTCTAAATGACATCTCAAAGAGAATTTCTAATGTTCAACCTAGAACTGGAATGTGTGCAGTTTTCTACATGTAATTCCCCCCCTCAATGCTGTATTACCCAGGGCTTTTTTTTTGTAGCAGGAATTCCTTTGTATATTAGGCCACACACCCCTGATGTAGCCAATCTTCCAAGAGCTTACAGGGCTCTTAGTACAGGGCCTGCTGTAAGCTCTTGGAAGATTGGCTACATCAGGGGTGGATGGCCTAATCAGGGGTGTGTGGCCCTGATGTAGCCAATCTTCCAAGAGCTTACAGCAGGCCCTGTAATAAGAGCCCTGTAAGCTCTTGGAGGATTGGCTACATCAGGGGTGTGTGGCCTAATATGCAAAGGAATTGCTGCTATAAAAAATCCCTGGTGTTACCAATGTGCATATTCAGTAGACATCTGTACCATCCCCCCCCCCCCCCCATAACAAGGTGAACAGGTTAAAAAATGCAGCAAAGCAATCTAGATGTGGTCCAAATGTATGTTTAGATCAAGACTGCTTTTGAGTATATTCTTCAACATGCACCCATGAACATGTATCCATTAGGGTTGCCAGCTCCAGACTGAGATATATCTGAAGATTTTGAAGGTGAAACCTGAGGAGGGCAGAGTTTGGGTAAGGGAGGGACTGCGATGGGGTGTAATGCCACAGAGTCCGCCTTCCACAGCAGCCATTTTCTCCAGGTGAACGGATCTCCGTTGCTTGGAGATCAGGTGTAATCCCAGATCTTCAGCTACTGCCTGCAGGCTGGTAACCCTAGCGTCTGTGAAGTGGCACACTAAAACTCTCAGCCAGTCATAAAATTCATGTTGGGGTTGGACTTTGGGCGATGGTTTAGCAATATGGGCCTGTATGTCACACCCTTGTGGTTCAAGCTTGTTGCTGAATTTGGGACTTTAACACAGGGAGGTGTGAAATTTTACAGCTGCCTCACCCCTCTCCAAAGCTTGTTGGCTGTAGCAGTTTCTTCAAGGCAGGGCTTGATGGGTTTCCTGGTTGATGCCACTCGGCAACTTACCTTTGGCTGCCACATCTGCAGCAACGTAAGGCAGCCTTTCATGCTCCAGCTCTTGGAAAGCTTCTGAAATGTACTCGTCTTTAAAGAGCCACAAAAATCTCTGGTTGCTGCACTTTGATTTTCAGGCTGTGCTGTGCAAAACCTCTTGTGCATATTGAGCAAAGGGTGGTTAGTTAGGTGCTGAGGAGGGGTACAGCTCATACTGGTAAAATCTCCCCGGCACCTGGTGTTACATTTTATGGCACTTGTGGCCTGGCCTGCCGAAATGGCATTTATGTCAGATTTGGCCCTCATAACAAATGAGTTTGACACCTCATATGGTTGCCAATCATCAGTTGGGGGCAGGGGATCCCCCAATTTGGAAGGGTTATCAGAAAGCAGGGGTGGGGAAGGAAATGTCTTCTGGGCACTCCATTATTCCCTATGGGGACCAGTCTCCAGAGGGTATAATGGAGAATTGATCCATGAGTATCTGGGGCTCTGGAGGGGCTGTTTTTTGAGGTAGAGGCACCACATTTTCAGCATAGCCTCTCCTCAACACCCCTTCCCCAAGTTTCAAAAAGATTGGACTAGGGGGGGGTCAAATTCTATGAGCCCCCAAAGAAGGTGACCCCATCCTCCATTATTTCCAATGAAGGGAAGGCATTTAAAAGGAGTGTGCAATCCCTTTAACTGTGATTGCCAGAACTCCCTTCACAGTTCAAGCATGCCTGCCACAACCTTGCTCCTGGCTCCACCCCCAAAGTCTCCTGGCTCCACCCCCAAAG
Organism: Heteronotia binoei; assembly: GCF_032191835.1. Taxonomy (NCBI): domain Eukaryota; kingdom Metazoa; phylum Chordata; class Lepidosauria; order Squamata; family Gekkonidae; genus Heteronotia; species Heteronotia binoei. Next base: position 63,475,676 of record NC_083234.1, read on the forward strand.
TCACCAGATATTTCCTGAGTTGGATCTAGCAGCCCTACACCTCAGCTCTAGAGACAGTCATTTGATGAATGTGGAGGGAATGCAAGTGTACACCCCCATTGCTCCAGGGTTCTGTTCATCCAATAGGGGTGTGACTAGTATTTTTTTTTTTTACATCATTGTGAATTTCTCTTGAACTTCTGCTTATGAAGCTATGGGCTCAACCAGGAAAAAAAAAAGGGCCTCTCTGATGAACAAGGGAGAGTTTGCCTTCCCCAGCTGCAGCCAGTCACCTTCAAAAAGAGAGAGGGGAAACCAGGAATGTTAGAAAAGGAGGAAAAGATACAGTTTAATGATTGACCAACTATGGAATGGGAAAAACGAGAGTTTTGAAGGAGAGGGACTGCAGGATATCCTCTTTAGGCAGGGAGTCCAGCAAGGTGGTTGGTAGCTAGGCAGGGTCCGAGTGCTGTTTCTCTCAAGTCAAACACTGATCTATTTTGTGTTTACCAATCCAGACCTCTCAGTGCTCTTGAATTTTAGATGGGTACACTCTCTGGCCCCAGTTCTCAGTTACTGTGACACTAAGCTCTGAAGAGGGCTGAAGAAGATCCAGTCAGCCTTACCAGTTACATATTTTGTGTGTGTTATTTCCTGATTCCACTGCATGTTAAAATGAAAAATGCTTGCCATGGTAGCATGTAAACAGAGGAGCTCTCCTGTGAATGTAAGTTGTGTCCCTATAAGGATCATGTGGCCCAAAAATATATATATTTACTTCACAATTGAGAATCCTGGACATTACAAAGACAGGGTGGGGCTGGTAAAGAGGGACACCCCATTTCAGATTGAAAAGAAGTGAGAGAGAGACAGAGACAGACAGAGAGACAGAGACAGAGAGAGGCATGGATGAGGGGCAGGTTATGACAGCTTCTATATTTTAACATACGAAACAGTAACAGTGGGTCCAGATGATGATCTGAATGAAGAAATGACGATATCAACATTGTTTCGCCTATGGAACTAAAAAAAACAGGGGTTATTTGTTACCTGGAAGAGACAGAGTATACAAGTGAAGACAATCTACAGACATTTGCTGATTCTTGCACAATCTGTTCTGTCCCAGGTAGCAGGTTATGAATGTGTGAGGGAAAAATATTATTGGCAAGGTATTAGAACTAACAAAATCCCTACAAAGGCAATGGTTTGACAAAATTTGGGACATAGTGGTTCAGGACAAAATTGCAGTGCAGCTTGTCCAGGCAGACAATTAATCGTTAATCAATACATTTGTTGGAAAATATGTTTTCTTTGAATACAAATTTGAATAATTCTCTACTGTATGTGCGATACTGAAGAAATGTTTCGCTTTTGTGCTGTACTGATAAACTACTGAAAAATAATTCTTGTGCATGTGAAATAAATTTTTGTATCTTCTTGTTTGTAAAAAAAAATGAAAACCTTAATAAAATTTGAGTTATTAAAAATGAATGTCTGGAGAAGAGCACATTTGTACTATCAATGTAGCTGACTTGAAGTGCCAGTCACAAAAACAGGAAAACAAGACTGCCTATAGACAAAGTTTGCTACATACTTTTTTTTTTGTGATGGTGGGGGTTATATTTGTGTGTGTGCACCACCATGCACATGCAGGCCTGGAAGTTATGGTGACTTCGGGTGAACTCTACTGGGGCATGGAGGACATTCAGAGAAGTGGCTTGATAGCCTGCCTCTGCCTCCCACTCCTGGTATTCCTCAGAAGTCTCCCATCCAAGTAGTTGCCAGGGTAAGCTCTGATTATTTTCCATGATCTGATGAGATGGGCTTGCCTAGGCTATTGAGGTCAGGGCATTGCTACATACTTAAGGAAAACTTCCCAGTTAGGCAGAAAATAATGGCTTTAGAAATTAAGGAAGAAGAAGAAGAAAAGGAGGAGGAGGAGATTGGATTTATACCCCGCTCTTTATTACCTGAAGCAGCTTACAATCTCCTTTCCATTCCCCTCCCCATAACAGACACCCTGTGAGGTAGGTGGGGCTGAGAGAGTTCTGACAGAAACTGCTCATGAGCAGAACTGCTCTGAGAGAACTTGTGGCTGACCCAAGGTCACATCAGCAGGTGCAAGTGGAGGAGTGGCGATACAAACCCAGTTCTCCCAGATAAGAGTCCGCACACTTAACCACTACACCAAGAAACTATCCCAAGATAAAGAGTGAATGTGCTCTGAATGTTGAGAACAGTTTAGTATCTGCAAAGGAATACCCTCCCCTTATGAAATGAATGGTGACATTGGCCTGTTCAGACCTGTGAGACTATAGAATATTGGAGGAAAGATTTTGGGGATATGGGATATTTCCCATTTTGAGGAAATGGCTTATTTCCGCACCCTGCCATGTAGATGCTGAACAACCTGACAATGGGTATCAAGAGTCACTGCGGAAGGGGCTTCTTACCTGGTCCCCACTCACTTCTCTTCTGAGCATAACTCTGATAGGTCATCAGAGGAGAATGAGCTCACTGCCATGCCAGTCAGTTAGCTTTGCCCCCAGCAAGGTTTCCTTACCTCGATCCTTTTCTTGGGGTGAATCAGACTCTTCCTCTTCTCCTTTGCAGCAGCACACACGGGCAATTCTTGTACAGACATAATTGCAGGCTGGAGATGAAAGAAAGACAACTTGTATGGAAAAACTTGAATGGAAAAAACTTACCTCCTAGTGTAAGCCGCCCTGAACCTGCTTTGGCGGGGAGGGTGGGATATAAATCAAAGAAAGAAAGCAAGAAAGCTAAGCCTGTTGTCTGACTTCAACCTTCATTTCACTTGGAGAAGGGAGAGCCATATATATACCCTGAACTCCTTGGAGGAAGGCTAGACTCAATTGATCAGACAGATAGGAACTCACCACCCCAAGATAACCACCAGTCGAGGACCAGAAATGCTGCTGGGAGACCAATGTGGACCTTTTAAATAACTGGCAAATGTTATTCCAGTTTGGATCACAAGGGGGGAAGGGTTTCCTGCGTCAGTTTCCTGACTGTTATTTGAAGATGTTTGTCCAGTAGGGCAAACTGCTGCCTTGCATGGTTGTTTTGGGGTAAGAAAAACATTTCAGGGAAAGGCTTGTAAGGATTAAACTCATTCTGGGAGTGGGGGGAAACAACACCATAGTCTCAGGCCTGTAACCAGGATTTTAAAAGTTGGGAGAGCATGTTAAAAAGTTGGGGGGCACTTAGCATCTCCCCTCCCCTGGCCACTGCTGCTGTAATTCAGGGGTCTGACTCAGGGTGCCTGACCTTCCTTCCTTCCTTCCTTCCTTCCTTCCTTCCTTCCTTCCTTCCTTCCTTCCTTCCTTCCTTCCCCTCCCCTATCACTGCCACTGCTTGAGGGGCCACAGGGGTGAAAGCTGAGAGGTCAGCGGTTGTCCTTTTCACACACAAAAGACAGCCTTTATTGGCATATATAAGAATATAAGATAGAAGATCGGCCAGGTTACATATTAAAAGACTACATAATCCATAAAGAATAAAATTAGGATTACAAGATAAAAACAAAGTAACAACATAGTAAAACCTGATACATAGTACAATTTATCAGGATGAGTAACCATAGCTCTATAAAAAAACCTTTTGCTACTAATTCTGTTCTTTCCAGATCAGAATTATCAAGCAAGAAAAGCACCTTAAAATCATCAGAGGTCTCTAAAATTTGGGCCAATATGGGGTATAAAATATCCTGGCAGGACACCAAATGGAGAGGACATTGGAGAAGAACACGGGCAACAGTCTCAACACAATCCATTTTACAGGGACAGCACCAGTGTTCCCTCTAAGCTGAGTTAGCGTGAGCTAGCTCACATATTTTTAGCCTCTACTTCACACATTTTTGTCTTCGCTCAGGAGAAATGGCCCCAGAGCACACTAACTTATGCAGGAGCTCACAACTTTAATGCCACCAGCTCACTAAGTAGAATCTTTGCTCACTAGAGTCTGCAGCTTAGAGAGAAAATTGAACAGCACCTACTTAAACAGGGGTTGCCCCCTTCCTCTTCTGTGATTTAAATTGCACAGGATGGGTACCCAAGAGCAGAAACCTGAGTTGGGGCACCCAACAGGAAGTCAGGAGGCAGGACCCCCACAGGCCCCCCTGTAGCTACAGGTCTGCATGGTCCTAATTTCAATTGAGACCCTCATGCCAGCTATTTTAAAAAGAAAACAAAAACCCCAGCATCTCAGCTGGTTTTGCTCTCAGCTGGCTTTTAAAGAAGGTTTGGCAAATCCAGGGAAGAGATGGCCACTTAACCAGAATACTTAAATGAAACTTTTACAGTCCGAGACAAGATACCTCTGAATACCAATTGCTGAAGAGGGTGGGGAGGGGGAGAACAGCAGTCAGGTGTACCTTTGGCTCCCCTGTTTTGCTTTTAAGCTTTCAGGGTCACTTGTAAGCTTTCTGGGCTATTGTGTAAAATAGGATGATAGACTAGATGGAATATGCATCTGACCCAGCAAGTGCCTTCTGACACTCCTTATGGGACCAGATTCCTGTAGAGAAAAAGGGCTCAGAATTTTCCTCAGAAAGGGGGGAAATTGGGAAACTCCAAGTAGAAGTGAAGAAGTGAAGAGTCTGGATGGAGGGTGGGAGGGAACAAAGAGGGGGGTCAAGAGCAAAATGCAGGTTGTAATGTCAGTATTTATTTTTCATATTTTTATCCTGCCCTTTCCCAAATAGGCTCAGGGCAGATCACAGCAACAGAAACAAATTCATTACAATAAGTTACATCAATTTAAAATCACTAAAACAATAAATCACAAGGTAGTAGCAATTTCAGAATGACCTATTAGGGCCACTAGATGGAATGTTTAGCTTATTCATAGCCTAAGCCAGCATTTAAAAGAGTAAAATCATACAAAATTAAAACTGAATGACCATAACATCGTACATAAAAAGGCATAAAATACTGTTATAGAACTACAAACATAACAGAACATGGCAGTTACAGCAAACAGATTGGCAAAGGTGTTTAGTCATTTCCTGACTGAATTATTATAGTTTTCCTTATTCTTGTGACAAGACAGCCAAATTTTGCTAATTTGTATGTAACCTCAGGGTTCTTATTATCAAGAAGATTCTTAAGGAGTTGCCGTTTTTGACTACTGGTAAAAGGTATGGCCGTGGAAGTTGTAATGTCAATTCCCTTTGCTACCATGACCCACGGCCTTGGTTTCCATGCAAGCCCCTTGGTGGCCAATAATAGCCTTGCTTTAAGTAAACCCCACCTTAACTTACCACTGATAATCACTCAGACCATGTTTCCTTAGGCTATGGATAGTCTGCGTCTCTTCCTTTCTTTGCTACAGGTAGTCTTTCTGCTTTCCCCTTTGCCCTGCTGGCTTATAATTGTTATTCTTCCGTCTCTTATTACATCAGTTCCCTCCTGGGTGTTGCTCTAGTAACCTGAGTCAGGTGACAGATGAGCAGAATAGAGCTTTGTGACTCAGCTTTTGTCTCATTTTCAGGCTGGGTGTGTCTGAGCACCTGAACTCTGTAGTCAAAAGGTGCCGGCTGATGGGAAGGGCCAAAGGGCAGGCACACTGTTCTGCAACAGCAACCATTAACACTTTTCATCATGATGACAGGGACGTGCCCTACACAGAGCTAGGCCATTTGTCTAGCTCAGAATTATCTGCTGTAGCCAGCAGGGGGTCTTTATGACCTCTGGCAAAGAACCAGCCTCCCATTTTCCTGGGAGTTGTGTTCCCAGCACAGAAGTCACAATGCTTGTCTGCCATTTCTCATGGTAAACCTGGAGAGGGTGTGAGGAAGTTGTTCAGCCCACAATATCATCTGTCAACTCTTGCAAGCCAGGCAAGGATACCAGCCTCCAGCTGGGACCTGGGAATCCCCCAACATTACAGCTTACCTTCAGACTCCAGAGATCAGTTCCTCTGGAGAAAATAAATGCTTTGGAAGGTGGAATCTATAGCATGGTACCTCACCAAAGTCCCTGTCCTCCTCAGGCTCCAATACCAAATCTCCTGGAGTTTCCCAACCTGGATCTGGCAACCCCCCTCCAATCTCCTGCCAGTGGCCAGGGGTACCTGGTAACCCTAGGGACCTGACAGCCCTAAAGGTGGGTTATTCTCTGCAAGTTTTCCCTTAGAATGTGCTGCTGATTTTCACTGTCTTGGTGACATTTTAGGGTTGCCACTCCCCAGGTCTGAGTGGGAAATCTCCCAGTTTCTTTTCTCTGCGTGTTGCACAACATCCCTGCCCACCCCTGGAATGCCCCCAACTCCCTGCTGGAGTGACGAGAAGACCTGGCAACCTTTGGTGACAATCTGGCAGAATTGTCACTACCCTGGCATTCTTAAAAAAAAAAAAAAGCAAACAAAAAAGCTGGGATCATTTACACTTGGAGCAGAACTAGACAATGACACAAACTGCATTTTGTTGTTTGCAGCACACCTGACAAAATATTTCTATGGCATTTAGTCCTAACCCTTTGCATAAAGGTGCAACCTTAGTGTATTATTCTTACCATAGGACAGCAGATATAATATATATCCTTTATATAATAAAAGCCCTTCTGTGGTAGCAAGACGGAGCAACCTGATTGCTTGGGACTATGCAGCATCAACCTTTGGCCCATCAAAACATCAATCAAGAGTACTTGCATGCCATTGGTTGAGTCAGCTCCTCTCTCCCACCCGAGTGGCTATTGCCTGCCAGCCAAGCTGATTCTATCAGTAAATGGCAACCAACTTTGGTTCTGGCAGTTTCTGGCTCTCCCTACTCTCCCACTGGCTGAGCCGCATCTTGCACTGCTTCAAAGAGGACATAAATCCTTGCCTCAATTGGCTGAAGAGAAGGGAAAGAGCCAAAGAAATACTTCCTTGATTGGCTGAGGGCTCTTCCCTCTTCTCCTGTGGAAGGGAAACAGCTAGAGACAGGGAGAAAAATGGCATCCTGTAGCAGCAGACAAGATACAGAGAGAGAGAGATAGGGAGGGAAAGCAAGAAGTAGAGAGAGATTGAAGTCCTGTGCTCAAGACCAACAATTAGAGAGAGTGGGTTGGTCTGAAAGCTATCACTAAAGGCCTCTGAGGGAGAACTCGTCGTGGTCAGTCCTGACTAGAGCTGCCAGTTTCAGGTTGGTGAAAAATTCCTGGAGATTTTGTCATGGATTTTGAGGAGCACATAGAAGTTAGGGCTTCAGAGCACTGCCAGACCCAAGTTCTTGCTGTGGAAGCTAACTGGGTGATTTTGGACCTGTCACAGACTTCTAGCCTAATCTGCCTCACAGGGTTGCTGTGCAGATTAAAGGGGAGAGGAAAGAATGATGTAAGCTACCCCCCCCCCCCCCACTGTGGAGAAAGAGTGCCCTTTTCCTCTGTAGAGGCTGCTGGGAGGGGGAGGTGATGGAAAGTTGAAGTCAGAGGGGCAGATATAGGGAAGGAGATGGGGTTGCCATTGTCAGCTCCAGGTTAGCAAATTCCTAGAGATTTGAGGGATGGAGCCTGGAGATGGCGGGTTTGAGGAGGAGTTGGATCTCAGACAGGTACAATGCCATAGTCCAGGGGTGGCCAATGGTAGCTCTCCAGATGTTTTTTGCCTACAACTCCCATCAGCCCCAGCTATTGGCCATGCTGGCTGGGGCTGATGGGAGTTGTAGGCAAAAAACATCTAGAGAGCTACTGTTGGCCACCCCTGCCATAGTCTCCACCCTGCAAACCACCCATGTCCTCCTGAGGAACCAGTGTTGTCAATCTCCAGGTGAGGGCTGGAGATTGCTCAGAATTAAAATAGCTCTCCAGATGGCTGAGATCAGCTCCCCTTGAGCTGTGGGGAGGGGAGTGAAAGTCCTTCACTTGGGTGGGTGGGAAGACAGCAAGAGTTTGTGGGCACTCGCCCAGACTCTCTTTCTAGAGCCCATTGTATTTTTCTCCACAACACACCTCATTCCTAGTAATAATATTATAGTGTGGATTCAGACTAAATTAACATTTTCTGAATTTTCTCTTCCTTCTGCAGCCCACCAAAGTCATTCCTCAAGGTCTCTTATCCTCTGAGAGATGCATTTCCTAGAGATCAGTTGGCTGCTGTGGGAGGAGGAAGGCAAGGAAGTTCCATTCTGCTACAGGAAAACTGAGTCTGGATCCAACCTGATATGTACAATAGGGTTACACAGAATACAAACATAGTAATGAAGCATATTGCTATGCCTGAAGAGCTCTAGGTTTGGTTGTCCAGACCAAGGCTCGGCTTCAGCTATGCACAAGTAGAAAGGAAAATGTACTTAGTGCAGTTCTGCTTATGTAAGAAATAGCATGAGGACTGCAGCAACACGTAACAGTTCAATATAATTTTAATGGAAAAAATGATGAGCACATGGAGCAATATGAATGTACTATTTGCATGACTGCATTTAATTTGGTTTTGAAATTATATCTGAAGAAATGCCTTATGTTATGTCTTGTGCAGACAGAAAGGTAGTATGGATACTGTTGTCTTCACTGAGTGCAAATACAGCAAGGAATAAGATTCACTTCTGTTTGCACAAGGAATATTGTTGCACACAGAAAAATCTTCCATGGGATCCAGCCTCACAGTAGAACCACATGGTGTAAACTCACCTCTGCACTTACCAAGACCTCAAAGTTGTAGCAAGCTCTGCTTGGTCAATTGTCCACTGCATGGATTTGAACTGTAGATTATCTCAGCCTCACACTGTATATGTCAAGGTCTTCCAACATATCCTCATCAGTGTTGGAAATATGTATCTGTTTTGTAAGTCCTTTGCAGTGTTCTAAAGTTCCAGTCATTATAGGGTTAACACTGTGCCTGATTCCCTATTGTCTGCATGACCTGGGAAGAAGATACTGACTGCTGTCAATCAAGGTCTAGAAGCGGGGAAAACCTGTTTTGACTGTTTGGTCAGTTAGTCAGGTGACTTCCTTTGTTCAGGCAGAGAGATCAAGAAGGAGGAAGTGGTCTTCCATTAACCACATGATCTTCTAGTGTAAGCATGTAGTTCTATAGTGTTTGTCATTTTCACCTCCGTACCCTTTCCCTGTAGAAATAAATATGTTTTTGCTTTTTCATGTTAAATGCCTCTCAATGATTATTTGATCCAGTGATCCATCGCACAGGATAAAGAAATAGAATTGAGATAAAAAAATAGAATTTCAAACAGAATTCCCTAACAAAATTGATAGCAGAGCAGATGGTTCTTGGTTTTTGCCATCAAGCTGGTAGTTTATAGCATGGACTGTTTTTTGAACTTTAAATGATTTTTTAATCTGGATTGCCTTTGAGAGCATTTAGAAAGCAATAGAAAGCAAGCTGCAATGCTGTGCAGTCAAGCCTTAATTTTAAAACGACGTCCTTTTTTTTTCTCTGGCCATTACTGAGAGCATTCTGACTTAAATGAGCTTTGAATTCAGATTGTCTTGATCTGGAAATGCTGCTACTTTTGTCTAAAAGCCTCAAATGTGCTAGAAAGGAAATTTTTGGAGCTTTTTTTCTGTAATAATAATAATAATAATAATAATAATAATAATAATAATAATAATAATAATAATAATAATAATAACTTTTATTTATATCCCGCCCTCCCCGCCGAGGCAGGCTCAGGGCGGCTCACAGACATGGAAAGTGCCATATTTACAATAAATACATTATACAATAAAATACATTAAAATAAGTTAATTAAAACCACAACAATTAAAGGTGCTATAGTACAACACAGTGTATATCAGATGGCTAGGTGTCACGTCAGTATTCCTTCTTGTAGGCCATTTGAAAAAGGACAGTTTTACAGCCCCTGCGGAACTGATTATAGTCCCGCAGGGCTCGAACCTCCGCTGGTAGTTGATTCCACCAATGGGGAGCCGTTATTGAGAAGGCCTGCTCTCGAGTTGTTTTCAGTTTGGCCTCCCTTGGTCCAGGGATTTTTAAAAGGTTTTGGGAGCTAGATCTCAGTGCTCACTGGGGGATATATGGAGAGAGGCGGTCCCTAAGGTAGGAAGGTCCTCGGCCATATAGGGCTTTAAAGGTAATAACCAGCACCTTGTAACGAACTCGGAACACGATTAGCAGCCAGTGCAGCTCCCGTAACCTAGGCTGCATGTGTTCCCACCGAGGTAGTCCCACCAACAGCTTGGCCGCCGCATTCTGCACTAGCTGCAGTTTCTGAGTTCGGTACAGGGGCAGCCCCATGTAGAGGGCATTACAGTAATCCAACCTCGAGGTGACCGTTGCATGGATCACTGTTGCTAGGTCGCTGCATTCCAGGAAGGGGGCCAGCTGCTTCGCCCTCCTAAGATGGAAAAAGGCGGCTTTAGCAGTGGCTGCTATCTGTGCCTCCATTGTCAAGGAAGGCTCCAGAAGCACTCCCAAGCTCTTGACCTTGTGCACTGGTATCAACGATGCACCGTCAAAGGCTGGTAGGGAGATCTCCTCCCCTGGCCCGCCGTGACCCACGCAAAGGACCTCTGTCTTCGCTGGATTCAACTTCAGCCCACTTGACTTGATCCACCCTGCCATGGCTTGCAGCACCCGGTCCAGGTTTTCAGGGATGTCGCCAGTCAGGCCGCCCATCAATAGATAGAGCTGGTTGTCATCAGCATACTGGTGACAGTCCAGTCCGTACCTTTGGGCAATCTGGGCAACGGGGCACATGAAGATGTTAAACAACATCGGAGAGAGAACTGCCCCCTGAGGCACCCCACAATTAAGTAAGCGCCTCTGGGACAGCTCTCCTCCAATCGCCACCCTTTGTCCCCGACCCTCAAGGAAGGAGGAAAGCCACAGTAAGGCTAGCCCCCGGATTCCTGCGTCGGCGAGGCGGTGGGTCAGCAGCCGATGGCCAACCATATCGAATGCAGCCGATAGGTCTAACAACAGTAATACTGCCGAGCCGCCTCGATCCAGATGTCACCGGAGGTCATCCATGAGGGCGACCAACACTGTCTCCGTCCCATGGCCCGGACGGAAGCCGGACTGGTATGGGTCTAAGGTGGAAGTGTCATCCAAGAAGCCCTGTAACTGCAACGCCACAGCCCTCTCAATGATTTTGCCCAAAAAGGGCAAATTTGAAACTGGCCGATAGTGAGCCAATTCGGCCAGATCAGATGTAGCCTTTTTCAAGAGAGGGTGGACCACTGCCTCCTTCAGGGGCGTTGGAAAAGAGCCCTCCGAAAGAGATCTATTTATGATGTCCCGTATAGGACATCTTAGCCCCTCCCGGCAGGTCTTAATTAGCCAGGAGGGGCATGGGTCCAGATCACAAGTAGTTGACATGCAGTGACAAGGATTCTGTTGACTTCCTCCAAGAAGAGTGGGTCGAAGTGGTCCAGGATCAAACCAGAAGACACACACGGGGCCTCGAGTTCACTTACTGTATCTAATATGGCGGAGCGACTGGACTTTGTCTGCAAAAAATTTCGCAAAAGCCTCACAGCCTATCTCCAATTCCTTAACATTTGGTTTGCCTTGTGGCAATGTGGTAAAGTTCTGAATTATCCTAAATAATTGTGCTGGGCGCGAATTTGCAGACGCAATCTTAGCCTCAAAGTATATTTTCTTTGTGGCCTTGACTGCCATCTCATAGGACCTCATAAACTCCCTTTAAGATGTTCTAGCCGCTTCGTCACGAGTACGCCGCCATTGCCTCTCTAGCCGTCTAAGACCTTGTTTCAGCTGGCGTAACTCCTGGGTGTACCACGGAGCCAGCCTAATCCGAGGTCGTAGAGGGCATTGAGGTGTGATCTCATCAATGGCCCTAGAGAGCCGGCTATTCCAGGTCTCAACCAGGCCATCAAGGGGATCGCCAGAGGGCCAGGGAACCGACAGAGCCGTTTGGAACCGTTCCGGGTCCATCTGGCTCCGCGGGCGAGCCATAATAGGCTCGTCGCCTAAACAGGTTTGGGGTGGCGTATCTACACGAGCCTTAAGGGCAAGATGGTCCGACCATGGCACCACTTCAGTGGCTATATCGTCCACCATAACCCCGGTTGCAAAGATCAAGTCTAACATATGCCCGGCCTGGTGAGTGGGAGCTGTAACAAATTGAAAGAGTCCTAGTGTTGCCATGGATGACACTGTTAAAACAATTTTATTTGGTAACATATGGTAACAAATTATATTTCTTGCATCATTAATAACGTCTTTTATCTATCCCATATATTACTTTCTACCCACCCCTTCCCCCGTTACTTGACCCCCGCCGGTGTTATTTACTTAAAGTACTAATGTTTAAAGGTACCCTTAACTAATAAAAATAAAAATTAATATTCTTCTTTTTTCTAAGACTTAATCATTATCAAAAATTATCCAATGTCCTTTTATTTTCCACTCTTTTTCTACTACTACTACTACTACTACTACTACTACTACTACTACTACTACTACTACTAATAATAATAATAATAATAATAATAATAATAATAATAATAATACTTTTTATTTATATCCCGCCCTCCCTACCGGGGCAGGCTCAGGGTGGCTCACAACATAAAAATACAATATACATCAACAGTTATACTTATAAAATCATCATTAAAACAATTTACAGATTATATTAAAATTAACATTATGGTGCTATATCTTCTGAACTTTTCCCACTCCATCTTAAAAAACTTCTAAATCATAGTCTCTTAAAATTCTTGTTAATTTGTCCATTTCACTCCATGTCATAACTTTTACAATCCAATCCCATTTCTCTGGTATTTTTTCTTGCTTCCACATATAATGTCCTAGCAGCTGAAAGCAAGTACCAAATTATAGTTCTATCTTCTTTTGGAAATTTTTCCATTTGTAATCCCAACAGAAAAGTCTCTGCAACTTTCTTAAATTCATATCCCAAGATCCTAGAAATTTCTTGTTGAATCATCTGCCAATACTTTTTTGCTCTTTCACAAGTCCACCACATATGGTAGAAAGAACCTTCATGTTTTTTACATTTCCAACATCTGTCTGGCATCATCTCTGCCAATTTCTTAGGAGTCATATACCATCTATACATCATTTTAAAACAGTTCTCTTTAATACTATGACACGTTGAAAGCTTCATAGAGTTCTTCCACAAATATTCCCAAGTTTCCATCTGTATTTCTTTATGTACATTCATTGCCCACTTAATCATTTGAGGTTTCACTTCTTCATCTTCTGTAGACCATTTTAAAAGTAATTTATATAATTTTGAAATTAATTTTTCGTTGTCTCCAGGCAGAACTTTTTCCATTTCTGTTTGCTCTTTTCTTATTCCTTCAGTTTTAATGTCATTCTCCCTTTATTTGTTGCATTTGAAACCAATCATGTTTATTATTCAGCTCTTCAGCAGTTTTCAATTCTATTTTGCCACTTTGTATTTTTAATAGTTGATAATATGACAACCACTTTTCTTCACCCATCTCAGCTGTTATTTTTATCACTTCTGCTGGCACTATCCATAACGGTTTTCTCTCATTTCCATATTTCTTATATTTCATCCATGTATTTAGCAAGCTGTTTCTTATATAATGGTGAGAGAAAAAGTCATCTATCTTTTTTCCCCATAATACATGTAAGCGTGCCAGCCAAATTTATTTCCATGACCTTCCAACGCTAAGAGTTTTTTGTTTAACAACATTATCCATTTTTTATCCATACTAAGCAAACTGCTTCATGATATAATTTTAAGTCTGGTAATTGAAATCCGCCTTTCTCTTTTGCATCTGTTAAAATTTTCATTTTAATTCTTGGTTTCTTCCCCGCCCATACAAACTCTGAAATTTTTCTTTGCCATCTATTAAATTGTTTACTGTCTTTCACAATTGGAATAGTTTGAAACAAGTACATTATTCTTGGTAGAATATTCATTTTAATTGCGGCTATTCTACCCAACAGTGACAAATTAAGTTTATTCCACTTTAACATATCTTCATCCATTTTACGCCATAGCTTCTCATAATTATTTTTGAACAAATCAATATTCTTCATTGTTATCTCCACACCCAAATATTTTACCTTGGGGGTAACTTCACAGCCCGTTAGTCTCTGCAATTCTTGTTGCTTATTTATTTGCATATTTTTACATAGAAGTTTTGATTTTTCTTTTTTAATACAAAGTCCCGCCAACTCCCCATGTTCTTGTATTTTGGCTAACAACAAAGGTGTGACTTGTATGGGGTTTTCATTTATAAACATTATATCATCTGCAAATGCTCTGTATTTGTAAGTAAATCCTTTTACTTTTAATCCTTCTATTTCTTTATCTTCTTGAATTTGCATCAGTAATATTTCAAGAGTCATTATAAACAACAGTGGGGAAAGTGGACAACCTTGTCTTGTACCTTTACTAATTATCATGTCTTCTGTAAGATCAGCATTTATACATAGCCTTGCACGTTGTTCAGTATATATTGCTTTTATCATTCTTATAAAGCTTTCTCCCAGCTCCATTTTCTCCATTACTACAAACATAAAATCCCAATTTAAATTGTCAAATGCTTTCTCTGCGTCCGCAAAGAATAATGCTACTTCCTTTTCTGGATGTCTTTCATAATATTTTACAATATTTACAACAATTTTGATATTGTCTCTTATTTGCCTTTTTGGAAGAAACCCCTTTTGATCTTCCTTTATAAAGTTTATCAAATATTGTTTAAACCGTTCTGCCAAGATTCTTGTATATATTTTATAGTCATTATTTAATAATGAAATTGGTCTATGATTTTTTACACTCGTAACATCTCTATCTTCCTTTGGAATCAATGAAATAACAGCTTCCTTCCACGTATTTGGTATTTTCCCTTTTGTTCTTATCATATTCATCAATTTCTGAAGTTTCGGGATTAACTCCTCTTTGAGGGTTTTAAAAAATTTAGCTATATATCCATCTGGCCCAGGTGCTTTTCCATTTTCCATTGCATTAATTGCTGCTTCAATTTCTATTTTTTCAATTGGATCGTTCAAAACTTTTCACATATTTTCTGCTAAGGGTGCTATTTTTATCTTTTGTAAGTACTCATCCATCTTTTCTTCCCTTATTTTAACACCTTTAAATAACTTGGCATAATACTTAAAGAATTCTCTTTTTATTCCTTCTTGATCTACCACCTCTCTTTCATCCACCACAATTTTATTAATAATTTTACTTTCTCTCTTTTTCTTCAGTTGCCAGGCCAAATATTTTCTGGGTTTGTTTGCTCCCTCGAAAGATTTCTGCTGCAACCTTTTCAGATTCCATTCCAGTTCTTTATTTAACAAATGTCTCATTTGCGTTTGTAATATTGTAACCTCCCTTATAAATTTCTTTTTCTTGGGCCTTTTTCTCAGTTCCCCTTTTTTCTTTATTTCATTTTGAATGTCCAACATCTGCTTTTCTTTTGCCCTCTTATCTTTGTTATTCAATGTAATCAATATTCCTCTCATTACTGCTTTATAAGCATCCCAGACCGTCTGAAATTCTATATCCTCTTTACCGTTTTTTTGGAAGAAAGCTTTAGTTTTATTTTCTAGAGATGTCACTATTTTTTTATTCTGTAGTAAATCTTCATTCAATCTCCATCTTCTCAACTTCTTAGACAATTTTGTAATCCACATTATTGGGTTAAGGTCAGCCCCAATTTTAGGTAAAATTTCTATTTTCTTTATTATAAGGCCTATGTCCCTAGTGCCCCACAACATGTCAATTCTGGGAAAAGTTTTATGTCTTGTTGAAAAAAAAGGTATAGTCCCGCACTTCAGGATTAAATTTCCTCCATATATCCTCCAAATTTTCTTGTTTGACCAATTCAAAATTTTTGGGGGGCAATTTTCCTTCCTTATTATTCCCCCTCCCCCAGACCTATCCAGTGTGTTCTTAATTGTTCCATTAAAGTCCCCCATTATCAAAACTTGGTCATACGTCAGTTCATTACATTGTTGTATAATGTCTTTTTAAAAAGCATCCTTTGCACCATTTGGTGCATACAGTCCCAATTACAATGGGTTTTTTTTTGCATTTAATATTATTTCTACTGCTACAAATCTTCCATCTTTATCTTTAAACACTAATTTTGGCTCCAATTCTTGTTTAATATAGAATATCACTCCCCTTTTCTTCTGTTCAGCCAATGAATAAAATTCTAGTCCCAGTTGTTTATTCCATAAAAATTTGTAATCCTTTTGTTTGATATGCAGTTCTTGTAAACAAACTATATTACAATTTTGCTTTTTAATCCAATGAAATGTTGCCTTTCTTTTTTGTGGTGAATTTAGTCCATTTACATTCAAAGATAATAATTTGTGATCCATCATGGTGCAAATTCTTTATGTTCTTCATAAAACTTATGCAGTTCCTGTGTGCTTGTAATTGTAATCCTTTTTCCTTGCAGCTCAAAGCTCAGACCTTCAGGTATTATCCATCTAAACCTCATTTCATTGTCACGTAGTTTTTCTGTCAATTTTTTGTATGCTTTTCTGTCATTTATCACTTATCTTGGCAATTCTTTCATGATTCTTACTCTGCTGCCTCCCACTATCAATGTCTTTTCAAAATTTTTATTCAAGATTTTTCCCACCATGTACTTTTGTCATATATCTTATAACCATATATATATATATATATATATATATATATCTTATAACCACTTATATATATCTTATAACCACATCTCTTGGTAGATTATTTTTTTTTATACATATAGTCATACATGCTTCTACTTCCTTCAGGATCTTCCTCCAAAAATTCTGCAATTATACTTATTATATATCCTTTCAAGTCAGTTTCTTCATCCTCAGGTACTCCTCTCAGACGTATCTGGGTTTCCATCAATTTGCAGTCATGAATTGCCACCTTTTCTTGCATTTTTAGC
Source organism: Heteronotia binoei (assembly GCF_032191835.1). Lineage (NCBI taxonomy): Eukaryota > Metazoa > Chordata > Lepidosauria > Squamata > Gekkonidae > Heteronotia > Heteronotia binoei. The sequence continues at coordinate 63,492,490 of NC_083234.1, forward strand.
AAGGTGGAATCATGTACTTTCAACTCTCTCTTCCACCTCTTGTACTTTCTTTGATATTACCATAGTCTCATTTCTGAGATCTTCTATATCTTTCCTTAGCTCTTCAATGTCTTTTCTAATTTCTTTTTTAGAAGCAGTTATCATGTCTCTCACCCCTTTCATCATCCTGGCTTCCATTGCTTCTAATTGCTCTTGCATTTTCTCTATTGAGGCAGTCCTTGCATGGGTTAACTTATGCTCTGACATTTAAAAAAACACCAAAAATTTTGACCTCTCCAAATTAAATTTAAACTATCAGGTTTGATAGAGTAAGACTTGCCCTTTTCAATAAGCCTAATTTCGCCATCCTCTGAGCCTCCTGGGCTCAGATATTAATTTTTAAAGTTTTTATTTCTTCCAAAATGGCGGTCGCGACTTTCTGCTTCCCTTTAAAAAAAATTTCCTTCAAAAGGCTTCTAAAATAATTATCAGCAATAATGTCCAATAGTATTTACCTTATAATTGTCACCTCTGTCAGCTTCACCAATTTTTAATGTCCCAAACACTTTAAAAACTTTGTTTAAATTTTGACCTCCTAGCAATGGCCGCCGATGTTTTTCTATGATATTATAGTCCTAGAGTAGGCTAGCTGCTTCAATGATTTCCCTCTTCCATCTGACACTTCCTGCTTTTCTTGCCACCAAATCCCGTTTTCACTGGTAAAAAGATCTTGCGATGTTTGACGTATTTCCTGTGTTGACTGTGAGAGCTGCAAATCCGTGACGATGGGGCTTTTTCACCAAAACCGCAAGTAGACAAAACAATAAATTCCTTTCCACTTTTTAGCACTGTCCTTTAAATTTACAAAGTTCAAATTTCGCCCCTTCTCCCCTTCTTCCAAACTTTCTGAATCTCTATTTCCCACCTTCTGATTTTATTTTGTTTAACTTTAAATAGTCCCGGAATGAAGATAGTCATCAATACCTTTTTCTGCAGTTATCCAGATCTAACACCGGTCTTATATAGCTTTAGATATTTAGCAGTCTCAAAGAAGGTTAGGATCCTGTCGAGCTTATGTCAAATAAATGACTCTGGAAACTTCTGCAGATGATGAATATGCAACTTGTCTCCAGAGACCCCTCAAAGGAGCCCCCCCCCCGGGACTCCCCTTTAGCCAAGGTAAATCTCCTCAGAGTTTCCTGGGCATATCTTGGACTGATCTCTGACTGAGAAAAGTAAGCAGTAGGCTTTAAATTGCCCTCCACTACCCCGAACAGAATTCCCAGCCTGCTCCCCCTCTGAGAAGCAATTCAGCTTGGCATTTTCCAACTCCGGAAGTCCTCTGAAATTTTTGGAGTTTTTAACCCTTTTTCTGTGGATTACATTGGAGACCTTGGAAGAGCCTTGCTTCAGCCACACGCAAGCACATTCAGCTGCCTTTTCTCTCCAGTGAGGAAGGAAGAATCTTTAACCATGCCCTGCCTGATTGCTGTGAAAAATGTCAAACCCAGAGAGAGGAGCCACTTGCTCTTCTGTTTCCACATCTTCAGGAACAGCCGCTGCAAATATTGGTTTTGGTACCCTGAGTAACCTACCAGTGATAGGATTCAGTACCCTGAAGTTAACTAAGAATAATTTCTCATTCTGGCTCTCGCTCCTAACGCAAAGACTTGAGATTTATGGAGCTGAAAGAGTTTTGTCTGAAAATCCCCCTGAGAATGGGGAAGAAAAATCAAATTTTAAAAGGCTAGATGGTTTTGCAAAAAACTCTCATTTTAGAATCTATTGAGGCATATGAAATTCCTGAATTGCACACTCTTAAAACTGCAAAACAAATGCTTGAATGCCTTAAAGATAAATATAGCAAAACTCCCATAAGCACTATTCATGATTTAAAGGGAAAAATATTTGGTTTTCAAGTGCAAGAAGGGGAGAATGTGACTAAACGTCTGAAGAAATTTATGTGCATGCAATCCAGACGACAGGAGCTTGGTGAGGCTATTGCAGAAAGACACTTAAACTCAACTATATTGAAAGCTCTACCCAGTATTTACAAGCCAATTAAGATGATTTTGAGACTGCAAAAGGATTTGAGTCTGGAAGGCCTGTTAAATGCTGTCGAGGAGGAAGCAGCCTCCAGATCTGGGTACAAGGACACTGAACAAAGAAATAGCAATTTTAAAGCACATGTTTCAAATGAGGGAACACGGGCACCATCTCATGGCCATAGAAATAATAGCAGCCCGAAATTTTTAAACCTGAAATTTTCCAAGCCACATGGCCCAGGTGGGAACAAGGAAAAGAACAGAGAAAGTACCATGCATGTTAATAATGTGAATTTTACCATAAATACGCATGCCAACCCAGATTAAAATCATGACCTTCCAACAACAACTGTCTCCTATCATTCAATAGCGCCCAGTCTCTTACCCAAGAAAGCACTGAAGTTCTGTAGTACAATTGCCAATCTGGGAGGCCCAAGCCTTCTCTCAGTTTAGAGTCTTGCAATGTCTTTAACTTCATTCTTGGTTTTTTACCTCACCAAATGTAATCAGAGACCATCTTATTCAGTTCTTGAAAAAACACACTAGTTAAGAGCACTGGAATAGTTTGAAATAGAAATAACAGTTTTGGCAAAATGTTCATTTTTATTGAGGCTATTCTTCCCATTAAGGATAAATTCAAATCTTGCCATTTTTCGAAGTCTTTTAAAAATTTCTTTAAGCAGTTTATTGTCGTGCCCGCTCCGGACCCAGCCCCTGCTAGCTCAGAGCAGGCGCCTTTAACAGCTCTGGACGTAAGTCCTGAGGAGGCAAGCTGGCAGCAGGAGCCACCTGGAATTGATCAGGCCACGCTGGGCCCCAGCTCATCCCCTCCGGAATCTCCACCACCTGTTAGCCGGCTCCGTGAAAGGAGACGGCAGGAGATAAGAAACAGAAGAAGCGACGCACGCATGAGGGGGAGGAGAGATCTAAGCCCGGTATACTAATGGGTTAACAAGCCAGCGCAGTATATCTGCAACCCTGGCCTTTTGGCAAACTGTGCTGGCAACGAACGATCTCCCTGAGACGTGACCGCGCTCTGCACCCTCGTGACTTCTGTGAGAAACCGCGTATTCCTGACCCGGCTTGGACCTTGGACTTCGGAACTCTGGACTGTGACTCTGCTCTGTGGACTTGTTTGAGTATCTCGGCTTCATTTGTATTTATTCTTTCTGGTTACCAGACCCTCCGCATTCCGGTGTCTACGCTTCCTGCTTTATCCCTCGGCTCGGACTGATTTATGGTTTTGACTAATTGGACTGTTTAGAGATAACTCCTGTGCGGCTATTTGAAACCTCAGCCGGCTGCAAAAGTTCCGGCTGACTGCCGGGACGTCAGCAGCCGCCGCTTCCTATCCAAGGCTCGAATCCTGACATTTATCATAGTTATCCATCTTTAGGTTTGCTGCACTTATTTGTGATGTATGCACCTAAGTATTTAATTCTTTTCTCATAAGAGAATCCTGATTTCTGTTGGAGACGTTGAATATGTTCTGTCATCATATTCTTCGTCAAGACTTTTGTTTTATTGTAATTAATCTTCAGTCCTGCCCAATGGCCAAATTGGTTAATCTTATTTATCAAACAGTCAATTGAATCTATTGGTTGTTCTAATATAAAAACTAGATCATCCGCAAAAGCTCTCAATTTGTATTGTTCACCCTTAATCACCGCTCCCTTGATACTTACATCTTCTCTTATTTGGTTATTCAGTATCTCTAAGCACAAAATAAAAAGAAGTGGCGACAGTGGGCAACCTTGTCTTGTACCCTTTTGGATAGTAATTGCTTCTGTTAGTTCACCATTCACCATCACCTTTGCCCTTTGCAAGGAGTACCGTATATTGATTGTATTGTTCCCTTCAGTTGTTGCAACATAAATTGCCAACGAACATTGTCAAAGGCTTTCTCTGCATCCAGACAGATTAATGCCAGTTGTTTCTCTGGATGGTTCTCATAATATTCCAATATGTTACATACTGTTCTAACATTGTCTTTCAGATATCTTCTATTTATGGTATAAAAGATTAGAAGGGCACTCTTACTTCAAGAACCATTGGTTGCGGAAATCTCTCTATCACACATGGTCATGGCTAAAACCGAGAATCTACCAGAAAATTTGAAGATGGGTGTCTCCAGTGGAAGCACTTACACCTCCAAACCTTATGAAACCTAACCAGAGTTATATATATAAAGAACTATTAAAAAATGATAACCAACTGAAAACCAGGGAAGAGTTAGAAAATATGGACATTAAAATGAGTTGGTGGTTGAGAACACAAGTTGAATCCAGATATGCCAAAAACAAGACAACAGACTTTAATGTAGAACAATATTCATTTGACAAAATCTTTTTAGGTCCCCAAGAAAAACTAATTTCCAAGCTACACTCATTATAGATGAAGATGCAAGAAGAGATTGTATGGTCCAATGGGCGAAAAATTTGGGGCGTAATATTATGTTAGAAGAATGGGAAACGTTATGGAAATTCAATATGAAATTAACTAAGTCAGTAATCTTTAAAGAAAATCTGTATAAGATGTTCTATAGATGGTACATAACTCCGCAGAAATTGTGTAAAATGTATACTAACATGTCTAACAAATGTTGGAAATGTACTAAACATGTTGGGTCCTTCTATCATATGTAGTGGACCTGTGAGGTGGTGAAAAACTATTGGAATATGGTCCACAAACTATTACAGAAAATTCTGAAAACACAGATTCAATTTAAACCAGAACTATTTTTATTGAATATATATCCTAGTGACTATTCCAAAGAGATTAGACATTTGCTTGCGCATATTAACACAGCAGCTAGAATTCTTTCGGCACAGAGATGGAAGCTTCAGGAGATCCCCACGAGATTGGAATTGGTGGGGAAAATTTTGGAAATGGCTATGGACTATTTATCCCAGCTTTATTCTCTATTCCCCTCTTACCTGTTCCCTCTAACTTTCTGAAAACTAAAAAATTTTCAAACTGGAATAATGTGAATTTTATTGGTGAAAGAGGAAGATTTTTGATTGATAGTGGATCTTATATACATATTTGTCGATATAAGGGCATGTTTTCAGAGTTGGATGTAAGTCAGAGACCTGAAATGATAGGTGCCAACCAGAAACCCTTACAAGTTTGTGGTGTGGATGAGATCAAAATGATGGAGACTTAATGATGGAGAATATCAATATATTCTGGTTTACGTTGACGATTTGGTTGTGAGCTGCAAGAACAAAGAGGATATTAAAGACATTGTTTAAAAGCTGAACAAAGAGGTTGAAGTCAAAAGACTTGGAGAAATTAAACACTATCTAGGAATACAGATTGAGAGACTCAAGGATGGAACCTTTCAACTGTGCCAAAGACGAAAGATTATGGACTTTATAGAATCTCTTGGCATGAGAGACTGTAAAGAATCTAAGATACCTCTTGAACCTGAATACCTGAGAGCTCAGGATGGTCAACCACTCAAAGATATTGGAGAGTACAGAGAAGCTATAGGAAAACTCCTGTACCTGAGTAAAACTACCAGACCTGATATCACAGCTGCTGTCGGAATACTGAGCAGAAAAGTAAAGTTCGCCTAATCACCATAATTGGAATGCAGTAAAGAAACTTGCCAGATACAGACATAAGATTGATCACTGAACCTTCTGAGAATCCCAGACTAGTTGGATACATGGGTGCCAACTATGCAGAAGAATCATGCAATTACAGATCAACCGGCGTATACTTGTTCTTCTATGGAAATGGGCTTGTAGAATGGACTAGCAGAAAACAGACTATAGTGCATAATCTATAGAAGAAGCTAAGTGTGTGTTAGCAGCTAGTGCCTGAAGTGAACTTGGATTTTTCATCTGCTGAAAGACTTCAAGATAAAAAAAAACTGTACCTATTATGTTTGAAGATAATCAAGCTTGTATTGCTGTAAAGGAGAAAGCAGAACAGCCAGAAGTAGATCTATTGGTATTAAATGTGAGCTAGTGAAAGATCTACACCAGAAGAGGCTGATTAAGATAGAATATTGTTGTACAGAAGCTATGGTAGCTGATATACTTACAAAGCCATTACCTTGTGCTAGATTTGAACGTTTATGTGAAATGATGAATCTAGTTGATGTGAATGTTACAGTGAATAATGAGTAATGACTATTGAATGTATAATGACTTGCACATTAGGCATTGAGAAGGGGTGTTGGAAATATGTATCTGTTTTGTATGTCCTTTGTAATGTTCTAAAGTTCCAATAATTATAGGATTAACACTGTGCCTGATTCCCTATTGTCTGCATGACCTGGGAAGAAGATACTGACTGCTGTCAATCAAGGTCTAGAAGCGGGAAAACCTGTTTTGTCTGTTTGGTCAGTTAGTCAGATGACTTCCTTTGTTATTTATTTATTTATTATATTTATTTATACTTTGATTTATATCCCGCCCTTCCCACCGAGGTGGCTCAGGGCGGCTTACAACATATAAAACTTACATAGGTTTGGCTTAAAAACAATTACATGGCAACAGTTAAAACAATAAATTAATAAAACATAGGACATAAAACTTTGTTCAGGTAGAGAGGTCAAGAAGGAGGAGGAAGTGGTCTTCCATTAACCACATGATCTTCTAGTGTAAGCATGTGGTTCTATAGTGTTTGTCATTTTCACCTCCCAGTACCCTTTCCCTGTAGAAGTAAATATGTTTATGATTAAATATGATTAAATAAATAAATTTGATTAGTCAAATTCCCTAACAGTCAGAAGACTACTTGGAAGAGAGAGACTTCATGATGGTATTCAATGGAACCCCAGGCTCTTTGTACCACAGGTCGTCCAGGAAAAGAACCCCTGCCCTTTCTGTCACAACTGACTCTGTCCAAGAGCCAGAGCTTTGGGTGGATTAGGAGTCAAATGGTACCTTCCACCATCAGTCCCCATTAAAAGACCTTTCAAAAGTTCTGAACACTGATTTATTTTATGAGGCCTTAAGAACAAGTCTGATTATCCCCATACTGTAGATGTGGGGGGAGGGGGGTAGTGAGATGAAACAAGGGTGACTTCCAAACATTTACTAAGTCCTGATTATAATGCACAGTAACTCAGGAATAAGTCTTTATTGAACTCAGCAGGGGGTTTTTTCTGAGTCAAAATCCAAAGGAGTAGACTGTAATTTGACTATGTCAATCCATGGCTCAATGAATATGGTTAGACTAGGAACAAAGCCCATTGTGAAAATAAATACAACAGACCCTAAAAAGACAAAATACAACAGGCCTTGGTTTCTCACACATTTTCCCATGGGGCTTAAACACTAATTACCAGGCTTTAATTTGAAATACTGTGAGGAAATGATGAAAACCACAATCTTGTAAATGGCCGCTATCCAAGAAATTTTCTCATTCAAAGTTTTAAGAAAATATTTTACACATTGAACATGATTTATCCAGCATTAGTAAGTACAATGTGCATTACTAATGTATATATGTACTTAGGGGTCGTTTTGTAGAAAAATAGGTGGTGGAGCTCATCCAGGAATTGTTATGCAGCTGCACCTACTATTCAATGGACAAAGTGGGAAGAAGGAGGTGGAACTCTCAGAAACGTTCAGGAGCTGTGCTCCTGTGAGCTCCTACTGAATCCGAGGCCTGTATGTATTACTGAAAATCCCCTTATATGTAGCACTGAAACACATGCACATTTTGTGACCAAAAATTCAGTGGGAGAAAATGGCATGCGAATAAAGCCTTATGCTTTGATTAGTCAAAGAGAACCAGACTCGGTATGGGTGATGTAAGGTTCAAAGCGGTAATTATGAGAAATCTGAAATCACCTCTAGTTTTCTTCACATTTTGTGAGCAAAAATTCAGTGGGAGAACATGGCATGCGAATAAAGCTTTAATGCTTTGATTAGCCAAGGAGAACCAGATTCAGTAAAGATAATGTAAGGTTCAAAACAGTAATTATGAGAAATCTGAAATTACCCCTGGTTTTCTTGGCAGAAAAACTTACAATTGCCCTTGCTGGATGACGTTGACTATTTCTAGCATATTACTTTCCATACATCATCCAGATAAGCATAACAGGATGACAGCAACCACCCCCTGATGTTCATTCTCAACATCTGGTGGCTGGAAGTAAACTGTCTCTGAGCATCAGGGTTCCATTTAACAATCCTCGCAAATAGCTAAGAGTCATTCCTAAACTAATCCTCACTGAATCTCTGTAGGTGGTCTTCTTCTTTTTTACTACAAATATGGTTATTTTGTCCATGACCACATCCTGCAATCCTGGATCCATCCATTACATGATGTGTGAAGAAGCACCTCCTTTAGAGCTGGCATGGTATAGTGGTTATTATTTTATTATTTTATTTAGTAGCTTTATAGTCCGTCCTTCCCCGTAATGGGCTCAGGGCGGATCACAAACACAATAAAACAGTAAAAATCCAACAATAAAACCATAAAACAATAAAAAAACAATCAAAATATGCAGCATGGATGGTACAACACATTTTATAGATTTAAAATATAGATTTCACAAGTGCCATAGATGTCATAGCTGTAGGTTAAGAGCTGTGGACTGTAATCTGGAGAACTGGGTTTGATTCCCCACTTCTCCACATGAAGACTGCTGCGTGGTCTTGGGCCAGTCCCAGTTCTCTCAGAACTCTCTCTGCCCCAGATTCCTCACAGAGCGCCTGCTGTGGAGAGACTCCTCAAGATAGGGGAAATTCGGGGTATAAAATCCACCCTTCTTCTGCTTTAAACTGCTCTGAACTTAGTACTGTTCTTGTCTCCAACTTGTGGTATTTTATAAGAGATGTAGATTGAATTTTAGTGCTCATGCATCAAATGGGCATTGTGGTGCAATATCAGGTTGTTATAGCCATTAGTGGTGGATTCCACGCAGACCCCCTCACAAATTTGTTCTGATTAACTCATGGTATTTAAGTTAGGTGGACCAGCGATGTGACAGTGACAAGCACATTGTTTGTTGTGATACCCTGGAACGGGGAGGGGCAATAGTTGAGCATGGTTTGCCACAGAAGTTTCAATCCATGGCATCTCCATTTGAAGGCCCTTCAGGTAGCAGGTGTTGGGAAAGACCTTCCTACATTTGAGACCTTGGAGAGCTGCTGCCGGTCAGAGGAGACGAGATAAAACTAAATGGATTTTGAGTGGGTATAAATGCAGCTTCATGTTTCCAAAGCCAGCACTGGAGTATACACAGAATTCAGAAAAAACAAAACAAGTCAACCAACAGCAGTTCTGTGTGCCCATGAAAACCCTCTTTGGTTAAACAGCACCAGTCATTTCAAAATTCACAGATTCAGAGCACGGTATCTCATGTGGTTATTTTGACAGTCAATATGTCCTGAAATGCTAGGAAGAGACTCCAAACATTCACAAATTGACCTAACCTCAACAACCGAGCCACGGTAGTTGCTTAAGTTTCCATTGTGCCGATGTGGTGATGCACAGCTGTTTACGGGAAGGTCTGCCTCACAGACGTCAACCGTGTCGGAAGTGACAGCAATGTGCATTTGGTGGGAAAGGTGAGGGCCAGGGATTGCCAATGCAATCACTTGTCAGCACTGTGATAACAACTCAGATATTTAAAAGAAAACACATTAATGATGGGAAGAAAGGAACAAAAATCTGTAGGCCTTACCAGGATTTCCAGCTATTGTAATAAAGTTGTCATAGGGAAGCATTACTTAAAAGGTTTAGGTCAGATTGACTCAGCAGATATACGCATGACAAGCCGCTCAACCCACATTGGCAATGCAAACGTATTTACTGTCTGGATAGGCAGAGGTGGTGGGGAAATGCAAGGCATACTATTTCACAGGTCTACACTTGTAATGCAGCTACCATCCAGACCCTATTACTAAGGTTGCCAAACTTTTGATGATAACCTCGTGTCTTCATCACATGTCTTCTCTTCCATGTACCCCTCCACCAATCTCTTACGTCTAGTCTTTATCGCCTTACCTGTACCTAGTCCACTTCTTTCTGTGGCCATCAATTTCTGATCCAAGTGAACATCTTATGGTTGCTAGGAAATCACAGGATGTGTTTCCTGAGAGATTCTAGTGGTCATATTCTGTTTGTTTATGGCTTTGAGCCATTTAAACCAAAACAGCTGAAAGGAGGGATGCTCAGCCTTTTCTCATGAGGAGCAGAAAGCAGGGGCAAATGGTCATGAGCTGCCATGAATTGCACCAAAATTTGAAGCTCATGCTGGCATTCCAGTTCACAAACTTTGGTTCACGAACCCCAAACAGGCCAAAATGCATGATGAACTTTAGTTCATCAACCAGTTCATGCCCATCTTTACTTCTTAAATTGGGAGAAGTTGAGCCATGAACAAACAAGACCAATTTTTCTACAAACATGAGAAAACCCTCAGGTTTGCAGAAAAATCTGATATTTAAAAAAATGGAACATGTTAAAATGTCCTCAAATAACAGAAGTAGAACCTGTAGTTTTAAGAAATGAATGGCCTCTGAGATCTCGACATCCATTGTGGGGCTTCTTAGGCAACCACAACAATATTGTCAGCTTTCAAATGTTGATTTCTGTAAATAAAATGTGTTGGGGAGAGCTGACGTGGTCCTTTCCACTCTAACTTGTGGTCATCACCACATCCACTGGAACACTTACTTGGGAGTAAGCCCAATTGTACTCAGTGTGATTTATTGATTTAAAAAAAAAATATTGTAAAAAGTTTATATCCCACCTTTCAGCCCATTCAGGGCCAAAAAGGTAGCTACCAACTAAAAGCAAAACATTATAAATCACACAAAAATCATACAAAAAGTTAAGGGCAAAAGTAAAATACAGCCCTGTTCACACAGCATGTTGAGTTCGTGTTATACTGACCCGGTTCTGTTCTGAATATCTTTGTTCTGGATATTAAAGCCCTATATGTCCGAGGACCTGCCTACCTGAGGGACCTTCTTTCCCCATATGGACCCCAGAGAGCACTGAGGTCAGCAGGGAAGAACCAGCTGGCTATCCCCGGACCAAAGGAGGCAAAACTACAAAATACTCACACATGGGCCTTCTCTATCGCAGCCCCACACCTATGGAACCAGCTCCCGGAAGAAGTGCGAGCCCTGCAGAGCCTTGACCAGTTCCGCAGGGCCTGCAAGACCACCCTTTTTAGGATGGCCTTTGCCGGCTGAGCGACTGATGTTAGGTGATTTCTATCACTATTATTTCATGAACAGAATTAGCACCTGAAATCTATTTGTATTTGTATTTGTTTTATATTGGAATGTTTTAAGACTAATGTTGTTAGCCACCCTGAGCCCGCTTTGGCGAGGAGGGTGGGATATAAATAAAATTTTATTATTATTATTATTATTATTATTATTATTATTATTGATCAGACTGCCATACTGTAATTCAAATCACTCCGCAGTGAAACCGTCTTCTGCTGTCCACACGAAGGCATTATGCAGTTATTTTTTTCTTCCACTATTATGTGCATGTGCGCATTATGCACATGCACACATTATGCACATAGGTTAAAACATTATGTGGTTATGCGCATATCGCTAAGTAGTAAAAAAAATGGTGACCGCAAACCGGATGTCTGAGGCTCCTTTTGCTCTGGGACAGCCTTCAGACATCCGGAAGTTGGTTAACATTGCAGCAGAACTATCCAGATGGAGAAAACTATGAGGTGAAACCAAAGAACTCAAAAAACACTGCAAAGGAGCAGGTAACAAAATAATCCAGTTCCGAGAAGGATTGGGAGAGGGGGCTACCATGAGTTAATACCAGGAGGCAGATGTTGCTGTCTGATCAGCCACTTTAAATCCGGAAGGAAAGAGCAGTGACATCTGATTATACTGTACGTTTGAACAGGGCCTATATGTATAAAAACACAAAAAACAGCAATTAAAAAAATGAGCAGGAAGGAGCAATCATGAAGGAATGCCAGCCAAACAAAAAGTCTTCTCCTGCTGGCAGAAGACAGCAATAGAAGGGGACAAATGAATGTGAGGGAGTTCCAGAATTCTGGCACCATGGCCAAGAAAACCCTCTCTCTGGTTGCTACCTGCCTAACTTCAGAAGGCAGGGCGGGTTGCCAGTCCGTGTCTGGCAAATGGTGGGAGCCTGGAGGGTGGGGACATTGGGGGAGTAAAACCATGTCACTTAAGGTTCCCTCCTGTAAGTAATGTCACACTGTCAGCTGACTAGGATTACCAACCACCAGGCAGGGCCTGGAGTTCTCCCAAAATCATGACAGATCCCCAGACTACAGGGCTTAGTCTCCCTGAAGGAAATAGCAGCTTTGGAGGGCTGAGTCCATGCCATCTCATTGCCGCTAAGCTCCTACCTCTCCTAAAAATCCCTCTCAGGGCACCCCACCCACATCTTCAAGAATTTCTCAAGTTGGTAACCCTCCTCACAACGGTGATTGTTTTTACATTATTTTTCTACTGTTGGTGCTACCTGGCTGCCAGCAAGGGGACTTCCCTCACACGCATGCTGGTGCCATAGAGTTTTTTATCCAAATGCTAGAGCATCCCAGCACGATGAGCCCAGCATGATTATATCAATTCTTCCAGGTGACATCATTGTGTCAGGCATGTCCGGTGCTGATGGAGCTCTTTGGGGGTGGGGCTCCCCCCCTCAGCCAGTTCTGTGCTGGCGTGTTGAAGGCCCTGAAATCGGGGGAACCCCTGCCCCTAGAGAGAGGCTGGGAACCCAAGTTGGTGCAGGAGCAGCAGTGAGAAGCAGGACTTGGGGGAGGGGTTCCCCACCCCTGTTGGGAACCACGGAAGCTGGAGGGGAGAGCACTTGAAGCAGGGCCTCAAAAAATGAACGTGGTAGTGGGGTAGGTTCATATGGGAACAGACAGTCCTCACGGTATGCTGGTCCCAAACTATAAAGGGGTTTAAAGGTGAGAAACTGCACCTTGAATTGGGCCCAGAAACAACGTGGAAGTAGGGTTGCCAGGTCTGTGTTGGAAAATACCTGGAGACTTTGGGGGTGGAGCAGGGAGAGGGTAGGGTTAATGAGAGCAGGGGCCTCAGCATGGTACAATGCAATAGACTCTACCTTTCAAAGCAGCCATATTCTACAGGGGAGCTGATCTCTGTCAGTTGGAGATCAGTTGTAAAAGCAGGAGATCTCCAAGCCCCACCTGGAGTCTGGCAATCCTACAGCCAATGGAGATGAATGGAGTCATATGGTCCCATTCCTAAGTCAGTCTGCGTAGAATTAGATTCTGGTTGCTTCCCACTTTTACTCCAAAATGTTAAGTTAAATTTGAGCAGATGAGGGAAGAAATGCACTTGAAATATTCGTTCGAGCCTCTTCAAAGGCCAAGCTGTCCTTTCGCAGTTCCATAGGAAATAATTAGCACAGGATGGAGTTCTGTGCATTTCCTTGCGCTCGTACCAACTGTCTTTTCCATGTGCGCTTAGCTTGAGGCTGGCCAATTTAATCGCAGCCATCCTGGGGAGAATGCCTCTATTTTTGCCGTGAAACACGCAGCAGTGACTCAGGCATGAAAACAATAGCCTCCGGGTGAGCTGAAATTACCAGGGTTTTCTTTCTTTCTTTCCCTGTGATGCTATTTGCAACATTTTACATTTGAATGAATAAGATCTGGATCTCTGCCTGAGCATGAGGAAAAGCAAATGCTTGGAAAAATACAACACCAACAACACATCCACACAAGACGGGGGTTTCATTACAAAGTAGGCCGGACCTGGTTTTAAAAGGTAGGTAAAGGTAGTCCTCTGTGGGTTGATGTCACATACTGACATTTTCTTGGCAGTCTTTTTATGGGGTGGTTTGCCATTGCCGTCCCCAGTCATCTACACTTTATCCCCAGCAAGCTGGATACTCATTCAGACAGATTTCAGACAGCCTGGAAAAAAGGTGCTGTACTCAGTATCGATGGGTACCACCACCAAACAAGTCCTACTGCTAAATGCTTCGCAAGAAGACCAAAGGAACTGCACGTGGCTGCGCTGCGGTAGGAACACTATCACATTTTACTAACTGCCCAGGATCTGTGCACGTGAGAAAGAAAATATTACATGATCTGCCTGAAGTAGCACCATTGTTATTTATCTGATTGTTTTATTGTTTGTTTTAATATTGTTTTTGTTAACTGTCTATTTTATGCTGTTAGCTGCCTTGAGTCTGTATGGAATGGGTGGGATATAAATATAAAGTAAACAAACAAACAAGCGGGGTGGGGTGAGGGAACACCCAACTCAAAATTCATTTAAAACATATCCTCCCTTTTCAGTAAAACACTCAAAATGACATTACAGATATTTATAGGCTACTGGGGTAGCCTGGACCACCGCAGGTTCCTTTTTTTTTTTTTTAAGTCCCTTCCTTTCAAACTCCACCCTCCCTCTCACATGACTCCACTAGAGGAGCAGTCATTCATTTTGTGTGGGGAGGGGGCCTGAGAAAGGAAGTGGTGTGGGGATTTCTTGCCCTCTGCTTCCCCTGCTGCTGTCATCTGGAGGTGAATCAAACATCCTCTTCTGCGCCGTCAATGTGAGTGGATTCCTGAACATGCCTGAACATGCTGAGGCTCTAGGGTTGCTAACTGTGAATTGGAAAATTCCTAGAGATGTAGGGGCAGAGACTGGGAAAGGACCTCAATGGAGTAGGATGCCATGGAGTCCACCCTGCTAAGTAGCCATTTTTTCTAGGGAAACTATCTCTGGAGATCGGCTGTAATTCCATGAGATTTCCAGGTCCTACCTAGAAGTTGGCATACCTAATGCTGACCCTTGCTAGGGATGCCAGCCTCCAGGTGGGACCTGGGGATCCCTTGGAATTGCGGCTCATCTCCAAACTACAGAGATCAGTTCCTCTGGAGAAAATGGATACTTTTTTGGGGGGGGGTTATATTTTTATGTGTGTGTATATGTGTGCGCCTGGAAGTCACAGCAACTTCTAGTGACTGGCCCCTACTGGGGACCTGGAGGATATTCAGAGAAGTGTAGGGTTGCCAAGTCCAATTCAAGAAATATCTGGGGACTTTGGGGGTGGAGCCAGGAGACTTTGGGGGTGGAGCCAGGAGACATTGGGGGCAGAGCCAGGAACAAGGGTGTGACAAGCATAATTGAACTCCAAGAGAGTTCTGGCCATCACATTTAAAGGGACAGCACACCTTTTTAAATGTCTTTCTTCCATAGGAAATAATGGATAGAGGCACCTTTTCTGGGGCTCATAGAATTGGACCCCCTGGTCCAATCGTTTTGAAACTTGGGGGGTAATTTGGGGAGAGGCACTAGATACTATATTGAAAATTTGGTGCCTCTACCTCAAAAAACAGCTCCCCCAGAGCCCCCGAAACCTCCAGATCAATTCCCCATTATACCCTATGAGAATCGATCTCCACATAGGGAATAATGAAGACGTTTCCCTCTCCTCCCCCCTCCCTCCCTGTTTCTGGCAAATCTGATGCAGGGGATTGGTCTTTCTACTCATGAGTTGCTGCCAGCTTCTTCACAGCAACACAGATACACCATCCCAAATTGAAGCCTTTCAATCAAGCCTCCGGAGGTGCAAAGGCACATGGTCCTTTGCGGGCGGGGTGGGGCTCCCCCCCCCCCGCCAGCCAGCTGACTTGCGGTGGGAAGCAGCCTGGGAAAATGGAAGAACAGCTGCTGCGATCGGGCTGGGTGGGAAGGGAAAGGCAAGGAGAAGCTGCTGCGATCCGGGGTGGGAAGGGAAGGGACGAGGAGAAGCATCGGGGATTGGTGGGAAGGGAAGGGGCGAGGAGAAGCTGCTGGGATCGGGGCTGAGTGGGAAAGGCCGCCATTCCCCCTCCCCCCCCCCGCTTTCCGGATTTTTGGCGAGCGGGGGGAGGAGGCTCCAAATCGGGGGTCCCCCGCCCAGGCGGGGGATTTGGGAAGCCTAGAGAAGTGGCTGAATGAAGCCTGCCTCTGCCCTCCTGACTGCTGGTATTCCAAGGAGTTCTTCCATCCAAGTACTTGCCAGAGTCAACCCTGCTTAGCTTCTGAGATCTGATGAGATCGGGCCTGCCTAGATTATCCAGGTCAGGGTGAGAAAATGGATACTTTGAAGGGTGGACTCTACCGCATTGTACCCTAGGGTTGCTCAGCCTTCAGGTGGAGCCTGGAGGTGTTGTTTTGACAACTGATCTCCAGCTGGCAGAGTTCAGCACCCCGAGAGAAAATGGCTTTGAAGGGTGGACTCTGTGACACTGTACCCCGCTGAGGCACCTCCCCTCCCCAAACCCTGCCCTCTCCCAGATCCACCCCCAAAGTTTCCATGTATTTTCCAACACAGGCCTGGCAACACTCTCTGAGATCTCTGTCCTCCCAGACTCTATCCCCAAATCTCCAGGAGTTTCCTAACCTGGATCTGGCAGCCCTCCCCTCCCTCATCCCCTGCTGGTAGCTGGGGGGACCTGGCAACCCCACCCTTGACACTGGCCCTGTTAATCTAAATCAGTTTACTCGGAAACAAATATATCACTCAGCACTCTTGCCTTCCTTTATACACCAGGCCAAAACATTTTTTTAACCGTTTTAACTAAAGAGTTATATCTTCTTTTGCTGTTTCATAATCTGCTTCTTGCCAGAAAACTGTTCTATTTTGGTCTCTGGACCCTGGCTCTTCACCCATGATTCACGGTCTGGGGTTTATTCGAGCCAGACTCGTGAAGCAAGACCCACACCCGTTCCAAGATATATATTTTTAAATTTTGATTATTTAAATGGTCTGTGTTTTTTCCCTGGAAATTTCTGTGAGCCACTTTGAATCCCTCAGAAGAAAACAGAGAAATGACTTAGCAGAATCTTTTGGGGTGGAGCCTAACCCCAGCAAAACCAGCACAACATTCTACTTAAGAAAGAGAGGTCAGAGGCTGAAGAGGTAGAGGGTCAAAAAAGGGTACAGCTGCTATTTGAGAGGGTGTGAAAACGCAGGGCTTTTTTGGTAGCAGGAACTCCTTTGCATATTAAGCCACACACCCCTGATGTAGTCAATCCTCTCGGAGCTTACGGTAGGACCCTGTACTAAGAGCCCTGTAAGCTCTCGGAGGATGGATTGGCTACATTAGAGGTGTGTGGCCTCATATACAAAGGAGTTCCTGCTACAAAAAAAGCCCTGCAAAGTGTCTGATTCCAAAAGCAGAGTTCTAAGACCAAAGGGTGAACCCAAAGATGAACACACCAAAGACTCAGACTTGGGGCTCAGCAGTTTACAAGATGGTAAAAGTCCTGACCAAGCTAAGGTTCATGCTTGGGACAGATTCCAGATCTCAATCATGGGACAAAGGGCTTGAGGAAGAAACAGACAATTCCAGCTACCAGAGACCTTTTAAATGGGGGTGCCATATATTAAATCAGAGGCCTTCTACAGACATACAGAAGGTCAGGCTACAGAGATCTGTTCCCCAGAGGAAATGATAGCTTTGGAGGGTGGTCTTGAAGGTATCACATCACTGCTGCTCCCTCCCTTCCCCAAACTCTGACCTCCCCAGGCCCTGCTTCCAAATCTCTAGTCATTTTCCCAAGCTGGAATTGGCAACCCTAAACTGAAATCACACGTGCAAAATAATGCAGTTTCAATCCACTTTCAGTACACTTTCCAATCTGGATTTTACTGTGTGAACTGGCAAAACCCAGTTTGAAAGTGCTTTGAAAGTGGATTGAAACTGCATTATTTAGCATGTGTGATGACAGCCCTAAAGTCACATTAGCCTCCGCCTTCTGTTTGAAAGGTTCAGACCAAATACGAGTTGGGAGGGAGTATATATATTTTTAATAATGCTAGAAATGAACAAATTTATAGAAATTTTAACCAGTTTGATTGGAAGTAGATAGGGAAGGGTAATTAAATTGATTAATTTAAGATAATTAGTAGGTCGTGCGATTGGGAACCGGAGGGGTTGGTGAAGGGGGGTAAGCTGGTACGGCAGGTGCCAATAAATCGGGGAGTTATATCGGTGAATGTTATCCTAGGCTGGTGCAAATGTTCGGCCAGGGGATACCAGTGCTCCTGGGGAGGGGAAGATATGACGGTGGGAATAGACAGAAATATAAAGGAAGGAGACAGAGACAAAACGGGGCTCGGCCACCTTCCAGTCTACTTCCCATCCCAACGGTGGCAGGTAGTGGGACCAAGAGGAATTGCTTGCCTCTGTCATTGGTGTTATGCAACGCCAGGTCCATAAATAACAAAACCGCGACCCTTAGGGAGTTCCTGCTTCGGCAGGATATGGACCTGGCTTGCGTGACCGAGACCTGGGTGAGGGACGGGGAGACAGTAGCTCTCTTCCAGATGTCCCCCCCGGGATACTCGGTCTTCCACCAATCACGGACCAGCAGGTGGGGGGGAGGGGTAGCGTTACTCATACGGGAGGGTTACTCCTTTCGGGCTCTCCCGGACCCAAAGATAGATGGTATGGAATGCTCCGGCCTGGCGTGGGATGTTGGAGAGGGGTTGGCAGTCTGGCTGGTGTACCGTCTGCCCAACGCACCAGCTAACGCCTTACCATCACTATTAGAGGCAGTGGCGGGCTGGGCGTTGGAGTTCCCGAGACTTATGGTCCTAGGTGACTTCAACGTTCATGCCGACGACACGGCCTCCACTCAGGCAATGGACCTAGTGTCTTCCATGGAGACACTGGGACTCTCTCAATTTGTCACGACTCCCACGCATCAGGCCAGGCATACATTAGACCTGATCTTCACGTCCGGGATTCTGGTGAACGATATCGCTGTTGAAGCGGTACCATGGTCGGATCACCTAGCCCTTAAGGCCCGTGTGGGGATGCCGCCCCAACCCTGTATGGGCGGAGAGCCTATTTTGGCTCGCCCTCGGGGCCTGATGGACCCGGAACGGTTCCAAATGGCTCTGAGGGATCCCTGGCCCACTAGCAATTCCCTCGATGGCCTGGTGGAGACCTGCCATGGCCGGCTATCCAGGGCCATCGACGAAATTGCACCCCGGCGTCCTCTGCGCCCCCGTGTGAGGCTGGCCCCATGGTACACCTTGGAGCTGCGCCAGCTGAAACGGGCTCAGACGACTAGAGAGGCAGTGGAGACATACTCGAGACGAAGCAACGAGAGCATCCTACAGAACGTTTATGAAGTCGTATGAGATGGCAGTCAAGGCTGCAAAGAGGAATTACTTTGCAACCAAGATTGCATCTGCAAGCTTGCGCCCAGCCCAATTGATTAGAATAATTGGAGATCTTATAACATTGCCACAAGGCAAACCAAACGTTAGAGAATTGGAGATTGGCTGTGAGGCATTTGCGAAATATTTTGCAGATAAAATCTTGTTGCTCCGCCAAGACCTGCCTACCACTTTGGAAACAGTGAGTGAAACTGAGGCTCTGTGCCTGTCTTCAGGGTTGGGGTTGGATCACTTTGACTCACTCAGCCTGGAGGAGGTCGATGGAATCCTCTCGGCTGCTCACCCAACAACATGCGATCTGAACCCCTGTCCCTCTTGGCTGATTAAATCCTGCCAGAGGGAGCTTATATGTCCTTTACGGGACATCATAAATAGATCCCTCGCAGAGGGGCATTTTCCAACGCCTCTCAAAGAGGCACTGGTCCGCCCTCTCTTGAAAAAATGTACAGCAGACCCAGCCGAATTGGCGAACTACCGTCCGGTGTCTAATTTACCGTTTTTAGGTAAAATCATTGAGAGGGCAGTGGCGCTGCAGCTACAGAGATTTCTAGATGACGCCTCCGTCCTTGACCCGTGCCAGTCTGGGTTTCGCCCTGGCCATGGGACGAAGACGGTGCTGGTCGCCCTGGTGGATGACCTCCGGCGGCAACTGGATCGAGGCGGCGTTGTGGTACTGATGTTATTAGACCTGTCGGCGGCATTTGATACAGTCGACCATCAGCTGCTGACGTGCCGCCTTGCCGACATTGGGGTTAGGGGGTCGGCCCTACAACGGCTCTCCTCCTTCCTCTCAGGTCGGGGACAAAGGGTGGCTATTGGGGATGAGCAGTCCCGGAGGCACACACTAGACTGTGGGGTGCCTCAGGGGGCAGTTCTTTCCCCAATGTTGTTCAACGTCTATATGGGCCCCCTTGCCCAGATTGCCCGGAGGTTTGGGCTGGGTTGCCATCAATACGCAGATGACACCCAGCTCTATCTACTAATGGACGGCCGGCCCGACTCCGCCCCGGGGAATTTGGACCAGGCTTTACAGGCTGTTGCAACGTGGCTCAGGCTGAGTGGGCTGAAGCTGAACCCAACGAAGACAGAGGTCCTTTGTGTGGGTCGCGGCACTCTAGGAGGGGAAATAGCTCTCCCGGCCTTCAATGGTGCGCCATTGAAACCAGCGCGCCAAGTAAAGAGCCTGGGTGTTTTACTGGAGCCTTCGCTATCAATGGAGGCCCAGATAGCAGCCACTGCCAAGTCAGCATTCTTCCATCTGAGGCGGGCAAGGCAGTTGGCCCCTCTCCTGGAGAGTCGCGACCTCGCAACAGTGATCCATGCAATGGTCACCTCAAGATTGGACTACTGTAATGCCCTCTACTTGGGGCTACCTCTGTGCCGGACCCGGAGGTTGCAGCTGGTGCAGAACGCAGCAGCCAGGCTGTTGTTGGGGCTCCCGAGATGGGAGCACATATGGCTGGGGCTGCGCGGACTGCACTGGCTGCCAATTACCTACCGGGTCCAGTACAAAGTGTTGGTTATTACCTTTAAAGCCCTATATGGCCGAGGACCAGCCTACCTGAGGGACCGTCTCTCCCCATACGAACCCCAGAGGGCACTGAGGTCAGGTGGAAAAAATAAAATGACTATCCCTGGGCTGAAAGAGATCAAGTTACAGAATACCCGAGCACGGGCCTTTTCAGTAGCGGCCCCCACTCTATGGAATCAGCTTCCTGAGGAGGTGCGGGCCCTGCGGAACCTTGACCAGTTCCGCAGGGCCTGCAAGACTGCCCTCTTTAAACAAGCATACACCGACTGCTGATTTGCTGTTAATTTAAGGATCCGCCAACATGGTCCTATCCAAGGACCTATGTCATTACGGAATTAATTATACTGGCAGAAACTAGCGTCAGAATGCCATTATTGCTGCCAGATTAAACTAATTTATGAATTTTAACGTATTAACGGGTTTTTATGATGTTAATTTGAGTTTTACTGTTAATTTAAAGTTTTGTATTTAATATGTTGTTAGCCGCCCTGAGCCTGCCTAGGCGGGGAGGGCGGGATACAAATAAAGGGATACCTTACCTTACCTTACCGTCTAGCTCCATGAGAATGAGTTCTATATCTATTGAGCAGGAATGCACAGGAACACAGTTCCGGCTGGCTTGGCATCAGGGCGTGTGGCCTAATATGCAAATGAGTTCCTGCTGGGCTTTTCCCACAAAAAAGCACCCCGGTACTGCCTATTTTAAAATTCTGCACACCAAAGGCATAAATTTGAAATTAAGATCTGCTTCAAAGGCCTTGCTGAGCATGCCCCTACCAAGCTGAAGTGGGTGGTCTTGAGGGGGGTTTTACCATAGGGAAGAGTGAATTCCTAGAGTACTGGGATGTTAGTTCTGTCTGTGTACAAACTAGAAATGATGCCATCAGATGGCACATCACTGCACAACGTTGCTTCCCCCTCTTAAAAAGAATGCTATTGCTAGTAGCCAGCACTTTTGTTGTTCAGTCACACAGTCGAGTTCAACTCTTTGCGACACCATGGACCGAGTCACACCAGGTCCTCTTGTCTTCCACCATCCTCTGAAGTCTGCTCAAATTTGTGTTAGTTACATCAGTAATGCTGTCCAGCCATCTCATCTTTTGCTGTTCCCTTCTTCTTTTGCCTTTTGTCTTTCCCAGCATCAGGATCTTCTCCAGTGAGTGCTCCCTTCTCATTTGGTGGCCAAAGTATTTGAGCTTCAGCTTCAGCATCTGATCTTCCAGGGAACAGTCAGGGTTGATTTCCCTTAGGGCTGACTGATTTGATCTTCTTGCAGTCCAAGGGACTCTCAAGAGTCTTCTCCAGCACCAGAGCTCGAAAGCATCTGTTCTTCTGCGCTTGGCCTTCCTTACGGTCCAACTCTCACAGAAATACATTACTACTGGGAATACCATAGCTTTGACTGTACAGACTTTTGTTGACAGGGGGATGTCTCTACTTTTTATTATACTGCCTAGGTTTGCCATAGCTGTCCTCCCAAGGAGCAAATGTCTTGCCAGAGGGAGCTTAGGTATCCTGTACGGGATATCATAAATAGATCCCTGATGGAAGGGCAATTTCCAACACCTCTTAAGGAGGCAGTGGTCCGCCCCCTCTTAAAAAAACCAACATTGGACCCGGCCAAATTGGAATACTATCGGCCGGTCTCGAATTTACCCTTTTTGGGTAAACTCATTGAGAGGGCAGTGGCGTTGCAACTACAGAGTTTCCTGGAGGATGCTTCCTTCCTTGACTCCCATCAGTCGGGCTTTCACCCGGGTCATGGGACGGAGACAGTGCTGGTTGCCCTAGTGGATGATCTCCAGCGGCATCTGGACCGAGGCGGCTCAGCGGTACTGATGTTGTTAGACCTATCGGCAGCGTTCGATACGGTCGACCATTGGTTGCTGACTTGCCATCTTGCCGACGTGGGGATTCAGGGGTTGGCTCTACAATGGCTTACCTCTTTCCTCAAGGGTCGGGGACAAAGAGTGGCGATTGGGGGTGAACTGTCCCGGAGTTCTCTCCCCGATGTTGTTTAACATCTACATGCGCCCTCTTGCCCAGATTGCCCGGAGATATGGGCTGGGTTGCCACCAGTATGCTGATGACACCCAGCTCTATCTACTTATGGATGGCCGGCCTGCCTGTGTCCCAGAAAACCTGGACCTGGCATTGCAGGTCGTATCTAGATGGCTCAGGCTGAGCGGGCTGAAGCTAAATCCAACGAAGACAGAGGTCCTTTGCCTGGGTCGCCGTGGTCCGGGGAGGGAAATTCCCTTACCGGCCCTCGATGGTGTGCCTCTGTCAGCGGCACACAGGGTTAGGAGCCTGGGGGTGCTATTGGAGCCTACTCTAACTATGGAGGCCCAGATAGCAGCCACTGCCAAGTCCTCATTTTTTCATCTTAGGCGGGCAAGGCAGTTGGCTCCTTTCCTGGAGGACGGCGACCTGGCAACAGTGATCCATGCAACGGTCACCTTGTGGCTGGACTACTGCAATGCCCTCTACATGGGACTGCCCCTGTGCCGAACCCGGAAGTTGCAGCTAGTGCAGAATGCCGCTGCCCGCTGGTGTGTGATAACATAAACTAAACTGGAGTTTGAATGTATAGAAGGGTGGTCCAGGGTGCCCACCTCTGCCCCTCCCCTTTGCGCTGAAGCTGCAAGTCAGGATCCAGGCTTTCCTGGGTCCCATTTGCAGCTCTGCGGGGAGAGGGAGAGTGGCAGCAGCCATTGCAGGGTGGAAGGGGTGGGCCAGCAGGGTGGGCCAGCAGTTGTAACATGGGAAATTGGATGCTTGCCCGCCCCCCTGCCTTTCAGGACTATGCGGTGTCTTGGGCAGAAGGCTGGGGTGCCTGTTGGCTATTTAGGGCACCACACCACTGCTTCCCCCTCTCCCAATTGCTTGGCCCACCCACCCATCCCTTTATGAGCCTGCCTTGGCGGGGAGGGCGGGGTATAAATAACATTTTATTATTATAGGTGTGGTTTCAGGGGTTGCATGTGGTTTCTGTGTTCATGCGTTTCTTCCTGGTACAACTGGAGTTTGAATGTAGAAGAAGAAGACGATGACTGCAGATTTGTATCCTGCCCTTCTCTCTGAATCAGAGACTCAGAGCGGCTTACAGTCTGCTATATCTTCTCCCCCCGCAACAGACACCCTGTGAGGTGGGTGGGGCTGAGAAGGCTCCTTTCAAGGACAACCTCTGCCAGAGCTATGACTGACCCAAGGCTATTCCAGCAGGTGCAAGTGGAGGAGTGGGGAATCAAACCCGGTTCTCCCAGATAAAAGTCCGCACACTTAACCACTACACCAAACTGGCTCTTTATAGAGGGGTGGTCCAGGGTGCCCACCTCTGCCCCTGCCCTTGGCGCCGGAGCTGCAAAGCCTTCTGGCCACACATCATGTGAGCTGCTCATTAACACAAATATTTGCCAGCCCTGCCCATCCGTATTTGCATAAGGTGAAAATCAGTCTTCAGGGCAATGAAAAAAAAAATCCCCTCCTACTGGGAAATACCAAAATGTGCTGTTAGGGAAAGAAAGCCTGTCCCAGATGTGAACAGCAGCCTCGGTCTCATAGCATGGAGATACTTCTGGAGAGCTCTGAGCTCACAGTACAGCTGACAGGGACTTCCCTGACACAGTGACTCACAAACCTAGACCTGTTTGGCTTCAGCAGAAGAACCGGATTATGGATCTTCACATCAATCTGCCAAGGGGTTTTATTTTGCTTAGTTGTTTAAATTATCTATGCATCTGTTTGTTAATGTAAATCACATAATGTAAAATCCCATTTATAGGGATGCCAGCCTCTGGGTGGGACCTGGATATCCCCTGGAATTACAGCTCACCTCCAGACTACAGAGATCCGTTCCCCTGGAGAAAATGGCTCATTTGGAGGGTGTGTGTGTGTGTCTATGCCATTGTCCCCCGCTAAGGTCCCTGTTCTCCCAGGCTCCGTCCCCAAATCTCCAGGAGTTTCCCAGCTTGGATGTGGTAACCCTACCCCCCCCCCCCCACATTCCCCACCGATGGTCAATGGGACCTGGCAACCCTAGGGAAAGCTTTCAGATTTACAATTTTCATCATATCCCTATACAATCCCTCAGTAAGAAACAGATACGAAGTAACCTTATTTGAGTATGTCAACACAAAAAACATTTTTCTGTTACACTATTCTCAAAGAGAAAAGCATTAGAATACTGTGGATATATAGCTATATTATTTATTTATTTATTTATTACTTTGCATTTATATCCCGCCCTCTCCGCAAGCGGACTCAGGGCGGCTTACAGTATCATAAAAACAATCATTCCATAAAACATATAAAACCATAATACATTTATCAGTTTAAAACTATTACGCTATCTCGATCCAGTCTGGCGGTATTGGGTTCTGACTATGACCACCAGCTTCTGTAGGATGTCCGGTGGCAGCTCATTTTCAGTCAACCAGAAATGCCTGTCTAAACAGTTCGGTCTTACAGGGCCTGCGGAACGCCGACAGATCCCGCAGGGCCCTTATAGCTTCTGGGAGGGTGTTCCAGAGTTCTGGTGCTGCCACCGAGAAGGCCCTAGATCTTGTTGCGCATAGTCTGGCTTCTGGTGAAAGTGGGTTTAGAATATGTAATGAAATAAAAATCCAATATCCCTGTTCAGTCCTGGGGAGGTGTTTGTTCCAAGTCTTCTACCGATGAGCTATGGGCTTAAACGAGATCAGAGCATAGGTTCAGTAACTCAGTACTGTCTGTTCTTATTGGCAGCAGGTCTTCAGCACAGGCCTGCAGCTTTCTGGGTTCAGAACACTTCTTTTTTTAAAAAAAGCCAATATAAAAACCATTTCCTTAAAAATCTATCCCGATGGATAAAAATGAATGCAAAGCTACCTACCTTTGATGGTGGTGAAAGTGAGAGGATATAGTGCAGGGGTGGTCGAACTTGCTTAAAGAAAGAGCCACATGGAACAAACGTCAATGTTTGGGAGCTGCAAGACATGAACGTCAGATGTTTGAGGGAAGGTAGGTAGGTAGGTAGGTAGAAAGGAAGGAAGGAAAATCGATCGGGGGAGGGAGGGGAGGGAGAGGTGGAAAGAAAGCAACTTTAAATGCATTCTGCAAGCCCCAGGCTGACTTGGCTTGGAAAAGTGATTTAAAGAAAAACACCAAAAAGGCACTGGGGGCTGTGAGAGCCACACGATATATGTGAAAGAGCCCCATGTGGCTCCCAAGCCACAATTTGGCCACATCCGGTACAGTGGGAAACTCCAGAACAGAATTTATTTATTTATTAGATTCCTCCCCTCCCTTTGATGCTGCTCACCCAAAGGGCCTTGTGATGACTTAGAACATTAAAACCAATAAGGTAAAAACAGTATTAAAAGCAAGTGACAAATGTAAGATCTTAACATTAAAATATTTAAGTGGTAAAACATTAAAATGCATGGCCACCATCATAGCGCTATTGAAACAGCCCAAACATGTGATTATTTCCCCTCCAAAAGTCAACCTAAACAATTCAGCTTTGCATGCCCTGAGGAAGAATGGAAGTGAGGGGGAGAAAGCTGTGCTTCTTTGTCAGTTTTGAATCAGTGTCTGGTGTCAGCAAATGATAAATATATGCAACCTTCCTCCTTAGAGGTGAAGGCAGATGACTCATATCGAGATGCAGATTATATGTAAAATTATATGTAATGTTATATCCCTAACTCCCTGTGATTCAATATGTAAGACATCTTGCAGTAAATTTGAAAACCTCCCAACAGGGCTTAAAGGAAAAGGTAGTCCCCTGTGCAAGCACTGAGTCATTATTGACCCATGGGGTGACATCATATCATGATGTTTTCACGGCAGACTTTTTTTTTTACGGGGTGGTTTGCCATTGCCTTCCCCAGTCATCTACACTTTCCCCCCAGCAAGCTGGGTACTCATTTTACTAGCCTCAGAAGGACGGAAGGTTGAGTCAACCTTGAGCCGGCTACCTGAACCCAGCTTCCACTGGGATCAAACTCGGGTCATGAGCAGAGTTTGGATTGCAGTACTGCAGTTTACCATCCTGTGCCACAGGGCTCCTCAACAGGGCTTAAAGGAAATCAAAAGGAAATCCTGTGTTCATCTTTCCACTCCAACTGTCACTGAACTACCAGAGGATTTCTTGTCTCATTGCTCAAGGGTTTAGCATTTCAGCCACCTAGAAGAACTTTGATTCACTCTTGGCAGTGAAATAAAAGGTTGACCTCAGGTATTAGGATGGCAGCAGCTGTTTGCATGCTTCCCTTGCAGCTAAGGTCACCAGCTCCAGGTTGGGAAATTCGTAAATATTTAGGGTGATGGCTGGGAATGATGGGATATAATGCCATAGAGTTCCTTTCTAAAACAGCCATGTTCTCCAGGTGAGCTGGTCTCTAGTTTGGAGATCAGCTGTAAATCTGGCTGATCTCTTGCCCCTATCACTGTTGGACCTGGAAGTGAAGTCACAGTGCCACATGGCGTTTCATGTTGAAATATTTATAGAGATCAGGGAAATTTCTAGAGCGCCAGGACAGGAGATGTCCTGCTAGCAACCTTCTGAAAAGTGAGGAAGCAACAGCAATGGTGATGCAGTGATGTCATTTTTGGCATGACGTGGAAGTGACATCATTATATAGGAGGTAACATTCTAGCATTTGGGCAACTGATACAGTATTTTCTGTTCATGATGTTGTCACTTCTGGGTTGAATACTCATTTTGGGTGAATGCTAGAGTGTTGCCCCTCTGTGATGATGTCACTTCCAGGTCACACTGGAAAGGGAGTTGCTATTAAGTGATCCAGTCAACATTCACATTTGCCATGAAGATTAAATCTAGAGTGTGGCCTGCTGGTTGTGTGGGACCTGACACAATTTGAAAGAGACCTAGTGCTGCCATGGTCTGAAGCCTGAGAAGAAGAGGCAGCATCTATGTGGATGTTAAAATCACTTGGAACAGTCAGCCTGGGATATCTCAAGACCCACTCCACCAACATCTCCACCAAATTCAACAGAGCTTCTGCTGGTGTGCTAGGTGGCTGGTACACCAACAAGATAGCCACACCCTCCTTGGCATCCTACACCAGACCCATGTTATCAGTGCCTGAGATCTCTGTGGTGGGGTTTGTCCTGAAGAATAAAGACTCCAGAACGAGTATTGCCAATCCCTCCCCCCCTCCCCCGATCCTTTGCCTGGGATTGATGAAGGACCATAAAACTCAGGGGAGCCAGTTCTTTCAGAGCAACCCTCTCTCCTTTTCTTGCCCTGGTCTCAGTCACGCATGCTAGGTCAATTCCTTGAGTCACAAAGTAACTCTGGAGAGTTGCAGTCTTATTATTAATGGACCTGGTTTTGCACAAAATCGGTGTCAGAGAAGGGCTAGGATTCCTAACTCCTCTGGAAGGGCTTCTAGTGTCCCGGCCCCACTGATGGACCTCCTGATGGCACCTGGTTTTTTTGGCCACTGTGTGACACAGAGTGTTGGCCATTGACCTGATCCAACATGGTTTCCCTTATGTTCTTAAGTTCTTATGGGATGGAGATTGGAAGAGGAATGAGCAAAACCATATCTCCTTTCTCTTCCCTTCCAATACCAACTGCCCAGCACACCAGCAGACACTCTGTTGAGCTTGGTGGAGACGGTGGTGGAGTGGGCCGTGAGCTATCCCAGACTGTTCTGAGTGATTTCAACATACCACCATACCATCCCACCACCACCATATCTTCCAAATCCCCCCCATCATAGGTATCCCTGGTTCCATGGTGACCTCCCAAGGTCAGATTGAACACCCCTCCCTCCCAAATACCTGTTGACCCTGCAACATAGTGAATATAATTGGGAGATTACCTTCACAGCCACCATTTGCAGTGAGAGTTGTTGATCTAATACTAGGGTTGCCAGGTCCAACTCAAGAAATATCTGGGGACTTTGGTGGTGGAGCCAGGAGACTTTAGGGGTGGAACCAGGAGCAAGGGTAAGCATAATTGAACTCCAAAGGGAGTTCTGGTCATCACATTTAAAGGCCACACACCTTTTAAATGCTTTCCCTCCATTAGAAATAAAGAAGGATAGGGGCACCTTCTTTTGGGGCTCATAGAATTGGACCCCTGGTCCAATATTTTTGAAACTTGGAGGGTGTTTTGAAGAGAGGCACCAGATGCTATGCTGAAAATCTGCTGCTTCTACTTAAAAAAACCCAGTCCCCCAGAGTCTCAGATTCATATGGATTAATTCTCCATTATACTCTATGGGAATCAGTCTCTATAGAGAATAATGGAGTGCCCAGCAGACATTTCCCTCCCCTCCCCCACTTTTTGATAACCCTGAAGTGTGGGGAAGGTCTCCAAATTGGGAGATCCCTTGCCCCCACATGGCAATTGGCAACCCTATCTAAACCCCATAAAACTGCCTAGCTCTCAAACCCTCTTGTTGTCCACATATTGCAATAAATGATCAACTATAATATCTGATTAATTAAATCTACTAGGCCCAGTAAAACATTAGGCTCTGCTATCCAGGAGGAAGTAGCCAAATGAGAGTGTAGAGATAACATCTTTTTTTCCTCCTGCTTTTGAAGTTTTTCTTGATACTAGCTTTCTGATTTTTCAAATTCTCAAGAAAGGATTTCTTTCCTTTGATGTGTAATGCAACAGATGTTATTTGTTATCTGTTGTGTGAAGAAGCATCTTTAATGTTTTAAACTCAGTTTTCTTCCCAGTGACCTTTGCAAAAGGATTCCTAGTTCCATACTCACCATAGAAAAGATCTAATTTGGCATAATGTTGCCAAAATTTCATCACAGAACACGCAATAGCCTGGAAGCGCTCTTGGCTGCCTCTCTGAATGAAATGAATCACATGCAAAACAACCCCCAAACCCAGTCTCGCAGCCTCTGCAAGCAGAATTGCCCGTACACGGCAAAACTGGATTATGGAGTGCAGCCAACCTAGGGGATGAGAAGGGAAAATCTTTTGCAGAAGTAGAAGCATCTGTTTTGACTGAGAGATACAGATGGTTAAGTATGGTTTGGGATAAGTGCTGTTATCCAGCAGACCCTGCTTTGCAGAGTTGTGTTGCACTAGAGAAGCAGGATGGGTGAAATTTAGAGTTGTGCTAATGCACATTCCCCCCTCTCCCCACAAGTTTTGACATTTTTCTGCTCTTTGGGGTTGAGGTTCCAATTCCGTCAGTGTCATTTGTAAGA
This sequence comes from Heteronotia binoei, assembly GCF_032191835.1. NCBI lineage: Eukaryota > Metazoa > Chordata > Lepidosauria > Squamata > Gekkonidae > Heteronotia > Heteronotia binoei. The sequence goes on from NC_083234.1 coordinate 63,522,388, forward strand.
TTTTAGGTGCCTAATGCACATACACTGGGTGCGATCACATTTGGAATTTGCCACAGCCATCTCTTGGCTTTGAAAAAGCTGGTGCTCTTTGATGCGTGCTGCAGCAATCACGCAGCCATCACCCTGCTGCTGGGGGAGGCACAGGAGGCACACATGCAAGAGGAGCATTCCAACTGCTCCTTTGCATGCAGGGCATGTGCATCATGCACCCTGGCCATTCAGACAGCTGGGAAATGCACTATGCATGTGTTTTGGAGATTTGCTACTGGGAACTTCCTGGTGGCTGTTTAAGCTGTTCCCAGCCTGTCTTACGATGGGGTAAGGAAAAGTGAGATGCAGGAGGGAAGATGTGCACATGTGATCCAGAGGGGAGGGTGGCTAGAGTGGACCTAATCTCTTGTGTGATTGCACCCACTGTCTTCTAACACCAGAGGTGTGTTTTGTATATAGGCATGTTAAATAAATTATTTATTTATTTTTATTTTATTTACATTATACTTATATCCTGCCCATTCTATGCAGACTCAAGGCGGCTAACAACATAAAATACACATTAAACAATAAGCAATATTAAAACAATAAAACAATCAAATAAATTTCACTGATGCTACTTCAGGCAGATCATATAATATTTCCCTTTCTCGACATGTACAGATCCTAGGCAGTTAGTATTAAAGCATGATAGATCCAGATGTGGTGGCAGCCCTCTTCCATTAGATGTCATATGCCATCCGAAACAGATCCATCTTGCAGGCCCTGCAGAACTGCGATATGGAAAAACTGGATAAATTGGATAAATGGAAAAATTGGATAAATGGAAAAAATTGGATGAATAAATCCTGATTCAATAAAGTATCTTTTAAAATATTTACAATGCGTCTGCTCAAACAGTAGCTTCCTCAAAAATCTCACACTCATGTTTTACTTCTCCACACTGATCAGTTTTCCTGTGCCTTCAATTTAAATTGATTCTTCTAGGAGCTGATTTCTACAAGATAGAATTCAGTTTGCAGGGTAGGGACACTGGACTCAACCTGTATGATTCATTGTCATATCGAATCATCTATATATCTAATAGGGAGAGATCAGTAGGTACTTGAATCCAGGGATAGGGGGCCATTCATATGGAAAGAAGATTGTGCAGCAAAACTCCCCCCCCCCGTGATTTTCAAAAAAATACGAGAATTTACTACAAAATTGGAGTGTGTGGGTGTGGGTGTGAGGGTTGAATCTGCCCCAAACACAAGAAGGCTATCTGCTTGTGCACAGAATGCAACTCTGTCACCTGCTCATACAGGAAAGGCAAGGCACATTTTTAAAATGAATGAACAAATGAATATGGCAGGGAGCATAGCTAAATTTATTGGGAAGCATTTATGGGTGAAATTGAACAAATCCAGAATTTATTAAGTAAAAATAAAAGAAATGGAGATAATGGAGATGACTATTTCATTTGGCATCATTACTGGTATTATAGCATATGAAGTATCATTATCACATGGAGTCTGAAACTACTGAAGGCCTAAACAGATTTTTTTTAAAAAAATCCCTGAACAGGAACATTGAAAGTCATCTCTGACCGTTTTCTTTTGTGTTTGAGTGAAAGCCAAGGAGAAAATAGCAGCACGCTTATGGTTACTAGAGACTTACAACCTAAGGAAAAGGCAATCTTTTAACTGAGTAGATTTACTTCCACATAAAACTCCTAGTCATTGTAGAATGGGGAACAAAAATCACAACACATTCTTGTTTTTGCCCTCTCATGATACTTTCTGCTCATTGATTTTTGCCGACTCCAGATGGTGGTTTTAGTGGAAAAATGAGGCGATGCAACTGATGCAAATGAAGCAGATCGAAACTAATGACAGTGGCAATATGTGGGGAGAGCTGCATAGGACTTAAAAATAGAACGACACTATCTTTTATAATGTTTTTCTAGAGAATACTGTAAAAGATAGTATTGTTCTAATTTCATGCTGCTATTTCTGTTTCTAATTTGTTTTCTCCTCTGATGATTGTTGTGGGTTACATTAGAGTTGCTTTACATCCTTGTCCAAAGTCAGCTTTTCCATCCACTCACCTCTGGTCCTATTCCCCCCACCATTCCTGCCTCCAAATGCTCTGGTTTTGCAGCAAAACTGTTTGGTTTGAGGGCAATTTTACCATAGAGTTTAGGCCACAAACCAGAGTGTCACAATGTGACATTGTCAATACGATGAAGTCACTTCCGCATGACATCAGCACATCTCGGTGCTTCATCTCCGTTCCCAGAAGGCCCCTCATCTTCATTTAGCAGTGCGAACATGTAATATATACATACATACATACCAGTTTCTAAAAAGCAAAACCACTGCATTCCTCCTCCTCATATTATGGTCTCCAGGGGACAGGTAAAAAATGTGTGTGTGTGTGTCTGTCTATTTGTCTATCTATCATCTAACATCCCTCCCTCTCTCTAATCTATCTATCATCTATCTATCTATCTATCTATCTATCTATCTATCTATCTATCTATCTATCTATCTATCTATCTATCTATCTATCTATCTATCTATCTATCTATCTATCTATCTATCTATCTATCATCTATCTATCATCTATCTATCATCTATCTATCTATCTATCTATCTATCTATCTATCATCTATCTATCTATCTATCTATCTATCTATCTATCTATCATCTATCTATCTATCTATCTATCTATCTATCTATCTATCTATCTATCTATCTATCATCACCTCCCCCCCACCCCCAATTTATTCAACCTTTAGGGGACATAACACAGCACCAATATATACAGGGCTTTTTTTGTAGAGGAATTCCTTTGCATATTAGGCCACACACCCCTGCTATAGCCAATCCTCTTAGGGCTTACAGTAGGCCCTGGACTATGTGCCCTGGAAGCTCTTGGAGGATTGGCTACTCCAGTGGGGTGTGGCCTAATATGCAAAGGAGTTCCTGCTACAAAACCCCCTCTGAATATATATATCCAGAAATCTTTGCACATAGCATGCATATAAAAGTTGCCTGCCAGGAAAAAGGCTAAGGTGAAGCTCTTCTCCCAGACATCTGGCTTTCTATGTTTTATTTGCTTAATTTTATTCATTTATACCCTGCTTTACAATGTAGACTAGACTGAAAGTGTGTGGTTCTTTCAAGAACACCTGGCAAGCTTCCCTAGCACAATGGAGATTGGAGCCTGGGTCTTCCAGACCAGAGTCCCACATTGTAATCATTATTCCACATCGGCTTTCTCTGTGGTTGCTTTTTGAATCTGAAAGTGGTACTGGCCAGACACAGTTTTACCACCTCTATGATAACTAGGCCTGTGGCAACTTAAAGCCTAAAACATCTATTGTGGCTTTGTGGTTAAAGCATTTTTAAATTCTCTTTGTCCTGAAAGGGAAACAGTCTCCTGCTGAAATATCGGGAGAATCCTAACCGTGTTTACTCGGAAGAAAGCCTCAATGAGCTCAGTGGCACTCTTACTTGTGGGTGAATGTGCAGAATCTTTCAGCCTTCAAGTACTTAATAGCAATTAAGGCACCTGCAGTCAACAGGGTTAAGCAAACGGTAAGAATTCAAGGCAGACACCAACCGTACACTATTAAGTCTGAGTAAGATGTCATAGATTGCTGAAATAATGCCCTTGTTACTGGAAGGTGAAGAGTGTAATAAACGCTCAAAATCAATGGGTGAAGAACGGAAAAATTTATGGAGATTAAGAGTATGATTTAGTTGTAGATAGAAAAACCAGGGAATGGACTGATCAATTCTTGTTCCAGAGTGTTCTTTGGTAGGAGACCCGATGCTGAAGAAATATTCTTGATATGGGAGATATTATAGGCTTTCCAAGTTTGAAGAATTGGAGAAGAATGTCCAGGAGGAAACCAAGCCTGTTTGGAGATGGAAGAGTATCTGGAGAGTTCAGGAACCAAGTGCTGGCGGAGGGAGTCTCAGGTTTTAAAGACTGCATTTAAGTATAGGGTTTCCCCAGCTTTTCTGAAAGTGGTTTTGTGGTGATTCTTCCCCTTGCTTCACTTCAAGGTAATCCAAAAACATACAGATTCCCTCGTATTTTTCCTCCCTACCCTTTCCCCCATCTCTTGTAGGCCACTCCCACATCACTCTGCCCACTCTGTACTGTCTGCCATTCAGCAGGGTAAGATGCTGTGTGTGTGAGAGAAGGGAGAAGTCCAAATGGAGAACAAGGACCCAGCTATTGCAATTCCCCTCATCCCTCCCTACCTGAGGCCTCCAACTGTGAGAAGGGCCCAGAGATGGTAAGCCCCCACCTTCCTGAACTCCCACAATTCTCCTCCTCTTCTTCTCATTTTTTTCTTCAACCTGCAAGAGCCTGCTGCAATTGGCTTACGATTCAGAAAAGTGAATGACCACAGAGGTTGGAGGGAATGGAGGGGTAAAGACCCACCACCTCCTATAACAAACCCATCCAGAAGCTGGGAGAAGTCCAGAGAACTCTCACTCCCCTCCCCCCCCCAAAAAAAAAAATCTTTCCCAGAGCTTGAGGAAGAGAAAGCAACTTGATGGGAATAAAAAGGTGGTGGTGGTGTTGGGAGTGGGGGGAGGCTTAGATGCCCACACCCTTCCAGTTGTGCGGCTGCTTCCAGATGAGCCCAGCTGGACTGCCCTTTCACAGCTTGAAACGTCAGCATCAGCAGGTTCTACCATGCATTCTGTACACTCATCATATTCTCCCATGATAGGAGATCCTGTGACTGTTTCATCCTTCCATTTTTTCACAGTGGCCACTAACATAGTGGAGAATCCCCTAGTGTACACCTATATGGAAAATGGGGCTTTGCAGCTGCTTGTCAGTTGCAGAAAAAAGTCAGGTCAATTTCAACAGTGGGTTTTCCCCATTTGTCTGAGTTCCTTTCTGTTCCCTTTCATTCAAGGAACTAATACTAAAATGCATGTATTAAACCTGAACCATGAGGATTCAAATGGAAGGTGCTTGCTGGATGCTACTGTGATTACAATTATGTATTTTTTTTTATTCTGCCTCCCCAACACTTCATGAATGGTTTAAAGATCCCGTTACTGCTTCCCGCAAGCCAATGTCTCCTTAAGAGCTAATATTTCCCAAAATATTAGGAGAGAGCCCCCCCCCAATTCTGGTAACACCCACCCCAATTAATACAAACTGTCGGTTTTTGGTTGCAGCTGCAGAATGAATACACAGATGAACACCGCAGGAAAAAAAGAGCTGATCTCCCTGGGAACGAGTCCTTTGTGAGTTCCACGTCTTGCAAGACCTGGACAGGGCCGGATTAACAGGCCAAGTAGGCACTGGCCTATGGGCCCCCACACCTTTAGTGGCCCCGGGCTGGCTGCCCCCCTGCTTGAGCCACTCTTTGCATGACTTGCCTGGTGCGGCTGCTGCTGGCGTTGTCACCAAGTCTATCTCTTTCTGCCTCTCCCCCACAGCTTTGTCAAAGAGGCTTTTGAGAAGGTGCCTGCAGGCTGCAGCAGGGGCCACAGGTGGTGGGGTGGGCACTCCAACTCTGAGATAATTTGTGAGGGGGCCCCTGAAATTTTGACTGCCTAGGGGTCTCCATAGGGTTTAATCCAGCACTGGACCTGGAGGCTGTGTCTGAAGCTAAAGAGTAAAATCTTGGCTGGCTCTTCTCCCAGGGTAAGATGCTGTGTGTGAGAGAGAAGTTCAAATGGAGAACAAGGACCCAGCTAATGCAATTTCCCTCATCCCTCCCTACCTGAGGCCTCCGACTGTGAGAAGTGCCCAGCGATGGTGAGCCCCCACCCTCCTGAACCCCCACAATTCTCATTGCTTTCTTTTTTTGTGGGGGAGTGAGTGGTGATTTCTAGTTTCCTAAAGTGGTGTCAGTGATCAGTGAAGGACTGAATGTCAGCAAATAAATGGAGATGAAAACATAGTTTATGAGAGGCAAAACAACAACATGCACAAAAAGGGGGGGGGGAAAGCATGGAAGGGGCTCTTCCCGAAATATTGCTAAGAGAGGAGGAAGTGTGAAGAACTCCCAGTTTTATTAGTTGAATTCTAAAGTTTGGTCAAATTATAATGTGAAATGCCCAGCGTGATGAAATTTCTTCCAGGTGACATCATCACCCTGGGCACGCTGGGTGCTGATGGAGCTCTTCAGAGAAGCTTCCTCCACAGGCAGCCAAGTAAGACCTGGCAGCCATAGCAACTGGGAAGCATGGAATTCCCTGAACAGGTCTATTGACCCAACATGGGCTGGGGACAGCTCTAGGAAATTTACTGAGTTTAGTGCTTGATGATACAAAGTAGGAGCATACAATTCATTTAAAGATTTATATTTGAACTGGGCCTATCTGTAGTAATTTTAAAGAACCCCTGGAGAGACAACTTGCATGTCACCCCTCTAAGGAGTTTTCAATGTTGGGAATTATTGACTTATCATATCTGAAGCCAGGGGTGGAATTCTAGCAAGAGCTCCTTTGTATATTAGGCCACACACACCCTGATGTAGCCAATCCTCCAAGAGTTTCCAAAGCTCTTTCTTGTAAACTCTTGGAATAGCTGGGCTATATAAGGCAGTAAAAACGATTAGCAAAAATGAAGAACTCTGGATAGATGCACCAATGGAAGTAATATACAAAGAAATGGCAAAGCAGAAAAAAGGTTTGGTAGGGAAAATATATAGAAAGATGATAATAAATTAGGATAAAATAACAGAATACTTACAAAGGAGATGGAGCCATGAAGGTCAGATATCAGAGAGGATGGTGGATAAAATTATGAAAGGAATAGAAGAAATCAAAGTAACCAAATTTAAAGAACTTGAATATAAATTCCTTACACAATGGTATAAGACACCAGCACAGCTAGCTAACATGATTCCAGGGTTAAGCCCATTATGCTGGCACTCTCTAAAGGTTGCTTTGCATACATGTGGCGGGAGTGTTTGGAAGTAAAGACCTTTTGGAAGGAAATTATTGAAATTATTAGAAAAGTATGCAATATAACACTAACTATAGATTTTAATCTAATGTTGTTAAGTACAATAGGAGGCTTGATAATGGATAGGAGTATTCAAAATTTAGTTAAGGCTATGATACTGGCGGGAAAGGCGGTTATAGCTTTGGGTTGGAAAGACAAAAGTAAATGGACAGTAGAAATCTGGCACAACTATTTGTTTGAATTTATACAGTCAGACATCGTGGCATCAATCAACAAAGAGACAACATGGGAAGGGAAATCTAATGAAATAAGGACCAGATGGAAGACCTACCTAGATTGGATATTGAAAGAAGGAAGAAAAGACATTCAGTGGAAGATTAAGACTTTGTGCCCATGGCTGGGGTGAAAAGACTAAGAGTAAAGGGAGGGAGGGATCAAAATGTATATAGCTACAAATATTTGTTGTAACAGACTAAATGGAATAATAATAAAAGAAATACTTAGGAAAAAAACTCTTGGAGGATTGGCTACATCAGGGGTGTGCGGTCTAATATGCAAAGGAGCTCCTGCTAGAATTCCACCCCTGTTTGGAACTATATAAGCATTGAGATTTTTCTATGGAACAACCTTGTTAGAAGTGAGTTTCCTTTTTAGGAGACAGAGCAATTAGGATAAATTCCTTGATTATAGTAACAAAGATTAAGAAATCAATGGGGTTAATAAAGATTAAGCTACAATAAAGATTCATAAATGGGAAGTAATAAGTTTCTGATAAAATTTCAGATGTTCTAAACTCTTCATTCACATATCATCGATGGTGATGATTCTGCAATTATTTAGTAAATGTAAGAAATAGAGCCCAGTTTTTGCCCCCCCCAAGATCGGAATGAAGAGTCGGAATGAAGGTTTTGGTATAACTAAGGGCCACTTTATTAATCATAATAATCACAACAGCAAGGACACCCAAAGGCGCGGCCTGGTCAGGGCTACGGGTCTCAACAGACCGCTCCCCTGCCATTAATGGTTGAGAGACCCAGCCCCCAGCCAGAGCTGTGAGACACAGCTCCCACCAGGCCAGCCCAGCAGGGAGGCCTGCCCCAGAGGGCCCAACCACCAGACACATGTCTCAATGGAAGGCACCCTTTAGTCGAGCCTCCAGGACAGTCTGCATTTTCCCCAACCCGGGTCATCAAACCCCAAGGTTGCTTACGCCAGACCCCAAATTCCCCAAAAGGGGGATGCTTCATGGTCCTTCCCTAGCCGCAAAGTACCTTAACCCAGTAAAACCTGCCACCACTAAGGCCAAGTCTCTACTTAGGGCTTAGCACCCACTGAGAGGCCCAAAGCCACCTGCAACCCTCGCCGTATCTCTCAAGAAAAGCATATTACCCTTTTCTGAGAGATGTACCCCATCCCCTCTATAGAGGTCAGGAAACTCAGTAGAGGTATCCAGATGGGGCAAATAGTGACCCAACCCTCCATCCAAAGCCTTCCTAATTTCCTTGTTGGCTTTGTAGCGGGCCCTCTCAATGGCAGCAGGGTCCCAAGCACTGTGCCAAACAAGGCGAGGAATCATGGCGGACCAAACAATCATGGTCTCCAGCCATCTCTCCTTGATACATCAAAAATCATCACGGGCCTGCCAGACTAATGCCTTGCCTTTAATTGCCCGAGATCAATCCCTCCCAGGTGAATAATTAAAACCTGAGGAGGTAGGCCTAAACCTCCCTGGAATAACAAAGGCAGCAGGCCCGGCCATTGAAGGCCCCGGCGCCCCCACCACTCAATACAAACACGTTGGCTGAGTCCCAGCTGAGAGTCGACTGAAGTTCTCCGATATGCAGCCCAAAACACATGACTGTGGCCACAGATGAGAACTCGGCTCCTCTGGCCAGGAACAACAGCATCTAGAAAGAAAAAAACAGTCAAACAAGAATATAACCAATACCATTTTAACCAACAAACCAACCTAGGGACTGAACAAAGGTCGAATATAAGAACTGTAAGCTGAAGAACGCCAATGGCCTAAACACTGAAGGAGGAGGAAGGATACCCCAGGGCAGCAGCTGTAAAAGCAGCGCCAATCCTATAAGAGTGGGTACCAAACCACACCCCCGATAACCCCAGCTTGTCTAAAACCCTAGACCAACCTCAGGTCACTTAACCTCAAAGCATTGCCGGAAACATCATTTCTGGACCCAGCCACTAACTCACTGATTTCTAAGAGCCCTGAAAAAAGGCTATTAAGGACGCAGCGTGAAACAAAGCGGCGTCAAAAGATGAAGCCCATACTGAGTCCCTCAGGCCCCTCAAAATCAGAGGGGAAATAGGCTTCCATGTATCTGGCCTAGAACCAACTTCTCTAGCCCAGCCTTCCAGCATCTTTCGAAGGCAAAAGTCAGCTGCTTCTTCACTATAACCCAGCTCCTTGCTAGCAACTAGATCACACGGCCACTCCCTTACCACATAGGGAAACACAGAAGTGGAGCAGCTGCTCCACCGGGAGGGGCCAAACAATGCGAAACCCTGCCCCAGCCCTAAAGTCCTCAAACTGCCGCACAGCCCGTTCATAAGACTTCCCGGTGCTGGGCGCAATGGCTAGACCTATCGCTCCGCAGGCTTCGGCTCTCCAATCAGCCATAGTTCCTGGGGCATTGGCACTGCTTCCTGATCAGCATCTGGGGCCAGCTGATGAAACCTCTCCGTTTTCAAGAGAGAGCGTCGGCCACCCTGTTATTCACCCCAGGAAAGAGCTTGGCTAAAAACAATATGTTAAGCTGTTGAACCGCCTGCCCCGCAGAACTGTGGGAAGCATTTGCTGAAGCTGAAGAGCTTAAACCAGACAGCCACTAAGTGACCACTGTCAGGGCAGTCACCTAAATTTGGTCCTGCTGGAGACATAACCTGCAGCCACAGCTGCTGGTGAATGTGGTCCCACTGCAGCGAAGGGTACAAGGCCGCACTCATCCTGAACTCTTCATCATACTGCAGCCAGGCGGGCCTGCTAAAAGCCGAGTACCCCTTATAAATAATATCCATGTATTGTATAAGGGAAGCTGCCCTCCATGGCTGTGCCCGCGCAATCACCCCCACATAGATAAAAAACCCCGGTAGCCAATTAGCCCAGGTCCGCTCCACCTTGCGCTTCTTCAATTTTTCTTTATCTTTTTCGTCCAAATCTTCCTTGTCCTTTTTCTCCAACTCCCGAAAAAGGAGGGAGAAAATATCTACATACTCTTCCTTTAATTTTTTTCCCCTGGTTGCGGGCAACAAATGGTCCCCCAGAGGCAAAGCCACATTCCCAAACGGTAAGGCGGTGAACGGAACCGCCCCATAAGGGGATGGTGCACCCCGACTCCCCATAAAGGAACCTGCCAAACCCTGTTGCCCCACACCTGGTCAAGCACCATAAGGGCCACACTGTCCAACTGGCCAAGCCCAGTTTGACAACTGGCTGGCACCTGTGGGGGAAAGGCACCCCACACCCACAGCTGGGAAGGCCTGCCCCCAACGCCCGGCAGACCCAGCAAAGGCCTGAGAAAACCCACCAGCCTTACCAGTAACTTCAGCAGGCACCAATGATGATCCTGCTCCAGCAGCTCCTGTCGACAGGCTTGCTCCACCATCACACAGGTTGGATTCTCAGGGCTTTTTTTTGTAGCAACTCCTTTGCATATTAGGTTACACACGCCAATCCTCCTGGAGCTTCCACTAGGCCCTGCTCTAAGAGCCCTCAAAGCTCTTGGAGGATTGGCCGCATCAGGGGTGTGCGGCTTAATATGCAAAGGGATTCCACAGCACCATAAAATGCTTTAAACTGTATTTTATCATTTTAAAAACTATAATTGTAAACGCCTGAACTGATTGTTAGCTGCCCTGAGTCCGCTTGCGGAGAGGGCAGGATAAAAGTTGAAAGTAACAAACAAACAAACAAACTCCTGCTACCAAAAATAAATAAATAAATGCCCTGTGGAGTCTCATTCTGAAGGCCAAACAAGATTATTCATCTGCTATGTTTCAGGTTGCGGTGCCATGACCTAGAGACAGACTTGATATTGAGGAGCTCGCATTCCATAGAAAAAAGAAGTGCTGGGGAGCTCCATTCACGAAACTCCATACTTGAAAATAATCAGAAATATCTCAAAAATGCTATGGAATCCTCTTATTCTCATGGGGCGTTTTCGCACAGACCTTAATCAGTAGCGACGCCCCTCTTCACCGCGCAGGATCGGCACGGATTTCGCACTAATTGCCGCGGAGCACCCGGAAGAGCCGGAAAGTCCCGCGGCTTTTGCGGCACAAATGGAAACTGGTTTTTGGCGGTTTCCGTTTGCGCTGCAAAAGCTGCGGGACTTTCCGGCTCTTCCGGGTGCTCCGCGGCAATTAGTGCGAAATCCGCGCCGATCCTGCGCGGTGGACAGGGGCGTCGCTACTGATTAAGGTCTGTGCGAAAACGCCCATGCCAAATGTTCATGTTCAGAATGGTCCATGAACATTTGGGTTCCTCTTCAAATGCCAGTTTTTTTTCCAGAGCCGCTTCTAAAATGTGTGCCACTAAATTTTATGTTCCAGTTCCTCAAATCCATCCAGCTTAATATTATGTACATAGTTTACAAGTCAAACACATTAATAATTTCTTGGAGACTCTTTGTGACAATCACTCCAGAAGGCTGAGGATGAATCTTTTGAGGCATTTGTTTTAAAAATTATAAATTGATTATCTTTAATATTAATCTCCAGTTAATATACATAATATGAAGAATGTAACTAAAGAAGTATGAATCTGTTAATCAAAACAAAGTAGAACCTACCCATCCCCATATAAGTAGACCTTAAAATATGTTCCAAGCAATACTCCCTCTAACCTGTAGAGCAGGGGTCCTCAAACTTTTTAAATAGGGGGCCACTTCACTGTCCCTCAGACTGTTGGAGGGCCGAACTGCCCTGTTGGAGGGCCGAACTACTGTAGAAGGCCGCGGGCCATCAGTTCTCCGTCTTCTGCATCTCTCTCCCTTCCCCACACCACACACCCCGGCCTGGGAACTCACCTCACCTCGGTATCACCTCACACTCTGTCTCCGCCGCCTCAGCCCAGTGCCGGAAGTGTGCGTTGCTAACGCGAGTTTAGGTCGAACGTCACTTCCGGTCTGATTTTGCCATAACCCGGCGGGCCGCATAGACGTCCTCAGCGGGCCGCATCTGGCCCACGGGCTGTAGTTTGAGGACCCCTGCTGTAGAGTCTTGTGAGAAAAAAATTCTACTTTGTGAGGTACTGGCATTAAAGTTGTGAGCTACTGCATAAATTAGTTTGCACTGGGACCATGAGAGCCAGTTTGGTGTAGTGGTTAAGTGTGAGGACTCTTATCTGGGAGAACCGGGTTTGATTCCCCACTCCTCCACTTGCACCTGCTAGCATGGCCTTGGGTCAGTCATAGCTCTGGCAGAGGTTGTCCTTGAAAGGGCAGCTGCTGTGAGAGCCCTCTCCAGCCCCACCCACCTCACGGGGTGTCTGTTGTGGGGGAGGAAGGTAAAGGAGATTGTGAGCCACTCTGAGACTCTTCAGAGTGGAGGGCGGGATATAAATCCAATATCTTCTTCTTGAGCTTAGACAAAAATGTGTGAGCTGGAGGCTAAAGAACAGTGACCTAGCTCAGCTTAGAGGGAACACTGGTTCCAAACCATTTCATAATTCTAATACATCTCAGTTCATGAGGCGTCTTTTTACCGGATCATTTGTTCTTGTCAGGATGTACTTTCTTCTGAACAGCAAAGCTTGCTGGAGAGAGCTGTAAGGAACATGTCAGCTGTAACAAACATGACTGTTTAATAAATTCTCCTAACTAAATAAGAAACTGAAAGAATATGTAGAGCTGGACTCCAAGGGCTGAACTGCGAGAAAAAATGTAAGTGAGAAACACTGCATACATTTATTTAGTCTACTTTTTTATTATTATTTATTTTCTGTCAATGGAGATTGGTCTAATGATCTCAGGTAACAAAAAAAAAAAAATCAAACTGGCTCCCATCAAGAACAGTCTCGTGAAGTAAATAGGAAAAGACTTCAGGTCAAAAATAACAGGCACATGGTGAATGCTTTTTTAAAAAATCCATTTAATTTCCCTTTCTCCTTTAACAACAACAAATATCCTTTATTTCTAAATAACTAGCAAAACAGATAGCTGATCGTGAAACTTATCACATTATAGCAAAAGTGACTGAACAGGAATGTCAAAGAAGTATACAAAACAATATAATCTTGGATTCAGTTCAAAATATAAATGGAAGGAAAAAAAAGAGTGCTCCATAACAATTGGAACAATTATCTAAACACTTTTGTTACAGTCAGTGCAGGAGTCTCAGAGAAGGATAGCTTTCATACTACCTTTTCAGTGAAGACTAAATTGAACATTGCCTAGTCTTTAGATTGCAGGCATACATTAGCTTGAGTTAACACCCCTCCCCTCCACCGTCAGTGCCTTTTTCATGGTTTGAAGCTGCTGCCAGTCCAAATAGACAGTACTAAACTAGATGGGATTAATAGTCTGACTTGGTATAAACCAGGGCTTTTTTTGAGCAGGAATGCACAGGAACGCAGTTCTGGCGGGCTTGGCATCAGGGGGTGTGACCTAATATGCAAATGATTTCTTGCTGGGCTTTTGCTATAAGAAAGCCCTGTGTGAAACAATGGTGATGTTCGGGGGGGGTATGGCCTAATATGCAAATGAGTTCCTGCTTTAGCCCAGCAGGAATTCATTTGCATATTAGGCCATATCCCCGGACATCACCATTGTTTCACACAGGGCTTTTTATAGCAAAAGCCCAGCATATTAAGATGGTTTATACCATCTTAATATGTTCACACTTTGATCTAATATCGTCTAGTCAGCGAAGCTTTATTGAGCTGACTGTATGATATTTAATTTGATTTACTTTTAGTTTGGTGCTGTTTCAGTGTAGTGATGAACCTGGTGAGTGATGAGCCAAGGCCTAGTCCTCATAGACAGTTAAATTAAAAAATTACTTTCATTTTCTAATCAAGTTAAAGTGACCAGCTTTGCAGCAGCTTCTGAAAGGGATTTGCTGATGTCAATTTTGTGAACTGTAGAGAGAAGGTAACATTATTTATTAATTGTAGTCCATTACCTGTAGAACTTTGTGTGCAAATATGTGTGTTTATCTAACTGAAAGGTAAAGGTAGTCCCCTGTACAAGCACCAAGTCATTACTTCCCCATAGAGTGATGTCACATCATGACATTTTCTTGGCAGACTTTTTATTACGGGGGTGGTTTGCCATTGCCTTCCCCAGTCATCTACACTTTACCTTCAGCAAGCTGGGTACTCATTTTACTGACCTTGGAAGGATGGAAGGCGGAGTCAACCTAGAGCTGCCTACCTGAACCCAGCTTCCACTGGGATTGAACTCAGGTCATGAGCAGAGCTTGAACTGCAGTACTGCAGCTTACCACTCTGCACTAAAGGGCTCCTGGCTGTTTATCTATCTACCTATATGTATATATAGAAAAAGAGTATATAAGAATTTCAGAGATGTCGTGTATGTACACTTGTGTGTATGTATATAAAATAATAGTAAAATTTCAGTACTTATTTATGAAAAGACTTTGCCTTTTGATCGAGTGATCTCCAAACAGAACTTTTTTTGTAGCTGGAACTCCATGCACCCTTGATGTAGCTAATCCGCCAAGAGCTTACAGTAGGCCCTGTAAGAAGAGCCCTGTGAGCTCTTGGAGGATTGGCTACATCAGGGGTTTGTGGAAAATACGCAAAGGAGTTCCTGCTACAAAAAAAAAAAAGCCCTGAACACAACAGATTTAAACAAGAAAAAATGCAATGCAAAACAACAGAACACATCCAGTAAACAACAGAACAGTATTTACCTTGTAAGCAATACATTATACTCTGTTAAAAGTAAACGCAAACAGCACTGATCAAGCACTTAAGGAAAACACCATGATTATCAGACAAAGACATTTGGGGGAGGGTGTTTGATAGTTTTGTTGTTTAATGGTGCTTGTTTTTAGTGACTTGTTTAATGACTTTGTGTGCATTTAATAGTTCTAATAGTTTTGTTTTGTTACAGGCTATCTCAAGCAGGTCTCTGGAGAAGCAGGTATAACTTTTTAAATAAATAAATAAATAATAA
This sequence comes from Heteronotia binoei, assembly GCF_032191835.1. NCBI lineage: Eukaryota > Metazoa > Chordata > Lepidosauria > Squamata > Gekkonidae > Heteronotia > Heteronotia binoei. The sequence continues at coordinate 63,537,480 of NC_083234.1, forward strand.
AACAGTTGTGGTACCACTGTAGAAAAGGCACTATTTTTTTTAATATACAGTGTCTGCTATTACATTGCTGGTAAGGTGCTTTAGTGTTGCCAGGCAACCAGTGAGAGATGAGGGGGGGGCAGGGACACTAGATTGTGCCATCAATGACAGTGTGACATTACTTCTGGGAAAACCAGAAGTGATGTCACACAACTCTCTAGGAATTTCTGGAAACTCTATGGTAAAATCATAGAACTCTTGCAGATTCCTAGAGAAAACTGATGGTTTTTCACACTGTTGCTGATTTTTTTTTATTTTTTTCTACTCAGATATGGCTGCTGTAATGGTCAGAACCACCAATGCTTTTATTCTTTTAGACTGCCAGTGGAGGCTCACAGAAATAAAAGCTCCTCCATAATATCCCCGAACATAGAAAACTAGTATATCAAGGCAAATTGTTCCAGTCCAGCCACTGATAGCCTTCACTCTAACAGGTTATTTTTATATGGGAGTGGGAGTATTTTTCTGTGGAGGAGCATCCAATCTACCTGAAGTCTGAAGTGGTATCATTCAGGCACGGTGTTACTTTGTGTGAAGGACTTTTTTTGTAGCAGGAACTCCTTTGCATATTAGGCTACACCGCCTTGATGTAGCCAATCCTCCAAGAGCTTTGTAAGAAGGGCCTTGTAAGCTCTTGGAGGATTGGCTACATCAGGGGGGTGTAGCCAAATATGCAAAGGAGTTCCTGCTACAAAAAAAACCCCATTTGTGAGAAAGATGGGCCAACTTAATTCTCTTCCCCCCTGAAGTAGGAAAAATTGGGCCAATAGCTTCAGTATTAACACACACATCCCCCCCCCCCCGGGGAATACCCTTTATCCAACTTAAATGACTCTTCTGGCAGAGAAAGAGCCTCTTAAACTGGTAGGGTTGCCAGTCTCCAGTCAGGGCTTGAAGATCTTCTGGACTTTCAACTTGTCTCCAAACGACAGAGCTCAGTCCCTCTGGAGAAAATGGCTGCTTTGGGGGTGGACTCTATGGAATTGTACCCTGCCAAGGCCCTTCTTTAGTTTCCACTCCCAAATCTCCAGGAATTTCCCACTGTAAAGTTGGCAACCCTATTGGAAGAAGGTTCTTGAGGCTGGCAGAGGGCTTGCAAGCCTTTCGTCGAGCAAAGAGGTAGGGTACAGGCCACTCTTAGCTAATAGTAGTTCTACAGTAACCCCAACCTTGCTAGCATTTTTTTTTTAATAGTGCAAAGTATAATGATGAATCCCAACTCTGGAATGGGGCTTGAGATGGGGGAAGGTTTACCCCTTTGGTCCCTTGCAAGTAGCTAGATTAAAAAAGCACCAAAAAAGTTCATCCCAGGTTTACTATACACCAATTTAGCATTGCTGACGTTAACAAGCAGTTTGTCATTTTCTTGCAGACTCGCGATTCCCCCCAGATAAATGGGATGAATCCAGTTCTGTGTCCCACCAATGGAACGGCTGCTTCTCTGTAGCTCAATTGGGACAGGGTAACCATTTGAGAGTTTCGAGATGACCTGTGTTACGTGGGTAACCTCCTTAGATGAATTGCCGCAGTTATCCTTCTGGGAATATTGATCTCGGAAAGTGACCTGAGCGTAGACGAAGTAATCCCCAGGCTCTGAGATCACCAAGAATCCATTTTCATACTTTATCTTGTCTTTAGGATTAGACTGCAACATTGGGTCATATTTCCACTGAAGGGTTGGGAACTCTCCTTGCACACATTTCATTGTATGTGGGTTCAACACTGAAGGAAAAGGCAAAACAAATTAATTTAATGCACACTCCCTTGGGCAGATGAAAAACATTCAAGGGATCTGTGAGTTTGCGGTGGTAATTTTTTTTTTCTCTTCTCTGCCCTAACGGCATTGGGAGCATCCTGAAATCTGTTTTGTACTCAACACAAAATAATCCAACCAGGTCTACAACACATCCTGTATTTTAGTTTAAGTTTCTAGAAGCAGCAGGCGGAGGAAATTCTCATCATTCCCAGAAATGCCATGTTTACTTCTCCTCCTCCTCTTGCTGTTTTGGCCTTGAATCCAAATACTCCCCGCCCCCCCCCGCCCCAGTAATCTGAGCAGTTACTAAAAATTACCTGTCAAGTGGGCCCTTGGCTTCAATTCTGTAGCTACAGATAAAAGGGGGGAAAGGGAGAAAATGTAATTATTTTCTGTGCTTTAAGTCTCATCTGATTTTTGTACATACAGAATACCTAGAGGGGTTTGTTTTTCTGAGATTGTGCAAAATGTTTGTTTTTTTTAAAAAATATGTTATGGATGGATCCCTGTGTTTCAAGAAATGTAACAGGCTCATCTAGGGTTGTCAAGTCCCCTTGCCAGTTCAGGAGGGGGATTTGGGGGGATTTCTGGAGGTGGGGGAGGGAATCATGCAACATCCCTGATGTGATGACATCACCCAGAAGCGACATCATTGCACCGGGGACATTACATGGGGGATGCTCTGGTTTTTGGGCCAACTCTATGGTTGAATTGTTTCGGGGAGGAATTTTCCCTAGTAGTCAGCTGGCTCATGGTGGGGAGAAGGTCCCGAATCCAAGGGATCCCCTGCTTGGTCCTGGGGTCTTGCAACCTTAGGCTTATCCTGTTTTGGGTTTGCAGCAAAACGCAGACTCCCATTTTGTGAAATAGGCCAAGTGAACAGTTGTCACCAATTTACATATTACAGAGAGCACAGTTAGGCCCAAGATTGCTTCCCTGTAATAATGACACATGAGTGGCAGGTACTTTTCAATTAGAGGGAGTAATGAAGACAGAGAGGTTGAGCAAAGGCTAGAATGTAACTGACACCTAGTCCTTCCTCTCTCTGCACCCCACACTATCCTCTGTATGCAGCCTCTTCAAGTAACTATGCCATATAGACCTAAAATAGTGGGTGGGTGGGGTACTTTAAAGTGATGAAATGCAGACTGCTCTGGGGCAGTATGTCTGCTAAATATTAGTTAAAGATGGGTAGCCGTATCAGTCAGGTAGCAGTAGAAAGCAGCAAGACTCCAGCAGCATCTTAAACACTAACAACATTTGTGGCAGATCCAAGTGGGCAGCCGTGTTGGTCTGAAGCAGTAGAACAAAGTAGGAGTCAAGTTTCACCTTCAAGACCAACAAAGTTTTATTCAGAATGTAAACTTTCGTATGCATGCATACTTCTTCAGATGAGGGGATAAGGGTACAGTGGGCTGAAATATATGTAGTTGGTGGATTAAGAGTGTAAACTGATACAAAGTTAGGACAAATGGTGAAATAGTGTAATACATTGGAAGACCATTTGGTCTGAATAGCAATAAAAAGTAATAAAAGTTGCCTGTTGATTGCTGTTGCTGCAAGGCAAGGTAAAACTGCTCAAGAAAAGTTCATACCCTGCCCGCTTGGATCTACCTGCCATAGATGTTGTTCATCTTTAAGGTGCTGCTAGAGTCTTGATCTTTCCTCCTGCTAAATATTAGGACTTAACCCAGGTGATGGCAGATAAATAACTAGTTTCGGTCAGATCACAATAGGGATCTATAAACTAGTCCATTACAGACTAAACCATAGACATGGATACAAATTATAACATTCTCCAACAAAGTCCTTCAAATAGTCATAGTAAGTGTTTTAGGGATTAGAATATCAGGCTACACTATATTCAAACCCCAAAGATGCTCACTACATTTTAACTGCTAAAGAGCACTTTGCATTTTGTACAAGTTCCCAGCAGGGATTGGCAGACATTCTGGAGCTGCGAATCTCTGGCCACAACTCTGTGTAGGATCACCACAGGGACTTGATGTGGATAAAGACCACAATACAGGGGGAGAAGGGGCTTCTGCCTCCCCCCTCCCATACTGTTTTCCTGAGCTGAAATGGCACGGTGGTATTTGCCCCATCAGGGGGCCACACGTGCGCTGGCTGCTTGCACGTGCTGCCCCCTGTCAAGGCAAATCACAGAGTCATCACAGGATACAACAAGGGCAAGGTGCTTCTTCACCCAAAGGATGATTAACATGTGGAATTCACTGCCCCAGGAGGTGGTGGTGGCTACAAGCATAGCCAGCTTCAAGAGGAGATAACATATGGAGCAGAGGTCCATTAGTAGCTATTAGCCACAGTGTACTGTTGGAACTCTCTGTCTGGGGCAGCGATGCTCTGTATTCTTGGTGCCTGGGAGGGGCAACAGTGTGAGGACTTCTAGCGTCCTGGCCCCATGGATGGACCTCCTGATGGCACCTGGGGTTTTTTGGTCACTGTTTGACACAGAGTGTTGGACTGGATGGGCCATTGGCCTGATCCAACATGGCTTCTCTTATGTTCTTATGTTCAAGGGGATAACCCAAGTATGCTACCCTGAGCTCCTTGGAGAAAGAGTGAGATATAAAGCAAATAATGAAACTTTTACTCAATAGATTGATTATACAGCTTGTGATTAATGAAAAGTACCCAGCCAGATTTTCGTTCCTTGCAAATTTAAAATCACTTCTAATACAGATGACTACAACTGTCTTATAAGAGGTATTCCCCGTCATCGACGTAGGAGAAAATTCTCCTTCCAAGATGACACTTGTGCGAGGTATAAGAACAACAGGAAGAGCCCTGCTGGATCAAACCAGAAGTTCGTCTGTTCTAGCATCCTGCTACAGACAATGGTCAACCAGTTGCTGTGGAGGGTCAATAACAAAACACAGAGGGAAAGACCTTCCCTCCTGATGTTGCCTCCTAATATCAGTGTTCAGATGTTTACTGGCTCTTAACGTGGAAGTTCCCTTTAGTCATCAATAGCTTGTAGCCAATGATGGCACAAGTAGGGAAAATGTGGTTTGGTTTGTGGTTCGTGGTGTGCCTAGTTCACAAACCATGAACTGTCATGAACTTTTGCCTGCCACATTGGCTTGGTTTGTGAAGCTCATGAGGGATAGAATCCACCCCCCCCCCCACATGCTAGAGACACCAAACTAACAGGGAATCTCTGGATGACACTCCCCTACCTACTCTCCAAGTTTGGTGAGAACTGGATTTATGGGGTCCAAGTGACTGTCCTCCAAAGTTGTCTTTTCTAAACTGAAAAGTCTCACTCTTCAACCTCTCCTTGTAGAAAAGGTGCTCCGACCTCTTAATCAGCATCCCTACTTCCCCCAGCTCTGCAAGGTTCTTTTTGAGATATGGTGATCAGAACTGCACACAGTACTCCAAATGAGGCTGCATCCTAAATCAATACAGGGCAATATAATGTTCTATTTTCAGTCCTATTGCTAATAATTTCCAGCACTTTGCCTTTTTCCTTGCTGTGGAACGTAGGGGTTGACATTTTCATTGAGCTATCCACAACAACCCCATGGTCTCTTTTCCTCTCAGACTTATAGCAAGTTCATTAGAATGCATGTACCTAAAGTTGGGATTCTTTTGTTTCAGTGTGCCTCACCTGATAGGTGCTGACATTGAATTTCATTTGCCACATTGTTGCCTACTCACCCAATTTGTGGAGATCCTCCTGAAGCCAAAATGAAGTCAGAGTTGGATCCTTATGTAATTTTTAAGCTTTAACCAGGTTCTTAAATATCACAATTATAGCTAGCTGTATCACAACATCAGTCCAATAGTTTTAATAGGTTCTCCCCCTTACAGTTAACCTATGGACAACCTGAATATCAAACTGCAGCTATCTTTTGTTGCCTGTGGCCACATAAGCCTAGTTCTCTCTAAGATGTGCATTCTATAGGGCTTTTTTTTGAGCAGGAATGCACAGGAATGCAGTTCCGGATGGTTTGGTGTTAGAGGGTGTGACCTAATATGCAAATGAGCTTCTGCTGGACTTTTTCTACCAAAAAAGCCCTGCCAGTCTATATCTACTCTTTAATACGTCAGAGTGCAGATGGAAGCTCATAAGACTGATGAATGCTCCTTCTTACTGAAAAAGACTCCTTAAATAAAGAAGGACACAGAGAAGATGAGAGCACATAAAGTCTGCACTGACAAACATGGCAAAAAATGAAGGAAGCACACATATCAGTCCAATGGGAGACCCAAAGAATCTAAATGAAGGAAGAAGAAGAGGAGGAGGAGAGAGTGGATTTATACTCCACCTTTTGCTAGCCAAAGGTGTCTCAGAGTGGCCTACAATCTCCTTTCCCTTCCCCTCCTCACAACAGACACCCTGTGAGGTTGGTGGGGCTGAGAGCTCTCACAGAACTGCTCTTGAGCAAAACATCCTTGGGAGAACTTGTGGCTGACCCAAGGTCACATCAGCAGGTGCAAGCGGAAGAGTGGGGAATGAAACCCGGTTCTCCCAGATAAGACTCCGTGCACTTAACCACTACACCAAACTGTGTACATTTCATCAGGAATGCTTTTTTTGCACTGCATTGTCAATGTACACATGTTCATTGTCCATTCAGAGACAGGAAAACATGCCAAAGGTGAAAAGGAGGAGGGGTGGAAGGGGTAGTGTCAGGAGTGAGTGGCACGAAAGTGATGTTTGTGTATGCTGCTCTCATGCTGCTCATTCCAACTTCCGGGGGGGGGGGGGTGCCTTTTCCTGCCCCTACCTGGAAGCAGCCAAGTTCTGAGAACTGGAGGGGGAAAAAAATTGGTGAAAAGTCCGGGAAGAATATCTGCCAATTCATGGTGGTCTGATTAGTTCTGACTAGATGCCCCACGGGGCTGACATCAGTCAGCTGTGACTTGATGACAAAACAACAGCAACAATGACATTGGAGCTATGCTAGCTTTTCCTGTGGTATGTTCAGACTGGGAAACTTTTGGCAGAAAGAAGCAGAAATGTCTGGCATTGCAAGACGTATTTCCAGTATCACTGCTTGACTATGTAAACAAAGTGTTAGGGTCAGGCCTCAGATTCAGCACAGCTCCTGAATCTTTGTGACAGTTCCCCCCTCTTCCTCCCCATCTACCTTGTCCATTGAATAGTGGGTGCAGCTGCATAACAATCCCTGGATTAGAAGAGTGGGCAGTCAGCCAGCCAATCACCAGGGGCTTTGCCACAACCCCAGCAGCCTTCATTAACCCCTGGAGAAGCTCGCACCACCCTCTCTTCACTTCTTATATGATTTTGGACTGCAGGCAGCTTGCTGGCCTTTTGACTGGGGGTGGGGGGGAGGGCAGCCCAGGAGAGCCCCAGGCGGGCAAGGCCTGCTTGGGTTGGCTGGATCTCTAGCCAGCCCAAGCAGGCCTTGCTTTCCTGAGGCTCTCCTTTCTTGCATCGAGTTGCTTTTGGCCGGGGGGGGGGTATGCTAATGAATTATTCTAATGAGCTCCACCACCTATTTTTCTACAAAATGACCCCTGATTAGAGTATCAGAGCCAGCCAATGATTGTCCCGCACCCTAGGCAAGGGTAACTTCTGGTGCCTCCCCCACACTGATAATGTCTCTGAATCACATGGGGGTGGGATGCCCAATTTGGAACCTAGTTTGCCTCGTGGCAGGGTCGACCCTGGGTGTGGTGTTTGTGGGTGGGTGTGTGTGTGTAAGAGAGACTCTTTTGTTACTCTTATAATCAGACTCTGTGAGGCTCCTTCTACATGAGTGGGGTGGATCTGGAACTTAAACATGTGACATAATTTATTCTAGTGTACAGCTGGAGTTATTTTTTTCACTCTAGGAAAAATATGAGTAGTGGAAGCTATTTTTTCTTGTACTGTGGGGAAGACAAGAAGGAAGGAAACAGGTTGTTTCAGAGAGATGAGGGGGGGGGGGGGAAGAGAGAAATGGGAATGGAAAATCAGAATGTTTTTCTGACATTTTCTCTCTTCATAATTTTCATCCCTTCCTGTTTTCCCCCCTCTGTCCTTGCATTTATTATTGGTGGACTACATTGTTATCCAAATTGTGTGCCAAAATTGACTGTTGCAGTAGCTTGCAGGTCCCTGACTATTAGCATTCAGCATACTTCTTGTATGAGGAGCGGAATCTCAGCTGGCCTGCTTTCAGGTGGATAGAACGCCCCCCCCATCCTTCTTTCCCCTCTCATCCCCCCCCCCTCTTTTGATTAGAAAAGTAAGTTTGGGGTGTGTGCTTGCAGACCAGAGAGGGAAGGGACACTGTACTGGTGTGGGTGCGGGAAATACTTAGGATAAACACTGAGACCGATTCCCCACTAGGCTTGTTCCGGTGTTGGAGCTCTTCCACCCGCCCCCCGCCCCCCACGCTTCTGTCTGATTTTGCACAAGCTGCTGCAGGGCTGTGACTTGCCCCGCCTCTTTCCCGGGTAGGCAGAAGCTGGTTTTCAGAGGATCTTGCTTGCCATGGGAAAGAGGTGGGGCAAGTTGCAGCCCCACGGTCACTTGTGCAAAATTGGATGGAAGCATTGGGGGTGGGGGTGGGAAAGAGCTCTGAAGCTAGAACAAGCCTAGTGGGGAATTGGCCTGAAGGAAACTGTACTGCAAGGATTTATCTCAGACTCTGCCAAAGTAAGCAGTGTAATTAGGGAGGGGGGGAAATTCCCTAGACTTACCAGGAGGTGTACCAGTTTGTTTCTGGAATTCAGGCATCCTGACAGCTCTTTCCTGTGGGGGGGTGGGAGAAAAGGAAACACCCAAGCAGTTAATCCAGGACCAAACAAAGGACCATTGGAGCCTCCCGCTCCTGCAAAGGTTTATTTTGCGGTGTGACATTAATATTTGTACAGGCAAACACAATCCAGCCGTTCCTCTTTTGCACAGAGCCAACTAAAGATGAGTATTTAGAATCAGGGGTGGAATTCTGGCAGCAGCTATTTTGCATATTAGGCCATACACCCTTGATGTAGCCAATCCTCCAAGAGCTTACAAAAAAGAGCTTTGTAAGCTCTTGGAGGATTGGCTACATCAGAGGTGTGTGGCCTAATATGCAAAGGAACTCCTGCTAGAATTCCACCCCTGTTTAGAATGAATGGCATGTGGGAGGTTCCATATGGCAGCCATGGATTAATGATTTAGCACATTAGGGGAGGGACGGTGGCTCAGTGGTAGAGCATCTGCTTGGGAAGCAGAAGGTCCCAGGTTCAATCCCCGGCATCTCCAAAAAAGGGTCCAGGCAAATAGGTGTGAAAAACCTCAGCTTGAGACCCTGGAGAGCCGCTGTCAGTCTGAGAAGACAATACTGACATTGATGTACCAAGGGTCTGATTCAGTATAAGGCAGCTTCATATGTTCATATGTTCACATATTGTGTGACTCTTGAAGCCCCCAATCACCCTGTTGGCCCACTTGGAGAAGGCATTTCTCTCTTTAAATCACTTATCTAAGCCAAGCCAGATGGCAGCTTGGAAAATGCATTTAAAGTTAAAGTTGTTTTCTTTCCACCTCTCCTGCACCCCCCCCCCCCAGCTATTTGCCTTCCTTCCTTCTTTGCAGCTCTCAAATATCCAACATTCATGCATTATAGCTCTCAGACATCTGGCATTGATTCTATGTGGCTCTTACATTAAGCAAGTTTGACCACCCCTGGACTAGAATCCGAGAGACCTAAATTCTAATCCTCACTCTGGGATGGAAGTTTACTGGGCTAGTCACATACTCTCATCCTAACCTATCTTGCAGCTTTGTGATGAAGGATAAAATAGGAGGAGACTGATGTCATTTTGGGTCTCCATGGGTGGGGTAGAAGAAAAATGAATTTAATAAAATAATCATGCCTTCTCTTTCGCCACTGCCTTGATTGCTTGAGCAGAGCTCTGCCCCAGATAAAATGAGGGTGTGTGCCACTGCAAGGACGCACGCTAGAGTCACCTACCTCTGCCCTAAAGCATGCAAAGCGCTGTGGAGCGATGACAATAAACGTGCGAATCACCAAAATTAGTGATTCCTGAGTTATGCCTGCCTGACAATTACTCTCTTCCATTTAGACATTACCCTCTTATGCCAGGTATGCAGATATATCAAGTAGTGAGGGGAAAGCACACTGCACACTCTCAGAGAAGGAATTATTATTGGCTCAAATTTATTTAGATCCTCCCAAAGTATGAGAGGATGGCGGGGTTTAGATTGCTCGGTTATAGTTCTAGTTCACGTCAAGAAGCAGCGAGGTGGCTTGCCATTAATAACTAAAACCAGATATCTCAATAATAGAAACTGGGCATTTGTTTTTCTGCCTCCGGAGACAAATTATCCACTGCTGATAGAGGACGCAGTCCCAGAAGAGCAACATGGATGTTACTTAAGAACATGAGAAGCCACGTTAGATCAGGCCAGTGGCCCATCCAGTCCAACACTCTGTCAAACAGTGGCAAAAAAACCCAGGTGCCATCAGGAGGTCCATCAGTGGGGCCAAGACACTAGAAGCCCTCCCATGGTTGCCCACCCCCCAAGCATCAAGAACACAGAGCATCACTGCCCCAGACAGAGAGTGTGGCTAATAGTCACGGCCCACTGATGGACCTCTGCTCCACATGTTGATACAATCCCCTCTTGAAGCTGGCTATGCTTGCAGCTGCCACCACCTCCTGCGGCAGTGAATTCCACATGTTAATCACCCTTTGGGTGAAGAAGTACTTCCGTTTATCAGTTCTAACCTGACTGCTCAGCAATTTCATTGAATGTGCATGAGTTCTTGTATTGTGAGAAAGGGAGAAAAGGACTTCTTTTGTTACCTTTTCTGTTCCAAGCATAATCTTGTAAACCAATATCAAGCTAAAGAGCCCCAAGCATTTTAACCTTTCTTGTTACTGTGGACATCATACAGGAAGAAGTAAAGGGCCCAGAGTAATCAAACAGAACAGGTGAAAAGTAATTTAGCCAGGGCTTTCTTAATGCATGGGCCTGATGGGCACTTGCCCATGGGCCCCATGAGCATAGAGGCCCCATACTAATCTGTGTATGATGCAATACTTATCGACCATTTACATTTTTATTCCTGTAAGTAGTTGTAGTAGGGGCCCAGTACACTGCTTTGCCCGGGGCCCATAATGTTGTTAAGATGGCCCTGAATTTAGCTAGTAAGGGGTTAACTGACTGAGCACCCTCAGTAAATCCTGATTCTCAGACCTCTTGGTACCAGGAAGCTGTAGGGAAGCTTTGGTGCAGAGGGCACACAGCATATCATTGGAGGTCATTTCTTTATCATTAACTGCTGTTTCTGTTTCAGAAATCAGTACTACAGCTACACTGGCTAGCCCTGGACTTATTGCTATACCTCCCCTGTAAAATAAGTTGCATGTCAAATAGACCGCATATGCACATTTATCAGACGCATTTGCCTTGCTGCGCTCCTATTGCCGTCTGCAATCTGTCTGCAATCTTGCAACACACTTCCAGTTCCTGCTTTCAGTTTGTGGCACAGGTGTTGATCATGTTGACCCGGCAATCCGTCTACCAGATTCCACCCACAGCTTCACCCAGTCATGCACAGGATTGCTTCACTTCTCATGTGTGAAATGTTGGAGGATCTGCTTTTCATTCTCACAATGCATGCGGTCAATATGCATCCTTAAGCCCTTGCTGGTACAGCTCAGAGAGGCTCAGCCAATAGAAGCTATCCTAAAGTACCCAAGGATATTGATTCCCCAACACTGACTCTGAGTCAGTCATAACTCTCTCAGAGCTGTTCTGCTCAAGGGCAGATCTTGGAGAGCTCTTTCAGTCCTGTCTACCTCACAGGGTATCTTGTGGGGAGGAGAAGAGAAAGAGACTGTAAGATGCTCTGAGACTCCTTTGGGTAGTGAAAGGCAGGGCATAAATCCAATCTCCCCCTCCTCCTCCTCCCCTCTTCTTCCTCTTCCTCTTTCTGAGTATATTTTTAAAGGATATTTTGAATTATAGGGGAGTCAGCTGCCCTGGCCTTTTGTGCCCCACAAGCAACAGTTTTTAGAAAGGTATAGTGGAGAGGAACTTCAAGATTCAGCCTCTTTGGGGGAAGTGAAAGAGATAAGAATACAAGTTTGCCCGGGGATATCATCAGTGGTGGACTTTAGCTGCATCCCAGTTGAGCCAAGGGGCCATTTATTCTCATGATATGCATTACAATCATATTGTACAGTCCTGATTGTTGACATTGCACTGTGATTGCATGGGAAAACAGAGAGAAATCACAATAATCATGGAGGGAAACCAGGACCAATTTGCCACTCACCTTGTTTTGGTCTCGTTGCTCCTTTTCCCTGCAGGGCTGCTGCTGGATTTTGCACAAGCTGCCCCGAGCCGGCGAGTTGCCCTGCCCCTTTTCAAGTTCCCTCCACAGCAGACAGAAACCAGTTTTCAGATGATCCTGCCTGCTGCAGAGGGAACTTGAAGCGAGGCGGAGGAACTGTCCAGGGCAGTTTGTGCAAAATCCAGCAGCAGCCCCACGGAGAAGAGGAGAGTGAGAATGGCGTAAGGTTAGTGGGAAATCGGTCTAAGAAATAGAAAAACATTGAACAATACCTGAACAATTATTGTTAAGTATTTTTGAGTGCTCTTGCCAGCGCCTCTGTGGAACTAAGGACTGTTTGACTGAGGACTCTGAGCAAATTGTTCAGGCTGCTGGGATTGCAAGTTAATTAGATTCTCCTGCTTGTAAGACATCTAAACTAGACCAACAAAGTTTTATTCAGAATGCAAGCTTTCATGTGCATGCACATTTCATCAGACAATGAAATGATGCTGAGAATGTCACAAGCAATAAATGCAGAACAATTAACAGACTCTGCATTAATTGCCCGTTGACACTCTCACTCTTCAATTCTGACATGTTTATTGACTTTGCTGTTTTCCAACACAAGCGGTATCTAAACCAAGCTGGTCGTTCTTTCAGTTTCCTAATTGCACTAAGTAGGAGCCCAGTAGCACCTTTAAGACCAGAGTTTTTTTTTTTTTTTTTTTTAGCGTCAACATGGCAGATGTAGTTCAGTGTGGCCAAGTGCAAAGTAATGAACATTGGGGCCAAGAATCCCAGCTACAAATACAAGTTGATGGGGTGTGAACTGGCAGAGACTGACCAAGAGAAAGATCTTGGGGTCGTGGTAGATAACTCACTGAAAATGTCAAGACAGGGTGCGTTTGCAATAAAAAAGGCCAACGCCATGCTGGGAATTATTAGGAAGGGAATTGAAAACAAATCAGACAGTATCATAATGCCCCTGTATAAATCGATGGTGCGGTCTCATTTGGAGTACTGTGTGCAGTTCTGGTCGCCACACCTCAAAAAGAATATTATAGCATTGGAGAAAGTCCAGAAAAGGGCAACTAGAATGATTAAAGGGCTGGAACACTTTCCCTATGAAGAAAGGTTGAAACGCTTGGGACTCTTTAGCTTGGAGAAACGTCGACCGCGGGGTGACATGATAGAGGTTTACAAGATAATGCATGGGATGGAGAAAGCAGAGAAAGAGGTACTTTTCTCCCTTTCTCACAATACAAGAACTCGTGGGCATTCGATGAAATTGCTGAGCAGACAGGTTAAAACAGATAAAAGGAAGTACTTCTTCACCCAAAGGGTGATTAACATGTGGAATTCACTGCCACAGAAGGTGGTGGCGGCCACAAGCATGGCCACCTTCAAGAGGGATTTAGATAAAAATATGGAGCAGAGGTCCATCAGTGGCTATTAGCCACAGTGTGTGTGTGTGTGTGTGTGTGTGTGTGTGTATATATATATATATATATATATATATATATAATTTTTTGGCCACTGTGTGACACAGAGTGTTGGACTGGATGGGCCATTGGCCTGATCCAACATGGCTTCTCTTATGTTCTTATGTTCAGGAACACAGTTCCTGCTGGCTTGGTTTCAGGGGGTGTGTCCTGATATGCAAATGAGTTCCTGCTGGGCTTTTTCTACCAAAAAAGCCCTGTTTAAGACCAACAAAGACCAACATTGCTGCCCACCCGGAACTATGCTAATTGCACTATTTTGCCATAGATTCTAACTTAGCACCATTTTGCATGCTAAACCACTGCCCACCAGCTATGTGTAATTCTGCTCATTGTAGCCCATTTCATAGTCTGATGAAGTGGGCACGGACACAAAAACTTACATTCTGAATAAAACTTTGTTGGTCTTAAAGGTGCTACTGGACTCCAACTTTGTGCTATTGATTCTGTTAGTTTGGTCCTGCCTCTTTTTGATGGGATTGCCACAAAGTCTGGAGGAAAATGTCCCTTGCCTTTAATAGAGGCTTCATGTGTGGAAGTGGGCAGCTAAAACTTTTCTTGGCATGGAGGTAAATAACTCCTGGTAAAGAAAAGGGTCCAGCATGCAGGCTATCTGTTTTACCACTGAGACATGTCTCCTTCCAAAGACACATTTAGACCATTTCAGTGACTAGCCCTGTATTCTCAGCTCCGACAGATAGTAGCTGTCCAAGATCTTTTGGTTCAGCCAAAGTGCTGAATGCACTGCAAGATGCAGATTCAAATCCCCACTCTGCTGAGGTAACTTGCTGGGTGAGCTTGAGCCAGTCACTTTTCCTCTCAGCCTAACCTACCTCACATGGCAGTCGTGAGCAGTGTTCTCTCTAAGCTGAGTTGGTGTGAGCTGGCTCACAGTTTTTTAAGCCTCTGGCTCACACATTTTTGTCTTAGCTCAGGAAAAATGGCCCCGGAGCAAACTAATTTAAGCAGTAGTGTACAACTTTAATGCCAGCAGCTCATGAAGTAGAATTTTTGCTCACAAGACTCCGCATCTTAGAGGAGCATTGGCTGTGAGCACAGAATGGAGGAGGGGTCAATGATGTTGTAGACCACTTTGGGTTCCCATTGCATGGTTAAAAAATGTAAATAAATCTCAGACAGAGGTCTTTTCAGTCTTTCTGCCATGGATTGAATCATGGAAGAAGAAGATGATATAGGATTTATATCCCATCTTATACTCTGAATCTCAGAGCAGCTTACAATCTCCTTTTACCTCCCCCCCACACACAACAGTCACCCTGAGAGGTAGGTGAGACTGAGAGAGCTCTCACAGAAGCTGCTCTTTCAAGACCAACCTCTGTGAGAGCTATGGCTGACCGAAGGCCATTCTAGCAGCTGCAAGTGAAGGAGTGGGGAATCAAACTCAGTTCTCTCAGATAAGAGTCCTTGCACTTAGCCAAACTGGAGGGCCAACACTCCATGTGGTAATGTTTAGGAGTAGGGCGAATGTCTTTATTTTGCTGATTAGAGCTGCCAGGAAGTTTTATAGCTTGTAGTAATCAGCTGAGTCCTGTTGACATAGCTGCTTCCCTTCCCACTTGGCAAAGATCCAGATGGCTAGCCTCCAGTGATGACTCTAAAGTTTGGCAGTCGGTTATCCGCAGCCTTCTGAATGAACATAAGTCAGCAAAGTTAATGTATAACTTCACTCTGACCTCTGAGTGTGCTAATTGCTTAATAGGTGTTACGCAACAGCCCATGAGAAATACATAATGATAAATGTCAGAGTCCTTGAGAGACTTGTCATAATACAAGAAAAAAACGTTTGGAAACACTGGCCGGATTGCATTAAAATAATGTCTGCCTTTATCTCCCTAAGAGGTAGTCACAAAGCAACAAGGTCTGAGCCCGGTTTACCCTCGATGTTGATGGGATGCAGCTTTGAACCCACACGGAACACTCAAAAGTGGAGTGCAGGGGTAAAAAAATGCCAGAAGAAGGTAGTCCTGGATTCAATTTCTACCTTATCCATACAGCCTGCTAGGTTGCCTTGGGCCATTTCTGATCTCTGTTCTGTTTGAAGGTGTTTAGTGAACACCTACTGCACCTTTTTGTTAACTGAAAGGAAATACTCAAGGCAGCAGACGTCACCAAAGACAAAACTTTACAAACACATGTCTTGCTTAAAGGCAACCTTACCACCGTGAATATTCTTTGCTTCAAAAGACTGGAGTTGCAATAAAAACGTCATCATGCAAGCAACACACAACTCACTCCCAGGCATCTTTAGGTCTTTCCAAATCGAATGAAATCAATAGGTTTAGAAGGGCGTAACTTTGCTAAGCTGCTCACACACTGCCAAGAACTGAAAGGGGGTGGGTGGGAAATCTCCATTCAAAAGTATGTAGTGTCAAGTTTTAAAAGGTTCTAGGAAAGAAGTGCCTTCAGTATCCAACATTTACACAGACACATTTTTGAATCTGCTGCATTTTTTTTTTAAAAGCTAAAGAATCTGTCCCTTCTCCAATATGTCCATCCCAGAGTTCAACTTTCACTCTGCAACAAATATGTGAGTAACCAGCTGGGAAAGAAAAGGGAGCGAGGGAATGAATGGGGAGAAATGCTTTCACACTTTCCCTCCCTGATCCGCTTCCCTCCAAACAGCTGTGAACTCTCCCTTTGTACCATAACTCTTGTCCTCGGACCTGTTGGCTTCACCCTTTGCCACCTGTTGGCTTCACCCTTTGCCACAGGTAAGCTGCAGCCGGTTTGCTTACCTCCTCCTTGCAGGCTTGCAGCTCCCTGAGGTGTCTGGAGAACAGATAAAAGACCAGCAAAGCCAACAGGAACACAGCCAGCAGGCAAAAAGCGAGGAGGCAGCCAAAGAGTTTCCCCGGGCTCTTCCTCTTGCAGCTGTGCTGGGCTGGCCAAAGCCTGCTGCTCCATAGGGGGGATTCGGCAGCCCTGTCCATGGTAGCGATTTGCTTCTGGATGCCCCTCCGAGCCTTCTGTGCCTGATGGAGATTCCCAGAGATATATATCTGAGCTGGAAGCCATCCCACTGCAACGCAGCCGGCACACGGGAACACACCCTTTCCAACAGAAAGCAGGCTTTCCCTGGGCTCGAAATGGAATCGGATTGTTCTTGAGGAGGAAGTGAGGAAAGTCCCTTAGGGGGTGGGGAGGAGGACCGTGAGTGCCCGTTGGCAGGAGAAGAGGAAGAATCCGTCCAAAGCCAGAAGGAATGTTGATCCTGGCAGGAAGAAGGCAAGAGAGGGTTACTCTTGTATTCTGAGTAGAGGTATTGCAAATGAGATCTGTCACGTGTCTGAAGCAGTCAGTGGGGAAATCTGTCCTCTTTTTTTGCTGTTCAGATTCTGAACAGCAAAAAAAAAAGGACAGATTTTCCCACTGACTGCTTCAGACAAGTGACAGATCTCATTTGAAATACCTCTACTATTGAAGTTGTGATCATTGCTACTTATTACGGATATTCAGGGCTTTTTTGGGTAGCAAAAGCCCAGCAGGAACTCATTTGCATGTTAGACCACACCCCCTGACATCACCATTGTTTGCACACAGGGGTTTTCTGTAGAAAAAGTCCATCAGGAACTCATTTACATACTAGGCCACACCCCTTGACATCAGGGCCGTGGTCACACTCACCATTAAATCCATCCCTAACCTGTCGCTTTTTTACAACGAATTTCCTGATCAGACATCCCTCCATCCTTCAGTTCTAAGCAGCGTTGGTCCCGTTGTTATCATTTGGAGAGATCAGAGGTCTCAACCTGACCTCATTTTTTGAGATGGCATTCCACACTCGCACAAGCGCAGTACCGTGGGATATCGTGCTTGGCTTTTTTTTTTTAAAAAAAAAGTGCCAGAAAAGGTGGGCGATCTGCCCCTCCCGGAAAGGAAGGGGAAGCCCAGGAGTTCTCTTTGCTGTCTCTCTGCCTGGCGGGGAGACAGCAAAGGTGGGTCATCTTCCTCCCCCACCATTAAAACACCCCGCCGTGGTGTTTAAATTGTGGGGGGAGCACGGCAACTCTCTTTGCTGTTTATGACGCACATAAACTGACGAGATGGGCATGGATGAAAGCCAGGCGCATGTCGGATTTTATGCGGTTGTCCAAACATCAGCATCTGGCAATGGTTGTTGGCTCGTTCGTGTCCCGAACTGCCACGACTGAGACGCAGACTTTTTTGATGGTACATTAAATCCGGAATAAGAATGCTTCCGACGACTCCTACGCGAACTTTCTAAGTTTGAATGCTCCATTGTAGCCGACTCATTGCAAGCGCACATCCCCTTTCCTGCGAGAGCCCACTCCAAATGATATCATTGTGCCAGCAATTGTCAACTCAGCCTTCCAACCTTCCGAGGTCGGTAAAATATGTACCCAGATTGCTTGGGCGGGGGGGAGAAGTGTAATGATTGGGGAAGGCAATGGCAAACCACCCCGTAAAAGGTCTGCCGTGAAAACTTTGTGAAAGCAGCGTCACCCCAGAGTCGAAAATGACTGGTGCTTGCACAGGGAACCTTTCCTAAATGGGGGGGGGGGGAGGCAGATCGCCCACCTTTGCTGTCTCCCTGCCAGGGGAGGAGGATGACCCACCTTTGCTGTCTCCCCGCCAGGCGGAGAGACAGCAAAGAGAGTTGCCGTGCCCCCCCCATTTAAATACCACGGCGGGGTGTTTAAATGGGGGGGGAGGAAGATCCCCTACCTTTGCTGTCTCCCTGCCAGGTGGAGAGACAGCAAAGAGAGTTGCCGTGTTCCCCCCACAATTTAAACACCACGGCAGGGTGTTTAAATGGGGGAGGGGGAGATGACCCACCTTTGCTGTCTCCCCGCCAGGCAGAGAGACAGCAAAGAGAACTCCTGGTCTTCCCCTTCCTTTCTGAGTGTTTAAATGGGGGGCGGGGCAGATCGCCCACCTTTTCTGGCACCTTTAAAAAAAAATCCAAGCACGATATTCCATGGTACTGCACTTGTGCGAGTGTGGAATGCCATCTCAAAAAATGAGGTCAGGTTGAGACCTCTGATCAACCAACGTCGGGACCAACGCTGCTTAGAACTGAAGGATGGAGGGATGTCTGATCAGGAAATTTGTTGTAAAAAAGCTGCGGGGTATAATAGCAACGGGTTAGGGATGGATTTAATGGTGAGTGTGACCACGGCCCCTGTAACTTAAAAGCCTAAATAATTTGTAACTGCATAGATACATATGGCTAAATGACAGATGCCTGACCTTTAGTTTCTCTTGTTCTGAAATGTTCTGTAGACTGTCAATCCAGAGAGTAGTGTATAGGTTATGAAGTGAGATAAATAGGGATTCTGAGACTGAGCCAGTTTTGGCATTAGTGCCACTTCCTTAAAAAAAAAAATCTGTAGTAGAAATAGATCCTTTGCCAAGAAGGTAAGATTAGGCAGCAGCTTTCTGGTTTGTGGTTCTGGGTGCACAAAATTAATTCCACATTAGCCTTCTTCACACACCCTTTGGCTTCACTTCTATTTCTGTCTAGGGAAGGGCACTGAGAGCAGGATATTTTCTATATCGCACTCCACTTTGAGTCTCAGAGCAGCTCACAATCTTCTTTATCTTCCTCCCCCACAACAAACACCCTGTGAGGTGGGTGGGGCTGAGAGGACTCTCACAGCAGCTGTCCTTTCAAGGACAACCTCTGCCAGAGCTAAGGCTGACCCAAGGCCATTCCAGCAGGTGCAAGTGGAGGAGTGAGGAATCAACCCCGGTTCTCCCAGATAAGAATCCACGCACTTAACCACTACACCAAACTGGCTCTCTTATAAGGGTTCTTATGAGAATTAAATACAGAAGGGGAAAGGGTGGGAAAATGTGAAGGATGGAAATTGTAGTGGTGATTCATGTATTCGCACTCCTGTCTTCTGACTGTTTCCTCCTCTAAATTCAGAGGACCTTCAGGGGGTTTGGGGCATCCCATCTTCTGGACTGCAAGCCCCTCTAGTGCTGATCTTTTTTATTTTATTGTTTTGAGGGGCAGGGCCTGAACATGTGTTGAGAGCAGGGGTCATTTTGTAGAAAAAAGGTGGTAGAGCTCATCCAGGGATTGTTATGCAGCTGCACCTACTATTCAATGGACAAGGTGAGAAGGAGGAGGTGGAACTGTCAGAAAGGTTCAGAAACTGCACTCCTGTGACCTCCCACTGAATCCAAGGCCTGATTGAGAGCACCATGCCTCGTGCCTTTGGTGTAGTGGTTAAGTGCATGGACTCTTATCGCTGCTGGAATGCCCTTGGGTCAGGCATAACTCTCACAGAGCTGGCCTTGAAAGGGCAGCTTCTGTGAGAGCTTTCAGCCCCACCCACCAACAGGGTGTCTGTTGTGGGGAAAGAAGGTAAAGGTGATTGTAAGCCACTCTGAGACTCTGAGATTCAAAGTGAAGGGTGTGGTATAAATCCAACCGTCGTCTTCTCCTTCCTTCCTTCCTCACCTGTTACCTGAGGTTTTAAAGTACCAAAGCTGGCTTAACCCACAAGTGAACCAGGTGGCTGCTTGGGGCACTAGAATTTGTTCGTGAGAGAGAGAGGGAGAAGGCAATGGGCGTGGCCTCCCCCTGTCATTGAGTCCCAAGCCTGCCCTGCAGCTGCCCCGCTGGGGTTTCAGGTGAGAGCAGAAAGGGTTGCCGCTGGAGCTGACCTTACTAGGTGCACAGGCTATGGAATTGTATCTCCTCCCACTTGACAAAATGCCTTCAGGGCACATTTAAAAAACCCTGTAGAAATGACATGTGGGAAGCTTAACTTCTTTTTCTCAGCTGCTGGGGCCCTGCTTTGTATCATTCCTAAAAGATTCCCAGTTTGACATAGTAGTTAAGAGTGTGGATAATTTGGGGGAACCGGGTTTGATTCCCCACTCTACTACATGCTGGGTGACCTTGAGTCAGTCACAGCTCTCAAAGAGCTGTTCTCTCAGAGCTCTCTCACAGGCAATGTTCCCTCTAAGCCAGTTTGATGTAGTGGTTAAGTGTATGGACTCTTATCTGGGAGAACTGGATTTGATTCCCCACTCCTCCACTTGCAGCTGCTGGAAGGGCCTTGGGTTAGCCATAGCTATTGCAGGAGTTGTCCTTGAAAGGGCAGCTGCTGTGAGAGCCCTCTCAGCTTCATCCACCTCACAGGGTGTCTGTTGTGGGGGGAGAAGATATGGAAGATTGCAAGCCGCTCTGAGTCCCTGATTCAGAGAGAAAGGTGGGGTATAAATCTGCAATTCTTCTTCTTCTGCAGATTCTTGTGATCAGAAATTCTACTTTGTGGGCTCCTGGCATGAAAGTTGTGAGCTGCTGCATAAATTATTGTGCTTTGGGTTCATCCTTCCTGAGCTAAGACAAAAATGTGTGAGCTGGAGGCTAAAAATCTGTGAGCTAGCTCATTCTAACTCAGCTTAGAGGGAACACTGCTCACAGGGTATCTGTTGTGGGGAGAGAAAGAGAAGGAGACTGTAAGCCACTCTGAAACTCTTGCAGGTTCTGAAGTGTGGGGTATAAACCCAATCTCCTCCTCCTCCTCCTCCTCCCTGTACATGGAAAACTAGCATTCATGTAACAGTGTTCAGTTCCTTGACTCTTCTTACCAGTGGGATTACTTTTTTTTAATAAGCAAGGATTTTTTTTAATGGAGCCATATTTAGAGTTCCTGATGTGCTAGTTTTCTATGTACGGTGCCTTTTTCATGATGTAAAGTCATCCATAGTTCCTTCACCCTGCTCCCTTTGGGCTACGATTTGATCCTATCTGCTCTTGGAGCCTGGATGGCCCTCCCTTTGGCCCTTCCCTTTGACTCCTCCTTTCCTCAGTTACCCTTTTAGTTTTGTTGCCCATCTTTTCTCTACAACTGTCACATTCTTTTATCTTGTAAAGCTAGCTTAATTCAGCTGTCTAGGTTCTGGGTTTCCTTTGGTGCTGTCAAGAGCCCCTCAAGGCCTTCAGACACAGAATCCCTGCACCCTCTTTCACTTCAACTATACACAGTCCAGGCATCTTTTGAAAATAAATCACATAACTAGCCCAAATCGGTGAGCATAAGAGAAGCCATAAGAACATAAGAGAAGCCATGTTGGATCAGGCCAATGGCCCATCCAGTCCAACAGTCTGTGTCACACAGTGGCCAAAAAAACCAGGCACCATCAGGAGGTCCATCAGTGGGGCCATGACACTAGAAGTCCTCCCACTGTGCCCTCCTCCAAGCACCAAGAATACGGAGCACCACTGTCCCAGACAGAGAGTTCCAACAATATGCAGTGGCTAATAGCCACTGATGGACCTCTGCTCTACGTGTTTATCCAAGCCCCCATGCCCCATGCAGGGCCAGCCCTAGACTGTCTGGCACCCTAGGCAAGGCTAACTTCTTGTGCCCCCACCTGCACTGATAGCGTTAGTGAGTCTTATGTGGGGGTGCCCAATTTGGCACCGCCAGAAGGCCAGCGCCCTAGGCAATCACCTAGTTTGCCTAGTGGCAGGGCCGGCCCTGCCCCCATGAAGACCAAACCCCACCTAAATTTTGAGCCTCTATTCTTCCCTCTGGCAGCCTCAGCTTCCTACTCCATAGCTGCTTTATCATGCCAGTGCTCGGTCTCCTGACCTAACAGTCAGCATAGTTTTTTTTTATTTTTAACTTCTGCAAAGCTGAATGGGAGTCTGCCAATATGTTGTTCTGGAGTGTCTGCGGCCCTCCTCAGACCTCACATCGCCATCAGCAAACAGTAGCCAGTCTTCCCACCTCACTCTACAAAATTCCAGTAATCACATCACAACAAATGTCGACCAACCATGATTCAGGGAGCGGGATTAGTTGGGTTACCCTCCCTCCACTTGCCTAATGAGGATGTTGGCTGGACAGATGTGTCTGGTTTGCATTTTTTGGCAAGTTGTTGGAGGTTACATCCGCTTTTTAAATATTTCAGCAGTGAAGAGTTGTCTTTTTGTCTTGTGATCATCTCTGGAAACATACTGCTGGTGGAGACAGAAGCCTGAGCTAGACGGACCTTTGATCTGATCCAGGAAGATGGTCTCAGCCTGCCTACTCACTGATGTCCATGTAATGGATAAGATGCCATTTTGGGATTCCAGCTCTGGGTTGGAAAATTAGATTTGGGGAGGGCAGACTCTGGGGACCAAATCTGGGGAGGGCAGGCTCTGGGGACCCAATCAGGGAACAATGCCATAGACTCCATCCTCCAAAGCTGCCAATTTTTGCAGGGGGAACTGGCCTCTGTCATCTGGAGATAATTTGTAATACCTGGAGATCTCCATGCCCCTCCTAGAGGTTGGCAACCCTAAAGCCATGTGATGTAATTAGGTTACTGGAAAAGACTAAGCAGGAAAATCTATGCACACTTGTGTGGAAATAAACTCCATTAAAAGTTGTCTGGCTTATTTCTTAGTAGATCCTTCATAGGATTGCACTGAATAGCACCTTTTTTTATATAGTGTTCCACTGTCCTGTTGCAAAAAAGGAACTTCACAGTCAGCATCCGCACCATGAAAGGTCATTTGTTATTCGGCCACGTACGTCAAAGAACATCCAAGCTATTTCCTGTGATCGACACAGTATTGTAACGTGACTTCTCCATTCAGCTGGACTGGAACAAGCGTATGCTGGTGGCACATGCAGCTAGAGTTCATGGGGGACATGACATGTGGCTGGTCAAATCTCGTAATATGAATTGCCTAACATAAGGCCGAGTTCTCCAACCTTGCTGAGCCTGAGAACTTTGAGAAGGGGTAGTGGGTTTTGCCTTTAACATTGGGACTGGCCTCCAGAGGAGCAATCACAAAATGGCCACCATCAGCACTTTTCCCTTGCAAAATCAGGAGAGATCCAGGTACTTAGTATCTATAAGCGGCAGCTGCTCCAAAGTAAACTTCTCTCCCCTCTCTGCCTAGGATTACTAGCCTCTAGGTAGGGCCTGGAGACCTCCCAGAATTATAACTGATCACCAGCCTACAGAGAAAAGTTCTTCTGGAGAAAATGGCTCTATGGCATTATACCCCACCCTCATAAGAACATAAGAGAAGCCTTGTTGGACCATCTAGTCCAACACTCTGTGTCACACAGTGGCCAAAAAAACCCAGGTGCCAACAGGAGGTCCATCAGTGGGCCAGGACACTAGAACTCACACTGTTGCCCCTCCCCAGACACCACCCCCATTACCAGGAATTTTCCATCCTGGAGTTGTCAACCCTAATCCTGCACCCCCTTTAAACAAAATACAGTTATTAATATAAGGGGCAGAGAAGTGGAGTAAGAGGGAAGCCCGATAAAGGAAATAGAATGGCTGGGTTGGAATGTAATGGTTCCTGGCGAGGTGATCCAGTGGTTAGCAGCTGGCTGGGTGAGGAGGCACTGCAGAGAAGGAGGCAGCTGAGTAGTAATGACAAAGAGGAAGAAGGCACAGGGCTGGACCTAGACTGTCTGGCACCGTAGGCAAAGCTAACTTCTGGCACCCCTTTCCCTGCACTGAAAATGTCACCAAGTCACATGGGGACAACCAATTTGGTACCCTCAAAAGGCTGGCACCCTAGGCAGTCACCGAATTTGTCTTGTGGCATGGCAGGCCCTGAGCAGGCAATTGGTAGTAGGTCGAAAGGTGCGGAAGGAGCCAGACTCCCAGTGAGGAGCACCTGGGGAATTTTTATTTGCTTAACTATTTGTACCTTGCTTTTCTCCCCCAGTGTGAACCCAAACAACATTGTACTGCCCTCCTTTATTCTCACAACTCCAACCCTATGAGGCAACTTAGGCTGAGAGATAGAGTAGCTGACCCCAGGTCACCCAGTGGGCTTGGCAGAGTGGGAGCCTGAACCTGGGTTTCCCAGTCTCCAGCCCACCATTGTACTTCAGCACAACAGTTAGAAATTCTCTCCCTTCCTTTGTTTCCTCCTCATGAGCTCTTTTTGACCCCAGCCCAAGCTCCGAAGGTAACCAAAGATAATGCACTCTGCTGCAAGATGGAGCTGACTGTTATTGCACCTCTTTTATCCCCTGTTGGGGCGAATGGTGGGGAAGCAACGAAGCAAGTGGGTTCCAGGAAGGACTAGTGGGCACTCTGGCATCCACTGGTACCTTCCTGAGAATCACTGTCATAGTGTGTTCAGAAAGGCTTGGTGAGACACAGGTTCAAATACCCACTTGGCTATGGATTTCACCAAGAAGCCTTTTGACCAATCACCTTATGGAGTACACAGGCTGGACCCAGGATCCCCCCACCCTATGTCCGAAGTACATTAGTCAAACCCAGTTGTGAGTTTTCATTTCCCATCTACATATTTTACAGTTTGAACTGAGAATGTGGCATGTTTGGAATACAGGGTTACCAGCTTCCAGGTGGTAAAAATTACTAAAATGCATACATAGTTTATTACAATGACAGGCAAAACCATAGAAATAATATTCACAGAAAAGAATTCTCAGTTCAATCCTTATAAATACAATTCACAGTACTCCAGTAGAATTCACAGGATTCCTGAAGATATCAATGTATCCCATACATGTAGTAATGTTCCATCTCCATAAATCCCATGAAAATATAATGTGTGCCACAGGACAGCTGGCATTTCAATTCCTGTTTCAATAATGCTTTCCCTCAAGTATGGGATTATAATATTCATAACATCCTTGAAAATACAAATTCATTAGGATTTTGCCTGTCCTTATTGTAATAAACTATATATGCACTTTCATCCAAGGCCATTCCAGCAGCTGCAAGTGGAGGAGCGGGGAATCAAACCCATTTCTCCCACATAAGAGTCCGCACACTTAACCACTACACCAAACTGGCTCTCAAGTGGTGGCTGGAGTTCTCCCGCTATTACAACTAATTTCCAGATGACAGAGATCAGTTCACCTGGACAAAAAGACCACTTTTCAATGTGGATACTGTGTCTCTGAAGTCCCTCCCCTTCCCAAGCCCCACCCTTCTCAGGCTTCACTCTCCAAATCTCCAGGTATCTCCCAACCTAGATCTGGCAACCCTAGTGGAAAGGGGGGTAAAGCCTCCCAATGATGCCATCTTCCCCAAATTTCCAGGTTCCTATGAGGTGTCTCCCCCACAGGTCTTAATTGGCATTAATCTTTTCACTTTTGCTGGGACTTTTATAGTTAATATATTTCAGGCTGTTGTGGGAAGGGGAGTCAGTGTTGAAAAGATGAACCCTTCCCATATGGGGCACAGATTTTCTTGCCAAAGGCAAAAATTGGCAAGAGTTCTTTGAATCCCTGACCTACTATGCAAACCTACCTTACAGGGCTGATGTGAGGGGAGAAATGAAATGTGAGAATAACAGTAAGCTGCTTTGGGCACCCATTGAGGAGAAAAATGGAGTATAAATGAAGTTAAATTATGCATGTGCCACCTTTACAGAAACTTGCTTACAGAGGCTATTTTTGCAACTTTGGAGAAGAATCTACATTGACTTCTTTACTTGCAGCTGTAGGAATTCCAGCCCATCTCTGGATGTCCTCAAACGTAAGGGTGGACAGGGCTTTTTTGTAGCAGGAACTCCTGTGCATATTAGGTCACACCTCCCCGATGTAGCCAATTCTCCTGGAGTTTACAGTAGACCTTGTACTAAGAACCCTGTAAGCTCTTGGAGGATTGGCTACATCAGGGGTGTGTAGCCTAATATGCAAAGGAGCTCCTGAGGAGAGGACGGATATCACAAGGTTCTGATAACAGGAACCCAAACTAGTAGAATGTGGAAGATCTTTCAAGGTGGAAGAGTGGTTTGCTTCCAACCATTCCATGCCCTGTCTCTTATGAATGCATGCCACAGAGGCGTTAGCTTAAAAATAGCAGCAGAGATTCCTCTAGGCATGACGAAATCCCACAGGGAGCAGTTTCAATAAGGAAGTGTTTCCCTTTCACTTAAAGTTGCATCACTCTCAGATGATATTTTGGAGTCTCTCCAGGCCTCTAAGCACACAAGCTCACACGCTGAGACAAGAAAATGTGAAGAGCCGATGATTGAAATGGCATTTCCTTTCCATTTAGGCACACAGGGCTACTCCCACACAAAAGCTTCAAAGCGTGTTCATTCCACCCACTAATTTGGATGGCCTTTGCATGCCCTCACAATTATGCTTTTTTGCCCCTCCAAGTTTCCGTTGTAGTTTCGTTTCTCCTTGGAGAGTGCCAGGAACACACCAGAGTCTGGCTTGCTTTTTCACAATTGCAAGTTTAATAGCATAAAAAGAGCATAGCCGGATTTGACCCAAAGTCCATCTAGAGCATCTTGTTTCCCACAGTGGCCAACCAAATGTTTCAGGGATAACCACAATCATGGAGTGAAGGCCTTCTGTTGCTGATTTTTGCTCCAGTGTTGTGCTGCTTCTGACCATGGAGGTTCTATGGAGCTATCATGGCTGATTGTTCTTGGAAGGTGCCTCCTCCCAGAATTTTTCTAAGCCCCTTTTAAAGCCATTTAAACATCTTTGCCACATCCATGCTTAAGCATCCTGCTAAAAAAAAAAGGCCTGTCTTTAGGGCTGCCTATCCCCAGCAGGGGAAACCAAACGGGAAGAACATAGTGAGGTTGAGATCTTAGAAATACGCGTGTTCCAATATTAATCAAAAAATAGCACTCAAAAATTATGATTTTTTGGGGTTTTTAAAAAGTTTTATTGATTTAAACAACTACAGGACAGCAGCATTACAAATAATACATAAAAGAAAGAAAAGGGAACATACAGAATGGGAAAAACCAGAAACCAGCACAAATATATCAATTATAACTCCACCTCTCAATATAATACTCTAATGTTTCTACCTACAAGTGTAAAAATCTCCATTAAATGTTACCTTCCTTTCTTCTTTTACCAGGACAAAGAAACAAAAAGAATAATTCTTTTAGTAAACCAGTAAAGCATTGAACAACTAAACAATTCTTCTTAAACACAAATCAAACTGTCTCATCCTCCAGTTTTACTAAATGAATTTGCAGCTATGACTAGCACAAATTAGATTATTAATTTAACCAAAAGCCTAACCAAAAAAGCACATGAATATTTTTTCTTTATTCATAAGAAATTGCATGACATATCTCAAGTATAATCAAATACTTTATCAGTCTTTAACTAAAACATTTCTCCTACAAACATGTTAAAACAAATCTACCAGACTGATCTCTCTAAATAGGCAGACTGTCAATGTTTACCTATTCACCAGGAAAAAAAAGAAAGAGAAAGAGAACCAAACATAAAAAGACCCACATTCCAAAATCCTTCTTCCCCAGAATTAAAAACTTTCAAATTCCTTTAGTTTCTACAAACAAGTTATATCCAAGGCTGTCAGTTTGTCCATAACTTATCTTCTAGTGGCATCATACAATTCTTAATCAAAGTTCCTTATTCAGCCGTTCACCAAAACAGAAGAAATAATCCAAAATCCTTTTTACGGATTGTTTTCCAACGCCAGATTAGAAAATTGAAGTACAATTTGCCTCTTCTCGACATGGGCCGCCTCCTCAACCACAAAAAAAAAAGTTCTTCGCCATCTCCCCTTCTCCAGTTGATCTTGCTGATGGTCAGCATCTGGTGAAGAATTAAAACTGCGCCAGAGGGGGCCATTTTCTTTTCTTTTCATTTGTTTTGCATAATCACCATTGCCCCTTCTGTTTTCACTGCCACTGATTCACTCTTTGTAATGCAAGGCTCCTGTGGATTTGTCCTTTCATTAGCTGTTAGATCCTCTTCGCTCAAATAGTTAGCTGTAAACATGAAGTAATCTTGAAGATGCTGCTTAAGTGAAATAAAATCCTCCTTTAAAGATCTGAAAATTGCACTGGTATCTTTTCCATATGCCATTTCATTAAATGATGCCATTTTAAATTTCAACTTGTGCATAAGTTCAGTCTCTCAAATCAGGTTATTTTTCACTTCTCTCTTATAAATTCTTGTTCTAAGGCAACTTTAAATGAGCTTGTTAAGAGACATTCTTTCAGTTACAAACAGATAAAGGAGACAGAACTTTCTGTGTTTCCCTTTTATAGTCAGATCATTTTGCAGATTCTTGATAATTTTTGTACTATATGTCCAATTAAAGTCTGGGTCAATTTTATTGTTTATATTTAAGCCAGTTTGAGTAATTAAGACTGCTCATCACGTTGCCGGACCTTTTGAAGTAATCCGTGAGCTAGTCTATTGACGGTACGTTAAGTGGCCCATCAGGGGGTAGAGTTGGAGAAGATAAAACACCTACTTGTTAGGCAGAGGTGTCGCTTTTGATGTGGAGGAATGTTGCTTTAAAGAACATACTGTAGAAAAAGAAAGCAAAAAGAGTTCAGGAGTCTTTCTTTCTTTGCTGATTTCAGCGTTCAAAGCCGTGGAGCTTCGGGAAGCATGACAGGTCTCAGGGGCCATTACCTTTGGCCCCCTCCACTCACTTGTGGAACTCCCATGCCAAAGAGAAGGCTCAACAAGCCCCCCTTTTGGGGATATCACTCCAATGACCAGAATCAGAATTGCTGCGGAGAGCATCCGCAAGCAACCTGAAGCCAAGATGACAGATCCCGGAAACTCAAAAATTATGAATTTTCAATTAAGTGTACAAGCTTAATGCAAATAATTAATTTACTTAAAGTTTAAATCTCAGAATGTAGTGTGCACTAAGAATGTATATATATATGCTTAGTGCTCTAAATACATTCTTAGTGCACACTACATTCTGAGATTTAAATTTTAAGTGTATATATATAAAAGTAGTCCCCTGTGCAAGCACCAGTCATTTCCGACTCTGGGGTGACGTTGCTTTCACAACATTTTCACAGCAGACTTTTTACGGGGTGGTTTGCCATTGCCTTCCCCAGTCATCTACATTTTCCCTCCAGCAATCTGGGTCCTCATTTTATCGACTTTGGAAGGATGGAAGGCTGAGTCAACCTGGAGCTGGCTACCTGAACCAGCTTCCACTGGGATCGAACTCAGGTCGTGAGCAGAGGGCTCAGTATTGCAGCTTTACCACTCTGCACCATGGGGCTCTTTAATATATATATATATATATATATATATATATATATATATATATATATATATATATATATATATATATATATATATATATATATATATATATATATATATATATATATATTGTTGCTAAGTCGCACAGTCGAGTCCAACTCTTTGTGACCCCATGGACAAAGTCATGCCAGGCCCTCCTGTCTTCCACCATCCTCCGAAGTCTGCTCAAAGTCTGATGTTTGTTACATCAATAACACTGTCCAGCCATCTCATCTTTTGCCGTCCCCTTCTTCTTTTGCCTTCTTTCTTTCCCAGCATCAGGATCTTCTCCAGGGAGTGCTCCCTTCTCATTTGGTGACCAAAATATTTGAGCTTCAGCTTCAGCATCTGACCTTCCAGGGAACAGAGTGGGTTGATTTCCCTTAGGACTGACTGATTTGATCTTCTTGCATTCCAAGGGACTCTCAAGATTCTTATCCAGCACGACAGCTCAAAATCTTCTATTCTTCTGCACTCAACCTTTTTTATGTTCCAGTTCTCACAGCCGTACATTACTACTGGTATATATATTTGTGCTATGTTTTTGTAAGTGTTTATAAGTCTGTGTGTGTGTGTGTGTGTATATATATATATATATATATATATATATATATATATATATATATATATATATATATATATACACATACACACACATAGATATAGTTACACAGACTTATAAACTCTTACAAAAACAAAACACAAATAATTTGAACAATGCAAGAAGCATGAGTTACTATGAGAGTCCACCAAGACGGAAATTCCAATAAATGGAGTGTCCTTATTGAAGCTCAGACAGTGAGAGTAGTGAAGTTGCTATGCAAAAAACTTTCAAAATATCAGTGTTGCAATGTAGTGAAGACTCGATGACAATGAAGTGAAGTATAATTGATAACACATTTCCTAGGTAGAATCACATGTTTCGATGCAGACTTCGTCTGACCAAAATACTTCAAAATATCTGGAACTAAACATGTACACGCAATGTAGTGAACAGCTACAGATAAAGGAAACTATTACAGACTCATCCGAGAAAAATGCAGCTCACCCAATGCTCAAGAACAATGTACATGCAATTAGTTTCTCTCAATGGCATTAGTGGTTCTCCAGCAAAAGGCACCGAGCCAAATCCTTAAATAACATCAGCTATCACTCTGCATGTTCTTAAAGGGGACATTTCAATACAATTTCCAATAAAGTACACACAAAACAATACTATAAAAAAGAAGTTAGGTCCAAGGCTGAATTAAGACCAAATGGCACGACCGTGTTAAACTTCTGTATAAAACACGATTCTTTCTGAAACAACATCTTGTGTGTGTCTTTAAAATCATAAGGATTATTTTGTTGCAGTTTATATACAATGCCACTCCTGAGTTCCTTGGGATCATGGCCACGTTCTATCATATGGCTCACAATTGGAGCCTCCATTACTTTCAGGGGATTGCCTTACAGCGGTTTTCCTCCTTTCTCTGTGGTCGGGGACAAAGGGTGTCCCTTGGTGAACAAACCTCTTTGCAAAACCCACTTGAGTGTGGTGTACCCCCTTGCCCAGATTGCTCGAGGTTTTGGGCTGGGCTGTCACCAATACACGGATGACACCTAGCTTCATCTGTTGATGGATGGCCATTCAGACATCACTCTGGAGCATTTGACCGGGGCCTTGGAAGCCGTGGCTGGATGGTTGTGACAAAGCTGGCTGAAACTCAATCCAACTAAGATGGAGGTCCCATACCTGAACTGTGGGGACTAGAATTGGCTCTCTGACTCCAAACCCTGGACAGTGCATCTCTTATGGTCCTGGGTGATTTCAACGTCCATGCCAACAACATGGCCTCCACTCAGGCAATGGACCTAGTGTCTTCCATGGCGACACTGGGACTCTCTCAATTTGTTACGACCCCCACGCACCAGGCCGGGCACATGTTAGACCTGATCTTTGCGTCTGGGATTTCGGTGAACGATATCGCAGTAGAAGCGGTACCATGGTCGGATCACCTAGCCCTCAAGGCCCGTATGGAGATACCACCCCAACCCTGTATGGGCGGAGAGCCTATTTTGGTTCGCCCCCGGAGCCTGATGGACCCGGAACAGTTCCAAATGGCACTGAGGGATCCCTGGCCCCCTGGCGATTCCCTCGATGACCTGGTGGAGGCCTGGCAAGGCCAACTATCCAGGGCTATCGATGAGATCGCATCTCGACGTCCTCTGCACCCTCTCAGGAGGCTGGCTCCATGGTATACCTTGGAGCTACGTCAGCTGAAACAAGGGCTCAGATGACTAGAGAGGCAGTGGCGGCATACTCGAAACGAAGCGACGAGAACATCCTATAGAAAGTTTATGAAGTCTTAACGTTTAAGAGCCAGTTTGGTGTAGTGGTTAAGTGTGCAGACTCTTATCTGAGAGAACCGGGTTTGATTCCCCACTCCTCCACTTGCACCTGCTAGAATGGCCTTGGGTCAGCCATGGCTCTGGCAGAGGTTGTCGTTGAAAGGGCAGCTGCTGTGAGAGCCCTCTCCAGCCCCACCCACCTCACAGGGTGTCTGTTGTGGGGGAGGAAGGTAAAGGAGATTGTGAGCCGCTCTGAGACTCCTTGGAGTGGAGGGCGGGATATAAATCCAATATCATCTTCTTCGTATGAGATGGCAGTCAAGGCTGCAAAGAAAGACTACTTTGCAGCCAAGATGGCATCTGCAAATTCGCGCCTGACAGAATTATTTAGAATAATTGGAGATCTTACCACATTGCCCCAAGGCAAACCAAATGTTAGATAATTAGAGATAGGCTGTGAGGCTTTTGTGTAACACTTTGCAGATGAAATCACGTCGCTTCGCCAAGACCTGCCTATCACATTGGACACAGTACAGGAACTTGAGGCTCCGTGCCTGTCTTCTGGTCTGGTGTTGGGTCAGTTCTACCCACTCAGCCTGGAGGAAGTCGACGGAATCCTCTCTGTTGCACGCCCAACAACTTGCGATTTGGACCCATGCCCCTCTTGGCTGATTAAATCTTGCCAGAGGGAGCTTAGATGTCCTTTACGGGACATAATAAATAGATCCCTCTTGGAGGGACGTTTCCCATCACCTCTGAAAGAGGCTCTGGTCCGCCCCCTCCTGAAAAAATGTACAGCAGATCCGGCCGAATTGGCAAACTACCGACCGGTCTCCAATTTACCGTTTTTAGGTAAAATTATTAAGAGGTCAGTGGCGTCGCAACTGCAGAGTCTTCTGGATGACGCTTCCATCCTAGACCCTTGCCAGTCCGGCTTCCGCCCGGGCCATGGGACGGAGACAGTGCTGGTCGCCTTGGCAGATGACCTCCAATGGCAACTGGATCGAGGTGGCGTGGCGGTGCTGATGCTGTTAGACCTGTCGGCGGTGTTCGACACGGTTGACCACCAGCTACTGACCCGCCGCCTCGCCAACATAGGGGTTAGGGGGCTAGCCCTACAATGGCTTTCCTCCTTCCTCAAAGGACGGGGACAAAGGGTGGCAATCGGGGGCGAGCTCTCCCGGAGGCGCACACTAGATTGTGGGGTGCCTCAGGGACCAGTTCTCTCTCCGATGTTATTTAACATCTACATGCGCCCCCTTGCCCAGATTGCCCGGAGGTTTGGGCTTGGCTGTCATCAATATGCAGATGACACCCAGCTCTATCTGCTAATGGATGGCTGGCCTGACTGTGTCCCAGGGAATTTGGACCGGGCACTGCAGGCCGTGGCAACCTGGCTTAGGCTGAGTGGGCTGAAGCTGAACCCGACGAAGACAGAGGTCCTTTGCGTGGGCCGCGGTGCTCTGGGGAAGGAAATACCTCTCCCGGTTTTTGACGGTGCGCCGCTGAAAGCGGCGGGCCGGGTCAAGAGCCTGAGAGTTCTACTGGAGCCTTCACTATCGATGGAGGCCCAGGTAGCTGCCACTGCCAAGTCAGCATTTTTTCATCTGAAGCGGGCAAGGCAGTTGGCCCCTTTCCTGGAGCAACAGTGATCCATGCGACGGTCACCTCAAGATTGGACTACTGTAATGCCCTCTACATGGGGCAGCCTTTGTGTTGAACCTGGAAGCTGCAGCTAGTGCAGAACGCAGCGGCCAGGCTGTTACTAGGACTCCCAAAATGGGAGCATATACAGCCAAGGTTGTGCGAGCTGCACTGGCTGCCAGTTACATACCGGGTTCGCTACAAAGTGCTGGTTATTACCTTTAAAGCCCTTTATGGTCGAGGACCTGCCTACCTGAGGGACACCTCCTGACCACCTATGGCCCTAAGGACGTCCGACTTGCCTCAATCAGGGCCTGGGCTTTTTCAGCCCTGGCCCCTGCCTGGTGGAATCAGCTCCCTGTGGAGATCCAGGCCATACCTGAACTACTGCCATTTTGTAGGGCGAGCTGTTCCGCCGGGCCTATGGTTGAGGCAGCGGGCGTCCTATTATTCCATCATTTGGCCTCCCTTGTGGTGCCATCATGCTTTATCACAGTGCTATCTTATTGTTATTACCATTGTTTAAGGTGAGCCTACAACTGGTTATTGATATACTGTGCCCTGTCCATCGGTGGCGCGTTTTATTTATTGTTTTTACTGTTAATTTTAATATGGTATTTTAACTTTGATATGCAGGTTTTTATTGTTATTATTATATGTTGTGATCCTCCTTGAGCCCGTTTATGGGAAAAGGTGGAATATAAGCCTACTAAATTAAAAAAATATATATATCAGCTCAGCATATACCTTAAAATGCTTCTTGAATTATAATTGTTATAATAAAACCTTACCCCCATCATACTTTTTAAATTACTTTCTCCTATGTGGCCACAGTGGCATGAGGAAGATTTCTATGTGTCTCCTTTATATGTTTGGGTTATTTTTTGTGGGGGAAAATATTAGAAAGTTTATCAAATATTAGAGTTCAGCAAAATTCTCACGGGGTGTGTGTGAGTGTGTGAACAATGGAGCTCAGAAGCATGTATTTGTGGAGGGGGGTAAGAAAGAAAGAGCACAATACCATTTAGAGGTCCAGAGCTCCGCTCCTGCCCAAAAATGAGGCCTGGATTTGCCTTGTTGTTGTTCAGTTGCACAGTTGAGTCCGACTCTTTGTGACCCCATGGACAAAGTCATGCCAGGCCCTCCTGTCTTCCACCATCCTCCGAAGTCTGCTCAAATTCGTGTTTGTTACATCAGTAACGCTGTCCAGCCATCTCATCTTTTGTCGTCCCCTTCTTCTTTTGCCTTCTGTCTTTCCTAGCATCAGGATCTTCTCCAGGGAGTGCTCCCTTCTCATTTGGTGGCCAACATATTTGAGCTTCAGCTTCAGCATCTGACCTTCCAGGGAACAGTCTGGGTTGATTTCCCTTAGGATTGACTGACTGGATCTTCCTGCAGTCCAAGGGGCTGTCAAGAGTCTTCTCCAGCACCACAGCTCAAAAGCATCTATTCTTCTAAGGATTTGCCTTACCTTTTCTCTAAAGACCTCAAGTTGGTGTACCTGTTTCTGCTGTTTTCCATTTTATTGTTGCTACAATCCTGTAAAATAGATTAGGCTGCCTGAGGGAGAGAGGGTTACTGACCCAAAATCACCCCTTGAGATTTATGGGGATTTGAAGTTGAGTTTTCCCCACTCCTACCCCAGTGAACTGAGCACACAGTTGAAAATGTCTTTTAGGAAGGCAAGTTTTATTAGTGTAATAAAATCCAAAGGTGACAGTGAGTTTGACCACAATATCTGATTTCCAGACTTTTGGTCCACACACCACAGCAAATGCACTGGTGCTACTTTGAAGCAGCATTGCAATTAAGTCTACCAGAGTTTCTAGCCCTTAGGGCATGTTTTGTTTTAACCAGCTGCATCAGCTAACAGCAGAAACATTCTTTCCGCAACCTAGTTGTTCTGACTTCAGTGCCAGCCCTAGACTGCCTGGCACCCTAGGCAAGGCTAACTTCCCCCCCCCCCACCCTGCACTGGTAACATCACTGAGCCACACTGGGGTGGGGGGGGGGAGGAAAGGTCCCCTGTGCAAGTCCAGTCTTTTCCAACTCTGGGGTGATGTTGCTTTCACAATGGCCGTTTTCGCACTAGCATTTACTCCGGCGTAGCACCCCATTTACCTCCGGATCTCTTCCTGGTTTTCCCACCTGTTGCTCCGGCGCTGCGGTTTGCTCCGGCGCTGCAGGGGTTTCACGCCGGAGTATCTAGATCCACCTCCTTCCGGAGTTTTTGAAAACCTCCGGATCCACACCGGATCCACTCCTCGGAGTTTGCTGTGGGAAATCCATCCACGCCGGATCGACTGCTTTGTGGGCGTCACCCTCTCCCTTTCCGTCCTCCCACCCCATCCACCCCCTTGGCCAATCATCAGCCTTTCGCGGCGCTTCCCCAAAGTGCCGGCACGGCCATTTTTTTTTTTAAACTTCACAGTTTTGCGTAATAGCGATATTTCGAAATTAACAACTAGAAAAAAAAAAACCCTCCTGGAATAGCCTCAATTGCCACTTCAATTGGTTTCGTTAGAATTTATTATTATTATTATTGACTTTAGTTGCGTTATTTCGCTGTTGCGTTATCTCGATAATGCGAAAACGACCATTGTTGGGGGGGGGAATCTAGTGCCGGTGTGGGCCAAAGCGTTCATGTGTGTGTGTTTTAAAAAGGGAATGCCTCCCTCAGCTGTGCCACCAGGATTTCTGGACCTGCACAAAATCGCCATGTATAAAATGGGAAGTTGGAGTCCTGCATTCTTCTCCCTGCCTACATTCCGCTTGGTTAGAAAATAGACGCGAGCTCGCTCTTCACACGCGCCACAGAAGGGGAAGGAGAGAATGGGGCGGGGGGGGGGGAGCTCTGGCAGCAGGAATCAGTCAGGTCCCCGTTGCAAGCGCCAGCCGGGGAGGGGAAAGAGAGCGGAGGAAATCCCAGCTTCGCCACCCGGGAGGGAGCGAGGCTGGGAAAGGAAGAAGCTGCCACACACACACAAACCCCTCGATTTCTCTCTCTTCGTTATTGCGATATTTCGCAACTTCAGAATTTGGGGGGGGAAACTAGTGCTAGGATTCTCCACTGTGAATGCTTCTGTTAATACATAAAGGGCTGTGGAGGATTCTACAGCTGCAGCCAATCCATAAGCAGCAGCAGCACACGTGATGCGGTTTGTCCACGAAAAGAAGGGGAGGGAACAGCTGTGCCTGCTCCGATGTTACGTTAGTACGTCCTTACGCAACCAGACTTGCGCTTAAAAAAAAATGATTGACAGGGCATCGAACTCAAGTCGATGCCAGTGGGAAAACGATTTGAGCCGGGGCTTCAGGGAAGGCGACTCCGCAAAGAGTCACTAGTGCGAAAACGAGAAAAATGATCCGGACATAATTGCGCCGCGGAATAAGGGGAGCAAACGCTAAGTGCGAAAACGACCAATGTTTTTACGGCAGACTTTTTACAGGGTGGTTTCCTGAGTCATCTATGGAGTTGCTACAAATGGCCTGTGACTTCCACCATCACCAAAGGAGGAGAGTGGCTTTCAGTCCCTTCCGATAAAGGGTGTACAATCCTTCTTGCCTAACTGACAGAGTGGGAAAAGAATGCTTTTTCCCTAGAGCAGAACAGCTGCGTTTCCTTTGCATGTCCAATTAAAGCATAAACCAGGGCTTTTTAAAAATAAATAATGCCCAGCAGGAATTTAATTGTGTATTAGGCCGCATCCCATGATGCCACTGTTGTTTCACACAGGGCTTTTTTTGTAGAAAAAGCCCAGCAGGAACTCATTTGCATATGAGGCCACACACCCTGATGCCAAGCCAGCCGGAACTGCGTTCCTCCTATTTAAAAAAGCCCTGGCATAAACACAGTAGGAATAGGCCTTGCACGGTATTTGGGAAGATTTTATCACTACTTAGATCTTGTCAGAATTGGCACTTTTATCCTGTTTCTAAAATCCTGTATCTTGCTTTCTAGGAATTAGTGGTCCAACACCATCTCTGACGCTTCAGATAGACACATGGATTGATTTTTCCTCTGTTCCAAAATCAACCAATCAACCAACACACACAGAATGCTGCCTTACAGTGAATTAGAGCTTTGGTCCATCAAAGTCTGTGTTGTCTACTCAGAGTGGGAGCAGCACTCCAGGATCTCTGGCCGAGGTCTTTCAGATCATGTATGACATGATCCTTACTGGAGATGCCATGGATGGAACCAGGGATCGTTTTGTAGAAAAACAGGTGGTAGACTCATTAGTATAACTCATTAGCATATGCTGCCCCTCCCCCAGCCAAAAGCAACCTGATGCAAGAAAGGAGAGCCCTGTGCGAGCGAGGCCTGCTATGCTCCTGTGAGCTCCTGCTGAATCTGAGGGCTGGACAGAACCTATGACATTCTGCATGGCAAGCAAATGCTCTGCCACTGAGCCACTGCCCCTCCTAAACGTAAGCTGTCATCATGGAGCAAAGTTTAGCAGAAACAACCCCAAAGTTCTGGAGAAGGCTTTTTTTTGTTTTAAATATTATTTCAAGCTTGACTGAGTTAACCAGGTAAAACCAGTGTCCAGCTTTGTTAGCATGCAGATTCTTTTGTTTCTTTCTGCTCTCCGCCTTAGTACGCATGCAGCACTTTTTTGGAGCAGGAACGCACAGGAATGCAGTTCCAACTGGCTTGGTGTCAGGAGGTGTGGCCTAATATGCAAATGAGTTCCTGCTGGGCTTTTCCCACAAAAAAAGCCCTGTGTGAAACAATGGTGACATCAAGGGGTGTGCCCTTATATGCAAACCAGTCCCTGCTGTGCTTTTTCTACAAACAAAGCCCTGTATGCATGTGTTTCAGTTAGCTGTTGTGATAAACTTGAGTTACTGCATTTATTTGCATGAGGCTGTCCCACATCTCAAGCAGCCTCTGGTGAAATAAGCCCTGCCCTTGATAAACATCCTTTGTGACATCCAGTTTCATCTTCATGAAGGTTCTATGTACTTTTTGCTATCTAGGGATATAGATGTGTGTGTGTGTGCGTATGTGTATGCAAGAATGCTATCTGATGAGAATACTTTCAGTAGTCACCTGATTCCAATGTGTGATTCATCTGAAAGAATGGTAATAAGAGAATTGATCTACTACCTTTTATGGCTGCTTGCAACTCTTATCTTTGAGACACTCAGCAAATAGAGACAGGAAGGATATAATATAAGGTCTTGTTGAAAGAATGTGCATGGCAACGCTTTGGTCTATCAAAGTCTGTGTTGTCTACTCAGAGTGGGAGCAGCACTCCAGGATCTCTGGCTGAGGTCTTTCAGATCACGTATTACATGATCCTTACTGGAGATGCCATGGATGGAACCAGGGATCGTTTTGTAGAAAACCTTGAATGTTAGCAGCTATAAATTATGATCTGATTAACATGTTCAGAAAAAGTATCTAACGCATCCTTCCTGCATCTGTAGAATTTCTTCTCCCATGCTGCCCAGAGATTCGTCCCTGTTACCTAGATGTTGATGTCTAGGGCTTTATTTGTAGCAGGAACTCCTTTGCATATCAGGCCACACCCTCCTGATGTAGCCAGACCTCCTGGAGCTTACAGTAGGCCCCATACTTAGAGCCCCGTAAGCTCTTGGAGGATTGGCTACATCAGGAGTGTGTGGCCTAATGTGCAAAGGAGTTCCTGCTACAAAAAAAGCCCTGTTGATGACACAATGACAGCATCACAATGCCTCAGGGAGACAGAGATGTATCGATACACTTGAGCCTCAGCTGTTGGAGTGACAGTTGTAAACTGAGAAGTTCAAACTGAATCTCTCTTCACAGCTTGAAAAAGGCCTGCCATTGGGCTAATGGTGAATTTTAAAGTGGAAATTGGTGCGGAAAAGGATGGCTGGTGGGAAGTAGGAGGTGGCAAAGCAGGAGGTGGGTAGGAGCGGGGGGGGGGGGGGTGAGCAGAAATGCATTTCCGGCTGGCTTGGCGTCAGGGTTTGTGGCTTAATATGCAAATGAGTTCTTGCTGGATTTTTTTCCACAAAAAAGCCCTGTGTGAAACAATGGTGTTGTCAGGGGGTGTGGCCTAATATGCAAATGAGTTCTGGCTTGTTTTTTTTTTTCTACAAAAAAGCCCTGGGTAGAAGGGAATTGAAGACAATTTTATTGAAGACTCCATTTGACTGGTTTAGTTTT
This sequence comes from Heteronotia binoei, assembly GCF_032191835.1. Lineage (NCBI taxonomy): Eukaryota > Metazoa > Chordata > Lepidosauria > Squamata > Gekkonidae > Heteronotia > Heteronotia binoei. The sequence goes on from NC_083234.1 coordinate 63,577,202, forward strand.
GAATGGTTGGCAGTCCATGGTGGAGGCTTGTAATGGGTTTGTGTAATTGTTGCTTTATTTGTATTATATCAAAGGCTCCGGAAACAGCAAGATTGGTGAAGGGTGTGCTGAAGATGCAGTGATCTGGAGTTTCTCACTCCATCCCCTTCTCAGGTCACTCCCCTTCCCCCCCCACACACACACTAACTCTCCTTCACTAACTCTGTCTCTGTTTCCTCTTTTTTGACCACCTCTCCTAACTTTTTACCCCCACTGTGTCTTCTAACACACCTCCATCATCCCCACTGTTTGTTCCTTCCTCCCCCACCCTGCTTTACCACTCTTTTCCCCCTTTCCTCCTCTACCTCCACTAAACCAGTTTTGATGTAGTGGTTAAGTGCACAAACTCTGGGGTAACTGGGTTTGATTCCCCACACCTCCATTGCAGCCACTGGAATGGCCATGGGTCAGCCATAGCTCTTGTAGGAGTTGTTCTTGAAAGGGCAGCTGCAGTAAGAGCTCTCTCAGCCCCACCTACCTGACAAAGTATCTGTTAGGGGGAGGTAAAGGAGATTCTGACTGCTCTGAGACTCTGAGATTCAGAGTATAGGGCGGGATATAAATCCAATATCTTCTTTTTCTTCTTCTTCCCTTCCCCTTCCCCACAATCCCTGATTCCCTTCCCTCCTCCACCCCCACTAATGCTTCCCACTAACTTACCCACCCCTGTCCCCATGGTACCTGTTACCCTCCCCTCCATTGGTTGGGATAGTGGAGGGAATGAAGAAGGGAGTGGTAGGGGGTGGTAAAGGAAAGGGAAACAGGTGCATGTCAGCTACAGACCTCTGTTGGAACTCAGTCCTAAAATGGCTGACTGACTCCATCTTAGGTAATAGTAATGTTGTTTCTGCAATGTCATGCTGAGTCATGCTGCATCATGGTCCAGCTGTTACCTGTTACTGAGGTAAGGTGGAATGACCTCACCTGTAATTAGGCTTTGTGCTGACTCACAGAGCTGATGCAACCTTGCATGATTGGTACGTGTACTTAGGGAAGCTCAGTGAGCTTGCTCAGTCTGCCTGTAAGGATTGTGGGTACTAAGAGGCCTCACTGTCCGGGTGGCAGCAAACACTGCTGGTGTTGGATCCTATGCTACTGTGCTTGGATCGTGCTGTGTATACTTACTGCTGTATACTGTTATCTACTGAAGTGTGTACTGATTACTGTGTATGACCTTGGCCTGGCAACGACTCTGAATATTGGATACTATCCTGGTAAATATATCTACCATTGAATACAGTTGTTTCTCTTGTCTATTAATTCCTGTGTTTTGCCTGTCCCTCTCCTTCAGCTCTTCTGCTGCGTGCAAAATCTCTAACAACCTCCCATTCAATTGTTGGAATGGGTTAGAAGACACAGTGGGGACAGTCAAAAGGGAGGCAGTGGGAATGACAGGGGGTGGTGAAGGAAAGGGAAACAGGTACATGACGTGCCAACCACAATCCTCTTATTCCATGATTGGAATGGGTTAGAAGACACAGTGGAGGTGACCAAGAGGGAGGAAACAGAGACAGAGTTAGTAGAGGAGGGTTAGTGGAGGAGAGAGTTCCAGTGAGCTTGGGATGGGATGGAGTGGGCTGGGCCGGCCCTAGATTGCCTGGCACCCTAGGCAAGGCTAACTTCTGGTGCCTCCCCCCTGAACTGATAATGTCAAAGAGTCACACAGTGGCACCCAATTCGGTGCCCCCAGAAGGCTGACTCCCTAGGCAATTGCCTTATTTGCTTAGTGGCAGGGCTGGCCCTGCGAGTGGGGCAGTGGAGGGAATGGAATAGGAGGTTGTGCGGGAAATGGAAACAGGTACATGCCAGCTACAGACCTCCCATGCCACTGTTCCCCAAGAGGAACCAATGGAATGGGAGCCCTGTGGCGGACCCCATCCTCTTCCTATTCCTCTCTCTCCCCTGGGAACTCCATAGTAGCTGCTCTGTGTGGTCCTTTGCTAGAGAAGTCTTCCACTAGAGCCAGTAAGGAAGGCATTTCCCATTGTACTGTACTGTGTTCAGCTCAGTCTCATAAGCAAATCTGCACGATCTATTTCATTGCCATGTCACAGTACCTGGCACCTACTGCCAAAACGTTTAACTTGAGATACTGGGGATTGAACCTGGGACCTTCTGCATGCCAAGCAGATGCAGAAGATTGGCAGCGACTCTCAGGGTCTCAGGTAGAGGTCTTTCACACCACCTACTGCCAAAGCTTTTAACTGGAGATCCTGGGGATTCAACCTGGGACCTTCTGCATGCCAAGCAGATGCTCTGCCACCATTTGGTGCTGAACATGATACAAATCCCAGAGGGTCAGAGCAGCTGAGCAGAATCATGGCTGAAGCAGCAAGTTAGTTCTACAGCCCCTTCAGGATTCATCGTCATGGCTTTTGTGTGGACAGACAGTGTGTATGTGCGCAGGCCAGCTGCAGAAAAGATTTCTAAGACATTCTAGTGAAGAATAAACTACATCTAAAGAATAAATGTGTATGGGTTTCCACTGTGTCTTTATGGGTCAAAAGGGCCTTCTCATGATTGTACCGACTGTGGCTTTAAAAACAATGCAGATAAAGGCCCATTCTCTGTGCCTTCTCTGCCTAGGGGTTCACATAACAGAGCGCTGGGCTAAGATCTGGGAGAGCCGGGTTCGAATGCCATTCTGTCTGAACACTTGCTTGGGACCTTGAGCCCATCGCGTTCTCTCAACCTGGCCAGTCTCACAGGGTTCTGGTGAGAATGGAATGGAAAAGTATTATCTGTCATAAACTATAAGATAAGGTACAGATATACTCCATAACTCTTTTTTTAAAGGACTCAAAACACCTGCCCCATGGGACAAGGTCTCTGATGTGCAAACTCTGTTTATTAGCTGATGGTTTGGTTTATACTATAGCCTTTTGGTAAACATATGCTTGATTGGTCACCTCTATTGCTGTTGATTGACTGGAGGAGGCCCCAAAGGCAGGGCTGGATCTGGTGGGGGCAGAGGGGGGCGCTTGCCCTGGGCGACGACAGAGGGGCACCAAATTGAGTATGGAGTCCATTCTATTCTATGGGCCCATACAATAGAATAGGCCCATAAGGGGGTGTCATTTTTTTAATTTTGCCCCCCCTCTCAAAAAAACTTGTAGATCCAGTCCTGCAAAGGCTCCTCCCACCTCTCCTTATTCTTGCTTCCTACTGCATCCTGCCATGGGCCATAGAAAAAGGATTGGGGAGCCTAGACAGGTTTCTAGCAAGCACCTTCTCTCTGGTTTTGGTTTGACTCCCACATGGCTGGAGATGTGCTGCACGGACCAGAACTCCTCAGTTCTGGTGGCATGAATCAAACAGCTGGGCAGAAGTCTGAAGTTGGTCTCCCCAGTTCCTTATTCATGAATTCAGCCCCCCCCAAAACCCCATTGTGAGTTTAAAAGCTCTGAACCCCAAAATAAGGTTTGGACCACCATAAATCATACACCCCCACATTCAGGAGATTTTTCCCTTCAAGGGGACATATGGTGTTTCCTGGTCCAAAGCCCAGGTCAAATGCCAGCAGCTCCAAAGTGGGGTGCCCCCAGGACAATCGCACAGGCAGACACTGGAGCCAGGCTGCACCTCAAAACAATCCTTGGACCAACCCAAATGACACCCCCCCACACACTCCAGAGTCTGTTCCCTGAAAGAGGCCTGTCAACTTCTCCATCGCTGCCATCTCCCTCATCAGGGAAGAAGACCTCCAGTGTGGGAATCAGAGTCTAGCTACCTGAAGGAGCTTCTGTATACCCAGGGCAGGTGGTTAACTCAGCACCTTTTCCCTGCTCCTGGGTCTTGGCCAGGACAAACATACCCTTTTTCTTTCTCTCTCTCGGGTCCGAGTTCCTCTTCCTCAGCTCCTGGCCCGCTTCTCTTTTATTCCTTCAGGCCCCTTGTCTTTTCCCCTGAAGCTGGGCCCCCTCCTCAGGTATAGCACCTTCCCCACTGATGGCTGTCAGCTTAATCAGCGTCTCCCAGAAAGAGCTGGTCTCGGCCAGTTTGCAGGGGCACTTTGCCTCCTTGCCCTGAGGATGACCTCCCCCATCGGGTGGGTGAAGCACAAGTGTGGGGCTTCCTACCCCAAGCTGCCCAGTTGAGGCCCCTGCCTTGTCATCCTCAGGTGAGTCGTAACTGGCGACAGTGACCTTCCTCCCTCTCTTCCCAGTGCTTGGCACTGCAGCGGTAGACCTGGGTCCTGAAGGGTGGTTTGAGGGCTCGCTTGAGGCGCCGAAGTCTGGTGGCTAGGCCTCAGGAGCTGGACAAGGACATACAATGGTGCCTGGTCCAAACACTGTTTCCAGCACAAGAAGCTTCTATTTGGACTGTCACCAAGAGGCTTGAATTTTGAAGCAGATTTGAAGAAGGAACTGGAACAACTACATGCCCTCCGCACCCCAAAATAAGGTTTGTGCCACCAGATGTCATACACCCCCACTTTCAGGGAATTCTTCCCTTTGACAAGACTTATGGTTTTTCTGGTCTAAAACCTTATTCTTGTGCTAATATCTACAATGCCACAGAAAGTTACCTTTCTATAATAAATGCATGTAGTTTTGTTTATGATTTAATTGTATAAATCGCTTTTAATTTTTGGCCCTTAAGTTGTATATTAACCTTGTAGGTTCCTTACGTTAAATTTCAAGATATTCTGCCCATCAGTATCACTTCCATCTTGTCAGGATTGAGCTTCAGTTTATTAGCCCGCATCCATCCCAAAACTGGCTCAGAGTTTCTATAGTCTCTTTGGGATCAGCTGGAAATGCAAGATAGAGCTGAGTGCCATTTGCATACTGGTGAGGACTCAGCCCAAATCTCTGGATGACCTCACCCAATGGTTTCATGTAGATGTTAAAGAGTATTGGGAACAAGCTGGAATCTTGTGGAACCCCATAGGCCAAAGGCCAAGAGGCTGAACAGCTGTCCCCCAATGCCACCTTCGAAAACCTACCTTCCAGGTAGGACCAAAACCACCACAGTACAGCGCCTCACAACCCAATCCAGACAGATGGTCAAGATGGATACCATGATTGATGGTAATGAAAACCACTACGTGTTATCCTGAATGCTATTTGTTGCCCAAAAGAGACTGTCTCCTGTTTTTGTTGGAAGAATTATGAAGGAGGCAGAACTTGTGAATGGGGGGGAATCTAGCAAGATCTCCTACCACAGTTTATGGGGATCTGTCCATTTAGTGAACTCTTAACCCATCCAAATTGACGATAAAGATGGATGTTATTTGAAAGAAATTAAGAGTACTCACATACAAAAAGCTTACATGGGGTTACATGCAGACAAGATCAATGAGGAACAGAGTAGCAGGAAGGTAAACTGGAATGGGGTATGGCTACCTGTCTAGAAGAGCAGCGATCTGAGGAGAAAAGTTGTGAAATGAACCAGCATTTCACAGGAGGATCCAAAGAGATTTGTGGGGGAGTTGTCACTAGGTATCCAAGACAAGAAAAACTGCAATGGGGCTGTATGTGTCCAGTTATAGGGCAAAACTTAACCTGAGGGCATGGCGATGCAATTGCCCCTTAGAACAAAGCATTGATGGGATTATTAAAAAAAAAAAAAGAAATGTCCCAGGAATGGACAAAGGAACAGGAGATGTCTGGGAGGATTTCCTGATGCTAAACAGTGTTTGAGGGGAAATTTTGTTTGCTTCCTCTGGTGAGTCAGAATGTTAATTTTTTTTGATTAAACTAAACAAAAGTAAAAATATAGCTTGATGACCCTTCTTTTGTGTAGGATGGGAAACTTGTCTGGTCTAGGGGAGGCTTTCATGACGGAAATGTGCGTAGAGGGAAGATGATGTAAGGTTGATAAGATTAGCGATCCAGGTGGATTGTGTTAGCTCTGGGGTGAGACAAGTCTATTCTTCCAGTTTATGCAAATCTTAGAGTGAAGGAAGGGGTAGCAGCATAGTCAGACGGAAGATTTTACATCTTCCCAGAGTCCCTGCCTAGAGATGTCTATGAGGCCTGCCATCCTGGCATCCATCTTGTGTACATTTAGTCCAAACTGCCCACATAGGAACCTCATTTAGGAAAGCTTGGAGTTGTCCAGCCATCACCCATTCAATCTCCTTGCTAATAAATGGGACGTTTGAGACTAGCATTATGCTCTCAACCATTGTTTTTCCATTTTTCCATTTGTCATATTTCAGTTCAGCAGTGTCCTGGTGAAGTGTGCAGACTCTTATCTGGGAGAACCGGGTTTGATTCCCCACTCCTCCACTTACAGCTGCTGGAATGGCCTTGGGTTAGCCATAACTATCGCAGGAGTTGTCCTTGAAAGGGCAGCTGCTGTGAGAGCCCTCTTAGCCCCACCCACTTCACAGGGTGTCTGTTGTGGGGGGAGAAGATACAGGAGATTGTAAGCCACTTTGAGTCTCTGATTCAGAGAGAAGGGTGGGGTATAAATCTGCAGTCTTCTCCTCCTCCTCTTTCACTTCTGCAAGGGCCATCTCTCCAATCTCCTCCTTGATGAATGGTGCACATTAAAGCTTTATTGTTGATGTTGTTGGTGGTGCACATATTCTTCACAACCAGTAGATGCTTGCATCAAAATGCAAAGTTCACTGACAGTCCCTTGCACTCTCATGGTTGCTTACTGGTATCTCTCTCTTTCCCAGCCTCTAACAATGCTCAGCCTTCGTCTTTGACTGAACTATTTTGCAAGAAAAGCAATGGCTGTATGTGAACAAAGTCTCTCTACTGCCCTGTAGCAAATGAATGAAACGTACATTGTACCAACTTCCTGCTGAAAAAAACAAACAGTATCAAGTCCATGAACCGCAACAATAATCAAGAGCAGTTTCCTGAACTCCCTTACAAGTATCTGCCAAGATGACATGCACCTCTCTGGCACTTTTCCTCTTTATAATAGTAGTATAGTTTAATACGGTCAAAGACCAATCAGATAGAATATACGTTCTAGATAAAAACATACATTCAGAATAGAAAAGTATAAAATCAACCTCAGTTATATGCATTGTGTTTCAGCTTTTCCCCCTCTTTATAATAAGCTCTTAGAGTGCTTAATTCATGCAAGGTAACGGTGCAATTATTATCTGTGTAGCTTCCAAAACTATTTTGTGGGACAATTGTTTAAATTACTGCCTCCGTTACTTCCATCTCTTGTCAATCAAATTGAAGTGGAACTTTTCCAATGTTATTCACTGTAGAAAAATCTATTTTAAAAAATTATTTAGGACCCCAAACTGTCCAGCCAACTGTCCTTCTGATGCTGCCTGGTTTTTTTGACCACTGTGTGACAGAGTGTTGGACTGGATGGGCCATTGGCCTGATCCAACATGGCTTCCCTAATGTTCTTAAATTCTTCCTCAGAAGCACATACTATGAAGTGAAGAAGAAGAGAAGGAGATTGGATTTATACCCCGCCCTTCACTACCTGAAGGAGTCTCAGAGTGGCTTACAATCTCCTTTCCCTTCCCCTCCCCACAACAGATACCCTGTGAGACAGGTGGAGTGGAGAGAGTTCTAACAGAAACTGCTCTTGAGATGAACAGCTCTGCGAAAACCTGTGACTGACTCAAGGTCACATCAGCAAGTGCATGTAGAGGAGTGGGGAATCAAACCTGGTTCTCTCAGATAAGAGTTTGCACACTTAACCACTACACCAAACTGGCTCACCAAGTGGGCTCTGGGTACCCACCCTTTGTCAGATGCCAGTTTTGGGTTTTTCTGAGTTCCCATGCTTGTGGTGCTTGATTCTCATTGGGATGATGATTAGTGTGGCTAAGAGCCTTCAGTCTCCCCTCTTGTTATCTTCTTGACCTGCAACAGTCCCAGATATGCACTATTTGGCATGTTGGGGGAAACACATATACCAGAGAAAGTGGGTTTCCACAAATAGCCATCCTCAGGACTGTTTCAGGTAGGGAAAATGGTGCACAGCTGAATCCTATTCATATATGCTGCATTCCTGATAGTGGAGAGGTGGCAGCCGGCCCTGTTGCCCCCACTGGTCTGCGCATAACATTGGGTTCTGCCATGGCAAGCAGCAGTCATAGGCTTGCCAGTCCCCAGGTCCCAGCAGAGGATCCACCTGTTTTGCAGGCCCCTCCCTGCTGCCAGCCAGCTGGCTAGCAAGGACTACCTAAACAGCCACAAGGTACCCACCCCCGAAAGCTTAGAAGAAGCTTGGAAACTTGGAAGGTGTGTGTGCCTTTAAATCTCAGTAGAAACCAGGCTGAATGGGGGTGGGGTGAGCCGGCAGAGCCACTTGGCTGTTCCCAGTCTGTGAAGCTGTGAGAAAGACTGGGAAGTTAGTTTAGTCCTTGCATTTGTTTTATATTCCTTTCAGAAGTTGTTTGCATAGTTATTTAGGTACTTCTGATGGTGCCTGGTTTTTTTTCTATTATAATTTGAAATGGTGCATGCATTGTGATCAAGCCCTTCTTATGGCTAAGAACAAGCTATCGGCATTAACTTGTTTCCATTATCAAAAAGGCAATCAGTTTGTCCCAGTCGCTTTGTGAATTTTTCGTACCATACTACTTCCTCAGCTACTCTATGGGATCCCTGTGTGGTTTCAATGTTTCAGCAAAAACACCGAGAAAACCACAGCTTCTTTTTTATGCCACATCCTGGGCATTCCCAACTCAGCGTGTTATCCCACCCTGTGTGCCGAATTGGGTCTCCACCCAGTAGAATCTTGAATCTGGATCACCACAATCAAATACTGGCTCCACCTCCATTTCCACCACTTACCCAACAGTCTGATTTCTCTTTTACTTGCAGACCCTTTTACCCCTAATTGGTTCTGTTCAATACTTGGGAAAATTAAATCAATTGATATCAATCTAGATTCATTGACCAACTGCAGTGAAACTTACATATTTCACTTGATCCACAGGAGAATACTGGATATTGACTCCCAATTAACAATTGCTGAAGCAAGGGGTACATGTTCATCCCGCTTCTTGGACCTTCCCCCTTCCCAAATTTGCATGGCTCAGTACTTCTCAAATCTAATAAGCCCACATCAATGCCGAGCTTTTATGTTGGCCAGACTCAACATATTTCCATCGCCCGTGGTCTCTGGTAGATATAAGGGTATCCCTTACGAACAGAGAACCTGTACTCTATACGACACATTCTACTAGATTGCCCGATACTTTCCCAGCACCAACAGCGCCTGATCAAATCTTTCTTCTTAACCCCCAATTTGGTGACAAGCAAAAGGATAGAGTTTTTGTTGGCTGACAAATGTCCCTCAATTACTGAGCAGGTTGCAGAATTTCTGGCCCTAGCAGTGAATGAGAAAGAAATTAAAAATGGAGTCAGGTAGGGAAATACCTTGCCCCACTTGTCTTAGCTGGGTTTTGCATGTAACTTGTATTCCCACGCTGGTTGGGCTTGCAAATTACTGTGGTTTGTATGTCCCATTTTGAAATTCCTTTGGACCTTGTTTTTATTTTCTGTTATGCCAATAAAGGTTATGTCTGTCTGTCTGTCCATTTGCATAGTAAAGGATAAACTAGAACCTTCCGTTTTCCTACGTTAGTCTGCAGAAGTTGGTGGAAATACAGCAGATAGTTACATTCGGCAACTCATGAGTAAACTGCCCCAGTGAGATCACAAAAGTGTGCTTGCAAACTGTGTTTATTTTGACTGCTCTGTGAGTGTGTGTGTGTATCTGTATTCACTTTCTTTTAGTGGAAGTGTAGCCAGCTGCTGGGGAATGAGAAAATGGACTGAATTCAGGGGAACTGCACTGCTGTATTTTTATTTATTTGTTTCAGGGAATGCGAAAGTCTCCTGGCTCCACCCCCAAAGTCTGCTGGCTTTACCCTCAAAGTCCTCAGGAATTTTCTGAGTTGGACCTGGCAAACCTTGCCCTGGAGGAAGTGTAAGACTGCTGACCTCCAGATAGGGCCTAGGAAAGAAGGATGAAGGACTTATGCAAAAAGCATTGTGGACAAGGTGAAAAAAAACAACAGAGCAGGAAGAAGAAGAAGATGGTGGTGGTGGTGATGATGATGATGACAATTAAGAAGATGATGAAGAAAATAAGAAGATTATGGATGATGAAGAAGAAGAATTTATACCCCACCCTTCACTTGGAGTATCAGAGTGGCTTAGAATCACCTTCCCTTCCTCTCCCCAGAGCAGACATCCTTTGATGAAGGTTGAGCTGAGAGAGTTCTGAGAGTACTGTCATATGGAGGAGTGGGGAATCAAACCTGATTAGAGTCTGTTGCTTTTAACCACTACACCAAACTGGCTCTCCTGCTGTGGAAGACAGTTGTAAGTAGCCAGAGTGTTGACATCACTTTGCCCTCTCATTTTCATGACTTTCCAAAATCAGGCTTTCTTGTAGTTTAAATAGCATTGTTGGCAAGCGGGTTTGGGCAAGGAAGAGACATTACATTCTTCTCTTTGTTTCCCTGCCTGAGGCATTTAATCACCTTATGAATAGCATGTAATGGAAGAATCCCATTTTATTTCAAAAGAATCTGGTTGTACAAGGCCTCTTAAGAGTTTCAGCTGAAAGCCTGGTTTACACAGGAATGCTAAGTCTGCAGATATTTTGACACCAAGATTTAAGGAGTGTTTCTTTTTGAAGTGTCATTCTATTTGTATACTGAGCAGAACAACTATATGTGTAATCAGAAATGGCATAGGAATCTGTCAGTTGAAAGCAATCACTCAATTTGCTTTATGCAGCCATAGGAAGTGATGAAACATTTCAGGCAGAAATATGTAAAAATATGTAAGTCTGTACCACTGAAACAGAAACTCTTTTTTGCATCTGCGTTGTGTGCATGAAGTGACCCTGATTCAGTTCCTGCCATCTCTGGTTAAAAGATCTCAGGTACAGAATGTTCAGAAAGGACTTTCTCTGACCAAGTTCTTCGAGCCATTGGCAGGTGGAGTTAAATATCGTTGAGCTGGATTAGGGTTGCCAGGTCTAACTCAGAAAATATCTGGTGACTTTGGGGGTGGAGCCAGGAGACTTTCACGTTTCCTAAAACAAACAAATAAAAACACAGCAGTGCACTTCGACTGAATATAGTCCTCATTTCCTCATCCCCCTGCAGCTGCACGTCCTTTCTCTCTCTCTCTCCCTACCCCCACCCCCCCCACACAGCAGCCAAAATAAACAGTTTGCAATCCCACATTGGGGAATTTATGCAGAGCTGTTGAATGTAACCATCTGCTATATATTCAACCAAGTTCTTCAGACTAACACAGGTTCTAGTTTACTCTTTACTCTCTATTTTACTGCACAAACAACTTCTGAAAGGAATGTAAAACAAACCCTCTGTTTGTTGTTCTGGCTTCTCTTCCTTTCTAGCAGTTTGCTGGAGCAGCCCTGTTGTTCTGCCAGCTTGCCCCACCCCCACAGCCTGGCTCCTACAGATTTAAAGGTACATACACCTTCTAAAAAGCAAGCAGTTTCCAAGCTTCTTCTAGTTTTTCAAAGTGGAAAGACATATGGTGGCTGGTCGGGTGGGGGCTTCCTCCTGCTGGCCAGCTGACTGGGGGTGGGAAGGAGCCTGAAAAACTGGGGGATCCCCTGCTGGGACCTGGGAATTGGGAAGCCTAAGATGGATGGACCAATGATCCCAAAAGGCATCTTCATTTACCTCTTGCTTAATCTAATGTCTTGTGGTTCTGGCTCTGGGATTTAAGACTGCTGAGTGCCCAATGTGGAGCATGTGTTTGCCTCATCACCAGCCCTTTGTGCCCCTTTTTGCTCTCCCCCTTTAAGGGATCTGAGGGCAGCAGCTGTTGAATCATACCTCTTTGCCTACAGAGTCCTCCAACCCAGGTGCCTGAATGGCTGCTACTCCCAGGTCTCATACTCTGGTGCACTTGTTGTCTTCTGAAATCTGATTTGGGACAAGAACTTGCTGACCCTCTCCCCTTCCTGCCTGCTCTATTGTTAGAACTGTGCCTGACAATTCCTCATCAGAGAATGAGAACATCATGGTGCTAGATCCCATGCATGCCAAAACCATGATAGAGGGGTCCGAGTCCTTGTACCCCTAGGAGCTGTCAGGAGATTTGAGGTCAGCTGAGGCTACTGGAGCAGAAGCCCAGAGTGTTCAGGAGCAGGAGCTATCACCAGAACCTGAGATTGCTGAAAGATCCATGGGGGAGAGCGGTTGATTACCAAGAACCCTGCGGTCTTGCCCAGGACGCTTGAGAGTAGAGATGGTATTGGGCAGAAGCACAGCCCAGATAGTGGAGTACACAACTAGCTGAGGCCTTTAAGCTGACTGGAAGCCATCTGGAGATCAGGTTCTACCATACCTTTTTGCAGGATGCTTGACAAGGTCCAGTGGGGAGTGCCTACAGACTCCAGACCACTACTACAACCACAGACATTCCTAAAGATACTTCAGCTCAGCTTTGGGTGTTGTGGGCTTAGGGTCGCCAAGTCCAATTCAAGAAATATCTGGGGACTTTGGGGGTGGAGCCAGGAGACATTAGGGGTGGAGCCAAGATCAAGGCTGTGACAAGCATAATTGAACTCCAAAGGGAGTTCTGGCCATCACATTTAAAGGGACCGCACACCTTTTCAATGCCTTCCTTCCATAGGAAATAATGAAGGATAGGGGCACCTTCTCTGGGGGCTCATAGAATTGGACCCCCAGGTCCAATCGTTTTGAAACTTGGGGGATATTTTGGGGAGAGGCACTAGATTCTGTACTGAAAATTTGGTGCATCTACCCTCAAAAAACAGCCCCCCCCAGAGCCCCAAATACCTGCGGATCAATTCTCCATGATTTTCTATGGGAATAAATCTCCATAGGGAATAACAGAGTTCCCAGCAGACATTTCCCTCCCCTCCCCCTGCTTTCTGACGACCCTGAAGCGGGGGGAGGGCCTCCAAACCGGGGGATCCCCTGCCCCCACCTGGGGATTGGCAACCCTAGTGTGCCCACCAAACGTGAAATCCTGGCTACGGCCCTGTGCAGTACCAGGCCTCATTTTGGGCAGGAGCGAAGCTTCAGAACCTCCAAATATTATTGTGCTCGCTCTTTCTTACCCCCACCCCAATTATTAGCTCCTGGGCTCCATTGTTCAAACCACCCTGTGAGAATACTGCTGAACTCTAAGATTTTGCAAACTTTTTAATATTTCCCCCCGCAAAAAAGGGGATATAACCAAAACATACAAAACAGACATTGTGGCCGCATAGGAGAAAGTAATTTTAAAACTGCATACTCAACATAGAGGAGTAATTGCAGTTATCCTCTCTAGATCAAGGTTGTCAAACATGCAGTTCAGGAGCCGAATCAGGTCCCCAGAGGGCTCCTATCAGGCCCCTGAGCAACTGCCTGTCATCTGCTTCCCTCTCCCTCTCTCTTGCTTCCTTCTGCATCACAGCTTGCTTTGCCAGGCTTCCTCAATCACACAGGAGCTACAGAGCAAAACCTCTACTTATCTCCATTGGCTGAGGCTCCTCTCTTGGGGAGGAAGGGGGGGATAGCTTGTTTTGCCAGGCTCTCTCAGTTGCACAGTAGAGCTGCTCAGCCAAGCCTTTCTTCCTTCTATTGGCTGAGGCTCCTTCCCCCCTGCCCAGTCCCCTGGGGAAGGAAAGAAAGAGACAGAGCTTCTTTTGCCCAGTTCTCTGCATCCCATGGGAGAAATACAAAGAAAGCACCTTTAAGACCAATAAGTGCTAATGTTTTAAGCATTTTTTAAGTTTTTAAAAAACATTTGTGTTTCTTTGTGTTCTTTATAAAATTTATATCTTTGCTACCTAATCTTAAATAGTGTCTCGGCCTGACGTGGCTTGTCCCAACCGAACATGGCCTGGCCCAACAAGGTCTCATCTATGTCAGATCCAGACCTCAAAACAAATGAGTTTGACAACCCTGGTTTAGATCATCAGTAGTAAATACAAAAAAAAAAATGCTTGTCCGTCATATTCCTAAGATAGGAAATAAACCACCGAATGGAAACACGGAAATCAGACTAGTAATGAAAATAACCACTGTGTAAACTGTACTAATAAACCTTCAAAAATCTGTATGCAACCAACAATGTATATAATCAGGGCTTGTTTTTGTAGCAGGAATTCCTTTGCATATTAGACCACACACCCCTGATGTAGCCAGTCCTCCTGGAGCTTACAGTAGGCCTTGTAATAAGAGTCCTGTAAGCTCTTGGAGGACTGGCTACATAAGAGGGGCATGGCCTAAAAGACAGAGGAGCTCCTGCTACCAAAAAAGCCGCGTATATAATTATTTCTTTACATTTTTGTCATTATCAGTGACAATGATCATACTTATACCCCAAACCAACAGGTCTCAAAACTGCCTATGGGGGGGAAAAATCAGTCACAATGAAGCCAAGACAGCCTCTACGATGTCATAATGCTCCATGTTGCTTAGGAAATCAGACCATTTCTATAAAAAGCCAGGATTTCTGGCCTATCCTCAGAGGCACCCTCCCCGCCGTGGCCTGCTGGACTGATCTCAGTCCTCTCCCATCCCCCTCTTGTTAGGAGAGGTTACCTGCCAAAGGTAGAAGATGGCAAAATGTGTAACATTCCCTTTCAGGATCCAGGTGCACCCTCATATTTGAAAGAGGCCACCTGACAAAGGTAAGTCAGGTAAGTAGATTTCTCTTCCAGCAAAACTATCCTCCCGTTTACAGGACGATCTCCCAGATATGGGAGCCATTCATTATGAACCCTCTGAGAGAGCAGCTGAAGACAGAAGACGCCATGGGCTTCTCTCTCGAGGCAACCTTGCCGAAGACACCCTCAGGATCCCGAAGACAATGGCTGTTCATGACAAGTTCCTTGTCCTCACTGCAGTGCCCACCTGCAGAAGGTAAGTCAAGTAGGTAACTTTCTCTTCCAGCAAAACTATCCTCCCGTTTACAGGACGATCTCCCAGATATGGGAGCCATTCATTATGAACCCTCTGAGAGAGCAGCTGAAGACAGAAGACGCCACGGGCTTCTCTCTCGAGGCAACCTTGCCGAAGACACCCTCAGGATCCCGAAGACAATGGCTGTTCATGACAAGTTCCTTGTCCTCACTGCAGTGCCCACCTGCAGAAGGTAAGTCAGGTAGGTAACTTTCTCTTCCAGCAAAACTATCCTCCCATTTACGGGACAATCTCCCAGATATGGGAGCCATTCATTATGAACCCTCTGAGAGAGCAGCTGAAGACAGAAGACGCCACGGGCTTCTCTCTCGAGGCAACCTTGCCGAAGACACCCTCAAGATCCTGAAGACAATGGCTGTTCATGACAAGTTCCTTGTCCTCACTGCAGTGCCCACCTGCAGAAGGTAAGTCAAGTAGGTAACTTTCTCTTCCAGCAAAACTATCCTCCCATTTACAGGACGATCTCCCAGATATGGGAGCCATTCATTATGAACCCTCTGAGAGAGCAGCTGAAGACAGAAGACGCCACGGGCTTCTCTCTCGAGGCAACCTTGCCGAAGACACCCTCAGGATCCCGAAGACAATGGCTGTTCATGACAAGTTCCTTGTCCTCACTGCAGTGCCCACCTGCAGAAGGTAAGTCAATCTCCCAGATATGGGAGCCATTCATTATGAACCCTCTGAGAGAGCAGCTGAAGACAGAAGATGCCACGGGCGTCTCTCTCGAGGCAGCCTTGCCAAAGACTCGGGATGCAGAAGACAATGACTGTTCATCACTATAAATTTCTTGTCACTGCAATGCCCACCATTTTAACCCGATAGTGCAGGATTGTTTTTCTAGTTGCCGCTATTTGGAGCTGAGAAGGAATTTTTCCCTGGTGGTCCCAGGTTTTTCGCCTTCTCTGCACTGCCTTCATTTGACAGATGGCCCATCTTGATGTCATCCGACAAATGAGTTAAACTGTGGGCAATCAAAACATTATCTGATAAATGTCATAATTCAACCATATCACCTTGGTCCTGTGTCTTTACTGCCTGGAATTGTCTCTTTTGTGACGTATTGAGGATTCTGTCCTTTGTTGGGACAAAAGATCCCTTAAAATGAAGCACCTCATGAGGAAAAGTGGGACTTAGAGAGGCCTGATTAGAAGAGAAGATCAGACTCAAGCCTGGGTTGTGTTTGGGGGAGGGGCAGTGATGTATAGTGGTTAGAGTGCGGGACTGGCATCTGGGAGACCCTGTCAGATTCCCACGTGCCATGGAAGCTTGCTGGGTAGCCCCGGGCCAGTCACATGAGGGCTGCCAACCTCAAGGTAAAAATGGCTGCTTTGGAAGGTGAACTCTATGACGTTATACCTGCAGAGTCCCCTCCCTTCCCAAAACTCCACCCTTTCCAGGCTCCCCCCCCTCACCACCAACTCTCCCAAGTATTTCACAACCCAGAGCTGGTCACATCCCACCTCACAGGGTTATTGTGACAGGGCTATTGTGAGCAGAGCGCTTTTTTCCCCTTTGTAGCAGGAAGTCCTTTGCATATTAGGCCACAATCCCCTGATGTAGCCAATCCTCTAAGAGCTTACAAGGCTCTTAGTACAGGTCCTACTGTAAGCTCCAGGAGGATTGGCTACATCAGGGAGGTGTGGCCTGATATGCAAAGGCGATACTGCTATAAAAAAATGCCCTGATTGTGAGGTTATAACAGAGGATAAGAGTATGGTGTCCGCCACTCTGGGTCCTCTCTGAGGAGAAAGGTGATTATTGGTCAGTCAATGGATACATGTTTTTAAAAGCCTACCACCTTGTAGGCAGGTGACAAAATACTTCTGTACCAGTGTTGCAATTGATGCTAGTAGCTTAAAAATCGGTAGAGAAGCTTAAAAGCCAAGTGTCTCACAGAAGAAAAAGAACAGGAGTGCATGGAAAATTCAGATTTCAGTATGCATGTGAAAAATGTAAAATACTCTGGTTTTTAAAAAAAATAATAACAAAAAAGTCATGCCAGTATCCAACACGGCAGTGGACGTCCAGTTTTAGCAGCTATTCCACCAGTTGGCTTCCCTTGTTGCGACACCATGCTTTACAGCCTTATTATGTTGCTGAATCTTATTATTAACATCATTTTCCTTGGGTCCAAGACTGCTGTATCTTGTGAAACGTGCCCTTCCTGCCGATAATGCACTTTATTTTGTTTTATTGATCTATTGTTTTGGTTTTTATTATATTGTTTCAAATTTAAATTTTAGGTTTTTATTGTTCAATTTATGTTGTCATCCGCCCAGAGCCCGTTATGGGAAAGGGTGGAATATAAGCCTACTAAATAAAATAAATAAAAAATACACACGCTTTCACCCTCTTTGAATTCTTCGGTGGGGTTGGATGGTAAAACAAATGGGAGGGGAGCACCTCTCAAGCAGTCTAATGGGGGAACTAAGCGATCACCTTTATGGATCACTGTCAACAGCTTCCCATCTGTCCCCTATTTAGGGTTGCCAGCTCTAGGCTGGGAAATTTCGGGAGATTTGGGGGGCAGGCAAGGTTTGGAAAGGGGAGGGGCCTCAGCAGGGTCAAGCATCTCACCTCACACAGTGGTTGGCCAGTTTCTCTGAACAGCCAGCAACTGGGCATTGAAGTCGCAAAGGGTTGCTACAGCACGTTGAAAACACAATATCTGGAGAGTGTGAAATTAACCTGACGCAGTACCGCGCCCGAAGCTACAGGGGGGCCTGGGAGAGACCAGGCCAGGCCCATCCTTTCAAACCCCTGTTCCAACTGTATGGAGGGCCCCACCCAAATCTGTCTCCTTTGCTCACTGCCACTCTGAACAAGTAGCATCATTGCTGCTTAGGGTTGCCAAGTCCAATTTAAGAAATATCTGGGGACTTTGGGGGTGGAGCCAGGAGACATTGGGGTGGAGTCAAAATCAAGGCTGTGACAAGCATAATTGAACTCCAAAGGGAGTTCTGGCCAACCTTTTCAATGCTTTCCTTCCATAGGAAATAATGGATAGGGGCACCTTCTTTTGGGGCTCATAGAATTGGACCCCCTAGTCCAATCGTTTTGAAACTAGGGGGGGGGGATTTTGGGGAGAGGCACTAGATACTGTACTGAAAATTTGGTGCCTCTACCTCAAAAAACAGCCCCCCTCAGAGCCCCAGATACCCACAGATCAATTCTCCATTATTTTCTATGGGAATAAATCTCCACAGGGAATAACAGAGTTCCCAGCAGACATTTCCCTCCCCTCCCCCCACTTTCTGACGACCCTGAAGCGGGGGGAGGGTCTGCAAACCAGGGGATCCCCTGCCCCCACCTGGGGATTGGCAACCCTATGTGGGCTCAATAGCTCTGATAGCATTTGCCAGGGATGGAGTCCTAGCATGAGTTCCTTTGCATATTAGGCCACACCCCCTGATGTAGCCAATCCTCCAGGAGCTTACAAAAAAGAGCCTTGTAAGCTCTTGAAGGATTGGCTACATCAGGGGTGTGTGGCCTAATATGCAAAGGAGCTCCTGCTAGAATTTCACCCCTGGTGCTTGCTACCCCCACTTTGGGTCACTGGATGCCCCCTTCCATCAGGCAGTTGTGTGCTACAAAGTCCAGTTTCTTCCTGTTTGTTTGCTTATTGAGACTCCATTTTTCTACCCAGTAGGGACCATTGTTTTCAGCTTCTTTATTTTATCCTTACAGTAACCATCCTGTGAGGTAAGTGAGGCTGAGAGAAGAACTGGCCCAGTATAACCCAATGATCTTCTCTGGCAGAGTGGGTAGGATGGAATTGACTGACACTTTGACAGCTATTTCACAGTGGTTCAGGGCGGTATACTTCTTAGTTGTCTGAATCACTTCTATTTGGACTAGGTGCTACCCCAGTGGCTACAGGATGAGATATGCCACAGTCTAATATTATAAATTTTAAAAAGAAAAAGGAAGTGAGTATTTTTCATAGGCATGGCATTATAAAAGGATATTCAGTCATTAGTGGAGGAGTGTGTTGGAAGGGGAAAGGGAAAGGGCAAAGAATTATTTGGGTGGAGGAGAAATTGGAGGAAGTAGGAAGAGTCCATTTTGAGAAAAAAATGAGAGAGCAGAGGCAGCACTAGTAGAGTTTACTGCAAATGGCCAAAGGCCATTATAATCTTAAACTAAAAAGTAGTACATGAAATGCAAATGTTCAAATAACCAGTGATAAAAAAATTGTGATAAAAAGGCACCTAGAGATTTCAATAAGGATTTATAGAGCGGAGTGTCATCTACATATTGATGACAGTCAACTCTGAAACTACAAATGATTTGGCCTAAGGGCTTTATATAGAGATTGACGTGCATGGGGCATGGGATTGTGAAACCCCACAGGATCACACTGATGATAAATGATCTCCAACTGCAATTCTTTGAGTCTAGTAATGGAGAACTGATTTGAACCAGTCCAATGTCCAGACTCTGATGCCTTCTTCTGCCTTCAAGCACCTCAACAAGATGCATTGTCATGGTCTAAAGTATCAAAAGAGTGTTATCTATGAAGACCTGGATCTGGTCTGCTATTACTTTTTCATTTACTTTGCTCAGAAAGGTCAGATAAAAGACAGAGCAATAATTGGTGGTACATTTTTATGTATGGAGCTATAAATATTCAGGTGGGTAGCCATGTTGGTCTGAAGCAAGAGAACAAAGTGAGTCCAGTGGCACCTTTAGGACCAACAGACTTTAATTCTGGACATAAGCTTTTGTGTGCATGAGCACTTTTTAGCTACATTGAAAGAGACTTTCTCAAGCCTTACACAAAGGTAGGGATAGAGATGTCAAATTTTGGGAAATTTTGAAGCTCGGAAAAAAACCCCAGTTTTTTTCTGGTTTCCCCCCCTGGAAAAAAATGGAAATTTTCAGAAAAACAGAAAAAAGGCTACATTAGCACTTCTTTTTTTTGTTTTCCAGATTGAAAGTCATTCAGTTACTTTAAGAACATAAAATATGACTATGGACAATTTTACTTGGCATGTAATTATCGCAACTCGCATATTAAAAATATAGTGTATCCAAACAATTATTACAAACAGCATTTACTTTTAAAATAATATTTATTTGTAATTGTAACAAATGGAGCAATGATGTCCTGAACTGTTTACTAGTTTATGTGGAACAGACCAAAAAAAACCCTTCTCAAAACCATTTTTTTAAAAATCCAGAAGTAACAATTATTTATATTTCCTCTCCGCAGTATTAAATAAAAATAAAAAACCCCCTCATTCTCATAAAAAGAATTGAAGAGGGGAGAAGTGTATAGAAGGGAGTGTAGGAGTAAGTTTCAATGAATGGGCATGACTTGTGCACAGAAATTAAAATAATCTGATACCATACATATTTTTTTAGAAATGATTTGAAAAAAAACATTTGAACACTTTGTCTTAAAACATTCCATTCATCGTGTTAAAATAAAACGTCCCATAATCAATTTCTTTTCTTTCTTTTTTTTAAATTTTTCTGGAAAAACAAACAAAAAAAGGCTTCAGGAAAAAAACTGGTTTTTTTTCCGGGCCTTCACATCTCTTGGTAGGGAGAGGGTGGGGAGAAGACTAGTTGTCAGAAAGGGCTAGTTAGAGTCAAAATGTATAAGCAGGCCTTGAATTCAGCAGGAGCTCACAGGAGTACAGCTCCTGAACCTTTCTGATGCCCCCTCCCTCCTCCTCACCTACCTTGTCTATTGACTAGAAGGTGCAGCTGCATAACAATCCCCGGATAGGAGAGCAGCCAGCTAGCCACCAGGAGCTTTGCCACACCCTCAGCAGCCCTCATTAACCCCTGGAGAAGTCCGCGCCACCCTTTCTCCACTTCTCCGTTTAAAACAATTTATTATAATGCAATATATTGTAATTTCATAATATCATTGGTTATTAAAAATTAAATACACATACATTACATATTTTCCACCCCTCCCCCCTTTTGGTGACCCCCGGCAGTGCAAAATTAATCCCCTTTACAAACCGTTCCCTATTGCTATTTTATTTAATTTGTTAGAAGGTAATAAACTCTATTAAAGAATCTTTCTTCATAAAAAAATCATTAAAAAGAAAAAAAAACATATTTGTAATCCAACTTGGTAGCAGTCCTTTTTAGTCATTCACAAAGAAACGAAAAAGCTATAATCCAATAGTCTCATTTTTTTACTGTAATCCATATAAAGTTTCTTTAGAAATTAACCATTGTCAAAGATTGCCAAATGTCCTTTAACGTTCCATTGTTTTTCAATATACTTTTGAAATTTCCCCCACTCATTTTTAAATTTTTCTAGATCTTGTTCTTTTAAGATTCTTGTAAGCTTGTCCATTTCACTCCAATGCATAACTTTCAAAATCCACTCCCACCTTTCTGGTAGTTTGTCTTGTTTCCACATTTGTGCATATAATGTCCATGCCGCTGAAAGCATATACCAAATTACCTTTCTATCTTGTTTTTGAAATGTTTCCATTTGTAATCCCAACAAAAAAATATCTGGCACCTTCTTAATACTATATCCCCAAATTTTTGAGATCTCTTGCTGAAACATTTGCCAAAATTGTTTCGCCTTTTCACAAGTCCACCACATATGGTAGAAAGATCCTTCTTGATCTGATTGTTCATTTTTGCCCATTTCTTAGATATCATGTACCACCTATATAACATTTTAAAGCAATTTTCTTTAATGTTATAACATGTAGAAATTTTCATAGAGTTCTTCCATAAGTGTTCCCATGACTCTGTCTGTATCTCTTTATTTATATTTATTGACCATTTTATCATTGGTGATTTAACTACTTCGTCTTCCATATACCATTTCAGTAATAACTTATATATCCTTGAAATCAACTTTTTATTTTCCCCAAACAGCATTCTCTCCAGTTCTGTTTGATCTTTTCTTAGATTTTGGGACCCTTTCTCCACTTCTTATGTGATTTTGGGTGGTGGGTGGCTTGCTGGCCTTTTGAATGTGGTGGAGGGCAGCCAAGGAGAGCCCCAGGTGAGTGAGGTCTGCTTGGGCTGGCTGGATCTCTAGCCAGCCCAAGCAGTCCTCGCTCACCTGGGGCTCTCCTTTCTTGCATCAGTTTGCTTTTGGCTGGTGGGGGTGGGAGCATATGCAAATGAGTTAAGCTAATGAGCTCCAACACCTATTTTTCTACAAAACAACCCCTTTGTATAAGTAACAAAGTGATCAGTATGACTAAGATTGGATTAAAGCAATTGGTAAGATATGAATAGCAACATTTTTTAGTTGAAGACTTGTTTAGTTAATTGTAGCTAGACTAGACTTGTGCCAAATAGATGAGTGATGATTGATTTAAGAGTTCTTGTGAAAGTTGTGTGATAGTTCTGTTGATGAAATTAAGAAATACAGGGAGCCAAAAGGTGAGTAAATCCACTTCTGAGCAAGGAAAACTGGGTATAGTTTAATTCCTTTATGATTAATAAAGTGAAATATAAAATGTATTAATAAGGTGCATTATGGTCTGGTAGGTCTAGCTTTAAAATAAAAAAAATAATTGGGGAAAATATATGTATTAATTAAATTAATCAAATAATATGAATGACAGGTTTCCTAAGGACTATATTCCCAGGATGTACCAAGGTATGGTCCCTTGAACAGCTCAGAAATAGCATCCAAGGTAGTGGGACAGGTGGAAAGGAGACTCTGTGGCTTGGCTCAGAAATAACCATGGTTTATTTTAACTATGGTTTCTTTGCGAAACCAGGATTCAGCTCACTCAACTTTTAGTTTGCCATTTCATAAGAGTTGGAAGCGACATCCAGGGTCATCTAGTCCAACCCCCTGCACAATGCTGAAAATTCACAAATACTTTCTCCCCCCACCCCACTCCAACACCCAGTAACCCCTGCTCCATGCCAAGAAGATGGCAAAAAACCTCCAGGATCCCTGGCAAAACTGGGCTGGAGAAAAATTGCTTCCTGACCCTAAAGTGCCAATAAGCATTTCCATGGGCAGGTAAGTAAGGGCCACGAGAACTAAGCGCTGATGCAACGCTTCTTGCCCACCCTTCCATGATCTTCCTAAGTTCACAGAATCAGCAATGTTGTCAGATGACCATCTAGCCTCTCCTTAAAACCTCCCAAGAAGGAGAACCCACCACCTCCTGAGGAAGTCTGTTCCACTGAGGAACCACTCTGTCAGGAAGTTCTTCCTAATGTTTAGCCAAAACCCCTTTTGATTTCATTTCAGCTCATTAGTTATAGTGTGATCTTCTGGGGCAACAGAAAACAACTTGGCACCATCCTCTATATCAGTGGCCCCCAACTTTTTTGGCACCAGAGACTGGCTCCAGGGCTGACCCACCCGCCCCAGGGCTGGCAGGGTGGGGGCACCGAATTTGGCCTCCCCCTGCCCCCCCCCCCATGGCACCTCCTCCTTCCTCCATTTTCACAATTTTAAGGCCCAGGAAGGGGTGGTGAAGTGCCGCCTTCTCAGTGATCGGTGAGGAAAACCGTGGCAGCAGCGTCGAGAGACCTGCTGAAAAAGTGCCACTGCCCTTGCCTCCTTCCCATTTCCTTCCTGGGCATGGGAAGGAAGTAGAGAGGAGGTAAGGGGAGTGCCACTTTTTCAGCACGTCGCTCACTGCTGCTGCCATGGTTTCCTTCGCAAATCAGTTGATGGGTGTGGTGTGTGTGTCAGCCCCTTCCCAGGCCTTAAAATTGTGAAAACAGAGGGAGGAGGAGGCATCATGGGAGGGCAGGGTGGCGAGGCTGTGTGGCCCGGTTGCTAACAGGCTGCAGACTAGTCCTGGTTCATAGTCCGGGAGTTGGGGAGCCCTGTTCTATATGACAGCCCTTCAACTACTTGATGATTGTTATTGTATCACCTCTCAGTCTTCTCCTCTCCAGGCTAAATATGCCAGCCTCATACAACCTTTTCTTCCAACCTCTCACCATCTTTGTTGCCCTCCTCTGGACACATTTCATCTTGTCTATATCTTTCTTAAATTGTAGTGCCCAAAAATGAACACAATACTCTGGGTGAGATCTGACCAGAAAAGAGTAAAGTGATACCATCACTTTGCATGATCTGGACATTATACTTTTGTTGATACAGCCCAGTTGCATTGGCCTTTTTAGCTACTGCATCACACTGCTGACTCATGTTCAGTGTATGGTCCGCTAAGACACTTGGATCGTTTTCACACACATTACTTCCAAGACAGGTCTCCCCCATCCTATAATTACATATTTGATTTTCCTACTTAAATGAGAACTTTACATTTATTCCTGTTAATATTCATTTTAATTTTTTTAGCCCAGTTTTCCAGCCCATCAAGATAATCATGTATCCTGACTCTGTCTTCTACTGTCTTCTACTTCTACTTTGCTACCCTTCCCAATTCAGTATCATCTGCAAATTTAATAAACATTCCCTCTATTCCTTCATCCCAATCATTTATACATTGAACAAAACAGGTCCCAAGACAGATCCTTGAGGCACTCCACTTGTCACTCCTCTCTAAGAGGATGAGGAACCATTCACAAGCACTCTTTGGGTGCAATCTGTCAGCCAGTTACAGATCTTTAACAGGATCCAAACCACATTTTACCAACTTGTCAAGAAGGATAGTATGTGGAACCTTATTAAAAGCCTTACTGAAATCAAAATAAACTATGCCTACAGTAGGGCTTTTTTTGTGGCAGGAACTCCTTTGCATATTAGGCCATACACCCCTGATGTAGCCAATCCTCCAAGAGCTTACAGTAGGCCCTGTACTAAGAGCCCTGTAAGCTCTTGAAGGATTGGCTACATCAGGGAGATGTGGTCTAATATTCAAAGGAGTTCCTGCTACCAAAAAAGCCCTTGTCTACAGCATTCCCCAATTCAACAAGGTAGTAACTTTCTCAAAACAAGAGATAAGGTTAGTCTGACATGATTTGTTCTTGAGAAACCCATTCTGGCTCTTAGTAATCACAGCCATCCTTTCTAAATGTTCATGGACTGACTGACGATTTGTTCTAAAACTTTTCCAGGAATAGATGTCAAGCTGACAGGCTGGTAGTTACCTGGATCCTCTTTTCCCTCCTTCTTGAAGATGGGGACATTTCTGGGCCTCCAGTTTTCTTCTGGCACCTCACCTGTTCTCCAAGATTCTCAAAAATTATGGACAGAGGCTCAGAAACTATGTCTGCAAGTTCTTTTAGTACCCTTGGATGCTGATCATCTGGCCCCGAGGACTTGGCTTTGTTTAAAGAAACTAAATGTTTATGTACTACCCCTATGCTGATCCGTGGCTTCAACTCCTTTCCTCGACATTTGTTCTGTTTTTGCCATATTGAGCACCATTTCCCTCAGAAGGGAAGACTGAGAAAAAGTAGGTTTGAGCAGTTCTGTCCTCTCTTCATCATCTGTTACAATTTCACTTTCCTGTCCCCGCAATGGGCCTACCATGTCCTTGCTCTTTTTCTTACTTTGTAAATAAGAAGAAACAATCCTTTGTGGGGGGGTAGTTTTTAGCCTCTCTTGCTAGCCTAAGCTCATACTGAGCTTTAGCTTTCCTAACTCTCTCTCTACAAGCACTAGTTATTTTTTTTATCTTCATCCTTGGTTGTAAGCAGGGCTTTTTTTTCCCCTGGAAAAAGAAGCACCAGAACTTTCAAGAGAGAAATGATGGAGAAACACACAGGTGCCCCTCATTAACTTATTAACATTTTTTGAGAATTTTGTTTCCACCAAGAGGTTCCAGAACTCGGTTCTGCTTCGTTCCCCCAGAAAAAAAAAAAAAGCCCTGGCATATAAGGTCCTCCTTCCATTTCATTAATGAGTCTTTTCTTATTTCTCAAGTCTTTAGAAAGCTGTTTATTGAGCCACCTTGGCTTCTTTAGGCTCCTCCCATTTTTCCTTCTCATAGGAATAATTTGTTTGTATTTATATCCCGCCTTTCCCATGAATGGGCTCAGGGTAGGTAGCACCAATACCCTAAAACAATAAAAACAATTGCAATGAATAGCAGATAATAAAACAGTTGAAACAATTTAAAATTGCAATATTCCATTCATGGGTTGACATTATGCTGATTGTAGTATTAATGCCTAATCTAGGAATGGTTGGATCATGACCAAGTGATAGAATCTTTGGTGGTATTCTAGCATCCGAGGCCACAACAGGGAGGCCAGCCTTGGATGCCAGGATACCACCAAAGTTTATCTCATTTGTGATTATGCCTTCAAAATTCCACTTTTAAGGAACTCCAACCCCTCTGGAACTCCCTTCCCTTTAAATATTTCTGACCATGAGATTCTACCCAGCATAACTTTAAGCTTGTGAAAATTTGCTCTCCTGAAGTCCAACCTATATGACTGACTATGTACTGCTTCCCCCTTCCCCAAGACTGTAAATTCCAAAATTACATGGTCACTACTACCCAGGATGCCCACTACTTCCACCTCATCAACCAGTTCTTCTCTGCTGGTGAGAATCAAGTCCAAAATAGCAGATTCCCTTGTTTCCCTCTCCACTTTCTGGAAAATGAAGCTGTCAGCAAGACAAGTCAGGAATTGATTTGACCTTTTGTTTTTAGCAGAGTTGGAATTCCAGCAGATATCTAGGTAATTGAAATCTCCCAAGATCACTGTGTCCAGTCCCTTATAAGAACTTTGTAGTCTGTTCTAGGAGTTTCTCATCCAGGTTTCTGCCTGACTCGGTGATCTATGCCTTTGGGCCCTATTAATGCGTCTTTAAAAGAAGCATGGAAATGTTGCTGTTATACATTGGAGGCACTTTTAAGCTCATTGAGAGCATGGGTCCACTTGTGTGGTTCCTCCTTGAAGAGCCACTTCTGTTGGTGGAAGGCTCTTGGGACTGAAGTAAATTTGCTGAATCATGTGTAGGATCAGGGCCAGCCCTAGACTGTTTGGCACCCTGGGCAACTTCTGGTGGACATATGGACACTTGAAGCTGCCTTATACTGAATCAGACCCTTGGTCCATCAAAATCAGTATTGTCTACTCAGACTGGCAGCAGCTCTTCAAGGTCTCAAGCTGAGGTTTTTTACACCTATTTGCCTGGACCCTTTTTTGGAGATGCCGGGGATTGAACCTGGGACCTTCTGCTTACCAAGCACATGCTCTACCACTGAGCCACCATCCCTCCCCTAATTCAGAGGTGCCTCCCTCTGAACTGATAACATCACCAAGTCACATGGGAGGTACCCAATTTGTCACCCCCAGAAGGCTGGCACCCTAGGCAATTGCCTAGTTTGCCTAGTGGCAAGCTGGCCCTGTGTAGGATACAAGCTAGTCCCACTGACGAGATGGGCTCAGGGTTGTTCAAGACCAAATATTAAAACCATAGCTAAGACTGAACTAGCAACGAAATGGAAAGATAAAAAAAACCCCTCCATCTTTGAGTAATTGGAAAGATAAAATATGGGATTATTTCATTTTAACAAAAATGGT
This sequence comes from Heteronotia binoei, assembly GCF_032191835.1. Taxonomy (NCBI): domain Eukaryota; kingdom Metazoa; phylum Chordata; class Lepidosauria; order Squamata; family Gekkonidae; genus Heteronotia; species Heteronotia binoei. The sequence goes on from NC_083234.1 coordinate 63,604,539, forward strand.
GTATTATTCTTCAAATTGTTCGCCTCAATTTTTTGAAAAAAAAGTTGTGATACCTTGGTTTCCAGTTGTAACTTATCTTATCAATAATGATATTTTACCACAAAATCCTGTATATCATAACCTGATATATTTTTGATGTTGACTGTAATGAAATCATTTGTTCAATAAAATTCCTTTTATCTGGAAAAAAAATAAACTTCCTGTCTTAAAAAAAAAAAAAAACCTGGTTAGATCTGTGTCCAGTAGCTTTTTAGAGACGTAAAAGATTTGCAGGGTGTAAGCGTTCAAGAGTCAATGCTCCCTTTGTGTTTGACAAAGGGAGCTGGAGGACGTCCAGTCGAGCGTTGGACGGAGGCAGGCGTGCGGCTCTACAGCTCCATAATGATAAGTCTTTGATAAACCTCTTTTAATTTTAAATATTTGCTTTAAACCTGAGGATTTTACCTTTCTTCATCTTGACTCTCTCAACTGTAAGCGGAGCTTTTGAGAAGTGCAAATCTCTCCTGCTTAACTGGATAACAGGCTGGCGTCCTCACCATCTCTGGCCTTGGAAGGTTGCCAAGTAGGAACTTTGTTTACTTAGGAACTTTACTATCACTCTTTTTCCTCAGCTGCCCTGCAAGCTCTTCCTTTAGTATCAGTGAATATGAAGTCTTTTAAACGTGGGAGAGATGCAGAGGAGATTTTACTCCCTGTGCCAAAACAATTGGGGACTTTTTTCCATTGATAGATTCGGAACTGCAATTTACTCCTCAGATTCCTACTTCAAATCATTGCCAGCCCCTGTATGCCAGCCGATTTGCCTGCTGATATCCCTTCTGAGAATACAGCAACAGATCTAAGCAATCAAACAAAGGCTACAGCCTCTGCCCAGTCTAGGAAGGCTATTAACATATCTGCTGACACCATAGTGGACTTACTCCTCTTAGTTGCAGACTCTATGAATCTCATACGTAAGAGACCGATTTTGCACTAGGGCTTGTTGCAAGTGAAGAGCCCTTTCAATCAAAATTTTCTTGTCAAAAGGCATCTGTGGGAGTTATTTGGTCACCGTATTGGTGCAGTGGACTTAAAGTCAGTAGAACATCTGGATAATCACCAGCAAATCCAAAAGGACAAAGGGAGGTTTGACTCTTGAAAGCTAATACCCCGGAAATCTTGTTGGTCTTTAAGGCGCTACTGGACTTGAATTTAACTGTTCTGCTTCAGACCAGCACTGTTATCCTCTGAAATGTGATCACCTTTCACTCTCCTTGGTGGATGCTTTTTTTTTTTAAAAATGCCTGATATAGGTGGGCAGACTGGGATGAAAACAGCCATCAGTGGAAGAAGCAAGGCTTGCTGGGAGTTCTCAGATAGTGGGGATAGGCGAACTTGCTTCACTCTGTTTTAAGAAGCGGTGTCATTGACCCTCTCTGCGTCCCCTTCTGCATATCTTGTTTCTTTGTGTACGTGTTGACCTTTGAAGCTATGCAAGCTGCTGAATTACTCATTTAAAGGCATCAGGGACCTACTCATGTTGATGCTGAGAAAGTTGGCTTTATCTCGAAAGCACAGTGTAAATAACAAGAAGGCTCTAAAGGTTAACCAATACACAGACTGTTGTACGGCAAATTGATGTGCGCCTGTATATGTAAATTGAAAGAAATGTATTCCTGAAGTTGACTTTGAGCAGGGCTTTTATTGGAGCAGGAACCAGTATTCCCTGTAAGCTGAGTAAGTGTTTTCTAGCTCACAGTTTTTTAGCCTCCAGCTCACACGTCTTTGTCTTAGCTCAGGAAAAATGGTCCCAGAGCAAGCTAATCTATGCAGCAGGTCACAACTTTCATGCCAGTAGCTCATAAAATAGAATTTTTGCTCACAAGACTCCACAGCTAAGAGGGAGCATTGGTAGGAATTCCTTTGCACATTAGGCCACACACCCCTGATGTAGCCAATCATCCAAGAGCTTACAGGGCTATTCTTACAGAGTCTACTGTAAGCTACAGGAGGACTGGCTACATCAGGGGTGTGTGACTTCATATGCAACGGATTTCCTACTACAAAAAAAGCCCTGACTTTGAGGAAGATGATGTTTGAAACGAGGTACAATCTAGGTACTCATCTCATCAGTGTCAACTTAGAGTTCAGCAAAATTCAGTCATGATTTTCAGGATTTTGGGACTTTACACAAGATTTCTATATATGTTTGCAGCCAGTTTTGTTAATCATTTGTTTGAATGTTTTGTATCTATGTGAATGTCATACGCAATCAGGCGTCATTTTGTAGAAAAAGAGGTGCAGGAGCTCATTAACACAGCTCATTTGCATAACTCATTTGTATAGGCTGCACACCCCTGACATCACCAGAAGGTGTACTAAATTATATCAGCTCAGCTTCTACCTTAAAATGCTTCTTGGTGATGAACATATGAAGCTGCCTTATACTGAATCAGACCCTTGGTCCATCAAAGTCAGTATTGTCTTCTCAGACTGGCAGCGGCTCTCCAGGGTCTCAAGCTGAGGTTTTTCATGCCTACTTGCCTGGACCCTTTTTTTGGAGATGCCGGGGATTGAACCTGGGACCTTCTGCTTACCAAGCAGATGCTCTACCACTGAGCCACCGTCCCTCCCCTAAAGCCCTGAAGATGATGTTTGAAAGATGATGTTTAATTAACATTTTATTTCCAATACAAAAAACAAACAAGATTGCAAAGGAACAAGGATGTAATTAACACTGTAAATAACATTGCAATGCAGTAAATAATATTGACTATAGCTAAGTAAGAAGTATGTATAAACAAGCTGCAAACCGTATTGGACAAGAACATAACAGCCACATTCTCGAATTACAATTGCCATAATAAAACTTTACTCCAATCGTGCTTTTAAAATTACTTTTTCCTGTGTGGCCACAGTGACATGATGAAGATTTCCATCTGTCTGCTTTATATGTATTGGTTATTTTCCCATTTTTGTGGGGGGAAATATTAGAAAGTTTGTCAGATCTTAGAGTTCAGCAAAATTCTCACAGGGATTTAAACAATGGAGCCCAGAAAGAAGTATCAGGTGTGGGGGGAGGATAAGAAAGAAAGAGCACAATAAAATATAGAGGTTCTGGAGCGCCGCTCTTGTGAGCTCCTGCCCAAAATGGGGCCTGTACGCATTGCATTACTAGAGCCTTGGCTGCTCTCATGTGTTAATGTTTTTGACTTTTCCGTAAAAATAGATTTGAGTTTATGAACAGTTGAAACATAAAAGACAAAAATAAATAAGCAGAATCCAAACTGTTTCATTTGAACAAAGTCTGTAAAGGAAACAAACCTTAATCCATTTCACAAAAATCATTCTTGGCGTTATATCTAATGAATGCAAAAGTTCTAATAGGGAGTTATCAGGGCTTTTTTTGAGCAGGAACGCACAGGAACACAGTTCTGGCTGGCTTGGTGTCAAGGGGTGTGGTCTAATATGCCAATGAGTTCCTGCTGGACTTTTCCCTACAAAAAGCCCTATGTGTAACAACAGTGATGTCAGGGTGTGTGGCCTAATATGCAAATACATTCCTGCTGGGCTTTTTCTACCCAAAAAGTCCTGGGAGTTATAATCAGTTACAAAATTCCTGAAACACTCCTTACAGATTGAAGCCTTTGGGAAAACTCTTTGGCAAAGCTGGACAGAAACTCACCTCTGATATGTATCACTTGAGTGCCAAGCGCTTGGCATTGTGCAATACAGAGTACAGAGTTTCCGGCTCAGCATTAGGAAGAACTTCCTGACTGTTAGAGTGGTTCCTCAGTGGAACAGGCTTCCTCAGGAGGTGGTGGGCTCTCATTCCTTGGAGGTTTTTAAACAGAAGCTAGATGGCCATCTGACAGCAATGAAGATCCTGTGAATTTGGGGGGTGGTATTTGTGAGTTTTTTGCATTGTGCAGGGGGTTGGACTAGATGACCCTGGAGGTCCCTTCCAACTCTATGATTCTATGAAATGTTAACTACCCTTCAGATTTCCTCCTATATACAAAGCCAGAGTGGATACTTTTTTTAAAAAAAAAATAGTTATTTTCAAGTGCACAAGATAGATGTGCCAGCTGGGCAGGCTTACATTGCTCTCGATTGGGGGCGGCAGTGTTGTTGAACTCATGAACCACTTTTTAATCTCTATTATGTCACAGTGTTTAATGCCCTTTCGGAGCTCTTTTAGCTGTTGACTCACATATAGGAAGCGTGGGGAAGCTGCTCATGCTTGCAGTGAGAAACTTGTCCTTATCTGGAAAGTGACTGAACAGGTTTGGAATGAGGTGGGTGTGAACCAGTGAAAGTTTTTTTCTTGGACTCAGTGAGGTGTGTGTAAATTGGTGTAATCAGAGGTTGGAAATGCTGAGGTAAAATAATGTTTTTGGAGACTATTTTCATATATTCTTGGATCATAACAGTTAGAGACATTTGACTTGAGTATTTTAGTTACAGTTACAATGTTTTCTTCATATAATTTCCTTTGATTCTTCAGGTCTCCTGGAGATGGTCTCTTTATTTGTGTACCTAAACTCCCCCCTTTTGGAAACCACAGTTTATTTTAATAACCCAGGGTGTCTAAATCTGATTCCCTTTGTGACATACTGAGTCTTCTCAGAGCAAAACTCCCTTTATAATGGGGCAGGAAATCTTCTCCTCAGAAGATATAACCCTTTTCTTTTGGCCTGAATGGGAATTTCAGTTTAGTACCCAATCGCCCTGGCCAAAATCTCCTCCCCAGAATTGATAGAAACAGTTAAGGCAAGGCGTTATTTCCCTTCACTCCAAAAGTGAACCTGTCTGACTCTGTCAGATTCACTGATTCCAACCAACTCTGTCAGAAGCCGACTGACTGACTAATTGACTTCCCAAGACCATCTGGCTGAATGTCTCCAAAAAAAGAGAGAGACCATGCCCTCAGCACTCAACTAACCCTATAGTTCTCCTCAGCTGATGCTGGCCAATCAGAGAAAAGGTGGGGAGGGTGCAACCTCCAATCCAGTGAAGAGTCAGCTCTACATTTCCTATCTCTCTGAAATTGTTGCACTAGGAGACCTGTTAAGGGCAGGCTGTGCCCTGGAGGGCCCCCTGGAAGTTAGGGGGCAGTCTGGAAGTCAGGGGGCAGAACCTCCACAGTCCCCCTATAACTACAGGCCTGTGCTTTGGAGGGTGGACACTACAGCATTGTACCCCACTGAGGCCCCTGTTCCCCTCAGGCTACATCCCCAAATCTCCAGGAGTTTCCCAATCTGGATCTGGCAACCCTATCTTCTCATCCCCTGCCAGTGGTCAGGTGGGACCCAGCAACCCTAGGCTGATTCATTAGCTTCCTTTCCTTTCCTTTCCTTTCCTTTCCTTTCCTTTCCTTTCCTTTCCTTTCCTTTCCTTTCCTTGTTGGAGCAAGAATCTACATAAACCCAGTCTGACAGCTACAGCATGACAGCTGGTGATCTAGCTGCCAGGCTAGGTCACAGTGACCTGATCAGCAGACCGGCTTGAGCCGGCAGAAGCCAAGTGATGCAATCTGCTGAGTCAGCACGGCCAGGATTGGCTGCTTGGACTATATATGATCTGTGTGTGCATCACACAGGTCTCTCCCTGTGAGATGGTGGTTAGGCGAAGCACTTTGTCCGTGGAGGTGATATTGTATAGACTGCACAAGAGAGCACTTGTTGTGTATATATGTTAATACACCTTTTGGCACTAGTTGCACGTGTCTGCCTGATTTTCTTTCCTGAAGCCCTGTGTCGGGCAAGTCATCTCCCTCACTCTGCTACTCCCGCTCCGACAGGGTTATGGGCCCAGGGCGGTTCCGCTGCGCGGAGGAGAGAGTTGAGAGTTGAGCTGACTGTGAGTTTGGAAAGAGCCGGAGGCGAGGAACGCCGGTGAAGGACACAGAAGCACCACCGTTCTCTGTTTGAGAGCCAGAGGGACGTCGGCAGCCAGCTGTGAGGAGGAGTCGGCACGATGGCTCAGCAACAGCTTGGAGTAGCCGTTGAGAAGCTCACCTCAGCCAACTACGCGGTGTGGAGCCTGAGAATGCAACACTACCTCAAGCGTGAAGGGCAATGGCTGTTCGTGAGTAACCCCCCTGCTGACTTATCTCCTGCCGAGACTGTGTTATCGGATAAGGCACTGGCCAACATAGTGCTATCTATAGGAGATGACCAGCTGGTTTATGTGCGAGGGAAGGACACTCCCAAGGCTGCCTGGGACGCGTTGAGTGCGGTGCATGTTAGCACCACTGCTGGTTCCCTCATGGCCTTGACAAGGAGGATGTTCCGCACCGTTATGCCGGCTGGAGGGTGTGTGAAAGATCACATCAAACGGCTAACGGACTGTTTCGTTGAGCTGGAGGCAAGAGGCAAGACTGTAGCTCCAGACGACAGAGTGTACATTTTGCTGTCGTCGTTGCCACCTGAGTACACTCCCCTGATAACTTCTCTGGAGACGGTGGACGTAGCGACCCTGACCATGGAATACGTCTGTGCCCACCTGCTTGACTTCCAAGAGAGAATTGCGGCCGTGAGCTGTCCGGGGGTGTCGGCCGGGCAGCGTGCTGTTATCGGTGTGTCCGGGAAGACAGCCAAGAATGAGCCAGCTTTTGCTGCTGGCAGGCGTCCGAAGGTGGAGGAAGTGGAGCCGACTGCGTTTGCAGTCCGTCGCTGCTATGGATGCGGGTCGTCGCAGCACCTGCTCCGAGCTTGCCCTGAGAGGGAGAAGAGGCGGGGGCGTGTGCGGCGAGAGCGGAGGACCGCCAGCCCGTGTGAGGAAGCAACCCGGCTGGTCACGTCTGCAGTAGAGAGCACAGGGTCTGCTTGGATTTTAGACTCCGGGGCAACGAGCCATCTCTGCTGCGAGAAGGAGTTGTTGAAAAACATTGACAGTCCTGAGCATAAGTATATGAGATTGGCTGATGGGACCACTGCCAATTCTGTTTGCTCAGGCAATGTGGAATTTCCTGCACTGAAATGTATGTTGCAAAATGTGTTGTATGTACCCTCACTGCAGTCTAACCTGTTGAGTGTTAGCACACTGTTTGACCAGGGATACCAGGTGAGATTTGAGAAAACCTGCTGCAAAATCCTGGGAGGTGGGGGAAAGTTGCTTGTGACAGGAAAGAGGGAAGGTAAACTGTATGTGGTCCAGAGTGATTGTGCCCAGGTGGCTCAGGTGTCGAATGAGCCTGTGCACAATAATTGTATACATTTGCTCCATAGGAGACTTGGGCACTGCGGATTTAGGGCGTTAAAGAAAACCCTGGAGCTTGTGCCTAGTTTGAAAGTAAATCCTTGCAAATGTTACTTGGATTGCCAGGTCTGCAAGAAGACCAAAAGCAAGGCGTGTGCTGTTGCTAAAGAAAGCTCAAGGGAAAGCACACGAGCCCTGGAACTAGTCCATTTAGACGTTATTGGCCCATTGCCAAAGAGTCTGTCGGGGAGGAGATACTGCTTGGTGGCCACCGACGACCACACGAGGTACGCGTGGGTTTTCACCATGGTGCATAAGTCTGAGGTGTATAAGACATTCACCAAGTGGGTCAAAGCAGTGGAGAGACAATTAGGGGTTAACCTCCTAGCTGTACAAACCGACAGAGGGGGGGAATTCTTATCTAACCAGATGAAACGTTGGCTGGAGAACAAGGGCATCGCCCACCGTCTGACGAACCCGGCAACGCCCCGAGAAAATGGGCATGGGGCTGTATTGCAGAATGTGATGCATTGCATGTTAGAGGATGCACAACTGCCAATGACCTATTGGGCAGAAACCATACATGCAGCTGTTTTTTTGCAAAATAGGGTTTGGTGTAATACTGTGAAAAATGTGCCTTACAGGTTACTGTTGAACAAGACCCCAGATTTGAGTTCTTTAAAAGTCTTTGGGTCACGGGCTCGGGTTGGCATCCACTCCACGAGTAGCGGGGAGGGGGATGTCCGGGCAGAGAGCCTAATTTTTCTGGGCTACAAGCCAAGGGCCAGGTGTTATCGTTTCTGCAATAGCAAAAGCAAGATAACACTTAGTCAGAGTGCCCAGTTCAATGAAGAAAGCAGCTGGCCAAGGTTGCACTCCTTGCAGAAACAATTTGTCCTGCTGCCAAGTAGCGATAACGATGTTGGAGCGCAGCCCAGAACTCCAGCCCAGGAGGTGGCACCCAGTGGGGCTGGAGAAGGTGAGCCGAATGCTGGCACAGAGCCTGACGAGCAGAGTCAGGAGGCAGAGCCTCAAATGCAGGAACTGGAGGTAAAGTGTGAGAGTCAGGAGGTTCAACACCCAATTACAGGGGCAGAGCAACCAGCCCAGGAGGTGGGAACAGAGCAACCCGAAGAAGACAAAGCTGGTCCAAGCACAGGGCCACGGGTGTCTGCCAGGTCCACCAAAGGCCAACGTCCCGCTAGGTACAAGTGTCCCTATGTCACTCTGACTGTCAATCCAGACCCACCCGGATTTGAGGAAATGTTAAAAGAAAAGGCTAAGAAATGGAAAGCCTGGGTGGCAGAGTGCGAGGCAAGGGAGAAGGAGGCTGAAGCCAAGCGTCTGAAAGAGCTGGCTGAACAGGAACACGATGATGTGTTTTACAATCATGATGAGTTCCTGAACCAATTCCGGAAAGGGTTCCGAGCTACGTAAATATGAACTGTAATGTTGCTGGTGGACATGTATGTAAACTGTGTAAAGTGTTTTGGTGCACTGGGTTTAAATAGATTAGGAGGTGTGTTGGAGCAAGAATCTACATAAACCCAGTCTGACAGCTACAGCATGACAGCTGGTGATCTAGCTGCCAGGCTAGGTCACAGTGACCTGATCAGCAGACCGGCTTGAGCCGGCAGAAGCCAAGTGATGCAATCTGCTGAGTCAGCACGGCCAGGATTGGCTGCTTGGACTATATATGATCTGTGTGTGCATCACACAGGTCTCTCCCTGTGAGATGGTGGTTAGGCGAAGCACTTTGTCCGTGGAGGTGATATTGTATAGACTGCACAAGAGAGCACTTGTTGTGTATATATGTTAATACACCTTTTGGCACTAGTTGCACGTGTCTGCCTGATTTTCTTTCCTGAAGCCCTGTGTCGGGCAAGTCATCTCCCTCACTCTGCTACTCCCGCTCCGACATTCCTTTCCTTTCCTTTCCTTTCCTTTCCTTTCCTTTCCTTATACATTTCCTCTTGTACAAATGTGACGTCTGCCACAGCCAAGGTACATATATTCTTCATCATTGCCCCTGTCTGTCAGAGTTAAAGAAAGTTCCTGCCCCCAAGGTTTCAAGGAGCACTGCAAAGCTGAGCTCCGTAGGAGGGTGATGGAGGAATGTAAATGTAAATTTGCTTCTCATTTTTCTGTCTGGATGGCTTCTCTTCTCCACCCTGAGGGCTGTTCTTTGGAGAGGGTGGGCTGCTGAATGGGATGGCCTCTTATACCATTCAATATTTTTTGGTAAGCCACCTTGAATTCTGATTCAGCTGAAAGGTGACAACATTTTTTTTTAATAAACTAGAATTCTGGACATGGATGAGGAATTCAAAAACATCTCTGGTACCAGCTTTCCACTATTAAGTTGTGCAGGAGCTCACAGCCATTTAAAAAAACACCTGCAATGTTATAGAGGCTTGTGGGCCTGTTGGAAGGGGTACCTAGAACAGAGTGTGCTTCTGCATTGCTCTGTTTCCTCCAGTTTGGGTTGTCAGCCTCCAAGTCAGAACAGGAGAGTTTGCAGAATGACAAGCGATCTTCAGATTACAGAGATCACTTTCCCTGGAAAAAATGACTGCTTTGGAGGGTGGACTGTATGGCATTAAACCTTGCTGAGCTTGCCCCTTCCCCAACTCCCATCCTACCTAGGCTTCACCCTCAAATCTCCAGGAATTTCCTAACCTGGAACTGCCAACCCTGCCTCCAGAGCCTTCAGACACTTCTCTCTTTCTCTCGGCTCAAAATCTTTAGTCAGAGGTGGTCCTTCTGTTATACAGTAGGCCCTGGCAGGTACCCAAACATGCCAGCCTTGACAACATCCCTGAAAATTGTAATAACATGCCTAAAGGGTCATCTGTCCCTATAACAACTCAAGTGCTGGTTGTACGTCTTCAGTCAGCTACTGCTGGTGATGATGTTCCATTCCTAGGATTGTTTGGTCCTTGTTTATTAGAGTCAGGCCTCGGATTCAGCAGGAGCTTACAGGAGCGCAACTCCTGAACCTTTCTTATGGTTCCCCTGCCGTGCCTGCACCTTGTCCATTGAATGGTAGGTGCAGCTGCATAACAATCCCTGGATGAGCTCCACCACCTATTTTTCTACAAAACAACCCCTGACTAGAGCGCTTGATTTTTTTTCCTAGACACAGTATCAACCAATGGAATCATCTACCAGGAAGTATGAATACCTGTCATTGGTAAGGCTTAAAAAAACGATGTAAAGCTAATTTATTTTCTAGGGCTTCTCACTTTATCACAGCAGTATTATTTATTCAAAATATTTATACACTGTGCTTTATTTTCTTGGTAAGTGGAGGAGTCTTCTGTATTGGGAGGCGATTCCAAAGGACTGAGAAGTTCCACCCCTGCTGCGGGGTATTCCTTTTGCAATCCACCCTCATCCCATTTGGAGAAAGGTCAGGCAAAAATATTTTAAATATATAACACTGTCCCCCCCAAAGCCAGCCAAGCTAGAGTGGGTTTCTGGGTAGTTATCGACTTCTGGAGCAACTTTTAAGTACGGATGAGTGTGAAAGAAGGGCAGAATCGAAACAGGATTCCACAGTGAAAGGCTAGAACCTGTACCTTCTATATCAGTATGGGTTCTGTAAGGGAAGATCTTGCCTCACTAACCTGTTATATTTCTTTGAGGGGGTGAACAAACATGTGGACAAAAGGAGACCCTATAGATGTTGTTTACCTTGACTTCCAGAAAGCTTTCGATAAAGTTCCTCATCAAAGGCTCCTTAGAAAGCTCGAGAGTCATGGAGTAAAAGGACAGGTCCTCTTGTGGATCAAAAACTGGCTAATTAATAGGAAGCAGAGAGTGAGTATAAATGGGCAGCCTTCGCAGTGGAGGACGCTAAGCAGTGGGGTGCTGCAGGGCTCAGTACTGGGTCCCATGCTCTTTAACTTGTTCATAAATGATTTGGAGTTGGGAGTGAGCAGTGAAGTGGCCAAGTTTGCAGATGACACTAAATTGTTCAGGGTGGTGAGAACCAGAGAGGATTGTGGGGCACTCCAAAGGGATCTGTTGAGGCTGATGAGTGGGCGTCAACATGGCAGATGAGGTTCAATGTGGCCAAGTGCAAAGTAATGCACATTGGGGCCAAGAATCCCAGCTACAAATACAAGTTGATGGGGTGTGAACTGGCAGAGACTGACCAAGAGAGAGATCTTGGGGTCATGGTAGATAACTCACTGAAAATGTCAAGACAGTGTGCGATTGCAATAAAAAAGGCCAACGCCATGCTGGGAATTATTAGGAAGGGAATTGAAAACAATTCAGCCAGTATCATAATGCCCCTGTATAAATTGATGGTGCGGTCTCATTTGGAATACTGTGTGCAATTCTGGTTACCGCACCTCAAAAAGGATATTATAGCATTGGAAAAAGTCCAGAAAAGGGCAACTAGAATGATTAAAGGGTTGGAACACTTTCCCTACGAAGAAAGGTTAAAACGCTTGGGGCTCTTTAGCTTGGAGAAATGTTGACTGTGGGGTGACATGCTAGAGGTTTACAAGATAATGCATGGGATGGAGAAAGTAGAAAAAGAAGTACTTTTTCCCTTTCTCACAATACAAGAACTCGTGGGCATTCAATGAAATTGCTGAGCAGTCAGGTTAAAATGGATAAAAGGAAGTATTTCTTCACCCAAAGGGTGATTAACATGTGGAATTCACTGCCACAGGAGGTGGTGGCGGCTACAAGCATAGCCAGCTTCAATAGGGGGTTAGATAAAAATATGGAGCAGAGGTCCATCAGTGGCTATTAGCTACAGTGTGTATATATATATGTGTGTATGTGTATTATATATATATATATATATATATATATATATATATATATATATATATATATATATATAATTTTTTTGCCACTGTGTGACACAGAGTGTTGGACTGGATGGGCCATTGGCCTGATCCAACATGGCTTCTCTTATGTTCTTATCCTCAAATACTTCAAAGGAACATGTTGGAATCCAGGAACTACCTTCTCATACTAAGGATTTTTGAATAAGTCTCCTCCGCCCACTCTAGACTGCTGACTGAATGCCTGTCTCAAGTAGTAACCTGCCTTGCACTCATTTCATAGTAAAAGTAATGATTGATGTTTATTTGTAAGATACATTAGAAGAATGTAATTGTCATGAAATCACCAAAGTTCAAAATGAACCGCAGGAGTTGCATCATGTGGAAACGTGGGCTGTGTATGGCAATGAAGCCTTACAATTCATGATTTGGAAGCGGGGGATTTAAAGCATACTCCCTTGTCATGAACAAACCTGATATGAGTTCAGATTTATGGTTTTCTCTTCCCTCAGAAGGAGTGGTGGACCCATTCAGCTTGTCTGCCCCAGGTGCCTGATGTATCCCTGGCTTCCTGACTGGTTGAGGATTTCCCCATCTTAGCTGCTACTGAGTCTGTGGAGTCCCTGACTGCTCTCTTGAATAGGGAAATGGCTAGGGCTACTAATCCTCAGGTGGAGGCAGGGGATCCCCCAGTATGGAGGCTCTCCCCCCCACTTCAGGGCCATCAGAAACCAGGAGTGGGGGGGGACATCTGCTGGGCATTCCGTTATTCTCTACAGAGACCATTTCCCATAGGGTATAATCAAAAATTGATCCCTAGGTTTCTGGGGCTCTGTGGAAGATGTTTTTGAGGTAGAGGTAGCAAAATTTCAGCATAGAATCTGGTGACACTTCTCAAAATACCCCCCAAGTTTCAAAAAGATTGGAATGGGGGGTCTAATTCTATGAGCCTCAAAAGAAGGTACCCCTATACTTCATTATTTCAAATGGAGGGAAGGCATTTAAAAGGAGTGTGGTCCCTTTAAATGTGATGGCCAGAACTCCCTTTGGAGTTCAATTGTGTTTGCCACACCCTTGCTCCTGACTCCAGTCCCAAAGTCTCCTGACTCCTCCTTCAAAGTCCCCAGATATTTCTTGAGTTGGACATGGCAACCCTAGAAATGGCCTGGGCTGTCAAGACAGTCAACACTAAACACCCTCTAGCCCCAGACAAAATTAAGTAGTCTCACTGGTTTATAGAGGAACTGATGGCAAAATGAAATGGGTGAGATGATAACTAGAGGGTCGCCGGCAGAAAACCTGAGGAGAGGTTGATAGCATAGAGTCCATATTTAGAGACTATTCTGTGGCAGTGATGGTGGCAAAAAAGCAACATTTCCCCATCACCACTGAGTTTGCACATAATTATCCAAGAGAGCTGTTTCATGTGGTTTGGGGGTTCTTACATCATAGCTCCCAGGAGATTGGACTCTGACTATACAAAGGCCTACTGTGATCAATTTGCAACTTACTGTGCAGACAAAATAGTCCAGATCCACTCTATGTTAGATGCTGGGATGTATGTATGTATGTGTAAATGATATACCTTTGGCATTCACTTATCTGATTTATATCCAGGGCTTGAATTCAGCAGGAGCTCACAGGACCACAGCTCCTGAACCTCAAGCCAAGGTCTACATGCAGTGGAGAGTTCATAGATCCTGGGACATATGCAAATAATACATGCTACCGAGCTTCTGCACCTTTTTTTCTACAAAATGACCCCTTTTTATATCTCTTATATATCTGAATCTCTTATTCAGGTGGACTGAACATGACCTCTCTATTGACCAAATATAGGAATCCTTAGACAGTCTCTTTCTGAAGTTTCTTGGTGGCTGACAGTTCATTTGAGCTTTAAGGGAAATATCTGTATTTTTATGTTTACATGGGAAACAGGTATGTTTTCCCCTGTGGGATTAATAACAGCCTTGGAGAGCAATTTATATCGGGGGGGGGGGAGTATAGTAAAGGGTTAAAACACCTTGTCTCCAAATGCCGTGGCCCTGATCGGATTTGACCCCCATGTGGGTTAGACTTCTTGCCTAACTGCTACTTTGATTTCATTACAGTTGTCCTAGACATACTCTGATTTATATATATACAAAGGTGTGACCCAAATATATATATCTGTGTGTGTGTGTGTGTGTAAAAAATCATGTATTCATGCCTGGTTGCTGTTTGTTGCTTCATTTGATGCCCTCACTGCCATGAAGCTCTCTTTCTCCGTGTGTGTTTCTTAGCTGAAGGTAGACTTTGCCCACTTTCTCAGGGCCTGAACTAAGGGGGCAGAGGGGGTAGCTGCCCCAGGCACCAGAGCAAGGTGGGCGCCATCAGCATCCCTTTCCCTCCAAAAATAGGTAGATATTCATAGTTTAGTTTAGTTTATTCAAATTATATCCTGCCCTTCCCCCTGAAGCAGACTCAGGGTGGTTCACAATACACAGTAAAGTCGCACTAAAACTGTTAAATTAAACATAAGATTAAAACAGTTAAAACAATTTAAATAATTTGGTGCTAATTTCCATTTAGTTAAATATGGCATTCAGTGTTCTTGGGCATCCATTTAGATCTAATATCTCAGTGGTTCCATGGTGGGAGGGTAGTGGGAGGCACTATTTTTTAACTTTGCCCCCCCTCCAAAAATAGGTACATCTGGCCCTGCATTTTCCACCTACATCTGCACATCAGAGGCCTGTCTGTCCATTTGCTCACTTACAGAAACTTTATAAGCTGTCCAATTCTGCAGGTGGATGCCACCTGGGAAGTTAAGATGGCCCTGGAGTAAGCTAAACTAAGCGGTCCCTTTAGCACTACAAGCCAGTACTGCAGGGGCCACTCAGCCAAGCAGCACCAACAATGGGTACCTTACCGATTGCTTTTGCCTGCAAACTGAGGATGGTACAGGGGGAGGGAACTGATGAGCCGACACTGATCATAATCCCTGCTGAAGGGTGTGACCCAAGTGCCCCCTGAGTCACTGGCAAGTTTCTGGGGCATCTCTCTCTACTGTTAGTCACTGGCAGCTCCCTAGGGCAGTGCACCACCAGAAATGTCCCCCGTAAGTTAAATGGACAGTCCAAATTTGTCTGCAGGCAGCTGCCGATGAGCAACTGCTGAAGAATGGCTACTGAAGGGCCTCTTCCGCTTTTGGTACCTACTTGTGGCATGGATGCTGGAGTGTTTTTGGGATATTTCAGTCCTTCATAATAAGTGCACATTTTCTTATATTGTCGACTTGGATAACAAACCAATTTGCACACACTGAACATAAGAAGCCATGTTGGATCAGGCCAATGGCCCATCCAGTCCAACATTCTGTCACACAGTGGCTAAATAACTAGGTGCCCTCAGGAGGTCCACTTGTGAGGCCAGGACACTAGAAGCCCTCCCACTATTCTGCCCCCCCCCAAGTACCAAGAATACAGAGCATCACCGCCCCAGACAGAGAGTTCCATCTATACCCTGTGGCTAATAGCCACTGATGGGCCTCTGCTCCATTATATTTATCTAGTCCCTTTTTGAAGCTGTCTATGCTTGTAGCCACCACTGTCTCCTGTGGCAGTGAATTCCATGGGCGTTTTCGCACTGACCTTAATCGGCAGCGACGCCCCTCTTCACCGCGCAGGATCTGCGCGGATTTCGCACCAACAGCTACGGAGCACCCGGAAGAGCTGCAAAGTCCCGCGGCTTTTGTGGCGCAAATGTAAACTGCCAAAAACCAGTTTACATTTGCGCCGCAAAAGCCGCGGGACTTTGCTGCTCTTCCGGGTGCTCCGCAGCAATTGGTGCGAAATCCGCGCAGATCCTGCGCGGTGAAGAGGGGCGTCGCTGCTGATTAAGGTCAGTGCGAAAATGCCCCATGTGTTAATCATTCTTTGGGTGAAGAAATACTTTCTTTTATCTGTTCTAACCCGACTGCTCAGCAAACTGGAAAACAGGGCATAGACTCTGCCTAACACAAAAATGGCCAATTTTTCTTGCGGCCAGTGAAGTATGGCACAGCAGTGGTATTCTTCATGCATTTATTAAACAGAACGAGACATGTGTCATGCTCTCCCACTTGCCCCATAGCAGGAAAGTCATTTGAGAAGCGGTTATTTGCCTTTTGTAGTTACAAACTGTTATACAAAAAAATGTTCTCAAAACAACATTCCTAAAAGGTGGGACAGTGAAAACTTCTACAAGGATAGAAATACTTCATGAATGGAACTAGGATCAGGCATGACACAGAGATACCCGTCTGATTCTTGTTCTCCTTGCTATGGCATTTAGAAAGTGAAGTGTGTTTGTGGGGGAGTCACAGCAGCAGATGGATCCAGGTGTAATGGAACAAAGCTTGACTTCTTTCTCCTCCCTCTGATGGTCACAATGATGAAAACTAGAGGCAGAGGGCCCTCATCTGGAACTGGATATAGGCAGGCCTCATTTGGGGCAGGAGCTCACAGTGGAGCTCCAGAATGAAGAGCTCAGGGGAGGGACGATGGCTCAATGGTAGAGTATCTGCTTGGTAAGCAGAAGGTCCCAGGTTCAATCCCCGGCATCTCTAACTAAAAAGGGTCCAGGCAAGTAGGCATGAAAAATCTCAGCTTGAGACCCTGGAGAGCCACTGCCAGTCTGAGTAGACAATACTGACTTTGATGGACCAAGGGTCTGATTCAGTATAAGGCAGCTTCATATGTTCATATATGTCCAGAACCTCTAAATTTTATTGTGCTCTTTCTCCCCCCCCCCCAAAAAAAAAATACTTGCTTCTGGACTCCATTGTTTAAAACCCCTGTGAGAATTTTGCTGAACTCTAAGATCTGACAAACTTTCTCATATTTCCAACCACAAAAATTGGAAAATAACCAAAACATATAAAGCAGACAGATGAAAACTTTCATCATGCCACTGCGGCCACATAGAAAAAAATAATTTAAAAAGTATGATGAGAGTAAGGTAGTATTATGACATAATTCAAGAAGCATTTTAAGGTAGATGCTGAGCTGATATAATTTAGTATACTTTCCAGTGATGTCAGGGGTGTGTTGACATATATAAATGAGTTATACCAATGAGTTGGGCTAATGAGTTCTGGCACCTCTTTTTCTATGAAATGACACCTGGATATAGACATGATGGAAAAATCCCAGTTGCTTCCTGACCTCTCTGGTTTCCCCATTGATGGCAGGTGGAAGCCAGGAGGGAGCGATGCTGATTGACAGACCAACTCTTATCAGAAATGTTTAGCTAAGGCTATGGTTTTGTGGTTTGCCCCATGAATGGAGTCAAAAGCAGCTTTCAGATCACAACAGGCAGCGATCTGTGAGCCTCCGTGAATTCCTGGAGAATGTAGATATAACAAAGTGAATATAGTTTTGCACTCAAGAAACCTGTTTGGAAGGCTGCCTATTCCTCAAAGATAACATTATTTGTTAAGGGCCAGTCCTCTGATATAGTACGTTTAACTGTACTACTTGGCTCATGTTCCTATTAAGCCATCAAAGAGACTTGTAAAGATTTCTGGTTGGATCCATACTAAATTGGCAGTTTCTACCAGTTCCACCTTCCTGCTGAAGACCCCTCTCTTGTCATTGCTCAAGGTCTCCTATCCTACAGGAGCAGGATTTTGTGGACATTGGTGAGCTGCAGTGGGAAGGGGGAGGCAGGAAAGTTCCATTCTCCATTGGGAAAATTTAGCTTGCTAGGGGTTAACCAGAAACTGAAGACGCACAGGGCCTGCGTCAGGTGACCTGAGGGTGGGGGCAAAGTGCTCAGAGCTCTCAGGGAGGGAAAGTCTGTGAGGGACAGAAGCTGCTGAGGCAGGGATTCAGTCAGTTGATGGCTGACAGAGTTGGTGCCTGTCAGTGAAGTCTGTCAGTGTTGGGGCCTGACAGAGACTGAGAGGGTCAGTTCGTGCCTGACAGAGGCTGAGGGGACAGCTGATCCTGTGAAGGAGCTTGAGACAGAGACGGGAAAGTCTTCCAGAGACTGCAAGCTCGACAAAACCAGCCAAGAGGGCTGTGTGTGAGAGGAACAAGTGTGAGTCAGTCAAGACCTGAACGGTCACAGACACCTATAGACAACTCTGAAGATCTAGTGAGGTGGTTGAGGGAGTGGATGTGGGTCTGAGACACCAGAAGGGCTGAGAGGAGAGAGACTCCAGTCGAGGGGTGAGACTTGGCACATCATTCCCAAGAGGCCAGACCTTGGCTAGAGGTGGAGAGAGCAAGATATAGGGAAACTGTGAACTGTGTAACTGAGAGACTCAAAAGAAAAAAAAAAGTGATTGTAAAGCTTGAAACAACTGAGCAACGTGTTAGCCTGTGTAAATATCTCCCATATCCCCAGTTTAAGACTTTGTGTTATAATAAATCTGTGGTTTGAGTTAAAGTTCTTGAGAGCCTATATTTTTGGGAAGAACAAACAAAGCTGCTGTGGTCCCCTACGAAGAGAATTCTATTTCCATCAAATAACAAAGTAAAATACAGCGAAGAGACTGAAATAAAGAGATCTAGTGAGGCCGTGAGGCGGGCGCTGCTATACTTGCATTCAGCTCGTCATTTTTTGTATGATGATTCAACCGGCCAGAATGTGATGATCACTTTGCTAAATCATACTTTTCAGTATGATTCAGTCTCCCTTTCGCTCTGGGTTGTTCCATGTGGGTGTGATTTCCCGATTCCGCACTAGAGGATTTCTCCTGGATTAATTCCCAATCTGTTCCATGTGTTCTGATTCCCCATTACTGCTGCTCCCAGAGTTTCCCCCACAATCGTAGCAATTTCTCCCTCCCTCATACATTTCTCTCTTTTTTTAACACGCATGTGTGTTCGCGTTACAACGCGATCGCCTTTGTGTGCGTTACAACGTAATGCCAGAGGCATTTCACCCTGCCATTGGCAGGTTATCTAAGCCCCAGGAAATCTGAGTTGGTGATCCACCATTTTTATCCACACACGCTGAATGTTAAGCACACAGTTTTCCATTAAAAGCCATAAATTACAAACAGATGCATGAAGGTGGTGGTGGGGGAGATTTATGCTGAGGGGTTAAGGGAGAAAGTTTCCCCAACCTATCAAAAATATAAACTTATAAACATAATCAAATTCCCATTCCCATTTGAGGCCATACTGGGGGGGGGATCGATAAAGGTGGCAATCGCACATCTTTAAAGTAGTTCGTGTAACATTGCTATTTATTTAGCTGCGTTGTAATGATCTTATTTGAAAAAAAAATTATAATAGTCAGGAGTGATTTTAATCGGAGAGGGGAAGAAAGTAATCACAATGCAATGACACATTATCAAAATCACATGGAATACCATAAAGAGTGGGGGCGGGTGGAAGCAAAGGATGTATTCAGTAAAAGAAAATCGTTACATCGTTACATATTTTTCACATTGTAACGCAAAACGTGATTTGTTTAAAAAAATTACTTTATTTCATGAAAATATGGGATAATTTTCAAAGGGAGTAAAATTAAGGAAGTATGATGGAATAACTGGGTGGAATCATGGGTGTGGAGTTATGTGGGTGTGTTCTACTGATGCGAGAAGTTTGGCGTGAGTTCCACACATAAATTTTGAGCCCCGAAACTGCATCAAAAATAAACTTCTCGCAAAATGAGGATCTCCTAAATGCAGGGCGACAACGCTTTGGAGGCGGGTCAAACTGCCGCCCCGGATCAAGATATGTGAAAACCAACATCTGCCCCGGGGGACACACAGCACCGGGGCCGGAGCAAAGGCTAATGCGGAATCAGCCTTAGAAAAGACTTCAGTGTCCCTCAAAAGCAAAAGATAAACAAAATAAAAGTTGCCTTACCAAGGACAGTCACCAAAAAACAGTGACTTCCTCTGGTGAATAGAGATCGTTGGAGGGATCGGATTTTTTTGTGGCTTTTATTGCCAAAATAATTTTGGTTGCTAAGATACATAACAAAGTTCATAGCATTGTCCACAGATTCTAAGGAAGTCTTTATTTTGCTTCTCACGGAAAGCTCCGTCTTGTCGTGATCCGGTGTGCCAGTCTCGGTTGCAGAGAAGATGTAGTCACAATGAGGCACAAGCAGAAAAAGGACCTTTGAGAAAGTCATTGGTAATGAGGAAGTTAACACTTAAGGGAATTCTTGACATTCTCTGCTCTGTTATTAATAACTGTCATGAAATCGGTACCCACCCTTCCTGAGCCAAAGCTACTGATTATCATATTGCCCTGTACAAATTCTTATGGGGAGAGGAAAGGGGGAAGAGAAACTAAACTTGGGAAAGAGCGATGAGTTTCCTTTAACGTGTTTCAATTACAGCTTCTGATAGTCCTCACATTTCAGGAGCATACAACATTCAAAAGGTTGTCTCTCCATTGCCCTCTCATAAAAAAAATAATGTCATTCTTGGTCAAGGGCTTGATCTAGAGATATCTGTGTTTCAAAGGGTCCTCCTGATCTTTGTGTGTGTTTGAAAAGCTGGACATCATATACCCAGTATTAAGATGCAGATAATAAGGATGCTCACAATAGTCTTTCCTGCTGAAGTTTTGCTCACGCATCTAAAAAAAGCATGTACCACAGCAAACTGATTAGCAAAAGAACAGGAAATTGAAGCACCTTTAAATAAGGGCTTTTCAGTGTGGACAGAGACAGTTAAACAAGGAGACCCGAAGAAGTTTGTAAAATTATGCATATAGACTAAGAACTGCTTTTAGAACTCACAGTCATGAAGTGACATGGATGGACAATAGATTCAGAACAGAATGGAAGACCTTCACTCAAGGAGTGATTAATTTGTGGACTTTGTAGCCATAGGATGTAGTGATGACCATTAACTTACACAGCTTTAAAAAGGGGGATTAAAATGCTTGAGCAATAGTTTCATCAATCACTGTGAGCCATGGTGATGGCTAAACAGAACCTCCATGCTGAGAGGAAGGATTCTTCAGTTGCTGGGCAAAAACAAGAGGGAGAGACATTTCCTCCTGTTCCTCTCTTATGGGGTTCCTGATGCCATCTTGTTGGCTGCTATGGGAAATTGGATTCTGGTCTAGATAGCCCCAGGGCTTTTTTTGGTAGCAGGAACTCATTTGCATATCAGTCCACACACCCCTGATGTAGCCAGTCAGTCCTCCAAGAGCTTACAGTAGGCCCTGTAATAAGAGCCCTGTTAGCTTGAGGATTGGCTACATCAGGGGGGCGTGGTCTAATATGCAAAGGAGTTCCTGCTACAAAAAAGCCCTGCAAATCACATTTTACCAACTTGTCCACAAGAATATTATGTGGAACATTATCAAAAAGACTTACTGAAATCAAGATAAATTATGTCTACAGCATTTCCCTGATCCAACAAGGACATAACTTTCTCGAAGAAAGAGGTAAGGTTAGTCTGACATGACTTGTTCTTGAGAAACCCATGTTGGCTCTTAATAATCACAGCTGTCCTTTCTAAATGTTCAAGGACTGACTGATGATTTGTTCTAAAAATTTTCCAGCTAGAGAGATCAAGCTGTTGGGTTTGTAGTTACCTTTTCTCCCTTCTTGAAGATGGGGACAACATTTGCCTGCCTCCAGTCTTCTGACACCTCACCTGTTCTCCAAGAATTCTCAAAAATAATGGACAGAGGCTGAAAAATCATGTCCACAAGTTCTTTTAGTACCCTTGGAAACAGTTCATCTGACCCTGAGGACTTAGTTTCATTTAGAGAAGTGAGATATTATGTACTACCCCTATGCTAATCCTAGGCTGCACATCCTTTCCCTCATCATGTTCTATTTTTGCCATATTGAGCAACTTTCCCCTCACAAGAGAAGAATGAGGAAAAGTAGGAATTAGGTCAGGTAGGTTCATAAAGGACTAGGAGGTCCTTCAGCTATGCTCAGGCCTCAGATTCAGCAGGAGCTCACAGGAGCACAGCTCCTGAACCTTTTTGAGGGTTTCCCCTCTTCCTCTCTCCCTACCTTGTCCTTTGAATGATAGGTGCAGCTGCATAACTCCCTGGATTAGGAGAGTGGGCAACCAGCCAGCCACCAGAGGCTTTGCCATGCCCCCAACAGCCCTCATTAAACCCTGGAGAAGCCTGCGCCACCCTTTCTCCACTTCTTATGTGATTTTGGGTGGTGGGTGGCTTGCTGGTCTTTTGACGGGGGCGGGGGGTGTCCCAGGAGAGCCCCAGGTGAGTGAGGCCTGCTTGGGCTGGCTGGATCTCTAGCCAGCTCAAGCAGGCCTCACTTGCCTGGGGCTCTCCTTTCTTGTGTTGGGTTACTTTTGGCTGGTGTGGAGTGGCATATGCTAATGAGCACCACCACCTATTTTTTTACAAAATGACCCCTGGGTATGCTGGTCTCAAAGATCAGTGCCAGAACCTTGAATCATGCCCAGAAACAAATTGGGAGCCAGCGTAAATGAGCCAGTGTTGGAACGATATAGTCCCTATGACCTACTCCAGTCAACATCCTGGCTTCAATATTCTACACCAACTGAAGTTTCTGAACAGAGGCTGAAAAATTATGTCCAAAAGTTCTTTTAGTACCCTCAAACTGTATTTTTTGCAGTGTAAGATAAATACCCTTTGTGGAATATATTGTTTTCTAAAATTTATTTTGGACAAATTGCCTAGATGTTATGAAGAATGCAAATTTAGGAATTAATGGCAGGACGATGTGTAATGAATGGAAATTCTCCCGTGACTTCCAACAAAAACTGCCCGGTCTAATTATTTGTCCATATAGGTCTCATTGTCTCCTCTGCAGCAGCAGCGCTTAGAAAAGAATCCTCTCTAGCTTTGATTTTTGAGATCTTTTTAACTACAAAAGACAGGACTGAACCTGGGCATGCCCTTTGTGCAAATTATGTACTTTCCCTACTATTCAAATATTTCACATCTTGGATTAAGCCTTAGTCTTCTGGAACAAACTTTGAGAGACTTAACCACCACCCACATACATACCTGGAAATGTTCTGTCTTGCAGCAAGTGCACTGGGTTCTTGTGCAGTGAGAAAATAAGGTAGATTGCTCTGGGGTGCAGTCAGATGTACCATTAGTGGCGACACAGCTCCGTCTTGCTGATGGATTAAATGTGTTCGTCCAGACATCCACATCTGGCAATCGGTCGTCATCCAGGGTCATCCCGGCTTGCTGCGGATCAATGCTGCATTAATTAGACAGCACAGAAAGTCCGGCCCTTTTTTTAAAAAAGCAGCACAAGATCGGCTTTCTCCTGTTTGGACAGCTCACCTTGGAATGTTTACTGCCCCTCCCACCTTTAAAAAAAAAAAAAAGCCCTAGCAGACATGCGCATTGCCAGATCATCCGGGAATCTGAGGTGATGCTTCTGCTTCTCCAATCAACACAGGATCGGAGGGGGGAGGGAACGTTATCCCACTATTCAGAACAGGAATTTTTTTTCAATGTGGAGGATTTTCAGATATCATTGTCACTGCCAATTTCTAGGAAAGTAATTCCTGGCAGTTCCCTGGTTTGAATCTGCAATGTTAATTCCGGAAACTTTCCGCCCTCCCCCCCCTCGCCTTTGAAGCAACGTTTGATTTCCTACCTCCAAACAGTTGGGCGCATGTTCAATGGACCCCCCCCCTCCCAGTAATCACCATCTGATCATGCATGCTCCAAGAAAAGAGCATGATAGTATTGGATGTCTGATCACTCAACAACAGAATGAGTCGCATTCTTGGATTCTCGTCTGAACGGCCCTGCATCGAATCAATATTCAGCGGTTCAAATTTGAGCGCTACACACTCGCTTTTAATGTGACGTGTGACTGCACCCCTGGAGTGAAAATTCTGATATCAGAGGAGGCTGCAGTTTCTGTTTTCTGGGCTTGAAAAAAAGGGACTTTGATCTTTATTAATTCTGGTAAATGGCAGGTTTGATAGACCCCTTGCTTGTTCAGTTATGTGAGGCAGATTTCCCACTGCTAAAACTGCTGTTCCCCTCTCTGACTGAGCAGCCCTCTTGTAGTATGTGTCAATACATGAATTATAACTTTTTGTGTGTCCCACCTTGTTAGAGTGAAGTTAATTGGCTTGTGCTCAGGCCAGAGATTCACTATGGAAAAGCAGAAGTCCCCTTGATGTTTCGTTTTGTAAATGGCACTTGACATGAAGTAAAGATAAATCAAGACTTTTTATTTTATTAAACATGCACTGCTGGGTAGGAATAGGCAGGGGATGAGAAAGCTGAAGTAAATTTTGAAGTATTTACAGCATAGTATATTTTGAACTCACAACAGATATAACAAAAAAGTGCTGTATGAAACAATGGGGACATCATGGGTGTGGCCTAATATGCAAATGAGTTCCTGCTGGGCTTTTTCTGCAAAAGAAGCCCTAGTGGTAACCAATGTTCCCTCTAAGCTGCAGTCTTGTGAGCAAAAATCCTATTTTGTGAGTTACTGACATTAAAGTTGTGAACTACTGGCATTAAAGTTGTGAGCTGCTGTATAAATTAGTGTGCTCCTGAACTAAGAAAAAAATGTGTGAGCAGGAGGCTAAAATTCTGTGAGCTTGCTCACGCTGACTCAGCTTAGAGGGAACATTGGTGGTAACTATGACTGGGCCCAGCCAAATTATGCAAGCTGGGCAGAGGCTGCCAAAGTGAGTTGTGTGGCATCAAGTCATACCAACCAACATATCTGGGCGACTTGTTGCAAATTTCTTGGTAATTGCTGCTGCCTCTGGCCCCGCAGAGTTGTTCCTCCAGGGCAAGAAGGAGGGCAGCAGCGGTGAACTTGTGGGCCAAAATAGCCCTGCAAAGAACCCTCCCCTCTTACGTTTACATACAGAAACTAATTTTTTGAAGGCAGGTAATGGCAAACGACCTCTGCTTAACCACTGGCCTTGAGAATCTACCCAGCTGGTCATTGTTCTGAATGATGGCAACAGCCCAGATGCAAAAATAAACTAAATGCTGTTGATATGGAACTGTGAACTATTATTGGAAATCAGCACTCCAAGGAATAGGTCAGTTCTGTTTCTGAAAGTATTGTTGCAAATACTGAAGTGCTGCCAAAAGTTCAAAAGTAGGAAGCCTTTCAACTTCTTCCCAAACACTGACAAGTCAGTTTTCTTTCTTCTGGCTGTTTTTGAAACCTAGTATCGTTCACCAAAGGACAGACTTTTTGAATTCCTCTTTTGGAAACCTCACTACCCTGGATCTGAATAATTGGTTTGTGCTGCGCTGGATTAGGCTTGCCAGACACAGGCTGGCAACAAAGATCTAAGGGGTGGGGATATGAGGGGACATTGTCAGTGGTGGCATGATGGGAGAAACCTGGAAGTGATATCATGCCTTTCTAGGGATTGCCAGAGACTTGATGGTAAAAGCATAGAGCTTCCAGCAAGTCCTAGAGTGGGCTGACATCACTTCTGGTCTCCCCTGGAAATGACATCACACTGCCACTGATGACTTGTTTTTAATGTTATTTTACTCTCACAAGCCATAGGAACAGTGGTGGGAAATGGGCCATGGGATCTCTGACATTCAATGGGAAAATGGCAGCTCTAACCTGATGAAGGAAACGCAAAACTCCACCTCAGGCTTTTCCTTCATAAAGTCCCAGTCCCTTTTATATGTGACTTAAGTAAATGTTTACAGCTGTTACTCCTGGTGCTTGCCTGCTTTTTTTAGTAAGTGCACTAACACAATGGTCGTTTTCGCACTTAGCGTTTGCTCCCCTTATTCCACGGCGCAATTATGTCCGGCTCATTTTCCTCGTTTTCGCACATGGACTCATTTGCGGAGTCGCTTTCCATGAAGCCCCGGCTCAAATCGTTTTCCCACTGGCGTCGACTTGAGTTCGATGCCCTGTCAATCATTTTTTTTTTAAGCGCAAGTCTGGTTGCGTAAGGACGTAATAACGTAACATCGAGCAGTCACAGCTGTTCCTTCCCCTTCTTTTCGTGGACAAACCGCATCACATGTGCTGCTTCTGCTTATGGATTGGCTGCAGCTGTAGTATCCTCCACAGCCCTTTATGTATTAACAGAAGCATTCACAGTGGAGAATCCTAGCACTAGATTCCCCCCCCCCCCAAATTCTGAAGTTGCGAAATATCGCAATAACGAAGAGAGAGAAATCGAGGGGTTTGTGTGTGTGTGTGTGTGTGTGGCAGCTTCTTCCTTTCCCAGCCTCACTCCCTCCCGGGTGGCGAAGCTGGGATTTCCTCCGCGCTCTTCCCCCTCCCCGGCTGGCGCTTGCAACGGGGACCTGACTGATTTCTGCCGCCAGAGCTCCCCCCCCGCCCCATTCTCTCCTTCCCCTTCTGTGGCGCGTGTGAAGAGCGAGCTCGCGTCTATTTTCTAACCGAGCGGAATGTAGCCAGGGAGAAGAATGCAGGACTCCAACTTCCCATTTTATACATGGCGATTTTGTGCAGGTCCAGAAATCCTGGTGGCACAGCTGAGGGAGGCATTGCCTTTTTAAAACACACACACATGAACGCTTTGGCCCGCGCCGGCACTAGATTCCCCCCCCCCCCAACAATGTATAATGTAGTTGCGAGATAACACAACAGCGAAATAACGCAACTAAAGTCAATAATAATAAAAAGAATTCTAACAAAACCAATTGAAGTGGCAATTGAGGCTATTCCAGGAGGGTTTTTTTTTCTATTTGTTAATTTCGAAATATCGCTATTATGCAAGAAATATGAAGTTTAAAAAAAAATGGCCATGCGGGCACTTTTGGGAAGCGCCGCGAACGGCTGATGATTGGCCAAGGGGGTGGATGGGGTGGGAGGACGGAAAGGGAGAGGGTGACGCCCACAAAGCAGTCGATCCGGCGTGGATGGATTTCCCACAGCAAACTCCGAGGAGTGGATCCGGTGTGGATCCGGAGGTTTTCAAAAACTCCGGAAGCATGTTGAAAAACATACTCCGGCGTGAAACCCCTGAAGCGCTGGAGCAAACCGCAGCGCCGGAGCAACAGGTGCGAAAACCAGAAAAAGATCCGGAGGTAAATGGGGTGCTACGCCGGAGTAAACGCTAGTGCGAAAACGCTCAATCAGTTTTGAAGCTAGGGGAGGTGGGGAACAATCCCTTCCCCTCCAGACAAAAGAGAAATTTTAGGATAAACCAGCCTTGTTTCATCTACATCAGTTTCAAGGTTTTCTTCTAAGTCCAGTTCAAAGTGCTGGTTTGACCTTTAAAGCCTTATATATTTAGGGCGTTTTCGCACTTACCTTAATAGGCAGCGACGCCTCACTTCACCGCGCAGGGTCTGCACGGCTTTCGCACTAAGTGCTGCGGAGCGCCTGGAAAAGCCGCAAAGTTCCGCGGCTTTTGCGGCACAAATGTAAACCGCCAAAAACCAGTTCACATTTGTGCCGCAAAAGCTGTGGGACTTTGCGGCTTTTCCAGGTGCTCCGCAGCACTTAGTGCGAAAACCGTGCAGACCCTGCGCGGTGAAGCGGGGCGTCGCTGCTGATTAAGGTAAGTGCGAAAACGCCCTTAGTTTGCTACAGCATTCCTTATGGACCAGCTACTTCCATATTAATCCAGCTAACTATTGTGGTCATTGTTAAATACTGGGTTCAATTGGAGGACGGATGCCAGGCATAATGATCAGCTCTGTTTATTAGTGATTTCAGCTAATATACACATGCAGGTCTCAGCCTAGTTATATACACTTAATCTCCTACTACTCCCCAAACTATTTGGAGGGTTTGGAACCAGCAGCATAGATTCAATGAGAGGTGTTGCTCATAGAATGAGTAGGACCGGGTCCCCACTAGCGAATAAATGTCTATGAAATTGGAGGAGAAAAGCACAGTGATGTGCGGTGCAACTCATGACTGAGGAAGGCATGGCCGAAACCGGTCTCCTATTATTCCTTCTCTGAGGATTTTTTTCCATGGGAAACAGTACTCTAGTACTGGAGTCTGGACTGTATCAAAGAATTTTGTACACTGGGACTTTTTGTATTCTTTATGTAATTTTGTTGCATTGTGTCTTTAAATAATATTTCTTTAAGAACCTTGTATGTGCTACTCGGATACATTATAATTTTTTTCCCACCTGGAGATTGGCAACCCTAGCCACTACAGCAAAGCATTAAGTGACAAGTGATAACTGTCATCTTCGGCGGTCTTGCTTCAGATGGGGTGATTACAGACAGCAGGCTCAGGGTGTTAGGCACAAACCCTCCTCCTCCATCTTCTTACGGACTGACTTAACTCTGGCCTAGTGTCAGAAATGCAGTACTCTTATTGATGTGATGCAGTACTCTTATTGATGTGTAAATCCAGACAAAATGCTTCTATGGACATTCAGTGATAAGCAGAGAATATTGGGTCCAAATCTAGATGGGCATTAATAACAAATATCCACTTGCCTACTGTCTATAGGCAGTTCACCCTGTATGGTTCTGAGCATTTGACAACTGTGCCAGCTTCAATATGGACATTTCACTCTGTTGGCCAAGCAGCAAACACTTCAGCTTGGCTAAGAGATCTCCCTGCTTGTTCCTACCAGTGCTGTAACTGCATTCCTCCTGCATAAAAGGACTCTATCAGGCTTCCACAAGGAGCTGCCAGGCCATGCAGAACTGCACTCTTGTCCAAGGAAGACAGCCTTAACAGCAGCCATGAGAGAGATCCTGACTCCATCTTGTTCCTGGAAACAAAAGGATTAGCCCATAGAAATAACTGATGCTGACAATCAAGCCCCTCCTGCAGGAGAGCCCCATTGTGGTAGCTAAGGTGTTAGTAGATTAACAATGTGGCTCTAAATTGACCCACTGTCTTTTCTTAGTTTAGGGTAGTTTGTCAATAGGTAAAACCCATAAAGTACTTGCTAATCCTTTCATTCCATGCCCTGTCCAATAGTTACAACTGGGAGCATCTCCCTGTCCAATTCTTACCTGGAAATCCAATCAGGTAACCAGAGCCAGGTATGCTCATTGGCTTGAGGTGGGCATCCAGTCAGGTACCCAGAATAGACTAGACACTGCCCACCAACAAGCCAGCCCCTTTTTTGAGAGGACCTTTTCTTTTCCAAGGGTCTTCTTGATCATAGCACCAAAACTGTGGAATTCCCTTCCAAAGGAGAACCATCTGTCTCCCTCGTTATTGTCTGTGTTCCCTTATTGACCCCAAACTATTCACATTTTTAACAAAACACATTCCTGACATTATGTTGCATATGTCTACAGGATGCATTGGAGTTATTATCTCATGCTGTAGGCTGTTACATTTTTTTTTAAATGTTAATCTAGTTTTTCAGTCCACTCCCAAATTTTCTCTGAGAAAAACATTGCTGTGGCCTATCAACTTCCTAAATCTAGTAACCAAAGAGTGCCCTGATGAATCTAAAAATAAAATGGGGGTTTCCCAAACCAGCTGATCCTTGGTCAGGGGTGAGATGGGAACTCCCTGGTGCTGAGCTGAGTCCTTAGTTACTTTTATAGCAATTGAACAAAAGGTGTGGGGGGGTGGGAGGCCTAACACTTCCTGACCCCATTCTTAGGAAAAACAGAGCCCGCAGTAATGGCAGATGAGCCAGCCAGACTGCCTCTTAGTATTAATACTGTTGGAAATGAAAGTGCTGTCCTCTGTCT
Organism: Heteronotia binoei; assembly: GCF_032191835.1. Taxonomy (NCBI): domain Eukaryota; kingdom Metazoa; phylum Chordata; class Lepidosauria; order Squamata; family Gekkonidae; genus Heteronotia; species Heteronotia binoei. Next base: position 63,634,114 of record NC_083234.1, read on the forward strand.
CAGCTTGCCCCCCCAGTCGGAATGAAGAGGCTGACACAATATGTTGGATAAACCGGGCCGCTTTATTAAAGATAACTTAATCAACTAGAACGGCAAGGGGTATAGGCCTAACAGGACAAGCCTGGGGTCAATCACAGGACCCCGCCTTGTCCTTAGAGGGCGAGCCATCCTGCCCCCAGCACGAGCCCAATATTCTGGCTGGTGCTGAGCAGCCAGGCCCAAACTCCACCTCCATCTAGGCCAGCATCAATCCCTCTGGAAAGATCTGCCCAGTGAGGCTTTGCCGTGATCTGCACTCCCAGCGTTGAGCCATACAGCCCATCTGCAGTTCATACAGACCACCTGCACCTACTGGTGCAGGGCCATAGGTGCTCCCCTGAACAAACACTGTAGCCCATACCTCATCCTGCCCAGCGACCAAACTAATACACTCCTCCCAAACATCCTAACATTATCAGGCAGTACAAGGTAGGCGAAAAACAAATTAACATGGGCCAATTCTGTGAAAATGAAAAAAAATCCTACCTGGCCCCTAATAAGACGATGGGTAATAACCTGTACAGCCACATGGTGGGTGGGTGGGCTGAGAGCCATGAAACAAACTGCAAAGTGTTGGGCGGGTCCGGGGCCTTTATAGCCCCAACTCCATGCCCAACGAGTGTTCCTGAATGCTGGGGGGCAGCCTTCCCTCCTTCTGGGAGGGCAACAGCGGCCCCCAGCCTCTAGCCAGCATTGCCAGCCTGGCTGGAAAGGGGCCGATCTTCCAGACTTTGTGGTAACAGAGAGTAGATAGATAGATAGTCACACTGACCTTTCCTTCCTGTGCTTACTCTTCTGCCACTGTCCCCTTTGAAATGTAGAGTGTGTTTTCAGGGACAACTTCCTTCCTTCCGTTCACTCTCTCACATGAAGCTCTCCCTTCTCCCTGCACACGCCAAGAGGGACAACATGTTGTCCTCTCTTGGCACCATGAGGCAGATGGTCCTCTTGCCATCTGCTTCCATCCTTAGCTAGTAAGTTAGTACTGTATCTTGTCTCTACTCATTCCTATCCAAAGGTGTATTTCTGAAATAAAGAGAGAAGTATTTCTCTTTTAAACTTGCAACATGGCTCTGGTTAGCTCTGTAAACTGAGTAACCTGATTAAGTAACATTTGTAGCTTTGTTTAAGCACTCTGCTAATTAGTGGGGAACTGGAGTAACTATACTGGTTAATCCCAACAATAACTGCCTAACAGCACTTTCACACATGATAAATAATGTCATTTCAATCCACTTCAGCAACTGTTTGCAAATGGATTTTGCCATTTCCCATAGTGAAATCCAGTTGCAAAGTGCCCTGAAAGTCGATTGAAAGTGTGTCATTTAGTGTGTGTGAAAGCATCCTATGTTTGTTGTCTGCAGATCGTTCATTCATTAGAATCCAGATTAACCCAGTTTATGGTGCTTTGAGTCTTCATTCCAGATTTCAGAGGCAAATATACCAATGTTTTCTATACTCCCTACTAAGTTCATAATGAGAGCCTTATCCCAATCTTGTGGTTGTTTGCCAGGAAAACAACATTTACCATCCCAAACAGTAAGATTTACTTCTGAGTAATTTTGCATAGATTCATATCAGGATATAATCACTAGCACATTTACCTGGGTGTAAACCCCTTTGAATGACTTATTTCTGAATAAACATGCATTGGCAGCTGTTGGCATTAGATGGTGATACAACTTGCACTTGACTTGGAATTAAATCGCATTGAACTTGGCAAGATTTACTTCCAATTAAACATGCATGGTAACAGAAAGTAAACATGAAATCCTTAAGATCGGCATGCCCAAATTTGGAATAAACCAGAGCCCAAAAGCATTTTTAACAACTCTGGTTCCTCCTCAGAGACAATTTAGCTACAAATACTTGAATATAGACCAGACATTCCATATGTCTGAGCCTCAAGGCATGTCCTGACTACAAACCAAAGCAGATTTGGAAGTGAAATTGCCAGTTAGTTCATTTGCAAGTAGCTATTGAAAGTTCACCCTGCATTAAAATGGGCACATCCAATGGATCTCCATACTACCAGAGGATTCAGTTCATACTGAAGTTGTTGCCATTGCCAAGGGGATATTCTGAATCAACCCAGTTTGCTTTGAGACAATTTTTAATCCTCCATGGCTGCTAGGGTTGCCAGCCTCCAGGTGGCGGCTGGAGATCTCCCACCGTTACAACTGATCTCCAGGTGACAAAGATGTTCACCTAGAAATGGCCCCTTTGGAAATTAGAACCTATGGCATTATATCCTCGACCCCACCCTCCTCAGGCTCCACCCCCCACAATTTCCAGATATTTCCCAGCCCGGAGCTGGCAACCCTAAAGGCTGCCCAAGCAACCACTTATTTACCAGTCTGATATAGGCTGATTTGTGGATAGCATAACTGCCACCCTTTCACAAATTAAAAAGGATGCACATGTAACATCCCAGCTAATTTTTGTGGCTTCTGTGCAGTCCCACATTGGGACCGTGCATGTTCAGGCCAATCATGGAAATGTTGCCCTGTGTGAAGAATGAGTGGGAGAATCTGACAATGGAACTTTCTTGGGATTTGAATGGTGTTTAGCAGGGCTTTTTGGGTAGAAAAAGCCCAGCAGGAACTCATTTGCGTATTAGGACACACCTCCTGATGCCAAGCCAGCTGGAACTGGCATTCCTGTGCATTCCTGCTCCAAAAAGCCCTGGTGCTTAGACGAGTGAGTTTCTGGCACTGATAAGGTCTTCTTCCATGAACCAGGAGGCCCTCTTATTGTGTACTGTGGGTGTAAACTGTTTACAAGGAGCACAAGTACCCATGTTATGAGTTTTTCCTGGGCAGAAGAGACACAAGCTATGACCATCACAAACACACGTGTGCGCACATTCTTGTGATAATGAGAGTGTTTCTGCTTTTTGCTATATTTATTTTTTTCTGATTTTTGCTATATTTATTCAAGCAAATGGCCCCAATTTCTTTTTATATTGGTTTATATTTATTGTCTGTGGATCTCAGTCTCTGCTTTTTCACAGTTCATTTTATAGATCTATTTGTATTGAGTATGCATGATGTATGGTTTTCAACACTCTGAGCAATTTGTATGGTATTAAAGTACATAATATTGATTTATTAAACTATATAATACTGATTTATTTATTAAATGAAAATTAAAATCTGTACTTTTTTCCACATACGTTTTTATTGATATAATAGTTATACAGATACAAAGGAGAAATAAAATATATTATTTTTATTGGAGGGAGGGATCAGTGAGTGGAAACAAAATAACAGACATTGGCTACAATCACACATGCCAAATCTGCTTTCAGTGCCCTTTCCAACTGGATTTTACTGTGTGAACTGGCAGAACCCCAGTTTGAAAATGCATTGAAAGTGGATTGAAACTGAATTATTTAGCATGTGTGATTGCAGCCATACAGAACCATGGGCTTGAGGGGCATTAAGTCAGAGACAAGATCAAAATGAGGATTTTCAGATGAAGAGAGCAGGGGAGAGAAATTCTAAATGATCAGTTTTCCTTTTAGTGGTCTGTTTTTTGCCGATTTAGGTTAAAGACAACCTAAAAAGTTGTAATAGTATTGAATTTCATGAACAAGCTGTTTAGATTTGAACACCCAGGTTTCTGACATCGGTTCTTCCCATTAAAGACAAAAGTACACTCTTCTGTATTCCTCCAATCCTACTAACAAAATTAGATAAAATTATTACTGTAAACATTGATGTCTGATTTGGGGTCAGTTACGTAGACAAAATGGGGTGCAGCTCATGGCTCTGTTTTGCCTTCCCCACTTCAAGCCTCTGGTGACAGTGGTGGGCTCAGGAGGGGAAAGCACCGCTTTTCGTGGAACAGATCCACAGGATCTAACCCATAGTACCATTGTAAGCAGGGTGGTTTTTTTGAGCGGGAATGCACAGGAGTGCAGTTCTGGCTGGCTTGGCATCAGGGTGTGTGGTCTAATATGCAAATGAGTTCTTGCTGGGCTTTTTCTACCCCAAAAAACCCGGATGGTAAGCCTAATTGCACCATTCCAAGTCCATTTTAGTCAATACAGCTAGAAAAATATAATTGCTTAGAATGGCATTGTCAGCGTGTAAATGTGTGTGGTAGTGGTAAAGCTGTGGTACTGCAGTCGGAGCCCTCTGCTCACGACCTGAGTTCGATCCCAGCGAAAGCTGGGTTCAGGTAGCCGACTCCAGGTTGACTCAGCCTTCCATTCTTCTGAGGTCGGTAAAATGAGTACCCAGCTTGCTGGGGGGAAAGTGTAGATGACTGGGGAAGGCAATGGCAAACCACCCTGTAAAAAGTCTGCTGTGAAAACGTTGTGAAAGCAACGTCACCCCAGAGTCGAAAATGACTGGTGCTTGCACAGGGGACTACCTTTACCTTTTACTTTATAAAAATGCCACAAAACCAGGGCTTTTTGGGTAGCAGGAACTCCTTTGCATATTAGGCCACATACCCCTGATACAGCCAATCCTCCAAGAGCTTACAGTAGGTCCTGTAACAACAGCCCTGTAAGCTCTTTGAGGTTTGGTTACATAAGAAGGGTGTGGCCTATTATGCAAAGGAGTTCCTGCTACAAAAAAAACCCTGCATAAAACCAATTAAATCTGAAATTCCCACACCAAAAAACAGATTAAGCGAAAAGGATTCCAACAAAAGCACACAAAGTAGAGCTGGGCTTGGGGGGGATAAGAGGAGGAAATGGCATCACACAATGGATGGAATCAGATGGGCAGGTTGCCAAAGCAGGATCTCAGCTTTAAAAAGCTGCCTTGCGTTTACATCAGGAGTGCCTCCTGAGATGAATTCGGGAGAACCATTGTTTTTTGTATCACTTTCTCCTGCCTTCTGCTTGTGCTTAGCACATATCTCTTTGTAACTGTTAAAGTGTATTTCTGCCTAGTCTCAGAGACAGTCAAGGTCAAGGGCTTGTCTACTGGTGCACCTGTGAGGAGGCTTGGGAATGAGTTTTGGTGGGACAGGATGCTTGCTTGGTGCCTTTGTATTTGAGCACATAATGGCTACTGGGGAAAGGTATAAAACTGAGGAAGTGCGGGTCATCAGCAGTTTTTGCAAGCCCCCCCCCCCCCCCCAGGACCACCGACTGCGTCATTGAGCTCATTGAGGGAGAGAGGTTGCCCCACTTTGTGTCGATTAGATAGTAGTTGCTAAGTCAGCATCAGAGCACCACGGGCCCATGGTTGGTTGTCCACATCATGAACATGCTGCAACCACAGACCTGTGGCTGCATTGGGTTCCCCCCCCCACCAAAAAAAAATCCCACTGCACATGCACAGAAGCAGACAAGTACACAAGTCTTGGCCTGTTCTATGGAGTTGCTGAAGCACATGTTGGAGTGGGGTTTGGGGGGAGAAAGGATGTGCTGGAAGCAGAGTTGAGCGATCACACCACTCATGCGTTTCCATGACGCACTGAGGAGATCAGATGGCAGGAAACTTGCCATGGATGTGCTTTGCAGGGAAGCCACTGGAAGTTGCTGTCGGCTATTCAATCTGTGTGGGAGTCATTTTCAGCATGAGGTAAGGACAAGTGGGGCACCAGAGCCAGATGTGCATGCGTGATCATGCCCATTTAATCCAATCTGATGAGCTCTTAGGGTGCTTCAGGAGGCATATCAGGTTCAAGGAGCTGAGACCCCTTTACAATGGAAAAAGGAGTAAGTTAGTTTGTACAAACTTGTGAGCAGGGCTTTTTTTGTAGCAGGAACTTTTTTGCATATTAGGCCACTCCTCCCTCATGGAGCCAATCCTCCAAGAACTTACAGTAGACCCTGTAATAAGAGCCCTGTAAGCTCTTGGAAGATTGGTTACATCAGGGGTGTGTGGCCTAATATGCAAAGGAGTTCCTGCTACAAAAAAAGCCCTGCTTTTGAGAACTTACAGAATTCAGGAAGGCTGCATGGCGGGAGCATGCTCAAATAGTTTACCCACCACCTGAAGCCATCAACTCATTACCCGTATGAATTACCTCTCAAAGGAACCGAGCCACCCTCCAACAAAGGTTTTATATATTTTATATATTCAAGAGACTTACCTGGTATGCAGAAAAATATGTATTCTGAACTGGGGGAAAAAAGGAGAGAGAAAGCAACCCACACACACACACTGACCTCCCAATGTACACAGCTCATGAGTCATGGGATTTTGGACAACTCAGAAAAAGATAAGGAAATTAATCAGCAGAGCCCAAAAAAGCTTGAAGAATCCTGTGGGGAAATTTGGGTAGGTGGAGAGACAATTCTCAAACAATACTTCCCACCTCAGGATTCCTCATGGGTTGGCAAGCAGCTTGTTTCCTCTAAGAGCAAACTTCACAGTCAAGTATGTGTCAGGGAGGCAGTGAAGGCAACCTGCTTGCAGGGAAGATTGGTTTTCTGTCTATTTGGGGGACTCCATAGACAAGCAGGATTTTTTTTTTATGACCCCCAACTATTTTTTTTTTTAAAGACCTTATGTGACCTAGCATGGCCATTACTGTCAGAATGCTGGGAATTGGTTAAAGGAAGAAAACAAGAGGTTGATGGAGAAACTGCCTGATCAAGGGCCCAAGTGCTCATAGTGGAGTGGATCTAGGGTTGTCAGTCCCCCGTTGGATCCCCTGGTTTGGAGGTCCTCCCCCTGCTTCAGGATTATCAGAAAGCGGGGTGGGGGCAGGCATTTGAATGTCTGCCAGGCACTCCATTATACCCTATGGAGATTGATCCCCATAACGTATAATGGAGAATTGATCTGTGATTATCTGGGGCTCGGGGGGGGGGCTGTTTTTTGAGATAGATGCAACCAACTTTCAGCATGGCAACTGGTGCCTCTCCTCAACGCCCCCCCTCCAAATTTCAAAAAGATTGGACCAGGGGGTCCAATTCTATGAACACCAAAAGAAGATACCCCCATCCTCCATAATTTTCAATGAAGGGAAGGTATTTTAAAGGAGCACAGCCTCTTTAAATGTGATGGCCAGAACTCCTTTCAGAGTTCAATCATACTTGTCACAACAACCTTGCTCCTGGTTCCACTCCCCAAAGTCCCTAGATATTTCCTGAGTTGAACCTGGCAACCCTAGGTGGATGCTACCCCTATGCTCCCACTCCATTGAGCAAAGTTTGAGCTCTTCTTCCAGCCTACAGAGTTTTTCTCCAACTTAAATTGCCCCCAAAAGTCCAATACAACCATGTTTAACTTCAGAAGAGGTAACTTCTCTCAAATGAGGGGGCTTGTGAAGAAGAAATTGATTAAATGAAGTACTTCTTTACCCAAAGAATAGCTAACACATGGAATTCACTACTTCAGCAAGTGGTGGCAGCTACAAAGATAGACAGCTTACAGAGGGGATTGAATAAACACATGGAGCAGAGGCCCATCAGTGGCTGTTAGCCACATCTAGATTCTCAATGGAACACTCTGCCTTGGGCAATGATGCTCCGTATTCTTGGTGCTTGGGGGACAACAGTGGAAGGCCTTCTGGAGGCCTGGCCCCACTGGTGTACCTTCTGATGGCATCTGGTTTTTGGCCACTCTGACACAGATTGTTGGACTGGATGGGCTATTGGCCTAATCCAACATGGCTTCTCTTATGTTCTTCAGCTGTTTTTCCTCCTACAGGGGACCCATTCAAGTTGGTGGTGGGCTCTGGAGGCTGGCTCTTTGGAAGTTGGTTGGATTCACTCCAGTATCCTGTAGTGAGATTTGTGGTTTGGGTTGGGGAAACGTTTTCCAATCATTTATTTTCTCTCTGGTGATTCCTCACGGACGTCCAGTTTGTTTCTAAGGAAAACTCAAATGCTTGCATTGATCAAGGTTGGAAAACAAGCATAGATTTTCCTCACCCCTATGCATGCTAAATTGTCTTAGTGAAATGAGAAAGACCGCTTTATCACCAATTATGGCTGTTGGGAAAGGTTGCTGAGATTACTGTATCTTCTGGTATTTCTTTGACTTTTACATAGTAATAATCCAGCTTGAACCTTTTGCATGTCATGAAAGTTTGACTCCACTGTTTCTATTTTTTTCATTATCTCAATGCATTTAGACACCTGCCAACTTTTGTCCAGCCACTTAGGTATGGCTGATAATCACCTGTTCACTGAAAAAAAAAAAACTATACAAAAGCAATCTGGATGTGACTGCATATACAGTTGTATCAAGATTCATTTTTTGAGTGTTCTACAAACATTCAGAAGAGAACATTCATGGTGGTAAAATGCAATAATAATAAACTTTATGCATCTGGTGGTGTAAACTCCAGTCACTTATAGGGCTGCCAATCCTCAGGTGGGGGCAAGGCATCCCCAGTTTGGAGGCTCTTCCTCAGCTTCAGGGTCATCAGAAAGTTGGGGGGGGGGGGTGGAAATGTCTGCTGGGCACTCATTATTCCCTATGGAGACTAATTTTCATAGGGTATAACGGAGAATTGATCCATGAGAACTTGGGGCTCTGGGGAACTGTTTTTTGAGGTAGAGGCACTAAATTTTCAGCATAGCATTCAATGCCTCTCTTCAAAACACCCACCAAATTTTAAAAAGGGAGTCCAATTCTATGAGCCCCAGAATAAGGTGCCCCTATCCATTATTTCCAATGGAGGGAAGGCATTTAAAAGGCGTGCAGTCCCTTTAAATGCGATGGCCAGAACTCCCTTTGGAGTTCAATTATGCTTGTCACAACCTTGCTCCTTGCTCCACCCCTATGTCTCCTGGCTCCACCCTCAAAGTTTCCTGGCTCCACCCCCAAAGTCCCCAAGTATTTCTTGAATTGGACATGTGTGATATAGTGGTTAAAGGGTCAGACTAGAATCTGGAAAAACCCAGGCTTGAATCCCCACTCTGCTGTGTAAGCTTGCTGGGTGACCTTGGATCAGTCAAACATTCTCAGCCTCTCACAGTGTTGTTATGAGGATAAAATGGAGGCCAGGAGAATAATGTAAGCTGCTTTTGAGTCCCTACTGGGGAGAAAGGTCATATAGTAAAGTACCCAAATAAATTCTGGTTGCTGTCATAATAAATTGGATGGAAGATACCTGTAGATTAACTTTAAAAACTGGTCTCTACTATTTTTATAATAATCATTCAATACCAACTTTCACAAGTCTGCAGGGATACTTCCTGTTCATCTTTGTGACTTTGGAGCAATCTCACATGAAACTGGGAATGTCTGCAGGCCTGCTGTGGGGGTATAGAGCTTAAAAGCTTTCCTAATACTTTCCATAGCCCTGAAGCAGTCCCCCTCCAGATAGAGTTCCAAAGCCCGAAATCCAAGAGGCAGGTATCCTGACTGCACAAGGCCAAACCCAGGGGCGTCAAACATGTGGCCTAGGGACCGAATCAGGCCCCCGAAGGGCTCCTATCTGGCTAGGGGTCCCAACCCCCCCGCTCTAGCGGGGGACCCCAGGTTTCCGAGCCTCTTCCCCCGCTCCCCCAAAAAACGGAAGCGGGGGGAGAAGCAGCGTCCTCCTGCTGCTGCTGGCGGCGTCGGGGAGGATGCTGGGGGTGAACAGCATCACCAGCGGGGGTTGAGGGGGCGAGGCCGCCGCGCCGCTGCACTGCACGCCCAAGCGCTTGCATCCGAGCAGCGCCCCCTGGGCATGCAGCCAGCAATGCGCCCTCACCCTGCGCGCCCCTGCTCGGCTCACCCGCTACGGAGGCTCCAGCTCCGCTCCCGACCGCTCAGGCTCCAGCGCGGAATGCGGCCCAGCCAGGTGACAAAGGCAGGCGATTGGGCCCCCGCTCGGCCCCGCCCACGGCCGCCTCTTCCTCCTCCTTTTCGCGCCTTCCCCGCCGGCTCGTGCCAAGTTCCCTTGTGCGCTGCCGTGCCAAGTGCACCCTTTGCGCGCTGCCCGGGGCGAGCCCCGCGTGTGCCCGGTCCGGAGCAGGTAAGACCAGCTGGGCTTTCCGGGGAGAAGGAGGACATCGGGCCTGGCTGGAGGCGGCCGCCAGCTAGTGATAGGTCTGCCCGGGCCACGTGGGGGGTGGACTGGGGCTGGGCGCCTGGCGCGTAAACAGAGCCTCGGGCAGAGGAAGAGGAGGAGGTGGCTGCAGGCTGCTGTCTCCATGCGGGGTTGCCAAGTCCCACTCAAGAAATATCAGGGGATTTGGGGTGGGGGGAGCCAGGAGCAAGGGTGTGGCAAGCACCATTAAACTCCCAAGGGAGTCCTGGTGCTCACATCTGCACGGACCTCAACGCCTTGGAAATGCCTTCCCTCCATTGGAAAGAAGGAAGCAGATAGGCGTGCGGAGAAGAGGCAGCAGCGCTCGCCACGCTCCCCGGCGCCGTTTCCCCCTCCCCCCTAGCTCCACCCCAGTGTCTCCTGGCTCCACCCCCAAAGTCTCCTGGCTCCACCCCCAAAGTCCCCAGATATTTCTCGGGTTGGACTTGGCAACCCTATATCTGGCCTCCGAGCAACTGGTTGTTGTCTGCTTCCTTCCCCCTCTCTCTTGCTTCCTTCTGCATCACAACTTGCTTTGCCAGGCTTTCTCAATCACACAGGAGCTACAGAGCAAAGTCTCTATTTTCTCTCCATTGAGTGAGGCTCCTCCCTTGGGGAGGAATGGCAGGGGGGAGGGATTGCTTGCTTTGCCAGACTCTCTCAATCACACAGCAGGGCTACTGAGTCAAGCCTCTCTTCCTTCTATTGGCTGAGGCTCCTCCCGCTCCTGGTCCCCTGGGGAAGGAAGGAAACAGCCAGAGCTTCCTTTGCCCAGTTCCCTGGATCGCACGGGACAGATACAAAGAAAGCACTTTTAAGACCAATGAGTGCTAATGTTCTAAGCATGTTTTTTAAAAAGTTTTTTAAAAAAATCTTTAATTGTATTTGTATCCTTTATTAAGTTTATATCTCTGCTACCTGGCATTACATTTTAAGATGCATATGGCCTGGCCCAACAAGGTCTCATTTATTTTAGATCCGGCCCTCATAACAAATGAGCTTGACAATCCTGGCCTAACCTACAGTCAAAAGGATGGCAGGAGGGAAGGCCCAAAGTCCAAAGTAGAATGCTTGCTTTATGCTAGAGTGCTGGCAGTTGGCCTGATCCTGTTTGGTCTGATCCATGTGACTAGATACCTCTGCAGCCGGCATGTGCTCACACTCAAGCAACTCAAATATTGTGCAGAGGGTTGATCTAGATGACCCTAGAGCTCCCTTCCAACTCTTGGATTCTATGAACTCAGCCATGCTCAGGGTTCTGTATACTAATGAGATGGAACGTGCATGCAAAAATCTCTGGAAAATCCCAGACTCATTATCTCACTTGCATACGTGCCTGGCTTTATCACATCACTTACCTCTCCTGAACTTGCACGTCATTGTGACATTAATTTCCCAGAGAGGAACCATCAGTATTTGGAGGAAACAAAAGCCCAAGCCAAAATTCGAAAGGCTAATGAACAGCTAAATGAGACCAGTTTCTTGTCAGGCATCTGAGGAGAATTTTTCATTTAGAGAAATATTTTGTGAGAAGAATTTGGTGAGAAGGAAGTTCATCTAACCAATGCGTTTTCATTTTCTCATCTGTGATTTCTGCTGCTGAATTTTGTCCAGAAGGTTGTTGCCTTGTGGTGAGTGTTTGCTAGTCCCCAGGTAGGTTAAGCAACCCAAGAGCACCACAGAACGAAGTAGAAACACTGAAATCACTGTGGAAAATTAACGTAATACATGCACCATACAAAATCTATAGTATTGGAATCATTTTTTAAAGTTTTTTTTTAAAAAATGCAATATTAAAATAGAAAACTGCAATAAAGTATTAGCAAACTCTTGAGCAGTTCAACATTTCCTACAAACTTCACAGTTCAGACTTCTGAAGCGTCACAAAATATTCAAGGCCAATCCACCAGCTCCTGCAGAGAGGATTTAAAGTGCTAGTGCTTGGAATTGACTCCGTTTTGCATCGTTGGTTCATAAACACATTTCACTGTATTTCAAAGGTGTAATTTACAACTTGCCATTTTCCAAAGACATAATTTCAATCCACAGCCTCTGATGGGAACGCTTCTGCCTGTGGTGCAGTTTCCAGTCTGCCCTTTCACGAAGAGGCATTTCCCCATGTTGACATTCAATTGATCATTCACCAAAGCACTGGACATGGAGAGTTCTCTAAAGTTGGAGAACGTTTCTCCATGTCTAGTGCTTTTGTGAACTATGCAAAATGGAATCAAATTCAAGCATTAGCACTTTAAATCCCCCTGCAGGAGCAGGTGGCTTGGCCTTGAATATTTCGTGAAGCTTCAGAAGTTTGTTTGCCGGAAATGTTGAACTGCTCAAGAGTTCGCTAAGACTTCATTGCATTTTTCTATTTTGATATTGCATTTAAAAAAAAAAAACTTTTAAAAGTGATCCCAATATTGTAGTTTTTGTATAGTGCATGTATTTCATTAATTTTCCACAGTGATTTTGGTGTTTCTAGTCCCCAAGTCGGAGCAGGGGCCCACTTGATTTCACAGGCGCTTGCCCACTGCTGGCCAGTTGGTTGGCAGGGGAAGCCCCGCCCCCACAGTCATGACCCCATGTCCCCAATCTGATGGTGTCATATGGTGATGCTCTGGTTTGGGTGCAAAACTCTATGGTTTGAGCCCAGTTTTATCATAGAGGTTGCCCCAAAACCAGAGTGTTCCCACACCACACCCCTGGCATGATGTCACTTTTTTGTGATGTCATCGTGTTGAGGACCTCACACATGGTGGCATCGCCCACCCCCACTCCTGGAAACCTCCCTCCCACACCCTACCAGTGCAAGGTAAGGACCTGGCAGCCTTAGCGATGGCCCTCTTTTAAAATGTACTACATGTGGTGTCAAGGTGGCACAATCAGACAAACACTCCCTGTTCCTGTTATGTCTGGGTGAACCCCATAATGTCAGTGCTTGCAAGGCTTCCAAACTGTTTATCCTAAAGGCCTAGCATGCAAACCATCTACTTGTGCTTTGTATGCATACAAGTGGAGGATGCTGGCCCTTTGGGATATTGCCACACACTTCTTAGCTAGCTGATTTTCCCCCTACCTGCTGGAACTTAAAGATAGCTGTTGATCAGTATCATCTATAAAGGTGCACCTACAATGGGACTGAGGGAGCTTTCCCCCCAATATTACTTTACATAACCAGTTCTTACAAGAGCCCCTTGGCAGAGCGGTAAGTTGCAGCATTGCAGTCCAAGCTCTGCTCACGACCTGAGTTCGATCCTGGCAGAAGCTGGGTTCAGGTAGCCGGCTCAAGGTTGACTCAGCCTTCCATCCTCCTGAGGTCGGTAAAATGAGTACCCAGCTTGCTGGAGGGAAAGTGTAGATGACTGAGGAAGGCAATGGCAAACCACCCCATTAAAAAGTCTGCCGTGAAAACATTGTGATGCGATGTCACCCCAGGGTTGGAAACAACTGGTGCTTGCACAGGGGACATTGTTGTCGTCCCTCTTTTCCCCATTGTAGCCACTTTCCACGGATCTCTCACTCTAGCCTCTGCGGCAGCAAGGGAAGGACTGAGGAAAGGAGTACTCCTCCTAGGTAATGTGTTGGTTTAGGCAGGAAGAGCCAGCTTGAGCCAAGAGAAGAAGGAACTCTCCTAGTGCTATGGAAAGTGCTAGAATAATAGCTTTTAAGCTCTATATAGCAAGCCTGCATATGTGGTCCCGTGTGTGCCTGCACAGGCAACCACTTGGTGAAAATTCAGCCCCATTTTCCTGATTGTCTTGGTATGTTACATAAATCAGATGTTGTAGCTTTCTCTTGCACAAAGGTGTTCAATCAATAATTTATTATGGGGGTCATGGATCAGTAGTATAAAGCATACATTAGCATAGTGGTTATAAGGATAAACACACACACAATCTTCTATCAAGAGACATAAAAAGCAAATATGTGACACTAAAGCAACGCTGTACCTCTGTAGACTCTGGCAGCTGCATAGATTTTGGCACCTCTGTACAAGGTTCCAGAATTCAGATTCTCCAAGAAGAAAGGAGATATAGCATTCCTCTGCTCTTCCTAGGATTTAGGGGCACATCCCTTAATGGTGATACAGTTGTGCACATTTAGGGCTTTTTTTGTAGCAGGAACTTCTTTGCACGTTAGGCCACACACCCCTGATGTAGCCAATCCTCCAAGACCTTACAGTAGGTCCTGTAATGAGCCCTGTAAGCTCTTGAAGGATTGGCTACATAAGGGTGTGGCCTAATATGCAAAGGAGTTCCTGCTGCAAAAATCCTCGTGCACATTGATAGCCACTTTGGTGTAGTGGTTAAATGTGTGGACTCTGAGATGGGAGAACCAGGTTTCATTCCCCACTCCTTCACATGCTCCGGCTGATGTGACCTTGGGTCAGCCACAGGTTCTCTCAAAGCTGTTCTACTCAAGAGCAGTTCTTGGAGAGTTCTCTCAGCCCCACCTACATCACAGGGTGTCTGTTGTGGGGAGGGGAAGGGAAAGGAAATTGTAAGCTGTTCTGAAACTCCTTGGGGTTGTGAAAGGTGGGGTATAAAATCCAATTGCCTCCTCCTCGTCTTCTTCTTCCTCTTCTTCCAATTTTCATTGCTGATGTTCCTGATTCAAGGGTTTCTCTCAGGCTGCTTTTATGCCATTAGTTCATCAATAATGAATGTTGCATGAATTTTAGCAGGGAAAATTCAACAAAAGTGATGGGGAAGAAGTCAGAAATAAAGACTTGTGGATATGAGTTCCACAAGGAGGAAATCAAAACAGGGATTTTTGAATCAAAATGGTGGGGCTATAAAATTCCCAAATTAGAAATGCTTCAGAAATTCTCATTTCTGGGCTTGCAAATTATTGCATCTTGTTTCTGAAGAAAAACTGATTAGATCCATTTATTGTTCTGCCTCCCCTTTTTGTACAGATGTTAGACTCTGCAAGTGTCCCCAGCTTGTGTCATGAAAGAGTTAATTGGTTGTTTGTGTTTACAACCAGTGGTTAATTTGCACAGAGCTTATTAGACTTTGTGTAGAAGTTCCCCAGGGGAAGTATTCTAAATAAGGGGATATAAGTTTCTCTATTGGTTAAACAGTTTTATTGGGGTTATTACATGCTTTTGAGAGCTTTTCCATAAATTTTTTGGGCAGATTTTTCTGGAATAGGATGCCAGGTCTTTTTCCAACCCTCCCCATTTATCTGGGCATGGGACCAGCATGCCCACAGGTGTATATGCCTGTACATGATGAATGCAGTCCAGAAATAAAATGTCAAATCACACTGGGTCGCACAACAATGATGAGCATGAATCAAATATGGAAGAGCGAGGATATCAACCTTGCAACCAAATGCAGATTAGTCTGTGCTGTTGTGTTCCCCATAGCAACCTACGACTGCGAAAGTTGGACCATGAAGAAGCCAGACAGGAGAAAAACTAACTTATTTGAGCTGTGGTGCTGGAGAAAGCTCCTGCACATTCCTTGGACAGCAAAGGTGAGAAACAAGCAAGTACTGGACCACACAAAACCAGACATGCCATTGGAAAGAAAAATTACAAAACCATGACTGACTTATTTTGGCCATGTCATGTGGAAGCAGGGCTTTTTTTGAGCAGGAACACACACGAATGCAGTTCCAGCTGCCTTGGCACCAGGAGTGTGTGGCCTAATATGCAAATGAGTTCCTGCTGGGCTTCTCCCACAACCAATGCCCTGTGCGGAAGAACTCACTAGAAAAAGCAATTATGCTTGGATGGTTTAGCAGCAAAGGAAACCAGGCCACCAAAGAGCACGGTGGCTAGACACCGTAAAAATCGACACCAGCTTGAGCATGGAACAACTCAAAGAAACAGTACAAGATTGGGAAACATGGAGAAAGCTGGCCCATAGAACCGCCAAGAGTCAGATATGACTGAATAGTTAACAACAAAAAGAAGAAGAAGAAGCTTTTGGTTATGTAGGCAGTTCGGGGGAACTTTTAGCCAATAAGGTGTTTAGATCAGGAGAAGTCAGCAAGATTGTTATTTTTTATACCAACGTAAACCTTTCTTTATTTCTTAGTCAAGTTTTCTTTATTATCAAACACAAAAGACTATGTGCTGCGTTTATTCCACTGTTCATTTTAGTGCTTTGGTAATTTTTCCCAACAACAAAGCACTAACAATGTGTAATTTGCTGCAACTTTCAAATATTCCAGTTAATGTGAATAGTTTCCTCTCCGTGTGTGACTGACATGCATGTGTGTATTAATAAAACACTCCAAAAAAGCAATCTTGATGTGATTGTGTGTGTGATTTTCTATTAGTGCAAGGGTGCACATATGAACATGTGAGATGTCACCAAAAAAAAAGTTTTTGAAGAAGTCATATTGTTGCCACGTTCCTATTGCTTGGTTTGGCGATTGGACACATGTGGAGGGAATACAAGTGAATTGAAGATACTAAAAACTGTGTTTGGGGCCTGTGTGGTTTTTCAAGAATTGTGCCCAGGTTTCTACTGAGAGTTCCCTGCTGAGAACCAGTTTGGTGTAGTGGTTAAGTGCGCAGACTCTTATCTGGGAGAAACAGGTTTGATTCCCCACTTCTCCACTTGCAGCTGCTAGAATGGTCTTAGGTCAGCCATAGCTCTTGCAGAGCTGTCCTTGAAAGGGCAGCTTCTGGGAGAGCTTTATCAGCCCCACCCACCACACAGGGTGTCTGCTGTGGGGAAGGAAGGTAAAAGAGATTGTAAGCCACACTGAGACTCTGAGATTCAGAGTATAAAGCAAGATATAAATCCAATATCTATCTATCCAGAAACTTTTTTTGTAGCAGAAACTCCTTTGAATATTAGACCATGCACCACTGATTTAGCCAATCCTCCAAGAGCTTACAGGGCTCTTAGCACGGGGCCTACTGTAAGCTCCAGGAGGAGTGGCTACATCGCTGTGTGTGGCCTAGTATGCAAAGGAGTTCCTGCTACAAAAAAAGGCTATGTATCTATCAATTCCTTACCATGCAGGAACTTGGTTTGGATTGGGATTAGGGTTGCCAAGTTCCCCACGGCCTCCGGCAGGGAACTTTTTTCACATGTGCTTTGCATGCATGGCATGATGATGTCACCTGTAAGTGACATCATCACGCTGGTGACATCACGTGCTAGCCAGTCTAGGCATTTCCAGGAATACTCTATGGTTTTCCCAGACTCTCTAGCAATTTGGGAGGGTAAAACTCTATGGTACATTTTGTACCGACGACATCAGGGGAGGTTCCCCCCTTCAGGGAACCTTCAGGGCGGGAGAACCCCTGCCTGGCCTGGGGGCTTGGCAGCCCTAATTGGTATTGGGTTGTATGGTGGTGTCATGAGCCCTGACGAGGAGGAGCTGGAAGGGTTAACAGACCTGGAAGAGTTGCCAGCCAGTTCCTCAGCTGAATAAACAGCAGCTGGCCCATCAATCACTCTCCAGGCACTAGTGTCAGCTGTTGATAATCAGTCTCCTCCTAGCTCTCCTCCTCCCATCTCAAGAGTTCGAAGCAGGCTCTAGAAAGAACTTTCAGAGCAAAGACATGAGGCACGCTGATGCTTCAGATCTCTCAGCCCTGAGTTCTAGCAGAGTTACTGCCACCTAGGGAGCAGGCTGATTGAGACTCTCATATAGCTCCTACCCAGGACCTGGTAACCTTGTGGAAACAACATGTCTATTCTCTGGCTTGCATCCACGCTCCTTCCTGATTCTGACCTGCTTGATTTCCTTGGCACCCTGACCTTGTGGCTTTTGGACATTGACTTCTGATTCCGGTTTGCGATTCTGCATGGGTGACTTGGTTCTTGCTTGACTTCCTGGACTTTGACCTTGGACTGGCTTTGGATTCTGCCTGCCTGCACCCTGAGAACGTGACAGGTAGAAAGAACTTCTGCCTTCCCACCACTACCCCATCAGTACACATGTATCCCCTAATGGGGCAAATAGTGCACCCTAGGGCCATTTTGAGCTGGGAAAATACACAATGGGGGAGGCAGCAGCCTGCTTTTCCTGCATTCCTTAGTCCTGATCCAAATTGCACCCCTGCACACTTGGGAATTGAGCTGGAAGCAGGGAATCTGAAACTAATCTGACTGACTGAAAGGCAGGTTGGGGAACCAAGATCCAACCCATGAAAAACCACAGCATGTGACCCTGAGAGGCCCCGAGGTGGGATGGGACTGGCTGTATGAATGTCAGGTTTTTTAAAATCAATTAAAAAGAAAATACATATATGCATATAATCTTTTCCCCAAACCATATGTATTTAACTTCAGAATTTGATACAGCTGTATGTGAAAATTTTATATTTCAAAAATTAAAAGGTGAAAAATATTAGTTTATACAAAATTATAATAAAAAGTAATGCAACGTTAGTACTGTATTGATTTGCAAAATGCAGCAAATGGATTCTTCTTATTTTAGTGGTTTTAAAAATCTTAACTTAGTGAAATTTGGAAAACAAAAAACTGGCAGACCTTGAGCTGGCAAGTGTTTCTTGCTGCTCTGGGCTGAGATCATGACATCTTGGCCCAGCCAGCTAGGCAGCCAGCCAGCCAAGGTATCTATTCCTGTGGACATGGGGAAGAGGTGGAGGAAACGGGCAATATGTTGGTTATATTTGCAGATCAAATGGCAATGAAAACAGGTCCCTCCAAATGAAGTCAGTGCATCAGGGAATGTACTGGGAACTGCTTCTGGTCTCCATTCTGCTTGTAACGATAATCCAATCTTTTGTTGAATCATTCCCCCCCAATTCCAGAACAGTACCTTTAATCAGGGGTGTTTGCAGCAAAAGCCTACTCTTTAAAAACAATGGCAACCGAAACAACTTCAGCATGATAAGATTCTGTAGTCCCTCCAAGTGGGGCTGGATGAGGTACACCTAAAAGACAAGATGCTGTTTATTGTTTAGCTAAAGACCATTCTGAGATCAAGGGATCTCCAGTCTTCGCCATATCCCCAGTCTTCAGCATTGTACTTTAAAGCTCCTAAAACGTTGTTTGAGGGAAGAACAACTGTGTCCACATATTCAAACTGTTCGAGGTTCACAGCTATTTGATCTTCCTTCACCAGCTCGATCAAAAGTACCTGGAAGATATCATGGTATGTCCCATTGGATTGCTTGTCACAGCAGCACAATGTGAACAGAGTTTGTTTCTTAGAAATCCCATTCACCAAAATCTCTAGCTTTAGGTCAGATGTCTTGTCTGGGCACCTGGTGACGAAAAAGTGTAAATGGCAATAGATGAAATACCATCCAGGCTGCTGGATCACAAGGTTTCCATCATTGTAGTCCATGTTGTGGAGAGTGCCGTCTTTTTTCCACCTCAGTCGTGACTGGTTGATTGGTTTTAACACTGTGATGGGTGGGGAAGAGAGAGAAAACCACAAGCATTAGCAAAAGGTCTCAACAAACTTACCCATATCCTCCAGAATTTCAGAACTGTTGCTGCAATTCAACCACTAAAAATGGAGTGACTCAACCACTAAAAATTGAGTCACCCTCTGTTTTCACACTAAGGGTTGCTGTTTGAACCTCACAACTGTGCATTGCTGAAAATGCCAATCTCCTTGTTGTATTAATATACTTTATTGTTCCCCTGTTTGGCACTGTTTTAAGGCACAAGCAGATGCTCATTTTGTAGTTTAAAAATGGTCTAGGAAAGCAATTAATGTTCTGCAATCTTGTTTCAACTGCTCAAAAGGCATCTCAGCAGCAGCAGTGTGTGAAATAGCAGTTTGCACATGGCATGGCTCATAATCTTCATATGCATCAACTCCCTTCCACAGAGATTTCATTTCCGGAAACCTTGAGAAGGGGAGAAGGGAGATGAACATCAAAGAATGATAATGCCAGCAATTCACACTGAGACTTTCACCAGGCATCTCTAAGGGCAAAAATTGGGACCAAATAGGAAGGTTGATTCACTGGAGACGAGGCAAAGAAATAGGGGTTGTCATTGGTTAATAGGGATCACTGCAGTGCTCAGTTTATTAAGCCTTATACTGTAGGAGTAGACTATCTTAAGAAATTTTCTATCTATCTATCTATCTATCTATCTATCTATCTATCTATCTATCTATCTATCTATCTATCTATCTATCTATCTATCATCTGTCTGTCTGCACTACACTATGATTATCTGCAGGGCCTTTGTTCTATTCCTTTGTCATCAGAAATGCAGTGGGACAGGGCATTTTCAGTGGTAGCACCAAGAATAGAGAATGTACTGCCTAAAGAGGTTCACTGAAAACCATCTTTTTTGGCCTATAGACACTAGATCAGCATGGTTCACTTAACAAGCATTTGAGACTAATTAACTTTAGTTTGCTTTTTGACACTATTCACTTCAGTATCTATCCCTCTGTTGGCCTTAGTTGAGTTGATATGGACCATCACTGATTTGATATTAATGTGATGTTCGTTATCTTTTAAAAGGTACAGGGCCACACATCCCTGATGTAGCCAATCCTCTAAGAGCTTACAGGGCTCTTCATACAGGGCTTACTGTAAGTCCCAGGAGGATTGGCTACATCAGGGATGTATGGCCTAATATGCAAAACAGTTCCTGCTACAAAAAAAGTCCTGAAAGGGTACAAATTGAAATGGTTCATGATCCTTCATCACAGTACCATGAGGAGAAGCTTGGGAAGCAAGGAAAGAAATGTCCATGGGGTAGTGGCTGATCATGCCTGCTCTGTCATAGCAAAGGTGGGCACTGATATGACAAAAGAAAAAAGTTCAACAGTGAGAGAAAATGCGAGAGGTACATAAGAGGACCAAACTTAAACTGGAGTCCAGTGGCACCTTAAAGACTAATCTAAAAGGTTAATATGCAATTAAAGGGCCGAACATTAAAAACAAAGTGTAAAAAAATCATACATCAACATACATGTATTTATTGTTAAAAGCTAAAACCATTTAAGGGCCCATCGTAAGCCTCTATCCTATGTAAAATCATAAAACCTCAATGGGAACCCACTCAACTTGACCTGACACGTTTCGGCCTAAATTGGTCTTCTTCAGAGGTCAGGAAGGTAAGTACACATATTGGCTCATAATACAGAACAGAATAAAACAACAGAACAATGCTGGACCACAAGGAAATTTCTGTAATATAAAAGAGAAAAATTATAAATTTGTAAAAATATTTTTTCATGCTATTTAAGGATAATATTTAGAATTCATTACTTACAGTGAAGCGACAAAGGCTTAGAGAAACAACCTTTATCTAAGGAAGGGTGAGTTCACACAAGAGATTTGGCCCAACCTAGCCACGCCTCCCCTCTGGATTCAATGTGTACGATCACATGTGCACATCTGCCCCCAACTCCTGCCTGTACTTACTTCATCTTAGGACAGGCTGGGATCAGACTAAATAGCTATTGGGAACTTCCCAGTAGTAAATCCCTAAAGCCCTTGCAGGGCATGTTTCCCATCTGTCTGAACAGCCAGGGCGCATGATGCAAACAACCCACACGCGCAGGAGCAGTCTGAATGCTCCTCTTGTGCATACGCGACCCATGCCTTTCCTGGCAGCAGGGTGGGCTGTGTCATTGCCACAGTGCGCATCAAAAAGCACCAACGTTTTCGAAGCCGGGATACTGCCATGTCAAATTCCCAGTGTGATCCCACCTGAAGTGTGTCTGCACATGAAAGCTCATAAAACTTTGTTGGATTTAAAGGTGCCACTGGACTCAATCTTTGTTGTAACTAGGGTTGCCAAGTCCAATTCAAGAAATATCTGGGGACTTTGGGGGTGGAGCCACGAGACTTTGGGGGTGGAGCCAGGAGACATTGGGGTGGAGCCAGGAACAAGGGTGTGACAAGCATAATTGAACGCCAAGGGAGTTCTGGCCATCACATTTAAAAGGACAGCGCACCTTTTTAAATGTCTTCCTTCCATAGGAAATAATGGATAGGGGCACCTTCTTTTGGGGCTCATAAAATTGGACCCCCTGGTCCAATCATTTTGAAACTTAGGGGGTACTTTGGGGAGAGGCACTAGATGCTATACTGAAAATTTGGTGTCTCTACCTCAAAAAAACAGCTCCCCCAGAACCCCCGAAACCTCCAGATCAATTCCTCATTATACCCTATGAGAATCCATCTCCACATAGGGAATAATGAAGTACTCAGCAGGCGTTTCCCTCCCCCACACCCCATTTCTGGTGACTCTGAATTGGCATCTCTACTCACAAGTTGCTGCCAACTTCTTCAAAGTTACACAAACACACCATCCCAAGAGGAAGCCTTTCAATTGGAGACTGAAGCCTCCAAATGCACATGGTCCTCTGGGGGCGGGGCTTCCCCCCACCGGCCAGCTGACTGGGGGCGGGAAGGAGTCTGGGAAAGCAGAAGAACCCCCGCTGGGACCTGGGGATTGGCAAGCCTAGTTGTAACATTTATTCCAGCTTTGGTGAGCAACAACAGTTCTCAAGATTAAAAAAGCCTAGATTGGGGAGGCCAGACTGTGGTTTGGGAACCACATGTGGTTCTTTCACACATATTGTGTGACTCTCAAAGTCCCCACCACCCTGTCAGTAGTTTGGAGAGGTTATTTAAAACTGAAGCTGCCATCTTTCCACCTCTCCCTTCATCTCTCATTGATGTTCCTTCCTTCCTTCCTTGAGGCTCTCAAACATGTGAAGTTTATTCTATGTGGATCTTACATTAAGCAAATTTGGCCACCCCTGGCCTAGATGTTTCTTAGATGATTCCCCTGAACCAGGCAGTCTGTATATGGATTATAATCACATAATTTCAGCCTCAGTAGTTAGCAGAACAGGAATAGCAAAACAGGGAAGGAGGCAAGGTCCCCAGCTGCAGTCAACCCCTATTCAGAGGTACCCAGCAGAACCCTTCACCTGGGAAAAGTATAGAGACCAATTTCGCACTAGATCTTTAATCCTGGTTTAGCCCTGTCTCTAAACTGACATTCTACACTAAAATCATAGAATCATAGTTGGTTTATCTGATTCTATTATTCTAGTGTAGAATGTCAGTTTGGGGACAGGGCTAAGCCAGGATTAAAAGTCTAGTGCGAAATTGGTCAGAGAGAGAACAAGTAAGCACTCTGACCATTCTTATTGGCCTTCTAGGCTAATAAAAAGCAGACATTTTCAAAATAAATCATTCCCTAAAATAAGCAAGATCTGGGTATAATAGCACCTTAAGGGCCATACAGCACACACCTGACAAATGAGAGTTTGACTCTTGAAACCTTATACCCTGGAAATCTTGTCGGTCTTTAAGATACAACTGAACTCATATTTTGCCCTTTTACTGCAGACCAACACAGCTACCCACCTGAAAGTATCCCTAAAATGAAACATTCTGCTCTCCGGCTGTATTGCTGGCTCCAAAGGGACTATATGTTTTAGCGACACAACCCGGTCCACGGTCGCCCCAGTGAGCTGAATGATGATTTGAACTTGGTTCTCTCATGTCCTAATTTGACAATCTGAGCAGTACAGTGCACCGGTGTTGTTGTACACTGAGAGCATGACATTGCCTTCAGTTTGACTGTCTTGCATTGGGATGTCCATGTGGCCCAAAAATTTGCATTCGTATTATTTCGAGATAGTGAATTCCAAGGGGTGCTAAATAAGGCTAAGTCTATTCTGAATTATCCTTCAAACAGCTGCCCATGCCATTACAAAAAAAGCTACCATTCAAAGAGCAAAAAAAGAATAAATTCAAAACGCTGCCGTTTTGAATTTTCAATCAATGCATATTCGCATACTGTAAAAGTAATGGAGAGGATGCAAATGGAAGTGGGGGAACTGAAAGCTGTGGCTAACAAAGCCTATGCAATGCTTTGCACAACAAACAGAAATAGGAAAAATCAAAGGTGAAACCAAAGTGGATTTCGAATGCATTGGTCTGATGCCACAGACGAGGCCATGTCATTTTTGAAATTCAAAGATGAAGGAGCAATTTGGTTGAGGAGAATTTCAGAAACATCTCTAAACAGAAGCATACAGAACAGGGAAGCTCTTACGGAATATGAATTGATCATATGCACTATCGAATTCACTAAAGGAGTATAAGGACTATTGTAGTTATTTCAGGAAACATAAATCGTTGATAAGGGATACATCCTGAAAACTTACTCTACAACTGATTAACTCTCATAACAATATTTGCAAGTCTTACAGACGTAAATCCAGAGACTCTGCGTAAATGAGTGTACACAAAAAACTACGATAATATCTCGAAGCGCTGATAAGGCATTCAGGAAATCAACTCCAATCTGTTGGTTATCACTTTGGATCAGACTATTGGCATCACCCATCTATGTAATTTCTAGAGAATTTAAAGTAAAAGATGCAGAAAATTAGAATTGCATCAGGGAGCATAATCAATTGGCAAAGCATATCTCCCTAAAAGAGGGGGAAATCCCTAAGTTCATTAGCACTAATTACATGGTATCTCTGATGCTCACCTAGAATCCTTAATATGTAGAGTCTTTGTAATAATTATTTCCATGCACGTACTCCACCAATCTCACCCACTTAGCAGCTGAAGAAGGCTTGAAGCAAAATTGTGTCTGTTGTTCTGGATTCTGTCCTTAGGGATGCTTCCAAAATCCTCATCTAATTTCCCCTTTGGATTTTGAATTCCCAAATTACCTGCTTTTGCTTAAAAGTGGAACTGGTGCATAAGAACTCTCCAATGTTATTTCCAAATTTTGTACAAAGCGCCGTATGTGCACTTTGCATTACTGTTCTTCCATTTATTTGCACCATCCCCATGATACTAATACACAGCCGGCCCACCCACTAAGCAAACTAGGTAGGGTGGGGGTGCCGAATTCAGCCTCCCCCCGCCCCGCCCCCTAGGCAAATCCCTGTTTGCCTCCCCAGCCTCCTCCTCTCTCCCTTCTTCACAATTTTAATGCACGAGAATGGGTGGTGAAGCGCTACGCTCCCGGGCTCTTTAAAGTCTGACCCCCACCCCACCAATCAGGTGATTGATGGGAAAAACTGCACCATAGGCTGGCGGCTCCTATGCCCCTCCGGCACACTCACGATCAGCGCTGGGGGCAGCAGTGCGAGTGAGCCGCTGAAAAAGCGGCACCATCCTTGCCTCCTCCCCACTTTCTTCCCACACCCAGGAAGGAAGTGGGGAGGAGACAACGGTGGCAGCACTCTTTCAGCGGCTCATTCGCCGCTGCTGCCCCCGGTGCTGACCATGAATGCGCCAGAGGGGCATAGGAACCTGCGGCTGCAACCTGAAATTTTTTAACTAGAGATTAAAAGGATTGAATCTGGGACTTTCTGTACACTCCTCTTAGCCCAAATAGATCTCTTGCTTTGCAAGCAGAAGGTGTCAGGCTGAATGTCAGTCTTCCCCTGTTAACGAATCTGAGTTAGCAGCAGGGGTCATGTGGTAGAAAAAGAGGTGCCTGAGCTCATTAGCACAACTCATTGGCATGTGCCACACGCCCCCCTGACATCACCGGATGGTGTAGTAAATTATATCAGCTCAGCTTCTACCCTAAAATGCTTCTCGAATTATAATTGTCATAATAAAACTTTACATCCCATCATACAGTGGCATAATGAAGATTTCCATCTGTCTGCTTTATATGTTTGGGTTGTCTTCCCATTTTTTGTGGGGGGAAATATTAGAAAGTTTGTCAACCCTTAGAGTTCAGTAAAATTCTCACAGGGGGTTTGAACAGTGGAGTCCAGAAGCAAGTATTTTTTTTGCAGGGGGGGGTAAGAAAGAAAGAGCACAATAAAATTTAGAGGTTCTGGAGCTCTGCTCCTGTGAGCTCCTGCCCAAAATGAGGCCTGGCTAGCAGATTCTCTTTCTGAAAACCTGGAGAGATGTTGTCGATCAGAGTAAAACAGTCATGAGCCAGATGGACCAATGGTCTGCCTTGGTGTAAGGCAAGCTGCGTATGCTGAAATGATAACTTCTCACCATGCTCAAAGGATTATGAAACTGATCACACCAGAAAAGGGCAGAGAATGCTCAAGGCGCAGCGGGTTCTCATCGCACACATCTCAGAGAGAAAAGGAGGATGACATATATTCAACAGAAAGTACACAACAAAGAAGCACCAGAACTTTGACCAAAGAGTCACTGTAAATCCATTAGTTTTCTTAAAAATGTCTTAAATGCCTTCACTGACCTTGGAGATATGCAGCAGCTTTTTCAGTTGGCATAGTCTTTGTGGGACTCACAGTAGGTCCGGCTGAAATAATCCATGAAATTAAAATAGAAATCATATTAGATTGGAAGCTCCTCAGGGCAGGGACCATTCTTCATGCAGTCACTCTGTAAAGGCACTAAATTTATTGGAAGCATTATACACTGAAAGCTTCTGCTAACCTAGCTCATGATATTGCTTATGATGCCGTCCATTTGACCAGCTCATTACCATCGCATTCCGTTGCATGGGCAAAATATACGTTTTGGTGGCTATAAAGAGCCACTGCTATCAGTGCAAGTTTAGATGAGCATTACCTCCTCCCCCAGCCCCAGTCTTCTCTGGCTAAAACGATGTCCTACCACCACCACCCCTTCCTGAGACCCAATGGAATAGCAACTACTATGCTAATTGGACCAGCATCCTGCCACAAACTATCTTCCTATTAACACATTTGCCAGCCAGTGGGCTTGCAATATGAGTGTTCTGTGCTCCTAATGCTCCATTTGCGCTAGGCCATACAAAAGTGGCAACACAGTCTATAGCAGATAAAGCAACAACAACTGTGTACAAAACCACACACTAAAATATATATACAAAGGAATCCTTACTTGTCTATGTTTGTTTCCAGTAATGCCAAATACACAGTATATCAAAATGTTTCACAAAAGGAAAGGCTCCACAGTATTTCAATGTCCAGAGAATATCCAGTCCTTCTCCCTTCTTGTTCAGTCCTGGGTGGTATCCAAGTTCCTTACAAATCCTGGCTCCAGAGGTGATGTTCCCTTACGTGCCCATCAACTTGGATCACGTTTCGCATACAATGCTTCCTCGAAGAGCCAATCCGTTGTGTAAAGGGTAACGAAGTATCTACAAGATACAAAAGATATAACACATACAGTACCCGCTCAATTTCTCTTTTTGATGTCAACTAAGACCACTTGATGAAATTTCCAATAGGCACTAGTTCAATACCATATCATTACACCAATTCCTTATATAAGAAGTTACAGGTGTTACTAATCAACTTCTTAAAGGTATCTCATATCATTTCTGCTTTCAAAGATACAACAACTATATTACAAAGAAATCTTACAGAACACAGTTGCACTCCATTCTTATATGAAACAAGGCAGATCATAATGGAGCGCAACTGTGTTCTGTAAGATTTCTTTGTAATATAGTTGTAATATATTTGAATATAAGGAATTGGTGTAATGATATGGTATTGAGCTAGTGCCTATTGGAAATTTGATCAAGTGGTCTTAGTTGATATCAAAAAGAGAAATTGAGCAGGTACTGTATGTGTTATATCTTTTGTATCTTGTAGATACTTTGTTTACTAGGTGTTACCCTTTACACAACAGATTGGCTCTTAGAGGAAGCATTGTATGCGAAACATGATCCAAGTTGATGGGCACGTAAGGGAACATCACCTCTGGAGCCAGGATTTGTAAGGAATTTGGATACCACTCAGGACTGAACAAGGAGGGAGAAGGACTGGATATTCTCTGCACACTGAAATACTGTGGATGCTTTCCTTTTGTGAAACATTTTGATATACTGTGTATTTGGTATTATTGGAAACAAACATAGACAAATAAGAATGCCTTTGTGTGTGTGTGTGTATATATATATACACTATTGTGTGCTTTGTACACATTTGTTGTTGTTTTCTCCTTTTGTGTTAGGATTTAAGTATCCTGAAGTTCAGATTTCATAGGGAGAGAGATTTAGAGAAGGTTATTTGCTTTTGCATCTGCGCAAGCAATATTTGGCTCTTCGAGGAAGCATTAGTCAGACCAGGAAGTAGAGGTTGGTAGCAGGTGCAGATGCCTATTTCTCTCTGTCTCCATGAGATGTCTTTCCTTCCTGGGAGATGAAGTTAAGGAATGCTCCCCCCCCCACCACCAAATGGCATTGTAAGTCTCAGGACACTGTCCCAGTTTTACCCCAAACAAAAGTCACACAGTATCAAGTGCCACAGAGCAGTGTTCCTGCTTTAACATTTTAGAAACCCCTTTGGTTGCATGCTGAACTCTCAATGTGAGAGATCAGAGCCCTCTACTGGCTTTGCGCAGAAACGTTGAGTTTGACCTCCTGGAATGACAAAAACGGCTTTCAACAGCTCACAGATTCTTCAAGTAACAACCTAGCCTTGCATCAATGAAGCAACTGATTTATATGTCACAAGTTCAAAAGCGTAATTTGGACCGAGAGAACTCAACAACAGCTGAGCTCTGCACTCTGGGGACTAGTTATAATTCTGGGAGAACTCCAGGCCCTACTTAGAGATTGGGAGTTCAGGATTAGCTTCTTCCTTCTCATCTGTCAAAAATACTGCAAGACTCAACTGTTTCAGCAGTAATCTCTGTATTTTACCATTGCTTTTGCTTTTTTGAACCTGATGAGGGATGTTATTTTTGACCAGACTGAGTTTTGTCCTTTTCTAGGCCCCTCTCCGTGTGGAGCAAGCAGTGCTGTCCCTAGATAAGGCTGCTTGGTCGTTCAGGGTGCTGCCGAAAAATGCTTTCATCTCCGGGTCAGCATCAGGCGACCAATACCCTGAACCGCCTACATGCACTGCTACAGCACCAACCCCAAATCAGACTTTTCCCTGCCTGTCCCGCATTGGTCTTGTCAGCCACCAGTGAGCCTGCAGCAGACGTAGACTACTGCACCCTTCTTAAATCTTCGTTCGCGAAGTCAAGCCGAGAGAGAGAGAGAGAGAGAGAGAGAGAGTTTTGTCCAGACTGAGATTTTTTTTAACTACATTTCCTGCTTTTGTGTGTTTCTCTTACACAACGTGTTTGTGTGTTTCTCTTACTCAGTTCCGCAGGGCCTGTAAGACGACCCTCTTCCGGTTAGCTTACGCCTGACTGGATAAATGTAGCTTTCTAGATTTCTGTGATTACTGTATAGTTTTAATGCTAAATAATTTTAAGGTTTTTAGGTTTTTAAATGCTTGATTTTAAATGTAATTACTTTGTTCCGATTTTATTGTTTTATTGTTTGTTGTAAGCCGCCCTGAGCCACTCGTGGGAAGGGCGGGATATAAATCCCGGAATAAATAAAATAAATAAATAAACGTTAGCACCATGGATATGCAATTTATATTTTAAAAAATGCTCTTTAATTATATTATAAATCAGGGGTAGCCAAACTTGCTTAACATAAGAGCCACATAGAATAAACTTCAGATGTTTGAAAGCTGCAAGACGTGAACATCAGATGTTTGAGAGCCTCAAGACGGGAAGGAAGATGATGATGATATTGGATTTATATCCCGCCCTCCACTCCAAAGAGTCTCAGAGTTGCTCACAATCTCCTTTACCTTCCTCCCCCACAACAGACACCCTGTGAGGTGGGTGGGGCTGGAGAGGGCTCTCACAGCAGCTGCTCTTTCAAGGACAACCTCTGTCAGAGCTATGGCTGACCCAAGGCCATGCTAGCAGGTGCAAGTGGAGGAGTGGGGAATCAAACCCAGTTCTCCCAGATAGGAGTCCGCACACTTAACCACTACACTAAACAGGAAGGGAGGGAGGGAGGAAGGAAGGAAGGAAGGAAGGAAGGAAGGAAGGAAGGAAGGAAGGAAGGAAGGAAGGTGGGAGAAGTAGAGGTGGAAAGACAACAATTTCAACTTTGAATGCTTTCTCCAAGCCACTGACTGGGTTGTGGGGGCTTCGAGAGCCACACAATATGTGTGAAAGAACCACATGTGGCTCCTGAGTCACAGTTTGGGCACCCCTGTTATAGATGAAGAAAAAGATTTCTGCAGTTTTTACTCCAAATGTGGATAAATCATAAAAGAACCTTGAACTGTCTAATGAAACCAAACCATGAAATTCAATAACGTCCCTAATTTCAGAACCAAGTTTGAGTTCAGTGGCACCTTTAAGATTAACAAAGTTTTATTCTGGGTATAAGCTTTTGTGTCTATGCACACTTCCTCAGGTTGCTTTGGGAGACTGAATTTGATAGGCTTGGGGGGGGGGGCGGTCTTTTCCTGAGTGGCTATTTTTTGGGGCTGCTGAATTTCAGTGCTGTTAAGAGTTTTTCCATTATGCTTTTTGATGTTTTATTATTTTATGTTTCATTGTATGTCGTGAGCCTATGAATGGCAGCATATAAGTCTGCCGGCCTCCTTTTGAAGGAATGCAGTGTGTGGGGGGGAGGGGAGAGAAGAAATAGTCTGGGGTCTTATATATGGAGTGGGCCACATCAACATTTACAAAGAATAGTATTGATCCTGATCTTGGTTTCCATTTTCCTGAATGAAGGATAAAATGGTCCCTTAAAAATATAAATATTAGCCTCTCCACCACCAGATAGCCATTGGATTGTGAAAACTGAACAGAATGAAGGATTGTCTCCAGTTCCATTCTACCGCTGTTCCAAAATGCTGCTGTATGCTGTGATCCACACCTCCTGGATTTGGGTTTAACTGGGAAAATTTCTTAAATTAAAGCCAGAGCATGCTCAGTGAACTGCACCCAGGCTTTTTTTGGGGGGGGGGGGGAGGCAATCAGAGCAGTTCCTGGCAGGAGGCCACATCAGTGTTGATGAGCCAGGCTTTGTTTGAAATGATCACATCCTTTTTCTTTATGATGTAGTGGTGAAGTGTGTGGACTCTTATCTGTGAGAACCAGGTTTCATTCCCCACTCCTCCACTTGCAGCTGCTGGAATGGCCTTGGGTCAGCCCTAGCTCTCATAGGAGTTGTCCTTGAAAGGGCAGCTGCTGTGAGAGTCCTCTCAGTCCCGGGGGGGGGGGGGGCGGGAGGAAGATAAAGGAGATTGTGAGCCACTCTGAGACTCTGAGTGGAGAGTGGGATCTAAATCCAATATCATCTTCATCTTCTAAGGCGGTCATGCTGATCAGTGGAAGTGTAACCCCAGGAGGAACAGAAATAATATGGTCAGTTTGGGTGTGTTTCATATTCCATTTATTGGGGAGGGGCAGGGGTGCAATTCTAACAAGAGCTCCTTTGCATATTAGGCCACACCCCCAATGTAACCAATACTCCAAGAGCTTACAAAAAAGAGCCTTGTAAGCTCTTGGAGGATTGGCTACATCGGGGGGGGGGGGTCTAATATGCAAAGGAGCTCCTGCTAGAATTCTACCCCAGGGGAGGAATGTTGACTTCAGTAGAGAGATCTGCTTCTATTGTCCTGTTCTAGCTGCAAAATTAATGAACGTTTAATCCATTTCCTCCTCCTCTCTTCCATGTTCCCCGGCAGACAATTGTATGACTGGCTGAAGGGCAGGATGTTGGAGTCATCACCCCAACCCAGAGCAGGAGGAAACATCTTTTTCTACAACTTCCCCCATACCAAAACTTTGCTGCCAACTTTTCCTCCTATTAACTTAATCCCTGAAGCACTAAACCAGGGGTCCTCAAACTACAGCCCGCGGGCCAGATGCGGCCCACTGAGGACGTTTATGCGGCCCACCGGGTTATGGCAAAATCAGACTGGAAGTGACGTTTGACCTAAACTCGCGTTAGCAATGCACACTTCCGGCACTGGGCTGAGGCAGCAGAGACAGTGTGAGGCGATACCAAGGTGAGGTGAGTTCCTAGGCTGGGGTGTGTGGTGTGGGGAAGGGAGAGAGATGCAGAAGACGGAGAACTGACGGCCCGCGGCCTTGTACAGTAACGGCAGCCACCACAACAGTCTGGCCCTCCAACAGTCTGAGGGACAGTGAACTGGCCCCCTACTTAAAAAGTTTGAGGACCCCTGCACTAAACAGTGGGAGGAGTGCTGTGCTTTGCAGACTTACTAATCAACACTGTTGTCTGTCAGTTTTCATAGCATAGCATCTCACATTTTCACTGCTTTAAACCCTGAGGTCAAATGTTTTGGAAAAGATTATCATCATATCTGGGATTTTTCACCACAACTGAGAAAAAATTGGCATCAACAGGCCTTGAATTCAGCAGGAGCTCAGAGGAGTGCAGCTCCTGAATTTTTCTGATGGTTACCCTCTTCCTCCCTGCCTACCTTGTCCATTGAATGGTAGGTGCAGCTGCATAACAATCCCTGGATTAGGAGAGCGGGCAGCCAGCCAGCCAGAAGGAGCTTTGCCACACCCCCAGCAACCTTCATTAACCCCTGAAGAAGCCTGTGTCACACTTTCTTCGCTTCTTATGTGATTTTTGGGTGGCGGGTGGCTTGCTGGCCTTTTGACTGGGGGGGGGGGCAAAGAGAGCCCCAAGGGAGAGACGCCTGCTTGGGCTGGCTGGATCTCTAGCCAGCCCAAGCAGGCCTCACTCGTCCGGGACTCTTCTTTCTTGTGTCGGATTGCTTTTGGTTGGTGGGGGGAGCATATGCTAATGAGTTATGCTAATGAGCTCTACCACTCATCTTTCTACAAAGCGACCCCTGGGCATCACCATCAACAACTGTGAGAAGGAAGGGTGACCTCCAATGGACATTAATCTCCCAAATTTTTCAGAGTCTTCAGATGGTTCGACATGGCTGTTGTTCATTTCAGTTATCCGCTACGACTCCTGCACTGCGTTCAGCCCCTGATGCAGCAACCAAAGCTAAATAAATCGAAATCATCGGATAAACTCTGTGTCAAAAAAGTTGTCCTTTTTTGAATGCATTATCCATGGCCTATGCTATGCCAGCAAACACATGCAAGATACCTCTTCAATGAACATTCAATTAGCCCGTAGCATATTAATCTCCATTAAAGACCAGTGGATTGTTTCCAATTTGTCCCTTGAGGACTGGCAGTTGAATAATGAATATGTGTGCATGGGTGAATCAAATGGCCTTTCTGTACTGCTTGGTGTTTAGCTAAGAGCACCCGGTGCTCAGTAAAATCTGAAAGAAATAATGGACAAGGATTTATTGGTTGGTTTTAATAGTACTGATTCCAATCAGCAATGCAGGCCCGTCTTGAAAGACCTTGCTAATTTGATTGAACAATCTCTTCATTTTTTATATATTTCAGCTTCTGTTCACTGTCAAAACACTCTCACCGCAAAGCAAAGTGTTTGCATGATGATCAAAAGTCTAGTTCCCCCTCATTACATTTTAATAGACCTCTTTTAATACCGGGAAAACGGTATAACCTGGGTTTTCAGAGCGCCTTCATATGGTCCGTACAGTGGCCATGATTGCTGCTACTAGGATGGCCATTTTTTTGAGCCAGCATCGTTGTGGAAATGTTGATATATGCAAATGACACCTCTGTTTGAATACCTCACTGCTTGACATTCAGCTACTCTTTGAATCTCCCTCCCTCCTCCTCCTCCTTTTGTCAATCTGAGGCCTCCCTGCTGCCTTTGTTGATTTGATCCACTACATTAAGGCTATGTCATCTGTCTTATATCAGCTAGGGGATGCATGGGAGGAGTGGAGGCAATTTGATATTGCTGAGTTATCCCTCTAAGATGAGTTAGTGTGAGCTAGCTCACAGTTTTTAGCCTCTGGCTCACACATTTTTCTCTTAGCTAAGGAAGGGTGGCCTCAGAGCACACTAATTTATGCAGTAGCCAAATTGCTTGCTCACAACTTTAATGCCAGTAGCTCATGAAGTAGAATTTTTGCTCACAGGACTTCACAACTTAGAGGGAGCATTGCTCACAGGGTGTCTGTTGTACTCCAGACTGAGATTCCAAGTGAAAGGTGGGGTATAAATCTAATTTCTTCTTCTCCTTTTCCTTCTCCTTCTCTTTTTCTTTTTCCTTCTCCTTCTTTTTCTTTTCCTCCTCCTCCTCCTTCTTCTCTTTCTCCTCCTCCTCCTCCTTCTTCTTCATTGTCTGTCTACA
This sequence comes from Heteronotia binoei, assembly GCF_032191835.1. Classification (NCBI taxonomy): domain Eukaryota; kingdom Metazoa; phylum Chordata; class Lepidosauria; order Squamata; family Gekkonidae; genus Heteronotia; species Heteronotia binoei. The sequence goes on from NC_083234.1 coordinate 63,668,031, forward strand.
TAAGGGTTGGTAGCCAGCAAAAAAATGGGCTAGAGCTGGCCAATTTTGTCATTCAATCTTACCCAATTCCCCTCCGTTGCAGTCCCTGCCACTTGTGACTTTCCTCCATGCAGATTCCTGAAACCTACTATAGCCTTTCTGGTGGACAAATAGGACTCCCTCCTCCCTTTTTCATTAATAGAAATACTGGTTGGATCGAACCTGCCATTTTCCGTAGGATGCTTCCAAACTTTTCCCCATTCAAATTTCTTCTGGATTTTGGAGTGCCCAGTCTTTCTCCCCCAAAGTGAAATTCAACATTTTAAGAGTTCTCCATTTCATTTTTAATTATTAGATTTTGTATTTGGGCTTGCATATTGGATGTACCAATGGTCTGGCTTGGTCTAAGACAGCCTGTTATGTTCAACCTATAAATGATTGTAGACTACTTATATTGCAGACTGAATCTCCGGGGTCTAATCTCTAGCATATCCAATGAAAGTATCTCAGGAGCAGTTGTTGAGAAAGATTTATCCATGTCCCAGAGTCAATGCTGTCCATAACAGGCAACCCTAGGGAAGATGAACTTATTTCAGGCTTTTAACTTATTACATATGCTAAACCCACTCTCACTGAGTATAGCTATACATCCACAGTATTCCAATGTATTTCTCTTTTGGAATAGTGTATCAGAATAATTTTTTGTATTGACATACTCAAATAAGGGATATTGGCTGTCTATCTCATTACATATACTTAACCCATTTTCATTTTATGTATTCTTTTTTCCTAATGGCAAATCAGAATGATGTTTATAATGTATAAAATGATGTTAAAAAGTAAGATCCAAGTGGGCAGCCCTGTTGGGCTGAAACAGTTGAACAAAGCAGGAGTCATGTGCACCTTTAAGACCAAGTTTTACTCAGAACGTAACCTTTCGTGTGCTCTCTAAGCACACAAAAGCGTACGTTCTAAATAAAACTTGGTTGGTCTTAAAGGTGCACTCGACTCCTGCTTTGTTAAAAAGTAAATTAGGTAGACAAGAACATCACTGGGAAATACATGTCCTTTTGTTTTACCTAGCCTTGCGGCAACAGCAATTAACAGGCAACTTTTATTACCCTTTATTGCTATCCAGACCAAATGGTCTTCCAATTTATTACACTATTTCGTCATTTGATCTTAACTTTATATCAGTTTACACACTTAACCCACCAACTACATGTATTTCAGCCCACTGTACCCTATCCCCTCATCTGAAGAAGTATGCATGCATGCAAAAGCTTACATTCTGAATAAAACTTCATTGGTCTTAAAGGTGACACTTGACTCCAGCGTTATTCTACTGCTTCAGACCAACACAGCTGCCCACTTAGATCTTATGACAGGCAATTCAGTCTGAGGGAAGATCCTGGAGCAGGTTTTAAAGGGATCAGCCTGCAAGCATCTAAAGGACCACTTGATGATTCGGAGAAGTCAGCATGGATTTGTCCCCAACAGGTCCTGCCAGACCAACCTCATTTCCTTCTTTGGAAGGGGTGTTGAAAGACCTGAGTCAGATTGAGGTGACAAAAGAGGAGGTCCTACAACTGATAGACAAATTAAAAACTAATAAGTCACCGGGTCCGGATGGCATACATCCGAGAGTTCTGAAAGAACTCAAAATTGAACTTGTGGATCTTCTAACAAAAATCTGTAATCTTTCATTGAAATCTGCCTCCGTTCCTGAGGACTGGAAGGTAGCAAATGTCACCCCCATCTTTAAAAAAGGTTCCAGAGGAGATCCGGGAAATTACAGGCCAGTCAGTCTGACTTCAATACCGGGAAAGTTGGTAGAAACCATTATCAAGGACAGAATGAGTAGGCACATTGATGAACACGGGTTATTGAGGAAGCTCAGCATGGGTTCTGCAAGGGAGGATCTTGCCTCACTAACCTGTTACATTTCTTGAGGGGGTAAACAAACATGTGGACAAAGGAGACCCGATAGATGTTGTTTACCTTGACTTCCAGAAAGCTTTTGATAAAGTTCCTCATCAAAGGCTCCTTAGAAAGCTTGAGAGTCATGGAGTAAAAGGACAGGTCCTCTTGTGGATCAAAAACTGGCTGAGTAATAGGAAGCAGAGAGTGAGTATAAATGGGCAGTCTTCGCAGTGGAGGACGGTAAGCAGTGGGGTGCCGCAGGGCTCGGTACTGGGTCCCATGCTCTTTAACTTGTTCATAAATGATTTAGAGTTGGGAGTGAGCAGTGAAGTGGCCAAGTTTGCGGATGACACTAAATTGTTCAGGGTGGTGAGAACCAGAGAGGATTGTGAGGAACTCCAAAGGGATCTGTTTAGGCTGGGTGAGTGGGCGTCAATGTGGCAGATGCGGTTCAATGTGGCCAAGTGCAAAGTAATGCACATTGGGGCCAAGAATCCCAGCTACAAATACAAGTTGATGGGGTGTGAATTGGCAGAGACTGACCAAGAGAGAGATCTTGGGGTCGTGGTAGATAACTCACTGAAAATGTCAAGACAGTGTGTGTTTGCAATAAAAAAAGGCCAACGCCATGCTGGGAATTATTAGGAAGGGAATTGAAAACAAATCAGCCAGTATCATAATGCCCCTGTATAAATCGATGGTGCGGTCTCATTTGGAGTACTGTGTGCAGTTCTGGTCACCGCACCTCAAAAAGGATATTATAGCATTGGAGAAAGTCCAGAGAAGGGCAACTAGAATGATTAAAGGGCTGGAGCACTTTCCCTATGAAGAAAGGTTGAAACGCTTGGGACTCTTTAGCTTGGAGAAACGTCGACTGCGGGGTGACATGATAGAGGTTTACAAGATAATGCATGGGATGGAGAAAGTAGAGAAGGAAGTACTTTTCTCCCTTTCTCACAATACAAGAACTTGTGGGCATTCGATGAAATTGCTGAGCAGACAGGTTAAAACGGATAAAAGGAAGTACTTCTTCACCCAAAGGGTGATTAACATGTGGAATTCACTGCCACAGGAGGTGGTGGCGGCCACAAGTATAGCCACCTTCAAGAGGGGTTTAGATAAAAATATGGAGCACAGGTCCATCAGTGGCTATTAGCCACAGTGTATGTGTGTATATAAAATTTTTTGCCACTGTGTGACACAGAGTGTTGGACTTGATGGGCCGTTGGCCTGATCCAACATGGCTTCTCTTATGTTCTTATGTTTGATCGAGTGATGAGCTTACTGGATCGAGGGAATGCTGTTTATTGATTGATTTTATTTTATTTTATTTTTAGCCTGCCCTTCCCGTAGAACAGGCTCAGGGCGGGTTACATCATAAAAACAGTCAACAGTAAAAGACTAGTTTAAAATTTAAAATCTAAAATTAGACAGACAAAGATGGCAGATTCCGCCTCACAGATGTGACCTATTGTCCAGGTCCAACAGATCTTGTAGTGCTGGGATGGAATGAGGCGGGGAGGTCGGTAGCAAGTGATGCCCATCGTTGATGTTGTTTCCCTGGATTTCAGTAAAGCTTTTGACAGGGTTTCCCATGATGTTCTGATGGGCAAACTGGAGGACTGCGGACTGGACTCTAGGATAGTTAGGTGTTGGCAGCAGAGGATAGTTAGGTGTTGTTCTTGTCGGCAGCCGAGAAGAGGACTCGCAATAATGGGTTTAAATTAAGGGTGGGAAGGTACCGTCTGGCTATTAAGAAAAAACTTTTTTATAGGAAGAGTTGTTCAACAGTGGAATCAGCTACCAAGGGAGGTGGTGAGCGCCCCCTCCTTAGCCGTCGTTAAGCAGCAGCTGGACAAACACTTGTCAGGGATGCTCTAGGCTGATCCTGCACTGAGCAGGGGGTTGGATTAGATGGCCTGGATGGCCCCTTCCAACTTTATCTGCCCTAATTCCAAAGATGCATTATTTATTTATTTCTGTTAATTTGTATTCTGCCCTTTCCCGCAAGCAGGCTCAGGGCGGATCACAACAAGAGTTAAAACAATTAAAAACTACAAGCCAACACCATAAAATACAATAAAACAGATAATGCATATATCAAAGGCAGTAGTTCCCATGGGGTGCATTCTATATATTCGTACAGCGGTAGGCCCAGAGATGAAATAATAAATTAAGATAAAATAATCTACTATCATGGCAGGCAAGGAAGGCCAAGCAGATGGAAATAAGGATGTCCACTGTCTTGACCGAAGGCCCGGAGGAACAGCTCTATGAAATGGCATCAAATCAGGTAGGGCCCGGATCTCCCATGTACACCATGGGCAAAATACAATAAATTCAATAAATAATCTCTTATGTCTCTGTGTGCCTTTAATTAATTGCTAAATTCATATATATGCTCGATTAATAATTTTTAGATTTCTTAATGAATGTGTTATCAATAATACAGGACATGATAACATGCATGCTCACTGGTTTGCCAGCAACTCAGGCTGTGTGTGCTGGATGGCAATATGGACTGCCCTTGGCTGTAGCTCAGTGGAATATGCTTTGCAAGAAGAAAGTACCAAGCTCAATCCCAGTTAAAGGATCTCAGGTAGCAAATTCTCTTCCTAAGATAATGGGAAGCTGGTCAAAGTGGACAACAAGCAGAAAGATGGACCAGTAGTCTGACAGTATAACGCAGGTTCATATGTTCTACCTAGAGAAGGAATACACTTAGAGCTGTACTGTTGCACTTCTAGCATAATAAGGTTTGTGTATGATCATAGATAAATTAGTGCATGACATTTGATAGAAATCTCCATTTTAAAAGATGTATTCTGTGGAGCATTGTAAATTCAGTCCCTTCAGTCATGAAAGAGTTAACCTGTTTGTTTATGCATGCTAATTTTTAGTTAGTTAGCCTACCACCAATTAGAGCTGCTGCACTTATTTCCCGCCAGATAAAAGGAGGGGTTAGTCATAACTAACTGAGGTAAAGGTAGTCCTTTGTGCAAACATCGAGTCATTACCAACCCATGGGGTGATGTCACATCATGACATTTCCTTAGCAGGCTTTTTACAGGGTGGTTTGCCTTCCCCCGTCATCTCCACTTTACCCCCAGCAAGCTGGGTACTCATTTTAACAATTTCAGAAGGATGGAAGGCTGAGTCAGACTTGAGCTGGATACCTGACACCAGCTTCCACTGGAATTGAACTCAGGTTGTGAGTGGAGCTTAGACTGCAGTACTGCAACCTACCACTCTGCACCATGGGACTCCTTACACTGAGATAGGGAACTGCTATTGGTTAATTAGTTTATCAAGGATACTACGTGCTTTTGGTCATGTACTCTATTTGGGAGCTAGAGGGACAAAACTTTCTATTTCCTTTGTTCCCATAAAGAGGATAGAAGACACAAGGCTAGATCATCATAGAGACAAAATAGTGCTTAGAGCTAATTAGACAGGATGTTGCTATTTTCTCTTCCAATGTACCCTTTCCATGTTTTCTTTAGTAAAGTTTTCTTAAACTGGATACACACATGTAGCCGCCTTGCTTTTGCTCTACTAAATATCCAACAGATTCATTCCGCAAAAGAGATATTAACTTGACTATTTCATTATCTTACAATGTTAGTGGTTTTGTGTGGTGATAAACAGACCTGCAAATTTCCAGTTCTTGGTGAGTTCTTTAATATTTGAGGAGTCCTACTTTGTCCTTAAGAGCCCCATGGCACAGAGTGGTAAGGCTGCAGCGCTGCAGTCGGAGCCCTCTGCTCGCGACCTGAGTTCAATCCCAGCGGAAGCTGGTTCAGGCAGCTGGCTCCAGGCTGACTCAGCCTTCCATCATTTCAAGGTTGGTAAAATGAGTACCCAGCTTGCTGGGGGGAAAGTGTAGATGACTGGGGAAGGCAATGGCAAACCACCCCATAAAACGTCTGCCGTGAAAACATTGTGAAAGCAGCATCACCCCAGAGTCGACAACGACAGGTGCTTGCACAAGGGACTAGCTTTACCTTTACCTTTACCTTTACCTTTACCTTTTTTACTTTTGTCCTTGCCCAAGATCTTAAGTCCAATTTTGGGTGATTCTTATGAGCTAGTATTATGGGTAGTTTTACGCTTGTTTGTTTTAACCTGTGTATTTTTAGCTGTGCAATTTATGAAAGATGTCTGCTTTTTTAATTGATTGAAATGAGTTACTTTATGCGAAGTATGAAAAAAAAACATTTCTATTTCTCAGGCTTGTGAATGGATTGACATTATATTGGTTGTTTCAGTTTCCCTGTGGATGGGGAAATGGATGACGGAATGTTAATCCCTGCAATGAAAATCAACGTGTAAAATGTTGCTTCCTCTCTTTGGCACTAGAAGGCCGTGGGTATTGCTTCCATGCCATTCATATCCCTCTCTCTCTCTTTTTAAAAATCTTTTTAATGTACCAACACATTTCTGTTGATAAGCTTTGGAAAAGCCAGAATGCCTTGGGAAAGCCAAAGACAAGCCCAAAGAAAATGACAACACAGCAACACTGGTGGTCACCTATGGCTCACAACTCAAGCCAGTTCAAGGCACTATTAATGACCTACAACCCATGCTGGACAGTGACACTTCCCTCACACAGCCACTGGGGTCCCAAACTTTTCTTGCTTACAGACAGCCTTCTAACCTAAAACAACTTCTCAGCCATTGTAACTGCTCATATGCCAACAAAGGTCTATGAATCAATGAATGAGCAAACTTCTCAGCCGCAATGATAAACTACTTAACAGTGACATGGACTCTGGTACCAAGGCCTGCAACAAACCAAGATGCAAGCTTTGCTCTCGTATAGATCCTAACAAGACAATCAGCGGACCCAGCAACATTAGCCACACCTACTCAGGCTCCTACTCCTGCTCATCCTCTAATATGATTTATGCCATCGTGTGTCAGCAATGCCCTTCCACTCTCTACATTGAATAAACAGGACAATCCCTGTTTAGAAGAATTAATGGACATAAGTCTGACAGCAGAAATCACAACATTAAGAAAAAAAAACCAGTGGGGGGACATTTTAACCTTCTAAAACCTTCAGTTGCTGACCTAAAAATGGAGAGCCAGTTTGGTGTAGTGGTTGAGTGTGCGGACTCTTATCTGGGAGAACTGGGTTTGATTCCCCACTCCTCCACTTGCACCTGCTAGCATGGCCTTGGGTCAGCCATAGCCCTGGCAGAGGTTGTCCTTGAAAGGGCAGCTGCTGTGAGAGCCCTCTCCAGCCCCACCCATCTCACAGGGTGTCTGTTGTGGGGGAGGAAGGTAAAGGAGATTGTGAACCGCTCTGAGACTCTTTGGAGTGGAGGGCGGGATATAAATCCAATATCTTCTTCTTCTAAAAGTAGTAGTTCTCTTACAAAGGAATGTCAAAGGGCGGTTAGAAAGAGAGATTGCTGAATTGCAACTGATAGCAAAGCTCAAAACAGTGCGTCCACCTGGACTGAATTGAGATCTAGGTTTCCTGTCTCATTACAAATGCTGATTTCTCCAGGCCTACTACCTCTCTGCATATCACACCTAATCCAATAACATAGGGCTGCCAGTTTCCCATTCCAGATGGGGTTTCCCTGATTTCAGGGGCTCCAATCTGCTGCCTGCCAGCTAGCTGGTGGGAGAAGATCCACCCCCAAACAGCCCCCTTCTGCACTGATGTAATGGGTGTTAAGAAAATATCAGCCTGCCTTTCTGAGCCCATAAATGTAAACATAGATCTGGTCAACTAGCATTTACAGCAATAGTGTTACAGATCACAAAGGGGACACTTGGTAGGAGCACCATAGGTGACACATCTAGCTAAGGATGGAATTCTAGCAGGAGCTGCTTTGCACATTAGGCCACCGCCCCCCCCCCCCCCCCGATGTAGCCAATCCTCCAAGAGTTTAGAATAAAAGAGCCTTGTAAGCTCCTGGAGGATTGGCTACATCAGAGGTGTGTGGCCTAATATGCAAAGGAGCTTCTGCTAGAATTCCATCCCTGCATCTAGCAGAAGACCAAAATGATATCCCATGTCACAAAAGAAAAAAAACAAAGAAGTATTTTTAAAAGATAACTAAAAAGATGATCAAAAAGAAAGAGATAAAATAGAACTACAATGGTTTCTTTTGTGCCCCAGCTTGTGGGGGCTTTGGCAGATGAGGTGACTTCTTGCACAGAATGCAATACTTGCAGGGAGGCAACAGACTTTTTTCTCAGGGCCGGATCTACATATTTTTTGAGTGGGGGCAAAGCCAAAAAATGACACCCCCACTCAAAAAAATGGGAGGCATATGATCTGCCTCCCGCTCCCCATTTAAACACCCTCATGGGAGGAAAGCCATGGAGCTGCCTTTCCTGCCTTGTGGGGAGACCACAAAGGCAGGCAATCTGTCTCCCCCTCTCCATTTAAGCACTCCTGTGGGGTGTTTAAATGGGGAGGGAAGCCAGGGGGCTGCCTATCCCACCTCCCTGCCTCACACGGGGAGATGGCAAAGGCAGGTGACCTGCCTCCCTGTCCCCATTTAAACATCCTGGCAAGGTGTTTAAATGGGGAGGGAAGCCATGGGACTGCCTTGTGGGGTGGTGGCAAAAGCAGCTGATTTTTGTCCCCCCACATGGGGGGGCACTCAATTCAATGCCTGCTTCTCAGCAGTGCCCAGGGCTGGTGCCCCCTCTGCCCTCCCTAGTTTTGGCGCTGCTATTTTTGCACCAAAATCCAACATTTTCATCCCCCAAATTATACATTAGCCCCATTCTCTTTTGCTTTCCCAAGTCAGATCATCTTACCGTTATTCTGTAGTCCTTCAGACTGTGGGCAGGACTCCTTCAAGAGAGCACAAAACAGGAGAGTTAGATAGATGATTCCTGGTCCATAATTTTATTCATTATATTCACTGACCACTGGTGTGTAGTGGCTGTTGTCTTTTATCCTCCCCTTCTGCAAGGCAATCTGCATGAGGCTCTTCTCCCCCATCTTAACGTACCACTGACCCTCGTGAAATAGGTTAGATTTCAAAAAAGAGTAACTGACATCCGGCCACTCAAGGCTTCTTTTGAGCAGGAACGCACACAGCTGGCTTGGCATGAGGGGGTGTGGCCTAATATGCAAATATATTCATGCTGGGCTTTTTTGTAGAAAACAATGGTGAAACAATGTGATGTCCGGAGGTGTAGCTAAAGATGCAAATGAGTTCCTGCTAGGCTTTTTCTACCAAAAAAGTCCTGCAGCCACTTATAAATTGAATAAATCAAATCACTCTAAGGATTTCTTCATAGGGGAATATGGACTCTGTTTTCAACAGCCTTACAGTGTAATCCTGTGCTGAGTTACTCCAGTCTAGGTCAACTAGTTTCAATGGGCTTAGACTGGATTAACTCTGGAGTAACACTAAAGAAGGAAATGGCAAACCACTCCAGTGTCCTTGCCAAGAAAACCCCATGAACAGTAATAAAAGGCTAAAAAGATATGGCGCTGGAGGATGAGCCCCTCAGGTTGGAAGGTGCCCAATATGCTACTGGGGAAGAGCGGAGGGCAACTCCATGTAATCACAGAAAGAGTGAAGCAGCTGGGCCAAAGCCGAAAGGATGCTCAGTTGTGGATGTGTCTGATGGTGAAAGAACAATCCGATGCTGCAAAGAACAATACTGCATTGGAACTTGGAATGTAAGATCTATGAATCAAGGTAAGCTGGATGTAGTCAAACAAGAGATGGCAAGACTGAACATCGACATCTTGGGAATCAGTGAACTAAAATGGATGGGAATGGGTGAATTTAACTCAGAGAATCACTACATCTACATCTATTATTGTGGGCAAGAGTCCCGTAGAAGAAATGATGTGGCCTTTACAGTTAACAAGAGAGTGAGGAAGGCAGTAATGGGATACAATCTCAAAAATGATAGAATGATCTTGGTCTGTATCCAAGGCAAACCATCCAGTATCACAGTAATCCAAGTCTATGGCCCAACCACTGATGCAGAAAAGATTGAAGTGGACCAGTTCTATGAAGATCTACAACACCTTCTAGAATTAACACCAAAAAAAGAAGTCCTCCTCATCATAGTGAACTGGAATGCCGAAGTAGGAAGTCAAAAGGTAACCGGAACAACTGACAAGTTTGGCCTTGGAGAACAAAATGAAGCCAGTCAAAGGCTAGCAGAGTTTTGTCAAGAGAACAAACTGGTCATAGCGAACACCCTCTTCCAACAACCTAAAAGGCGACTCTACACATGAACATCACCTGATGGGCAATACAGAAATCAGATTGATTATATACTCTGCAGTCAAAGATGGAGAAGTGCCTTACAGTCAGCAAAAACAAGACCTGGAGCTGACTGCGGCTCAGATCATGAGCTACTCATTGCAAAATTCAGGCTTAAACTGAAGAAAACTGGGGAAGCCATCAGGCCATTCAGGTTTGACTTTGATTACATCCCTTATGAATATACAGTGGAGGTGAATAATAGGTTTAAGGAACTAGAATTGATAGACAGCATGCCAGAAGAACTATGGACAGAGGTTCATGACATTGTACAGAAGGCAGCAATCAGTACCATTCCAAAGAAAAAGAAATGCAAGAAAACAAAATGGCTGTCTGATGAGGCTTTACAAGTAGCTGAGGAAAAAAGGAAAGCAAAAGGCAAAGGTGAAAAGGAAAAAATCACCCAACGGAATGCAGATTTTCAGAGAACAGCAATGAGAGATAATAAGGCCTTCCTGAAAGAACAATGCAAAGCAATAGAGGAAAATAATAAAATGGGAAGGACAAGAGATCTCTTCAAGAAATAGGAGAAATCAAGGGAATGTTTTGTGCAAAGATGGCCATGATAAAGGACAAAAATGGTAGGGACTTAACAGAAGCAAAAGAGATCAGGAAGAGGTGGCAAGAATACTCAGAATTGTACAAGAAGGACCTCAATGTCCTTGACAACCATGACAGTGAAATCACTGACCTTGAGCCAGACATCCTGGAGTGTGAAGTCAAATGGGCCTTAGAAAGCATTACTAACAACAAAGCGAGCGGAGATGATGGCATCCCAGTTGAGCTATTCAAAGTCCTAAAAGATGATGCTGTTAAAGTGATGAACACATTATGTCAACAAATTTGGAAAACAGAACAGTGGCCACAGGATTGAAAAAGGTCAGTTTATATCCCAATCCCAAAGAAGGGTAATGCCAAGGAATGTTCAAACTATCACACCATTCCACTCATTTCACATGCCAGCAAGGTCATGTTAAAGATCCTACAAGCTAGGCTTCAGCAGTACGTAGATTGGGAACTACCAGAAGTTCAAGTTGGGTTTCAGAGAGGTAGAGGAACTAGAGATCAAATTGCTAACATTTGATGGATTATGGAGAAAGCACAGGAGTATCAGAAAAACGTCTATTTCTGCTTGATTGACTATGCTAAAGCCCTTGATTGTGTGGATCACAACAAACTGCGGCAACTCCTTAAAGAGATGGGAGTACCAGACCACCTCACATGTCTCCTGAGAAACCTGTAAAAGGGTCAAGAAGCAACAGTCAGAATGGAATATGGAACAATTGATTGGTTTAGAATAGGAAAAGGAGTTCAACAAGAATGTATATTGTCACCCTGCTTATTTAATTTATATACATAATGCGGAATGCTGGCCTGGATGAAGCAGAAGCCGGAATTAAGATTGCTGTGGAAAACATCAACAACCTCAGGTATGCAGATGATACCACACTAATGGCGGAAAGTGAGGAGGACCTAAAGAACCTCTTGTTGAGGGTGAAAGAGGAGAGCACAAACATAGGCTTGAAACTCAACATTAAAAAAAAATAAGATCATGGCATCCAGCCCCATCACACCATGGCGAATAAAAGGGGAAGACATGGAAGTAATGACAGACTTCACATTTCTGGGATCCAAGATCACTGCAGGTGGTGACTGTAGCCATGAAATTAAAAGATGTTTGCTCCTTGGGAGGACAGCTACAGCGAACCTGGGCTGTATAATAAAAAGTAGAGATATCACCCTGCCAACAAAAATCCAACAAAGCGATGGTATTCCCAGTAGTAATGTATGGCTGTGAGAGCTGGACCATAAGGAAGGCCGAGCGCAGAAGAATAGATGCTTTTGAGCTGTGGTGCTGGAGAAGAATCTTGAGAGTCCCTTGGACTGCAAGAAGATCAAATCAGTCAGTCCTAAGGGAAATCAATCCAGACTGTTCCCTGGAAGGTCAGATGCTTAAGCTGAAGCTCAAATACTTTGGCCACCAAATGAGAAGGGAGCAATCATTGGAGAAAATCCTGATGCTGGGAAAGACAGAAGGCAAAAGAAGAAGGGGATGGCAAAAGATGAGATGGCTGGACAGCATTACTGATGTAACAAACATGAATTTGAGCAGACTTCGGAGGATGGTGGAAGACAGGAGGGCCTGACGTGGCTTTGTCCATGGGGTCACAAAGAGTCGAACTCGACTGTGCAACTGAACAACAACAACAACAACAAAACTCTGCATAGGATTGAAATGGTTTGAGAGTAGGGCTGAAGCTGGAGAGAAGGGCTCAAATCTGCATTTAGTTACAATACTTGGTGACATTCAGCTAAACCCTGAATCTCAGGCAAAATCAGTCACCTCTTATTTGAAAATCAGTCACCTCTTACTTAAAATCTAAAATTTAGAATGGACCTCATTCAGGTAGTGTGGGTAAAAGAAAGGGAACCGTTGTCTTCTCCATCCCAGTGAATCTTCCTTGGAAGAGGATCTTAACTAAGTAATTTTTGAACTGCACCCATATGGCCTCATCCTCCATCCGGAAATGGGAAAGAGGGAGTTTAAGAGAGCAGAGGAACTTCCTTCCTTCCTTCCTTCCTTCCTTCCTTCCTTCCTTCCTTCCTTCCTTCCTTCCTTCCTTCCTTCCTTCCTTCCTTCCTTCCTTCCTTCCTTCCTTCCTTCCTTCCTTCCTTCCTTCCTTCCTTCTTTCCTTCCTTCCTTCCTTCCTTCCTTCCTTCATCTGATGTTCATGTCTTTTGGCTCTCAAACATCTGATGTTTATTCTATGTGGCTCTTATGTTAAACAGGTTTGGCCACCCCTGGTCTGAAAGCTACAGTTGATACAGAATGCTGTACCAACCTAATTATTTCATTTCTATCCAATCACACCTTTATTTGCATAACAAAGAGATATACAGAGATTTGCCAACCAAACAACAATCAGATATATCTGTTCAAAGCATAAAAGGCTAAACTAAGGTTAAGATCACAATAAAACCTGCTTAGAATAATTTTTAACAATTTCAGCCAAGAATTTGGCAACAGCTTTTGTGATATCAATTATGTTGTCATTTAACAGGAAATGGCAATCAATCATATTTTCTTGAATGTAGGACAGTAAGGAAAGACTATCTAACAGAACCTTTCGGAGATTAGTATACAGTTGGAAGTTCAATAAGATATGCTAGATGGAATCCGGTGAGCTTGACCCACATAGACAATGTCTCTTGCTAAAGGGGACTTGAAGAAATCTCCCATAGAGATTGGAGGGAAATGCATTCATCCTAGCCAGCATAAAAACTCTCCGATGTTGTGTATTATCTAATTCAGATAAATATTTGGCCATTTTCCTGGCCATCTGATTAAGTCCAAGTGAGGCAGGAGAGCAGGTATAAAATTGGACAGGACATAGTTTATGAGATTCTAGATCTAAGATTCTCTGGGTGTTTTCGCACTTACCTTTTACTGGCGCGACGACCCTCCTCACGCCGGCGGATCTGCAGTGATTTCGCACTAGAAGCGCCGGCGCAGCCCAAAGAGCCGGCTACTTCCGTCGCTAAGCCAGCGCAAACGTTTTCCTGCTTCTTGGCGGTTTCCGTTTGCGCTGGCTTAGCGACGGAAGTAGCCGGCGCAATGGGCTGCGCCGGCGCTTCTAGTGCGAAATCACTGCAGATCCGTCGGCGTGAGGAGGGTCGTCGCGCCAGTAAAAGGTAAGTGCGAAAACACCCTCTGTTTGATAAATCTAAAATTATAAGATTCATCAGATAAAAATAGACTGTCAATTGCAATTCCCATGTGTTTGAGCTTCGACATTATTCCATCTTGCCAAGCAGCGTTATAAGGGTCTCTTTTTAAGTAGTTGAGCAAGCTAGCTGGTTCAGCCCTATAAAATATCCATAACCAATATTTAGAAGTTAGAGCCCAAGCTTTTGTTTCAATCAGAAATTGACCTGCTTCTGAAAAGATTACAAAATAAGGAACACAGTTGGGGATTCCTAAAAGTTGTTGCAGAAATGCAGCCTGGATATTTTCTGTTTTTTGGTTCAGAGCATTAATTCACAGAGGGATACCGTACAAAATCTGTGATAATGTTTTAGCATTAAGAGCTCTGATTGTAGCAGGAAAACATTGGTTACCTTTTTTTGTAATAAAACTGTTTAATTTGAGATGAAGAACAACTAGCTATATTTATTATTCTGTCATGATGAACTGCCCATTTGAGATTGTAATTAAAGTTTATACCCAAATATTTAAAGCATTTGGATTGCTCAATTTCCTGCTTGCCTATATACCATTTTTGTGGTCGCCAACTTTTAGAAAAAAATACAACTTTAGATGTGGAATAATTTATAGCAAGTGAGTTAAGCTGGCAGTAGTTGTTAAAAGCTTTCAGGTATCGCTGCAGGCCGACTCTTGTGCAGGAAAGTATAAGAACATAAGAGAAGCCATGTTGGATCAGGCCAATGGCCCATCAAGTCCAACACTCTGTGTCACACAGTGGCAAAAAATTTTATATACACACATACACTGTGGCTAATAGCCACTGATGGACCTGTGCTCCATATTTTTATCTAAACCCCTCTTGAAGGTGGCTATACTTGTGGCTGCCACCACCTCCTGTGGCAGTGAAATATAGTTGTATCATCAGCATACAATAATATTGGGACTGAGAGATCATTTAATTTAGGTGGGTGCTCATTTATGTAACTAAGATATTGTGCCATATCATTTAAGAAAAGATTAAAAAGATGTGGGGCTAACACACACCCTTGTTTAACTCCTTTACAAACCAGTATTTTTTTCAGTTAGGTGTCCTATAGATGAGAATTTTTTTCCTGGCAAGTTGTATTTGTATGTAAATTCTTTAATAAATTTAACAGATGGGGATCTATTTTAAGATCCTTTAGTTTATTCTATAGTTTGTTTCTGTCCACAGAGTCGAATGCACTCTTCAGATCTATAATTATAATTATAGATCTCACTTTTCAAAAAGTTGCTTGAGGTAGTTTCAAAAGAAATGACGCACACGTCCAGCACGTGGCACAAAACTTGGAAATAAACATCACACAATACAATCACAATAATAACAAAAAAGAGTTTGGCGGTATTATGGAAATATTTTGGAAGTTAAAAGAATAAAAAAGAAGCATAGCTGACTTCTTCAGTTCTGCTTGCATTCAAGTCCCTTTTATGGCTTCTCCACTTACCCAGTCATTTTTTCTTGGATCACATTAATGAAATTTGATGGAAAGATTAATTGATGCTATTTTGGCATCAATTGCATGCAAAAGGCATAAAAATGGTATGAAATTGCAGCAAAATCAACCAATGGGAATTTTTCAAAACAATATAGTTGATTGCAAATATTTCAGTCATTTGCATGGATATAGGATAGGGATGATTTTAAATATCTTACCTCTGCTGTTTCAATCTCTCATCAAACTTTCTCCATAAATGTATGCATTTTTTAATTTTATGCCATTCACATTCAGTCTTTACACCGTTTAAATGCAATTAACACTAAAAATGTAGCAGTACTCTTTTCATAAAATGTTGTCAGTTTGGCCCAAATAAAGAAAAGGTGACTTCAGATTCTCTAGACAAGGGAGAACACATGCCCGTGCCTAATTTTCAAATTGAAACTGTGTTGACATAAAATTCAATACCATCCTCAATACATACGAAACCATTACATTGTATGTATCAATAGTACATAGACTGCAAATAAAAGATGTACAAAATGTGTACGAAATGTATCTAAAAAACCAACAGCAAAAACCAGAGAACTGAAATTGTTTATCACAATGATTAACAGTTTTTAAATGAAATTGTAGAGGATATATTTTGTCCTCTGTTCTTTAGGTTCAGTATCTTGGAAATGGAATGGAATGGAACTATAACCAGAAACCCCATTCTCTGATGTAGGTGTACAGAGATTTGTCATTTAGTTCAGTTGCAAGTCTTTAATCGCATATATCAGGGGTCATGTAGTAGAAAAAGAGATGCCGGAGCTTATTAGTACAATTCATTTGCATATGCCACACCCTGACATCTCCGGAAGGTGTACTGAATTATATCAGCTCATCATCTAACTTAAAATGCTTCTTGAATTATTATTGTCATAGTAAAACCTTAATCCCATCATACTTTTAAAATTACTTTCTCCTATGTGGCCACAGTGGCATGATGAAGATTTCCATCTGTCTGCTTCATATGTTTGGTTATTTTCCCATTTTTGTAGGGGGAAATATTAGAAAGTTTGTCAAATCTTAGAATTCAGCAAAATTCTCCCAGGAGGTTTGAAAAATGGAGCCCAGAAGCAAGTATCCTTGGGGGGGGGGGGGGGGTAAGAAAGAAAGAGCACAATAAAATGTAGAGGTTGTGAAGCTCCACTCCTGTGAGCTCCTGCCCAAAATGAAGCCTGGCATATATAGACATATATAATAAAAAGTTGGGCAAATTACAAATTAGAAGAGTACAGAATCCGTACAGAGGAAGATTAAAAATACAAGATAAAAACAGCAACAGAGTAACAGCATAATAAAACCTAATACATAATATTACTTATCAGGATGTGTAATAATAGCACTATGAAGAAACTTTGCTACTTGTCATTTAGGATTGAACAGGGGTTATATGGGAGAGAAGGCAGCGCAAGATAGCCCAATCTCATCAGACCTTGGAAACAAAGCAGGATCAGTACTTGGAATGCAATGTTCTCTCTAATTCCCCCTCCTAAGTGTAGCAGTTTTCATCCTGAGCAGAATAGAAGAAGGAGGAGGAGGAGGAGAAGAAGACTGCAGATTTATACCCCGCCGTTATCTCTGAATCAGAGACTCAGAGCTGCTTACAATCTCCTATATCTTCTCCCCCCACAAAAGACACCTTGTGAGGTTGGTGGGGCTGTGTGGTCTCTTACAGCAGCTACCCTTTCAAGGACAACTCCTGCGATAGCTATGGCTAACCCAAGGCCATTCCAGCAGCTACAAGTGGAGGAGTGGGGAATGAAACCCAGTTCTCCAAGATAAGAGTCCGCAAATTTAACCACTGTGTGAGGAAAAGCCCCCTACTTTTCATACACGTGAACATCATGATTACCAGCATGGTTGCCAGGGCGCCTGGAGAAGTAAGCTTGCATCTTCCTGGCCAGTGAATGCGAGTGACGCTACCCAGGAACTACATAAGACTCCCGTGTACCTAGTAACAAGTATATAAGCGCTTGAGTCAGGCACAAAGTGTCTGCAGCCGCGCTCTAAAGGTTCCCCGCCATCGCGTGAAACCCGCCATGGTAAGGAGGAGGCTACGCCGCCATGGAGCTGTCCAGGCGAACGGTGTTGAAGCGCTAAGCATGGAAACCACTGTGTTCTGCTAACACCACATGTAGCCATCTTCCTGCCTGGATAGGATTCATTCCTTCTATGTGGAAACCTCACGTACACACCTTGAGTCATTCCTAGCCCGCAAGCAACCCACCTAGTCTATGAATGGATTAATGGCTCCACTATTAATCCTGATTGCCCAGTGATTTCCTAAACAACTGTCTTCACCCCGGAGAGTTGAGAAAGAGGAAGGATCTCTCCTGATACCACCAAGCCCTTTTGTCTACACCGGAATACCTAGGTGCATATCTGATTCTCTATTGTCCCTTTCCCAGTTAATCCCATCTCCTCCCAATCACCCAACCATTCCCACATTGATACCAACGGAGCCACCCCAGGCCCTGTCGCAACCTGGAAGTTTCCAGGATGCCCAGGATGAAGGTGATGTTCATTGGTTGAAGCACACACCCAATCAGGTGTCGCCATTGACCCACCATTGGTCCAGCCGATGTCCAGCCTTCCTGGTCATCTGCAGAACCTCCCATTACCACTCCCAGTCACCTCCCATCCCCTCAGGACTAAGGTGACTCTATATAACCTGTGGACTAGCTACCCACAGGTGTGCCTTCTACTCAGTAAACCCCCATTCCCGCTGGGTAGTAACACCCCCGATTCCTGATCAGTTTCGGGACCTTTCCCCCATTTCCTCATTCGTCGCCATCGGAGCCTTCCATTGGAGTCTGCGAGAGGTAGTATTGCCCTGTATGTCCATTCCTTTATGTTCCCCTATCGATCTCTCTATTTTTCCTAGACCTGTATGAATGTGTGATTGATTTTATACCTTGTGTGAACGAACTATTGTTTCAAATAAACCACAATTGATTTTATTAAATTAGAGTCTTTTTATTGAGCATTGACTCTCTGATCGGTTGAGCCTCGTATACATAGATAAAAGATTCCGTTTTGGGGCTAGCTGTCTCTCAGTCTAATTCCCCAACTTTATTTGGAGAGCAGTTTCCCTAACAGAAATTGGTGGAGAAAGCGTTGGCATTATCCTGTTTGTGCGAACGCACGCGAGTCGACACGCGTGTCTTCATACAGACAGACGTAAGGTTGCACCGTTCAGAAAGTCTTGCTAGCGAGGCTATTGCATGAGTGATTGAGTGAATGAGTTCTGTGTGAAAGGCTCTAGCGAGCATCTATAAAAATTGTGGGTTGGGCTGCTCCCGTTTCTACCATTCAGCGTTGGACTTCTCAGCCGCCCCGAGGAGGCCAGACACCTCGCAAGAGGACTGAGCCCAATCGAACGCAAGGGGGAAGTCCCGTGAAGTCCGGCCGCCGTCCCGAGGCCTTCTAAACGCGTCTATCGTGGGAGGGAATGTCAGGACAGGCTAGGATTGTTTAAGATCTGGATAGAGCACCCTTCCCTTCTCCTTTCCTTTAGAGCTGAGTGCACACACGCACACACACTACATACACGCTCAGACACCCACACACACACACCCAAGTCCTTACACGAGTCTAGGCCAAGGCTAGTCTAAGGCACCCGACAGTCAAGAAGGCAGGCGGGTCACAGGACCGCTGCAATCTGACTGCTGGGCAACTTTTATTTTGTTTTTATTTGCCCGAGACGCGATCGTTGGGTCGGCTCGCGGCTCCCTTTTCTGGCCGAGACGCAATCATAGGATTGGCTCGCTGCCCAAAACTCTGCCCGGAGACGCGATCGTTGGGTCGGCCCGTGGCTCCCTTTTTCACCCGAGACGCGATCGTTGGGTCGGCTCGTGGATTTCCCCTTCTGGCCGAGACGCAATCATAGGATTGGCTCGCTGCCCAAAACTCTGCCCGGAGACGCGATCGTTGGGTCGGCCCGTGGCTCCCTTTTTTTACCCGAGACGCGATCGTTGGGTCGGCTCGTGGATTTCCCCTTTTGGCTGAGACGCGATCGTTGGGTCGGCTCATTGCCTAAAACTCTGCCCGGAGACGCGACCGTTGGGTCGGCCCGTGGCTCCCCTTTTTCACCCGAGACGCGATCGTTGGGTCGGCTCGTGGATTTTCCCTTTGGCTGAGACGCAATCATAGGATTGGCTCATTGCCTAAAACTCTGCCCGGAGACGCGATCGTTGGGTCGGCCCGTGGCTCCCCTTTCTCACCCGAGACGCGATCGTTGGGTCGGCTCGGTGCCCCGTAACCTTAGCTGAAACACCACCGGAGGTTGGCAGTAGGCGAGATATAAAGAAAACTAAACTGAAATGGAGATTTTCGCCAAAAAGGAGGAAGTCCCCAAGTTGGAAAAATGGTTGTTGAAGAAAGGGGACAACCCTTGGCAAAAGGGAATCTTTGACCAAGGCCCTGATCCCCTCCAGTCCTTTAGAGACATATTTGAGGAAAATTGCAGCAACAAAACAATTAGCACTGGCAAAAGAGACCTTTTTGCCACGTGGGGTTTGTTTGAAGCCCTGCGGGATAGCTCAGCCCTGATTAAACAACTCAGGGAGCAGCTTACGCAGAGAAATCAGGAAATAAAGCAGCACGAAGTGCAGGCAGAGAAGAAAGAACAGGAATTGGAGACAATTCTTAAGAAACACGCAGAGGTGCTGGAGAGGGAGTTCCAAAAGCAGACTGCAGAAAGGGAATCCATACTCCAGAACCATGCGGCGGTGATGGAGCGGGAGTTCCAAAAACAGACTGCAGAAAGGGAATCCATACTCCAGAACCATGCGGCGGTGCTAGAGAGGGAGTTCCAGAGGCAAACCGCAGAAAGGGAGTTTCTACTCCAGAGCCATGCGGAAAAATTGGAACAAGTGCAGCAGGATCACGAACTCGAGAAGGCAGAGTTGCACAGGAGACACGCTGCAGAAATAGATAGGATAGCGCAGGAGAATAATACCCTGGACCTTGACTGGCAACAGGCAAGTCGGACCGTAGAGGAGATTAAGGCTGAGAAACTCACCATAGCTATAGCATATCAAGATACAATAACAGCTCTAAAGAAGGCCCAATTGCAAGTAAAGGCATTGAGCAAAGAGCTGGAGCAAACCAAAAACCGGAATGACAAACTGCAATATGCCGTTGAAATAGCCACAGAAACGGTGAAGAAAACCAAAGAGGCAGCTAACCATGAGGCGTGTAAAAAAGAAATTGCCGCACTACAGCAGAAGTTAGACCGTAAAAATGCTCTTATAGCAACGGTCTCCCCATCCACCTTCTATGCTTTTTCGGACGAGGAAAGTGAGGATGAGGAGGAAATAGAACCCTGTGAGATTGCCCCCGCCCCAGTATGCCCGGTGGTCACCCGGCAAACTACCACTAGACAGGGGAACGGTAAAGAGACGGTGCAGATAACTAAGGAGGTTAAGGATTGGAAAATTGAAAATATTAAAATGGCACACCAAATTCTTGGCCCATATAATAGAGAAACCTCCATCCGATGGATGATGCAAATGTACCGTGAATACCCAAACATAACCATTAGGGAGCTAAATCAGGTCCTGAGGTTGGCTTTAAACGGCCCTCATGTAGAAAAGGTGAGAGAAAAATTGATAGTCGCTCACACAGGCGCCATAACCACCTTGGAGTGGATAGCTGAACTATTGAGAATTACTTGGAATGAAGAGAATGTTAAATATGTGTATACCCAGACTGTGCAAGGCCCAGATGAAGACCCTATGGTCTATCTAACAAAGAAACAATTCTTAGCCTTAGTTGCCGAAGTAGTATTCCCGGAGGAAGAGGGTCAGGAGCCCGACTACGATGACGCTGATTTTATAACAGATGTCATTAAAGGCCTCAACCCAGAAATGCGGCAGGCACTAGGACCCACACATGCACCTAACCCCAAATGGAGCGCACTTTATGCCAATCTGGAAAATATTAGCAGATATATGGACACGGTTGCGCAAGGGAAAAAGAGTAGTAAGAAAGACCGGGCTAAGGAAGCTGTTAATACAGTTACTTATGCTAACAACGGGCCTCACTCTCAGTATCAGAAGAGGGAAGTTAATCCGGACCCCTATAACCCATCGCAGCCTCCAGTCAATCCTCCAACCGGACAAAATAAGCACGCTCAGGCGCGGAGCAATGGGAAACCGGCCAGGCAGAAGCCCGGAGCGGGGGGAGGGAACCCTAACTATCAACCGAGAGCCCCTCCTCCACCCGTGCAGCCCTCGGCCCCTTTTCCTTCTCCCGCAGTGCAGCCGCCTCCGGTCCCACAGCCTAACATAATGACGGGCCCTTATGGGGAGGTGTCATGGGTGCTGGGGACCCTTCAGAGGAAGTTGAGTCTGATGAGGAAACTGTGCCCCTGTCACCTGCACCAGTGCCCCTGCCTCCTGCTGGAGAAGATCCCAGCCCCCCTGCCTCGCCCTCTCGGGTGGCTCGTGTGCGTGACCGCCTCCGGCAGGACCTCAGGGATCGGAGGAGGGCGGCACGCTCACAAGCAAGACGCTCCCTGAGCCCTGAGTTCTGAGAGGATTCTGGCCCTTCTAAGAGCAAGGATGCTTGAGTGGTAACAGGATCCTGGCTGCCTCCCTGAGCCAGCAATTAGCCCAAACGGGCAACAGCCAGCAGAGGGCTATATAGCTGTGGGCTTTGGGAGGAAGCTTTGTGGAAGCAACTAGTCATCTCCCTGACATTCTGGCATCCACTCCGGCTTGACTTTGGTTCCTGACTCCCTGACTTTGGCTTTGGACTTCTGGACTCCCTGACCTCGGCTTCTGGACCTCAGACCTGCGATACTTCTACAGTGATTCGGATTTGGCGCCTCGGACCCTCCTGCTTACTGGCTACAGACCTCGGACTGCCTCTGGACTTTGCCTGACCCGGCCCCAGCCGTGACAGATTGCTTCCACCGACAAACACCCACTCCACAGGATGGATGCTGAAGCAAGTGAAACCACAGAACTACTGGCTGCGCTCCAAGCCCAGGTACAGCAGCTAACACAGGCAGTAGTGCACTTGCAGCAACAACCTGCGGCCAGTGCTCCAGCCAAGTGCCCAGTTCCCCCACCTGACAGATTTGGGGGTGCCGTGGAAGAATTTCCTGCCTTCCTAGCACAGTGTCGGCTGTACTTTGAACTGAGAGCACGGGACTTCCTCAATGACAAAACCAAGGTGTGTTTCGTCATCAGTCTGTTAAAGGGGCAGGCGGCCAAATGGGCCACACCCTTACTGGTCGCGTCCTCTCCCCTACTGACTGATTACCAGGGGTTTGAGGCCCACCTGTCTGCTGCTTTCTCAAACCCAGTCCAAGCAGCCACAGCCAACCGGAAGATCAGGGCACTGAAACAAGGCAACTCCTCGGTGGCTCAATATGCCACTGAATTCAAGCTCCTGACCCAGGACTTGGCGTGGAATGAGGCTGCCCAGATGGACCAGTTTACTGAGGGGTTGGCAGAGGAGGTCCTGGATGAACTGGCCAGGGTGGAGCAGCCACCCACGCTCCAAGAACTTATCACCCTCTGCCTCCGCATCGATGGCCGCCTGGAAAGTCGCCGCCAAGCCAAGACCAGAGGGCGCCAGCTCCCTGCGCCGTGCTACCTGGCTCCTCGCCCGTCCCCAGCTAGTACCAGCACCAAGGATGAGCCTATGCAGCTTGGAGCTGCTCGACCCCGCCTGACCCCAGAGGAAAAGACCAGACGCCGCACGCAGAATCTGTGCCTCTACTGCGGCACGGCAGGCCACTATGCCTCTGGCTGCCCTGCTAAGCATCGGATACCTGGACCTTCGCTGCCACCGCCGCCAAAAGGGCAGCCCCAGGCGTAAGTGGACCCCTCAGCCTGGGGCGACTAGCTGGGTCCTCCGAACAGCGGGCTGATACCCCAGGGCCATTCCTGCTACCAGTCAAACTCCGTCTGCCTGACGAACGCTGGCTGTTCGTGTATGCCATGCTGGACTCGGGAGCGGCCCACTGTTTTATAGATGCCGCCTTTGTGAAGCAGCACCAGATCCCTGTGCAGACAAAAGGGATTCCGTCGCTGGTGGAGGCTATTGACGGGCGCCTCCTCCGTTCTGGCCCCGTCACCCAGGAGACCTGTCCCATCACCTTCCACGTCCAGCAGCATCAAGAACAGCTGCGGTTTGATGTCGCCCGCATGCCTCGCTTCCCGCTGATTCTAGGCCTTTCCTGGCTGAAGCTGCACAACCCCATCGTGGACTGGGCCCAGCAGGAACTACGCTTCCGAGACCCATGCCCCCATCTGACTCCTCCCACCACTCTAGCAGCTGGCATCCCGAGTGGTGGTCCTCAGCTCCCTCAGAAGTATGTGGACTTTGCTGATGTCTTCGAAGAGACAGGAGCTGATCAGCTTCCCCCTCACCGGCCCTACGACTGTGCCATTGATTTGGTACCTGGGGCACCACTCCCGGTGGGGCGTCTGTACCCAATGTGGGAGCCGGAGTTGGCAGCTCTGCGAGACTTCCTGGACAAGAACCTGAAACGCAGATTCATCCGACCCTCAACCTCTCCCCTATCTGCTCCAGTGCTCTTCGTGAAGAAGAAAAGTGGGGAGCTCCGGCTGTGCAATGACTACCGGGCCCTGAACAAGATCACCATCCGCGACCGGTACCCTCTACCACTGATCCCTGAACTCTTGGATCGCCTAAAGGGGGCCCAAATCTACACCAAGCTGGACCTCCGTGGAGCGTACAATTTGGTGCGCATACGGCCCGGAGACGAATGGAAGACCGCGTTTGGGACCCGATACGGGCAGTACGAGCACCTGGTAATGCCCTTTGGACTGACCAATGCCCCCGCTGTCTTCCAGAGGTTCATGAATGACATATTCCGGGACCTGCTCGACCGCTTCGCGATCATATACCTGGATGACATCCTAATTTACTCCCGCAATCCTGCCCAGCACGCCGAGCACGTCCGCCAGGTCCTGCAGCGCCTACGAGCCCATGGTCTCTACGCCAAGCTGGAGAAGTGCGACTTCGACCTGCGCTCCGTCGAGTTCCTTGGGCACATCGTGTCACCGCAGGGGATCCTCATGGACCCGAAAAAAGTAGAAGCGGTCCTGACCTGGCAGGCTCCTCAGAATCGCAAAGACCTGCAGCGGTTCCTCGGTTTTGCCAACTACTATCGGCAATTCATCCCGGCCTACGCATCCCTGACCACACCCCTGACTCAACTACTCCGCCCCAAAGAACCCTTCCACTGGTCCCCAGAGGCCGATAACGCCTTCTCCACCCTGAAGACTCGCTTTGCCACCGGGCCACTCCTGAGATACCCCGACCCCCAGCTTCCCTTTACGGTGGAAGCTGATGCCTCCAACGTGGCCCTGGGAGCAGTGCTGTCCCAGCGCGAGGAGCCCTCCCAGCCACTACAGCCCTGCGCCTATTACTCGCGGCAGCTCACTGCTGCAGAGAGGAACTATACCATCTGGGAGAGGGAGTTGCTCGCGATCAAGGTGGCGTTTGAGGTTTGGCGACATTACCTCGAAGGGGCTCGCCACCCTGTTCAAGTGCTCACCGATCACCCGAACTTGGAACACCTCCAGACCACCCGCCGTCTCAACCAGCGCCAGATCCGGTGGTCCCTATTCTTCTCTCGCTTCGACTTCCGGATCTCCTACATCCCCCATACCCAGAACCGGAAAGCAGACGCCCTCTCCCGGAAACCGGAATACGCCCCTGCCTCAACTGAGACCGCGCCCGCTGCTCCAATCCTGCCGCCCTCAGTATTTGCAGCCACCTCCACTTCATCAGCACTCGTGGAGGACATTCGGGCTAGCCAGGCCAATGATCCCTGGGTCCAGCAACACCTCCAGGCTCTCCAAGATGACCCAACAGGGGAGTTCACGACTCGAGGCGGCCTCTTGCTACACCGCGAACGCCTCTATGTGCCGCCCGGGCCCTTGCGGGCAGAAGTGCTACGCCTGACCCACGACTCGTTACCCGCCGGGCACTTTGGACAGCATAAGACCACCCACTTGCTGACAAGGGAATTCTGGTGGCCACGAGTTCGCGCTGATGTTGCCCGCTATGTCAGCTCCTGTGACGTCTGCCGACGGGCCAAAGACATCCCAGCCAAACCCTCAGGGTTGCTGCAGCCCTTGCCCACATCTTCAGGACCCTGGGATACCATCTGGATGGACTTCATCACGGAACTTCCACGCTCCAAGGGTCAGACTTGTATCTGGGTGGTCGTCGACCTATTTACCAAGATGGCCCACTTTGTTCCGTGCCCGAAACTCCCCACAGCTCAGGAGACGGCCCAGCTTTACCTGCAACACATCTTTCGTCTGCATGGACTCCCAGCGCATCTGATCTCCGATCGGGGCCCTCAGTTCTCCTCTCGGTTCTGGCAAGCCCTCCATTCCAGCCTGGGTACTCGAGTGCACCTGTCCTCGGCCTACCACCCACAGACAGATGGCCAGACAGAGCGCACCAATGCCACGCTAGAGCAATATCTCCGCTGTTACACCTGTTACCAGCAGGATGACTGGACCACTCTATTGCCCCTAGCGGAGTTTGCATACAACAACGCGGTCCATTCATCCACCCAAATGACCCCGTTTGCTGCAACCTACGGGTACCACCCTCGGTTCTTCCCAGCGATCCTACCACCCACAAATGTCCCCGCCGTCGATGCCTACCTGCAAGAACTCCGTGCCAGCCAAGACTTGCTCCGAGAGCAGCTACAGCAAGCCAAGGAGGCATATAAACGGGCTGCGGACCGAAAGAGGCAAGAAGGCCCTCCAGTGCAGCCGGGGGATCAGGTGTGGCTCTCAACTCGCTACCTGCGCCGGCCTGGTCGGTCTCACAAGCTGGATGCACGGTTCATTGGACCCTACCCCGTCGTTGAACAAATAAACCCCGTCGCCTTCAGGCTCCAGTTGCCACCCCACCTCCGCATTCACCCCGTGTTTCATCGCTCCCTCCTTGTTCCGGCTGCACCCCCTGACCCAGCTCGGACTCCTTCCCCACCGCCGCCACCACCAGTGTTGGTGGATGACGAGGAAGAATATGAGGTGCGCCAGATCCTGGACTCCCGGTACCATCGTGGAGGCCTCCAGTACCTGGTGGACTGGGAGGGATACGGCCCAGAAGACCGGTCTTGGGAGCCCGAGGACAATCTTCATGCCCCGGACTTGGTGCACCAGTTCCACAACGACCACCCCGACCTTCCAGGTCCCTCGACGGAGGGGGGCCCTGGGGGGGGGGATAGTGTCATGGGTGCTGGGGACCCTTCAGAGGAAGTTGAGTCTGATGAGGAAACTGTGCCCCTGTCACCTGCACCAGTGCCCCTGCCTCCTGCTGGAGAAGATCCCAGCCCCCCTGCCTCGCCCTCTCGGGTGGCTCGTGTGCGTGACCGCCTCCGGCAGGACCTCAGGGATCGGAGGAGGGCGGCACGCTCACAAGCAAGACGCTCCCTGAGCCCTGAGTTCTGAGAGGATTCTGGCCCTTCTAAGAGCAAGGATGCTTGAGTGGTAACAGGATCCTGGCTGCCTCCCTGAGCCAGCAATTAGCCCAAACGGGCAACAGCCAGCAGAGGGCTATATAGCTGTGGGCTTTGGGAGGAAGCTTTGTGGAAGCAACTAGTCATCTCCCTGACATTCTGGCATCCACTCCGGCTTGACTTTGGTTCCTGACTCCCTGACTTTGGCTTTGGACTTCTGGACTCCCTGACCTCGGCTTCTGGACCTCAGACCTGCGATACTTCTACAGTGATTCGGATTTGGCGCCTCGGACCCTCCTGCTTACTGGCTACAGACCTCGGACTGCCTCTGGACTTTGCCTGACCCGGCCCCAGCCGTGACAGGAGGCATATCAAGATTTGCAGAATCAGAGTCGAGGGTACAAGCCTTCCTATAACAGAAAGGCTGAGCGAGCTCGTTTTTGGAATTCGCTACCGCCCGGAGAACAGACTCAGCGGAAAGCGCTCTGGAACTTTTTACTCCATGCAGGGTGCGACATGACCAATATGGATCTAGCACCCACTGCACTTTTGATAGAAAGGCAACAACAAGTGATGCAGGGGTGGGGAAATCAGCAGCCGTCTGCTCCCCCACCTCCTCCAACCCAATCTCATTTTGTGGCACCTCAAGGGTATTCACCGCCCGTAGCTGCAGTAGTTCAACATCCACCTCCTCCAATGCACCCCACCGTTCAGTTATACCCGGCTCCGATAGCCGCGGTCCAGCAGCAAACGGTCGTTAACAGTCCGGAATATGAGGAACAGGGTCTGCGCTAGGGGTGCCCGGGGCCCACTAATCTCCCCGAAGGAGTAGTGGCTAAACTTAAGCCAGACACTTGGGGGAGACCAATGGTAAAAGCAGGCATTGGGGCTCCAGGGAACATTAAACCTGCCACTCTATTAGTAGACACAGGGGCATCGATTAGCGTGCTCCATCCAACGCTAGTTACCCAGGGAACCCAGACAGATAGAACTCTGGAACTGGCTGGGTACGCGGGAGGAAGCCACCTCTCACACATCTGGAAAAAGATTCCAATCACTGTAGGGAGACTCAAAGCCAGCATGAGAGCCTGTAACAATGCAGGAGAAGACGATGGAATGATTGGGGCTCCCTTCTTAAAGAAAAACCATTTAACTGTGGATTTAGCCAACGGACTCCTGTGGCACATCCCGGGAGGCCCGGACTTTATTAATGCTATACACCGATGTGCAGCTCTAAAAGCTCCCTTCCCTGTATGTTCAGTGACGGGAGATCTATGGACTCAAAAGTTTCCCGAGGTGTGGATTACTGACAAGGCGGAGTGTGGGACTGTGAGAAACGCTTGTGTTCTCATAGAAGGCAAAGATCCTCCTCCCCAGCGTCAGTACAAATACCCCGCGGAAGCGGAAGCAGGAATAGGGAAAACAATTGAGGGTCTGTTGAAGTGGGATGTCATCCTCCCAATGCAGTCCATCTGCAATGCCCCCTTGTGGCTGGTCCTAAAGGCAGATGGAGTAACTTGGAGGATGACGGTGGACTTCAGAGCCCTCAATGCAGTGACTCCCCCGGTGGCCCCGGTGGTCGCTAAATACAACGAAATCGTGGCAGCCATTGCAGCGGGATCTAAATTTTACAGCGTGGTGGACTTGGCCAACGCGTTCCACTCGATCCGCTTGCACGAATCCTGTTGGTATAAATTCGCGTTTACCTTCCGCGGCCAACAGTACGTGTTCAAGCGGACACCGCAGGGCTTCCATTCTAGCCCAAGCATTTGTCACGCGCATGTTGTGCAGATGTGGGACCGACTGCTACCCGGATCAAAGGATTGCGTGCTCAGTTATGTAGATGACGTGCTGATCCACGCAGAGACAGAGGAGAAGGTCCGGGAGGTCACTGAGGAGGTCCTCACCCTCATCCAAGAAACAGGCTTTAAAGCAAGCAGGGAGAAAGCCCAGCTAGTAAAGACCGAGGTGAAGTACCTCGGCATCACACTAGGAGCAGAAGGGAGAACACCGGATTCACAGAGAGTAGAAGTGATTTCTAAACTCCCCGCCCCCACAGACCCCCATTCACTAAGAGCTTTGTTAGGCACCTTTAACTTTTCCCGAGATTTCATCGAGATGTTCTCCGAGAAAGCCCGACCTCTTTATGAGCTCCTGAAGAAGGATGTGCAGTGGTACTGGGGACCGGAGCAGCAAAAGGCTTTTGCAGAGCTCAAAAATGACCTCGCAAAGGCTCCGGCGCTTGCCCACCCCGATGTTACCCAGCCGTTTTTCATTCAGCTGGCTATCTCGGAGCACAGTCTAGGGGCTACTTTGATCCAGAGACAGGCGGGATCCCAGCGGGTGGTGGCTTATGCCTCCAGGAACCTTTCTTCCGTGGAGGAGAAGTTCTCCCCCTGCGAGAAGGTCTGCCTCGCTCTGGTTTGGAGTTTAACCCATTGGGAGTTTATAATAGGAGGAGCAAGGGTGGTAGTTCAAACCACTCATTCCCCTCTTAAGTATATTCTCTCCGGGAAAGTTAAAGATGGGCAAGTTTCGAACCAAAGGATTGCCCAGTGGACGCTGGCGTTAACTAATAGAGGGGTAGATTTCCAGAAGGAGCAAAAGGAACCGCCCTCGCCCTATGGCCTCGTAGTTGAAGGGGAAGAGCATGAGTGTCCGCTGCCAGTGGTACAACATATACCCTGGCCAGTTAATGGAGGAATAACCCTAGCAGAAGCCCGACAACAAGAGCTTGTTTGTTGGTTTTGCGATGGGTCTTCTTTCCATGTAAATGGCTCAGCTCGAACCGGCTACGGCGCCATTAGAGTGCAGGATTCCCTAGTCCTTAAAGGAACCGTCCGCCCTCATTCTAGCCAAGCCGCAGAAGTAGAGGCAGTGCTAGCAATCCTCCAGTTTGAGCCTCTGGATGTTCCCCTGGCCATTTTTACAGATTCTCATTGGACGGTGCAGGCGATCACGGCCTGGCTGCCCATTTGGAAGAAACAGAATTGGCTGAATAGCGAGGGGAAAACGGTCGCGCACTCTCAGAAATGGCTGCAAATAGCGGAGAGAATAGAGGCGCGAACTGACTCCACCTACGTGACTCACGTTAAGGGACATCAGAGACAATATACAGAGGAAGGGATGTGGAACAATAGAGTAGACGCTATTGCCAAAGAAGCTGCATTCGCAGACAGCAATCCTTTCCGCTCACCCCCCACCTTTCCTTTACACCCGGTCACCACCCGGAACCAGAGCAAAGGGAGGGAAATCCTGATGGATTTGGGCGAGCTCCAGAAAGACGACCCAGAGATCCTGGAGCTTGCCAAAGCCCAGAAGGATGAAACGGGGAAATACACCATCATTCAGAAAGAGGGCATTTACTGGGCAGTAGATAGCCAGGGGGAGCAACACTGGATTGTGCCCCTGCAAGTCAGAGGGGATTTAATCAAGTTTGTGCACGAGCAGGGACACCGCGGTGCAAATCTAACTTTGGAACGGGTAAAGGAGACGGGCTGGTGGCCGGGCATGCGCCAGGAAGTAGCACAGTGGGTTAATAATTGCCTTGCGTGCGCTATGGTTAATGCCGACACATCAGGACCCAAAGCTCCCATCCAGCACCAAAGAATAGAGGGACCCTGGGCTCGTATACAAATCGATTTTATCGGCCCCCTTCCCCGCACAGCAAGAGGAAATCGATACTGCCTCACGGCGATCGATCCTTTCAGCAAATGGGTGGAGGCTTTCCCTTGTAAATATAATACTGCCGCTACAACTGCTAAAATTTTATTCAACCACCTATGGACGAGGTGGGGAATCCCGAGGGTCATGGACTCGGATTTGGGGTCA
This sequence comes from Heteronotia binoei, assembly GCF_032191835.1. Classification (NCBI taxonomy): domain Eukaryota; kingdom Metazoa; phylum Chordata; class Lepidosauria; order Squamata; family Gekkonidae; genus Heteronotia; species Heteronotia binoei. The sequence goes on from NC_083234.1 coordinate 63,698,724, forward strand.
CACTTCATCGGGGAGGTCACAAAGGAATTGTGCAAAGCTTTGGGGGTGGAACAACGGTTTCACATTGCCGGGCACCCCCAGGCATCAGGGGCAATTGAGAGGACTAACCGGACAATCAAGGAAGCCCTACGGAAAGTAGTAAAATCCACAGGCAGGGATTGGGACGAGAAGCTACCCATTATCCTGATGGCGCTGAGGGGAACTACTGCCGTCCATGGTCACACACCGCATATGGTCATGACAGGAAGGAAAATGGTGTTGCCAGAAGCCTTCTGGCTCAAAACACAACTTCCATCTGACTGGATGCCGGTGGTTGTGAATGACGCGTGGGTGCAATCGCTAGTCACGGAGGTCCACAATATCCACCTGGAGGTAGCTAAACAACTGGGAAAAACACAGCAGGCAATGGATCAGAGTTTAGGCTGGGTTAAAAATCCTCGAGTGTGGGATCCAGGCCAGCTAGTGCTATATAGGAGATTCTCGCAAAACGAGCACTCCTTGGAAGCCAAATAGTTAGGTCCAGTCCCGATAACACTGAGGATCAGCCCGGCAGTTTACCAAGTAGAAATTCAGAAAAAGAACGGAGAAACCTGGCGAAAGTACTTCCATTGTTCCCAACTCAAGGAATGGAAGGGGACTGCGCCAGCTAACCCTAATCAGATCCAGCAACCTGAAGGGGCGCCGCCGCAGAGAAGAGCCGAAATCCGACAAATCTCTGTCATGCCCTGCCCTGAACCGGTGGATTTCCCCTTAAGTGACACCTTCCTCACCCTTGGTGTAACTTGAACAAGCTCAAGTATAGAGATTCCTGAGACAGACCTGTCCACAGTAATCTAGGGGGGGAGTGCAGGAGAAAAGAACTCAGAACACAAACATGTAATTTTAGAACTACAGCAGTTTTTTTCCCTTTTCTTCTCTCCTGTGAAATTGCTCCTTCCCTTTCCCCCTCTTCCCCAACCTTGTCTTAGTACTTTGACTCCTTCAAGCTTATAGAAATAGCAAGAAGGGTCTACAGCGCAATCTTATCTTTTATTTTCAGGTACACAATATGGATTACCAGAATGTGAAGGTGAGATTTGTGAGAACAATGATGCATGCAATGTATTTAGTGTTGATGTTAATACTGGAGAAATGTACAACTGATAGAGCAGTATTGCCCACTATAGTCCCATTCTCTCATTGGAGATGTAAAACAAGCCTATACCCCAAGGAAATCATGCTGTGCAAAGTCATAAAGTCTAATTATGGGGAAAATGACAGCAGACTCCCCAGAAGCAGCTATGACTTTCGCAGCTGTGATGAAGAGTGGGTCAGACCACCTAATATGATTTTGTTATGTGCTGGGACCAGAATGTTAACGCAGGAACTGTACTGTTTTTCTCATGAGGACACCATGAGACCTCTAGTACCAATGCATTGTGTTTATGTCCCAAAGGGCCCACGGAAATTAACAACAACTCCCACAATAACTCCTAGCGCTACTCCAGCCTCTAAAGGGTTTACTGAGGACATGGGGCCATACTGTGAAATTGCAATCGTGTCGACCGCAGTATGGAGCGCAAAGGATCCTTTCAAATTTATATTATCAATTGGCTCTAGGATAGAAAAGCTGCTTGCGTTCTCAATACAGACACCTAGTGGAGAGACGCACCATCACCAGCTAACCGCATGGTCAAATAAAAATTGGATAGTTACTGATTCGGAGTTAGGAACACAGGGAACGGAGAGGGGAAGAAGTTGCAGACGCTCAAAGCATCAGGAACCTGGCGCAGCCACTGTTCTGACCCATTGGGACGCCTGAGCGTGCAGCCCTTACCCACATAACTGTGGAAGGGACTCAGGCTGTGCATGGGCACCCGAACCGAGGAGCTTAGGGAAAGCCACCTCCCGCGGGCACCCTAGGTCCGCCAGCTACCTTTCAGATTAAAGGGGCAACGCGGGTGAAGAGCGACCTTGGGACTAGTACACCTGAACTACGGCCCTTCCACAAGCCACTATCCCCACAGGGGTGGACCGAACCTAGGTCCATATATTTGAAAAATGTTTTACAAATATCCTATTCCCAACATGCCTTGGACTTAGTTCATCTGCATAAACACACCATGCGCATGCACTAACCCAAAGCACAAGATTGGGGACATCTGGGACTTAGAGTTCCAACACCCTATGTGGGTAAGGAACTGCTGTTATGAAGACTTGTCTATCTTTTACCAAAGAAGGTTGGGCCGCCGAAGCAGCCCGAGGGTTAAAAGAGGGCAGGCACTGACACTTGCCCTCCGGAGCGCGGAGCTCCAGCTAAAAGTTCCGCCCACCTAGGGTCTCAGGGGGCCAGAACAGACTCTGCACCAGGTGCCATACTTGCAGGGGCACCCTGAGTTTGTAAAGGCGCACACGAGACCAGGCAGAATGCTTGAACCCGACCCCCACCGGGAGAGCCAAACGCGCCGAGGCACCTTTAAGTCACGGTGACTCTGGCTTTCCCCACGAGGAAGGAGTGGCCGATAATAGAAAAACCGCTGGAGTATGACCGCAAACCTTTTGGGGCGATTCTGAATAAGGGGGTGCCCCACAATGGTCCAAGTAACCCATTTCAAGGCAAAAGGGTATTTGCATATGGGCCTCCCACTTGGTCTGCTCAATGAACTGTATGTCATCATTGCCTGGCGCCTCTGTAAACCGCCCTGTCTGCCAGCAGAAGGCAGTGCTCAGCGGAAGACATGACGTGTCAGTTTACCAGTTGCCATCTCCCGGGCGGGAGGAGTAACAGAAAATGGGATTTCGACCAACCAGCCATGTTTATCTATGTTTGTAAGATGTTATGAATCTATTTTTGACCAAAAGAAGGGTGCCCGCCCTTGGGTGGGCAGGCTGTGAAAAATTAGAGCAGGCTTTTGAAGAGATTAAAAGACCGAACCAAGGAGCATGGAGTTGGAGAGCGTGGGAGCCGAGTTAGCCCTTTTTACGAGCTATCTCATCAAGCTTTCCCAAGAAGCATCTCCGGGCACAGGCCTCTCCAATGGTGCAGGTTCGGAGGAGCCCACCCAATGGAGTAACTGGCCCAACTTGACACACTCCTCCCCATGGTTTCCACTATACTATCAGATTAGTGTGGGAAATGGCAGAAATCTCCCAAGCCGCTTTGCAAGAAATCATTTACATATCCCATGCCTACTGACAGGATATGGGCATCATGATATGGGCACGACCTCACAGGAAGTGGTGACTACCATGCAACTTAGATCCCACCCCTGCCGGTCAAGGATTTGATTGACAGGCAAGGATCCTTGGGCCACATACCAACATGGACCAAGGCTTCCTTGTGAAAATGTGTTTTTTTTTTATTATTTATGTTTTCTATCTTTTACCAAGTAAAGGGGGAGTCCCCCCCTCCCAGTCAGGGAGGGACTCCAAGAGGCCCTAAAAGAGAACCACGCTTAAAGCTGGTTCTCCGGAGCCCAAACGGGCTCCAGATTAAAATGGGGAAAGCGGCCAATGGGTCAACTTCCCCGAACCTACAACATGGGAGAGGCCTTTCCGCGGCCGTGCTCCCCGGTTCGGGGTGTTGCTCCAAAGGCCTGCACTTCCAGGCGTATGCCTTCCCCCTCCGCAAAACCGGGAAGGCATGAGGAACGAGGTACTTCAAGGTTGAGGGGAGCAAGCCAAGGTCGACTGGGGAAAACTGTAACCTCATTAGGAAAGTTGGTCCTGTAAAAATGCTGTGACAGTGTGTGCTAAATGTTATTCTAAACATGTATAAACACAAGCAAAATATGTAAAGACCTCTCCCAGAACCCCATTGTTCCTTAAATTTACATAAGTTCCCTGGAGATCCCTCTAGATAGGATCCCCCCAGGTCATGTGAACGGACCCCCGACGAGGTCCAAGCTACGTCGAATGTCTTCGCCTAGAGCATGCTCAGACAGAAACTTGGCTTCACTGGGGGCAGCCTAGATACAAGGGGGGGTGGGGTATTCGCCGCAGACTCCTCGGCGCCGCCAGCCTCCTCCCCTCCAGAAAAAGACTACAGACAAGCCAAACGAGAAGGGAAACTTCCCCTTTCCCCAGCGTGGAAGTTATCGAGGGGGGGAGAAGAAGAAGCCCGAAGACCAAAGGTCAGACAGATGAATTATGTACTAGCATAGTGATAAGATTTGTGTTTTTCTTTTTTGTTTTATATATATATATATGTATGAAATGTAACCTGGTGATTTTAAAATGATTTGCCTTGTGAATCCGTGGATAATATGAAGTGCTTATTGCCTGTCTAATCAATTATGGCAGCCTAGCCGGTCTAGACTGCACACATGATTTCTGCTTTTAAGTAACCTTTGATTCAAATACTTTGTATTTGGAGATTTACCATATGTTTTATAGATTTTAATAATGCTATATGCTGCTTTTAAGTAACCTTTGATTCAAATACTTTGTATTTTAAGATTTACCATATGTTTTTATAGATTTTAATAATGCTATATGAAATACTTAATATGTACAATGTATCCCAGAAGGCCTCCCTGTAAGCATGAACGCCAAGGAAGGATCTGATGGCCCATTGGCATTTTTAAATTATGTTTTTGAGTAGTTTTAGATAGTGGCTCCAACCTTTTTGCAGGTAGCCGGTATTCCATAGTAGACTTCCCATGCTTCAAGGGTTTACCGCCCTCTTAACGAAGCCCCGTTTTTTTTTATTTTTTTATCCATTGCATATGCGAGACTTCGCCACTAGGTGGTGACGTCAGTCTCGAGGGGGGGAACTGTGAGGAAAAGCCCCCTACTTTTCATACACGTGAACATCATGATTACCAGCATGGTTGCCAGGGCGCCTGGAGAAGTAAGCTTGCATCTTCCTGGCCAGTGAATGCGAGTGACGCTACCCAGGAACTACATAAGACTCCCGTGTACCTAGTAACAAGTATATAAGCGCTTGAGTCAGGCACAAAGTGTCTGCAGCCGCGCTCTAAAGGTTCCCCGCCATCGCGTGAAACCCGCCATGGTAAGGAGGAGGCTACGCCGCCATGGAGCTGTCCAGGCGAACGGTGTTGAAGCGCTAAGCATGGAAACCACTGTGTTCTGCTAACACCACATGTAGCCATCTTCCTGCCTGGATAGGATTCATTCCTTCTATGTGGAAACCTCACGTACACACCTTGAGTCATTCCTAGCCCGCAAGCAACCCACCTAGTCTATGAATGGATTAATGGCTCCACTATTAATCCTGATTGCCCAGTGATTTCCTAAACAACTGTCTTCACCCCGGAGAGTTGAGAAAGAGGAAGGATCTCTCCTGATACCACCAAGCCCTTTTGTCTACACCGGAATACCTAGGTGCATATCTGATTCTCTATTGTCCCTTTCCCAGTTAATCCCATCTCCTCCCAATCACCCAACCATTCCCACATTGATACCAACGGAGCCACCCCAGGCCCTGTCGCAACCTGGAAGTTTCCAGGATGCCCAGGATGAAGGTGATGTTCATTGGTTGAAGCACACACCCAATCAGGTGTCGCCATTGACCCACCATTGGTCCAGCCGATGTCCAGCCTTCCTGGTCATCTGCAGAACCTCCCATTACCACTCCCAGTCACCTCCCATCCCCTCAGGACTAAGGTGACTCTATATAACCTGTGGACTAGCTACCCACAGGTGTGCCTTCTACTCAGTAAACCCCCATTCCCGCTGGGTAGTAACACCCCCGATTCCTGATCAGTTTCGGGACCTTTCCCCCATTTCCTCATTCGTCGCCATCGGAGCCTTCCATTGGAGTCTGCGAGAGGTAGTATTGCCCTGTATGTCCATTCCTTTATGTTCCCCTATCGATCTCTCTATTTTTCCTAGACCTGTATGAATGTGTGATTGATTTTATACCTTGTGTGAACGAACTATTGTTTCAAATAAACCACAATTGATTTTATTAAATTAGAGTCTTTTTATTGAGCATTGACTCTCTGATCGGTTGAGCCTCGTATACATAGATAAAAGATTCCGTTTTGGGGCTAGCTGTCTCTCAGTCTAATTCCCCAACTTTATTTGGAGAGCAGTTTCCCTAACAACTGCACCAAACTGGCTCTAATCTCCAAACTGCTGTAATCTTAAAATGGGCCACGTGCAGGGCAAGATTGCTCTTGAGTGGGGCTTCCTGTATTAATGAGCGGCACACAGCTTAGATGGAACAAAAGGGAGTCTTCTAGGGCAAATTCTGTGGAGGAAGGCAATGGCAAACCATCTCTGTTTCTCACTTGCCTTGAAAACCCCTTGCTGGGGTCACCATAAACCGGCTGTGACTTGAAGGCACTTAAAACACACACAGAGGGTTATTCTTGTTAATTTCCTTTCCTGTCTTTTAACTGTGGTTGCTTTTTAAAAAAATGATTTAAAATAAATTAAGTTTTTTTTACAAAAGATTAAAAATAAGGGGACCCTTGCATGAAAAAGTTTTGAAGGCACCCACAGATGTACATTTCAGCAATGTGGGGTGCAGAACAATAATCTCTGACATACAAAAGGAAAAACCTATTCTGGCTCTGAGCCCAGGCTAGATATGCACAGTGCCGACTGGTCATCCCACACATCAATCTGTGAACCGCTATCTCTTTGAAAAGACAAATGACCCTTTCACCTTCTTCTGTAATACTAGAACTTGAGGTCACCCAATAAAGCTGATGGATAGTAAACTTATGGCAGACACACAATGCACGATTTGCTGGGGGAATTTGCTGCCAAAAGTCATAGGGCAAGTCTCCCCTTCCCCAATTGAATTCCACCCGATCCCCCTCTTTATTACACATACTATCTCACATGGCTTTTGTACACACAGGCTCTATGTTTCCCAGAATAGCCTGGCTGGTGAGGGTGGGGGGGGAGGTCAACAGGGCTCTTTCTTCATTTTTCATGAGCTGAAAAACTGGCTGGATCTAGCTCATATGGTGCATTCACACTACATTAACTAATGTGTTCTATACTCAGATTTTTGCTATTCTTACACAGTTACAATCCAGGTGTAAAATACATTATTTAGTGTAGTGTGACTGCAACAATAGTGATGGCTTTTATATTGATTTTATATTGATTAAAAACTGGAAGAGTTAAATCTATGAAAGATAGATCTGTTCATTGGCGATTGGCCATAAAACCTAATTGGAAGCATAAATGGAGGCTGTGTATCTCTGAAAGCCAGTTGCTGAGTGAGCTTACAGCATGGGATGGTGTCTCCATAATACTTTTCTTTTGGGCCTCCCAGACACATCTGAGTATCAGTTGTGTGGAGTAGGAAGCTGGTCTAATTCGACTTTCTGTCTAACTCCATGTTCCTTCTTATGTTCCTATAGAGGCATTTATACTTGACTGAGGATGGAAAGAAGGAAAACTTTCTCTTGCCTTCTTCTAAGGTATACCTGCATGCAGGCCTTGAATTCAGCAGGAGCTCACAAGAGCGCAGCTCCTGAACCTTTGTGACAGTTCCCTCTCCTCCTCCCCACCTTGTCCATTGAATAGTAGGTGCAGCTGCATAACAATCCCTGGATGAGCTCCACCACCTATTTTTTTACAAAACAACCCCTGCCTGCATGCAGTCTAGGTTGGTTAGAAAAACTTTTAGCACACCAACAAACAATAACCTGGCTTTCTGTCAAGGCCTGAACTTCAGTCAGCATAATTGTTCTCTGTCTTGCAAAATGCAAAGCACAGAGGAAAAATGAAACATTCTGTAAAGTCCCCTCTTGGGCCCTCTTGCCACTTTCCCCTTTCCTGACAAAGCCAGTCACTTAGCAACTTGTGTTTGTTATAATCGTCTGTCTGTCTTTTGGGCCCATTTGCCAAAATGTTGTGGAAACCTCATGATGAATGAGTCATCATAACGCTGCAGAAGGCATGAATCCATTCCTTGAAGCCTGATGTCAGAGATCTTTGAAAGCAATTGTCTAGACAAACTAACTGGAAGGGGTAGGCTGGACACCAGTGTCGATTGCTATTCATTTTAGGGTTGCCAATTCCCAGGTGGGGCAGGGGATTCCCTGGTTTGGAGGGCCTCCCTCCTCTTCAGGGTCATAATAAAGTGGGGGGAGGGGAGGGAAATGTCTGCTGAGCACTCCATTATTCCCTATGGAGACTGATTTTGCTTATTTCATATTACAATAAGCAGGGAGATTTTGCTTATTACATCTTGTCTTGGCCAAAAAGCATGGAAGGACTTTCACATATTAATTTGCCCTAACTACTGAAGTCTTTTATTGCAGGTTTCTAGTTATTAATGTAAAGGTTCAAGAGTCGAGTCTATCTTACCCCCTTGAGCTTTACCAGGAAGTGGTCCACCAAAGCAATTCAAAGGTTATAATGTAACTCATCTAATAAACCATAGCCGACATCCTTATTAGAAATCCCAAGTAGGTTTGCTAGCTCCAGGGTGGGAAATACCTGGAGATTTTGAGGATGGAGCCTGAGGTGGGGAGGGTTTGGGGAGGGGAGGGACTTCAATGGGGTATAATGCCAGTCCACCCTTGAAAGCAGCCATTTTCTCCAGGTAGGGTCCCGGCCTCCTGCTGGGGGTGAAGTTTTCCCTGGTTTTGAGGACCCCTACCCACCAGCATGGAGCTAGCCCCTAGGGGGATCCCTGCCCCCCAAAACTCCATCGTACCTGACATGCCCAGCATGATGATGTCACCCAGAAGTGACATCATCATGCCGGGCATCTTGTGCAGGAGAATGTTCTAGCAATTTGGGTAAAAACTCTATGGCGCCATAGAGTTTTTACCCAAATTGTTAGAGTGCCCCCCATGTGACATGTCCAGCATGATGACATCAGCTCCAAGTGACATCATCACACCATGCACAGAAAGCATGTGAGAAGATCATCCCCTGCCTGGAGCCAGGTATGACCTGGCAACCCTATCTCCAGGTGAACTCATCTCTGTCACCTAAAAATCAGCTTTAATAATGGGCAATCTCAAGCCACTACCTGGAATTTGGCTGAACATAGCACAGAGACATTTTGAATCTGGCAAAGGGTAACCCCTAATGGTAGACTGTTGATCTCTGAGGCTCCAACTGCAACTGCCTATACAACAGTTGTAAAAGCTGGAGAGTGTCTAAATATAAATTTGAAGGAAATACAGGGTATTCCATTACTGAATTCAAGGCTTTACCTAGTGTACTGCAGCCTGAAGAAGGCGAATGAAATGGATAGTTACCTAGCAATCCATTGCTGCTGCTGTAACATCAACCCTCTATTGTAATTGTACCAATGTTGTTAAAATCTGGCTTCTAGTGTGTAGTGTTTTTTGTCAATAATATTGATAATAAATTGTTTGTTTCAAAATACAGAGAAGCAAGCCAAGACTTGTATCAACAGTTGTTACTTTTATAAAGTTTTTCCTTTTATAACAATACTACCTGGAGGCTGGCAACACCACTTTCAGGCCTCTCATTTGTCCTCACCACCACTCAACAGGGTGGTAAGGCAAAAATGGGATGGGGATTCAGTGCCTCATCAACATGCAATGCCACTTTCCTTTTTAAACATTTGCTCAGTAAGACGAATGTTGGATATACAAAGCTTTACAAATGCATCTTCAGTTCCATAAACAAATCATGCCAATGTTCAGTTCAGTTCCCCATCGTAATTCTGACTAGTTTATTCTGCTACATGCATAATTCAGTTTATTCTACTACGTACAATTTAGTTTATTCTACTACATGACATTCCTTTAATTTCTCCAACCAATCATCTTTGGAGTTATGTTTCTTTTCTAATATCTAGCAAAGATTAATCTCACAGAGGTTATGGCATTTCAAACGAGTTTTTGAATATCTTTGGAAAGAAAGTTTACATAATTCAACAGGAAACATTTAGGAGAGTTACTCTTCACCTCCTCCTTGAGAAATAGCTCTAGAAATAATTTTCCAGTGGCTCTACTCTATCTATACCACATATATAGCTTGCAATGTCACTGTTGGCGTGAAAAATGGAAATTGTCAAGAAATTGGACCTTTACTTCAATTTCTTGTTTTCATTAAAAACCAGGCCTTATATTACTCTCTTGGCATGCGAATGGGTTGAAGTGACCAAATGGGAGATAAATGGCCGTTGATGTGGAAATGTTGGCAAATCGACCTTATGACCTTTGGATGACAATACAGGTAAAGGGACAAACCATTTGTTTATCAGCACAGGACTCAATGCATCCTTCAGGCCGAGGCCAAGAACCTGCCTACTTGAGGGACCGTCTCTCCCCATATGAACCCCAGAGAGCGCTGAGGTCAGCTGGAAAGAACCAGCTGAATATCCCTGGGCCAAGGGAGGCCAGATTGAAGACCACTCGGGAACGGGCCTTCTCTATTGCAGCTCCACTACTGTGGAACCAACTCCCGGAGGAAGTGCGGGCCCTGCGGTGTTTGGACCAATTCTGCAGGGCCTGCATGACCTTCCTCTTTAAAATGGCCTTCACTTAATGCTGAGTCAAGATAGATTCGCTGGAAATGTTTTAGCCACTGAATTTTATAGAAGATCTGAGTTATAGCACCATAATGTTAATTTTAATATAAGTTGATTTAATGAAGGGTTTATCTAATTGTAATTATTGCGTATTATGGTTTTACTGTATATTGTATTTATATGTTGTGAGCCACCCTGAGCCTGCCTTGATGGGGAGGGCGGGATATAAATAAAAAGTTATTATTATTATTATTATTCAGGTGGTGCTGTGATTTTACACTACACCAGGAATAGGTTAGATTGCAGATAACTCCCCTATTCCATCATAAAGTGGTCTCCTCTTGTGCCATCTGTTGTAACAGGCTCATGTCAACGCAATTCAGTGGTTTGATTTTTGATTAGGCTGTGGGGTTCCAGCCTACTCAAATATTAGGCCTCTGGTAAGTCAGCCTTTCTGTTCTTTGTTCATAGCTAGCCACAGCTACCTTGAAGTATGATGAGCTAACCTCAAAATGGACCATGTTCTTGCCCTGTAAAATGTTCTCTGGACAGAGAGACATGGATTGCTACCTGACTTCAACCCAGAAGAATAAAATCTTGTAACTTTGAATTAATGTCTTACTGTGTAGTTGGTCTCTTAAATTAGCTTTTTGTTGTTGTTTAGTTCTCACTGTTATGTGCTTTTGAAATATTCTTGCATACTTTAATAAATATCCTTTGATTATATTTAGTGTGTTTTGAGCTTCAAATGCCTCAATCCTATTCCAGCACCGTAGACTTAAGGAGTCTACCTACCAGGTTAATTGTTGTGGAAACTCATTCTACAAGTGGCCTACCTTGTAGGGTTGACTTTCTTGATTAATCCCAGTAAGGTTAAAAGCTAGTCAGATAGACAGTTCAGGACACACAGATCATCCGTTCTTTCCTGTTATCTGATCCTATCCCTTTGACATAGAATGCTATTCCTTCCTTCTGGCTTGACATCTCTGTCTCTCACACCCTCTCTCACACACAGAAAGAAGGAGCACCTATCTCCAACTTTGAACAATGGATGCAGGGCACATTCCCCTGCATCCACATCCATCCGAGTCAACTAGATTAGATTCTGTCTCTGTCTCTATCTCTCATCTATATTGTCTAGAATGGAGTTTCATATAATAAAGATCTCTTATTAGGTTTTGAATCTGTGTAACTTTGTAAGTCTGCTAGCACACTCAGTACCAAAACTTTGCTGTGTGGAAAGGCTGTGTGCACTCTGCTATATTGATAGTGATGATATCTGGCTATACTAAAACCCCAGAATCCAACACATACATGCTATTAAGTCAGCAGTAGAAAACTTACTGTTGGGGTGCGGGGATGAGATAGAAGAAGAGACACAAGGGCTGGGTACAGATGGCCAGTTTGAGATGACACAGGGATGGCCCACAGTTGGATTAAAAAATAACGTTCAGATGCAAACATCTGGAGACTGTCTCGCTCCTGTATGCACTCCGCCCTCCAGCGTTGTTAAAGCATCTGAAAAACTACCACTTCCCAAGTAGTATCAAATCCCCATGGTGCTTCCCTGATGCCTTTCCTGGCCATCTGAACAGCTGGGGAGTGCCTGGGAAGCGCTGCTCAAACACTTGAACGGTCTTACCGCTTCTCTATAGTGTGCACAGCCCATTCCTGTCCCAGATGCTTTCTCCTCTGCCCTCTTACTTTGGGATGGGAGGCTGCTGCCCTAAGCAGCTGCTCTGGACCCAGCCAAGCTTTCCCAAACCTCGCATTTAGCATTCCATTGAAAATGGGAGAAATATAGGCTGAAAATCTCCCACCATAATAGAGCATAGAAACATACACACACAGAATTGCAATCAGTGTTCCCTCTACATATGAACATATGAAGCTGCCTTATACTGTCTTATACGGTCCATCAAAGTCAGTATTGTCTACTCAGACTAGCAGCAGCTCAAGCTGAGGTTTTTCACACCTATTCGCCTGGACCCTTTTTAGTTGGAGATGCCGGGGATTGAACCTGGGACCTTCTGCTTACCAAGTATGTTCTACCCTCTAAGCTGAGTTAGTGTGAGCTAGCTCACAGTTTTTTAGCCTCCAGCTCACGCATTTTTGTCTTAGCTCAGGAAGGATGGCCCCAATGCAAAGGAATTTATGCAGCAGCCAAATCGCTCATTCAAATCGCTCATAATGCCAGTAGCCAAATCGCTCATTCAGATCGCTCATAATGCCAGTAGCCAAATTGATCATTCAGATTGCTCATAATGCCAGTAGCCAAATTGCTCATTCAGATTGCTCATAATGCCAGTAGCCAAACTGATCATTCAGATCGCTCATGATCCCAGTAGCCAAATTGCTCATTCAGATCGCTCATAATGCCAATAGCCAAACTGATCATTCAGATCGCTCATGATCCCAGTAGCCAAATCGCTCATTCAGATCGCTCATAATGCCAGTAGCCAAATCGCTCATTCAGATCACTCATTCATATTGCTCATAATGTCAGTAGCTCACGAAGAATTTTTGCTTACAAGATTCCACAGCTTAGAGGGAGCATTGGTTGCGATAGAGATCAGTGATGAAGGATCAGAACATCTGTCCAAATGAGTCAAAGTTGCACTCTTTCAGGAATCTTCTTAAGTGGTTTCCACACCACTGACTCATCACAGCCATTATTCCACATATCTGGGAAAAGGTCTTTCATGGCAGCAACCGCCATTTCCAGCTCAGCTCATTTTCCAGCATTAGTGATGTGTATGCTTGAACCGACAAAAAAACCCCACTGTACGAAAGGTAATCTCGAGGCGAGCACAACATAGGTATGGTAATGCTAAAATTGCTTTTTAACTTTCTTTTTACTTCTTACTATTTTTATAACTTAAGTCATTGCTTTTTTGTAGTGTATAGCAACACAAACGTGACCATCCGTAATACAAAAGCAGGGAGACATGCAATGGGAAGAACTTGAAGCAAACATGCATGAACTGTCCAGATAGATATACATTGCTTCTCCCAACAGCTCTTCCAGTATACAAATTGTTCATACAGCTGTATGAACCCAAATTGTAATGCAGACATTTTACTTGGTTTATATATCTAAATAATTTTCCCTCTTTATTTCAGTGGCTTAAGCCACCATATATAACTATTGAAATTAACACAACCCTGTGAAGTAGAGAAGACTGGAATTACATGACATCTTCTACCATATTCATTTCTATAAGATAAAACTTGGTCATTTGTAGAAGAACAAACACTCCTTAGCTACATAGAATAAATGTCAGATGTTTGAGAGCCACAGGACATGAACAAATATTACACACATCTTTATTAAAACTCTTAATACTTTGCACAGAAAGATAAAATACATATGCATGCACTTTACAACACAACCACGCTAGAAGGAGACTTTAAAAAATAGCTGAGAATAACAGTTCCCATAAGACCCACTTAGGGAAAGGTTAGGGAATTATTATTATTATTTGCAACAGTGGGAGAAAGAAACACACATATACTATATAAACCACTGGCCACTGTTTGCATCATTATGCATCTTTCTTTGCCTTGACACAAATCTTAGTAAATGCAGCTCCTAAAAGAGCTACTAAACTATGGGGGATCCCTATACCATGCTCTTTAATTCTGTCCCTCCTTTCAATGGCTCCCTTGGCTCTTGTGCTGTTTCCCCACTCTAGGTCTCTGGGCAACCTCTGTGGTGGAGGAGAAAAGCCTTCCTATTCCCCACCCCCCTTCCCCACTTCACACATGTCAGAAATAGTTGCCTACCTATGGGTCAGTGCTCAGAGGCTGACTGAGGTTCTGATGCTAACCACACTTACTTGAGAGTAAGCCTGCATTAAGTTCCTCTTCAGCCTCTGGGAGCCACATGATATGTATGAAAGAGTTGCATGAGGCTCCCAAGCCACAGTTTGGCCATCCCGGTATACTGTATGTGATCCACAGCATCCTGGATTAGACTAATCTTTGGTCTGATCCCACAGACATAACATTCATGTCCCAATGACTTTTTCCTTCACATTTCTACTGTAGCTGCCTTTAGGAAGCTCACAAAATCAGAACATAGGAGGTAAGACCTCCCCCTGCTTTTGTCTAGTAGTAGTAAGTATTCAGAGGTAGACTACTTCTGGATATGGAGGTTTGATATAGCCACCATAACTTATAGCCACTGATAAATTCTCTACGAGTTTCTTTAATCATCTTTGGCAGCTATCAAACACGGGCCCATCTTCTAGCAGTGAATTCCATACATTAACTCTGTGTTATGAGTTATTCTTCCATTCCAAATCTACCACCTGTCATTTTCCTTACATGCCCCCAATAACCAGTGACTTCTCACATTTGGAAATCTCTAAATGTATACTGCCTCTGAACATGGAAGTTCTAGTTCTCCGTCACGGCTAATAATCTTTAATGATGTCTCCTCCATGAATTTGTCTAGTCCCCTTTGAAAGCCATCTAAACCAGAGGCAATCATCATATCTTGTGGTAGCTAATTCATTCTCCGCTGTGTGAATTTCTTCTGTCTGTCCTGAACCTTTTGTCTGCTCATTGCTTCAATTTGGTGAGCCTTGCAAGGTCTTTCTTGCCATTTTCTCCACTTGATGGTTATACAGAGATGCTTTAGAAATAAACACAACCAAAAGACATGTCTTAAGGTGTTTGCCCTGTAAACCTTCCCAGTCTTTTCTTTGTAGGCACCTGACAACATGGAGGGAACTCAACCTAGATCTCAGCCTCAACAGTCTATTCTCTTAAGTGTACCAACTCTGCAGGATTCAACCTGGAACACCCTTTGACTTTCACAAACCAGAAAAAACCTCAATGCTCGAGTCAATAGTACTTTGTACAGGAAGGAGCAGTGACTACAGACCTAGCGAGAAAAGGAGGAAATCACTTACCATTCTGTGAAATATTAAGACCACGATGGTTCCTAATGCCACAAGAAGACAGACAGCAAGAGAAGCAATGACAAAATAGACGTAGGTTTGGGCGGGAGTTCTGAACTTCCTGGTGATGTTTTCATCAGACATGTCTCTGGCTACTTCCTGAGGACCATCCATTGGCAAGAAAGGCATTTGCTGTGTCTTGGAGCTCATCTCTTTATCAAGTTCTCAGTGTTTCACCCCATATCTTCCTTTGCTCCCCTTTGATCTTACATCTCCGTTCCTGATAGGATCCCCTCACATCCTGGCTCATGTGACCTGGAAAAAATAGCTTCATCGCTTGTTGTATGAATAATAAGATCAAGAAGAAGTTCTGGAGGCGTCAGGGAAGCAGATTGATTACAGCCTTGAAGAAGAGAAGATGCTTTTACACTGCAGGAGGTTGATGCCATCATAAATGAGGTTGAGGGAGCCCATTGATGGAGCCCAGTGTTGTCTGGCAACAGGTAGCCAAAAATCAGCTTCTTTCCCTCTGCTCAGCTAGTCTCTGGGAACAAAACTCACAGCATAAACCAACCCCTGGCTGGTGACTTCCTGTTTCACAAAGTCAGATCTGATTTCCTTTATTTATGAACAGAGGCAGCGATGCAACTTCACCAAAGGAGTTCCCCTTTGCATTTCTGGAACTCTAGATTCTCAGAGCTTGCAGATTTGCATTTTTTCCCATCTTTTACTGGGTTCCTTCACCCTCCCAGCAATCAGCTATGATGGTAAATAACACTCTGTTTGAACGGTAATTGGGTTATGACTTGCAAGCATCACCCTCAGGCAATAAAAATCTTAGTTTGCTCTAAACTGAGCATAATCTGTTCTGAGTTGTATTTCTGTGAGGTGGGTGGGGCTGAGAGGGCTCTCACAGCAGCTGCCCTTTCAAGGACAACTCCTACAAGAGCTATGGCTGACCCAAGGCCATTCCAGCAGCTGCAAGTGGAGGAGTGGGGAATTGAACCTGGTTTGCTGAGCAGTTGAGTTAAAACAGATAAAAGGAAGTTCTTCTTCACCCAAAGGGTGATTAACACATGGAATTTACTGCCACAGGAAGTGGTGGCAGCTACAAGCATATACAGCTTCAAGAGGGGATTGGATAAACATCTGGAGCAGAGGTCTATCAGTGGCTATTAGCCACAGCTTATTGTTGAAACTCTCTGTCTGCGGCAAGTGATGCTCTGTATTCTTGGTGCTTGGGGGTGGCACAGGGGGGACCTGGGAGTTCTTGCACTATCCCTTAAGAACTATTAATTGCTTGAGTGTGAAAAGGCACAATTCCATGACAAAGTTTCATGGCTTCCCTCAGCTCTGTCTGCCCAACTAACTAAAAAAAAAGACACTGAAAAGTACTCTCAAAACAGGTGACTTGGTTCTTCTCTGGGAGTTTCTTAACTGTCTATTTGCCTGCCTGAATCCCAAAGCTACCTGTGATGGCAAAACGGTATGCTTTGGATACCAAGTCTTTTGAGCTGCCTGGTCTAGCTTACCCATTCTGTCTCAGTCCAAGTCCTGCCTAAGGGAAGGTAGGGAAAATCTGAATGGACCTTGGACTTTCAGTGGAAAAGGCTGAAGACAATTGAGGGACTTTCAGGCCCAAATACACTATGTTGGTCTGATTTCCTACCCTAGGATCACCATGGTCTAGTTCGGGGTTTACATGATTCTTGGGCTCTTGTGGTGATAATGACAAATTTGCACAAATGGAAATGTGGCCTATACAAATAAGAAATGTACAAGATGAATTCTAGTTTGTCTCACTGCAGATCACCTGTGTGTGTTGTGGGGGGGGGGGGTGCGGAATGATGGGAGCCCAAGACTCAATCCCAGTAGGAATCACATGACAAAACAATGGAAAATATTTTAGTCATAAGGAACAAAAACACACTGAGTTGGATCAAAAACATGAGAGCTGGGTCAAAAGTTGATCTTCTGTGCTCAAATGGACATATTTGGATCATAGTCAACTCAAAATAAGCCAAACCAGAACTACAAAATCCAGACAGAAATTTAGATAAATGGAACTTGGAAACCTCCTTTCTGAAAACTAATATGACCACCCCCAGTTCCCTTCACCCCTATTGCTCTCGGGAGTCACGGATAGTTGCAACCAAAAATGGCTTTCACACTGCCATAATCTGAATCCTGACCGGTAACATCAGCAAGGGCCAGCCACATGGCATTGGCATCACCCAGTTATGAGTCTCCATAGCCACTATGTTTGAGTATGTCATAAATATGATCTCAGTGGCAGCAATCATAGAAGCTATTCTGGAATTCAGAACATGAGAAGGAGTACAATGCTGGCCCAAGAAATTCCAGCTGGGGACCACAAGAGCCCCATTATCTTCACTTACAGTATTAGGAGCAGATCAGATATCAGGGATCTTTGTCCAGTAAGTGATAATAGCTGAAAAAAAAAACATGCAACCTCAGACATTGCTAGGCCTCTCCTATTACTGTTCCCTCCTAATAGTTTTGGTCTGACCATTAAATAGAGTTGCCAGCCTCCAGGTGAGACCTGGAGATCTTCCGCTTTTACAACTGATCTCCAGCTGGAGAAAATGGCTGCTCTGAAGGGTGGACTCTATGGCAGTGTACCATGCTGATGCCCCTCCCCTCCTCAAACCCCACCCTCTCCCGGATCCAACCCTAAAGTCTCCAGGTATTTAGTTTCACATAACCTGCAATGCTGTGTGTGTGAAAAGCACCTCCCCTATAATGAGCTGGATTCCTTGCCGCAACTATATGCTGACTTCCCCTATTTTGCCATGTCTCAACTCTTGGCCTGACTGGTAGGATGATGCTGTTCCTGTGCTCCAAAACAAAGCTAGATTCTGCTGCCCCCCCCACCCCCGACCCACTGAATTATGCTCTATCTAGACCACCTGGCAGCTGGATTCTGCTGGTTTTTTTGCCCAAGGAAAGATGCTTTCTTCTGTGTTCATGCCTCCACTCACTTGAATTCCTTTAAGACTCCTCTTGACCTGCAGCTTTCACTTGGAGGGTGAGACTGGGAGGAAATGAAAGTGCAAGAAGTAGATTGGTATGAAATAATGCCTCATTTTATGGTAAAGAGTGAACTCACTGGAGCAATCATACAAATGCTGTGCTTCTGGAAAGAGCATTGGGCAAGAAGGACCATCCGAGAGCATCCACTGGTAAGAAGCTGTATGCATACTTGGAGTGCACAACAAGCTTTAGAAATAGCTCACATCTTAAGCACAGCAACAAAATGCACTGGCTATATACTCTGTCCACTTTTTTGTTGTTCAGTTGCACAGTCGATTCTGACTCTTTGCAGCCCCATGGACAAAGTCATACCAGGCCCTTCTGTCTTCCACCATCTTCCAAAGTCTGCTCAAATTCGTATTAGTTACATCAGTATGTCCGGCCCCTCCCAGCCAAGCCGGCTCGCCGGCGCTTAGGCTGGGGGCCGCCTTTGCCGCCCCGGAAGGAGGGAGGGGCAGGATCACCCCACATACGGGGGTTTGCTGCAGGCGCGGAGCCGGGGCTATTTAAGCCCTGGCCCCCGCTCTCCCTGCACGCAGTTTCTTTTGGCTCTCTGCCCGCCCACCCGTCCCTTTTGGTAGTACAGGCGTATGCTGGTCGCCTTATTAGGGGCCAGGTAGGAATTTTTTCATCTCCACATAATTGGCCATTGTGGGGGTGTTTTTTGCCTACCTTGTACTGCCGGGTAGTTTAGTTGGGTAATGGTAAGGGTTAAGGTCGCAGGCTGGAGGAGGTTTGGCCACAGGGTTTTCCAGGGGAGCACCTATGGCCTAGCACCTCGGTGCGGTGGTCTGCAGGAACCGTAGATGGGCTACACGGCTCAGTGCGGTGATGCAGATCACTCGGAGCCTCACCTGGTTGGATCCTTCCATGGGGATCGATGCCAGCCCAGATGGTGATGGCTGGAGGCCTGGCCGCTCAGCTACAACCCGAATACGGCGGGCTTGTGCTGGGGGCAGGGTGGCTCGCCCTTTGGACAAGGCGGGGTCCAGGTGTTGACCCCAGGGCTTGTCTGGTTCAGGTTTCACCCCCTGCCAGTTACAGTGTTATGTGTTTAATAAAGCGGCCCGGTTTTAAACCCAATTCCTGTGTCTGCCTCTTCATTCCGACTGGGGGGGCAAATGCTGTCCAGCCATCTCATCTTTTGCCGTCCCCTTCTTCTTTTGCCTTCTGTCCACTACCTACCACCTTGTGCTGTTTCTCCACTCCCACTTGTCTCTATTTTCCAGATGTGTGCCAGGCTCTTTTGGGCTCATCCCATTAGAAGTCAGTGGTGATACCTCATCTCTTCTGCTACACCCCAAAGTCTGTCTGGCATTTTGTCATTCTAATTTCAGGTAGAGATGTAAAATTTAGAAAAACTTTGAAGCTATGTGGGGCATTTTTTTAAAAATGACATTTGGCAAGCGACAATATAAGCAATACTTTCCCCATAAATCCCAAATGTTTTCTGTTTGAACAACATAAATTGCATCCTTTGTAGCTCGGTTAGCATATAAAATTGTACTAATTGGCATATTTATGGAGTTTACAATAAATGCTTTTGTTTCCATAAGCTAAATTGTTAATATACCCATAATATGAGAGAAAGAGAAACAGAGAGACAGCTGTAAACAGCTGGACCCTCTGCTCCCATAGGACATGTATTGTAACTTTTACCATCTGCGAGATAGGGGGGAAAGGAGTTGTAAATAGAAAACAAATTTTGTAGTAAAAAAAGAAAGTGAGTTTTTTTGGGTTTTTTTATTTTTGTTTTGACAAAAAAGAATCTCATGCACTCATGGGAGGTAGGACTCCCAGCCATGGAAAACACCTGACTATTTAATAATTTGTTATGATTAAAGAGAAAAATGTGAGAGGGAAGGGCTGGAGGAAAAGTGACAGATTGGGGAACTCAGACAGGCAGATGGGTGGGAGGGAAGGAACCAGGGAACTGGGAGAAGCTGGGTGGCAAGCTGTGAGAAAGAGGGAAAGAGAGAAAATTGAGGTAGGTTGAAGAGAAAGATCAGCCAAGGAGAGCCAGTTTGGTGTAGTGGTTAAGTGTGCGGACTCTTATCTGGGAGAACCGGGTTTGATTCCCCACTCCTCCACTTGCACCTGCTGAGATGGCCTTGGGTCAGCCATAGCTCTTGCAGAGGTTGTCCTTGAAAGGGCAGCTGCTGTGAGAGCCCTCTCCAGCCCCACCCACCTCACAGGGTGTCTGTTGTGGGGGAGGAAGGAAAAGGAGATTGTGAGCCGCTCTGAGACTCTTCGGAGTAGAGGGCGGGATAGAAATCCAATATCTTCATCTTCATCTTCACATTGCTCTGGTATCCTTGCAGGTCCCCCTTTGTCATTAACCAATTCTGAAGCTGTCTTACATGATTTTTACCCCTACACTGTATATTTTGAGTGAGTAAAACTTCACACATTCCAAAAAGATGAAGATAAAAAGTCACATGAGCTCATTTCAGTACCATTTAAAGTCCCCCAAAGTGTGTGTGGTGGGGTGGTGGAGGTTTTTCCTCAGAGTTTCCCATCCTGTTTCATATCTAAATAAACATTCCAGGCCTTCACTGTTTCACCAGCTTTCAGCAAGCATTGTTTCTCACAGTTTTTAAAAATGCTGTTTTAAAAATTAGTTTCAGGTTGTTATTGTTTTGAAACTAGGCATTTTTTTGTAAGGAATCTGTGAGATTATGCATTTATCAAGTACATAAGTTGCATTTTATCAGCATTCCTTGAAAATTCCTCCTCACAGATTCTCAGTAAATTTCAGTCTAAGAACTTTTCTCACTTGGGTGGAATTCCAGAGTCAAACATCCATTGCAGTTGAAGGATAGGGAAGAGAGGAGAAAAATAGACAGTGGTGGAGAAGGAGATGGAAGGCAAAACAGGGTGGCAAACCCTGACTGATTTTGCACTAGGCTTGTTCCGGGTGGAGAGCCCTTTTGCTCCCGGTGCATCTCTTGGTTTTTTCACAAGCTGCCCCGGAGCTGTGTGTTGTTGTGCCACTTTTCCACAGCAAGCAAGCTACTCTTACAAGCGGTTTCTACCTGCCATGGAAAAGCGGTGGGCCAACTTGCAGCTCCAGTGCGAAAACCAAGAGACGTGCCAGGGGCAAAAGGGCTCTCCATCCAGAAAAAGCCCTAGTGTGAAATCGGTCCCTGCCCTTGTGCAGAAGTCTTCTTGGAGTCCACAAGCTGTTTATCTTCTTGGGATCCTTCTTTCCAAGATTGATTTGCTGTGCAGAGCAATATTAGGATATATATTAATAACAAATTATAAACTGGTTGCAGCTGAGGAACTCTCCCCTCCCATATTGAATGGCTTTTCATGTATCACTACTGAAGAATAGAGCGAAAGCATCAGTTTTGCAGGACATAATAAAATTAATGATGCTACAGTCTTTGCAAGAAATGTGCTCACCACCTTGGACACAGTGCCTGGTTTGAATCAGGGTAAGCCTCCTGTATTCTGGAATTTTCAATGAAGACCACAACGAATGCTAAGTGACAATGACTTCAACAAAACTATTGATTGTTTTTAACCGACAAGAGAAAAAAGGTAACCAGGCCAACCAGGACAAGTTGTCTTTTTCTCTGAATGAAAAAAAAAAAATCTCCACAGAGGTGAAATTTACCTCAGAGAAGGAGACAAAGCACATCCTACCTCCACCAAGGTAAAGGAAGGGCTGAGAGAAGGAGTGTTTCACCTCTCCTGTTCATATGCCAATTTATGCAGGAAGGACAGGCCTGAGCAGAGGAGAAGTAGTGCCTATGATGCTATGGAAAGGTCTGGAAGTAAAAAGCTTTTTAACTGAATACCTTCAGAGCAGGTCTGTGCACATGTGTGGTCCCATGTGTGCCTGCACAGAAGACCACTCAATGAACAACAGGTGAGTTAAACCCTGTTTTACAATGAAATAGTCAGTTTCCATCCTCTAATATTTAAATGTGTTGGTTTAGTATTGTAGGGCGAAGTCCCAGCTCCTTAGTTGTGTTTGTTGTATGAGCAGCCCTTATCCTAAAAGAATTTTCTGGCATCCTCCTTGATAACAACTCGGTGCTTGCACAGGGGACCACCTTTACCTTTTTCCTTGACAATAAATGGATCTTGTTTTGAAGACACCCATCTCTGCAGTGTGAACCTCTGGAAGCAGAGTGATTTGCAAGGAAAATGGAACTTCACATACAAAAATAAAATTTCAAAACTGCACAAAAATAAGCTGGATGAAATCATGTATACTCACTCACTTTAAGACTGTCTTGCTGGAATATTTAATAAATGCGCATATGTGCATTGATGGTCCAATTCCATGACACAAAATTTAAGAAAGTCTCTAAATCACAATTTAAAAGGTAAAGGTAGTCCCCTGTGCAAGCACCAGTCATTTCCAACTCTGGGGTGATGTTGCTTTCACAACATTTTCACGGCAGACTTTTTACGAGGTGGTTTGCCATTGCCTTCCCCAGTCATCTACCCTTTCCCCCCAACAAGCTGGGTACTCATTTTACCGACCTCGGAAGGATGGAAGGCTGAGTCAACCTGGAGCTGGCTACCTGAACCAGCTTCCGCTGGGATCGAACTCAGGTCGTGAGTAGAGGGCTCTGACTGCAGTACTGAAGCTTTACCAATTGCGGAACAGAGAGCAATTCTAGAAGAATAAAAGGATGGGTCAGAGAAAAATCTGCTCAGCCCTATTTCAGTCAAATCTGAGATTCCGGGAAGTTAAATTCTGCATCCATTGCTTTGAAAAATGCCACCCCCATCCTGATGCACACATTGTATGAGCAGTAAAAACAAAATCAAATGATACAAACAGAGACACCCAACCTAAAAGACAAGGCAAGAATATGTTGGTTTGCTTTTTATAAACATGAAAGGAAGACAGAGAAGAAAATCAACAGAGAGAGAGAGGAGGTGGGCGTTATGAAAGAAATAAAAAAACATCAAGAGAACAAAACTTCAGTTTTGGACTTTTGAGAAATTAGCCTCGGCATTTTGGTGGCAATAGATAAAGATCTGTCAAATGGTGTTCTGTTGAGTCTTGCCCTTTTGTGACTGCAAGCAGAAGTTTCCTTTATGTCATTTCCACTAGGGTGCTAAAGGTTCATTCACATATGTTTGTTTGCAAGCATGCACAGCATGGATTAGTGCAACTGTCGGGCACATATGCTGTAGAAGGAACCTCCAAAGATCTTTAGATAGGAGGCACAGTATGAACTCCTTTTCTACCACTTGCTTCTGACCCACCATAGCTGATTGTCTAGAATGACTCAAGACCCAAACTTCATGCTGGAAAGTTTCTCCTGAACTCAGGTGTTTAGTAAGAATTATATACTTTCCATTGCCCAAGAGGCAAGGCCAACTCCCTCCACTCAGGTAAAATTAAAACACTTTTTTCTTTTTCTTTTCCAGAAAGAATTTTTTAAATGTTTCATTGTTGTCTTAAAGACATGCAGACCGAGTAATAGTTATAGGGTGGGATTACAGTGTTTGGCTAAAATGTAGGAAATGGGTCCTAAAATGTAGGAAATGTAGGAAACTCCAGTTGAGGGCAGGGGATCTCCTGGCTTGCCAGCCCAGTTATCAGAAAGTGAGGGCAGGGAGGAAAGGTCCACTGGGCACTCCATTATACCATCAAATAATCAAGCATCTCAAAATTAGTAAACCCAGTGTTCATTTTGCTGGGTTTTGTTTTTAGCAACAAAATAGGAGAAAAGTGTTTGAACTTCAAAGCAAAATGTTTCAAACACCTTTAAGACCAACAAAGTTTTATTCAAGGTGTGCGCTTTTGATGAAGTATGCTCGCCCACGAAAGCTCACACCTTTAATAAAACATTGTTGGTCTTAAAAGTACCACTGGACTCTAACTTTGTCCTACTATTTCAAATGAACACAACTGCCCACCTTGCTCTAAAATGTTTCCAGAGTATTCCATACTTTTTGCTAGCCTCCTACAATATTCTAGAACTTTCTAGAAACTCCTGGAACCTTTGTATTACATTTGTAATACAACCCCAAGCCCTTTGTATTATATTTTTAACCTTCCCTCCTCTGAGAAACCATAAATCCCTTTTATCCTCACAATAGCCCTGTGAAGTAGGTAGGACTGAGAGGTCAAATGCCCAAGGTTATTGTTGTGTATGTGGACTAATGTTATATATTACTAGCAGTGTTCCCTCTAAGGTGAGTTAGCATGAGCTAGCTCACAGATTTTGATCCTCCAACTCACATGTTTGTCTCAGCTCAGGAAGAATGACCCCGGATCACAATAGTTTATGCAGTAGCTCACAACTTTAATACCAGTAGCTCACAAAGTAGAATTTTTGTTCACAAGACTCTGCAGCATAGAGGGAACATTGATTACTAATTTCCTTGCCTGGCTCATTGGAGCCTGTAGGACTGCGCTTGGGGACTCAGGAACAAGGGGTAGTAGGATCCAAATCCCTGCTGCTCTGCTCCAAACATGGCCCCCCTGCTGGTTTGAATGATCCAATGGTGCCCTACTGCGGGAACCTTAAATTGTATATAGTTGCCCCCATTGGCCCAGTTCTCCAGTCTTCTAATTCAGTCGTTACTATGCTGTAACAAATAAAGAGAGCTATGTTAACTGTAACGGTGTCTCCTCCTTGCATCGAACCCACTATATTATAGTTATCCAATAAGCTTCCAGACAGAGGTGATGTCTGAACCTAGATCTTTGTTTTACACTTATGTCTTAGGGGTGGGACGGTGGCTCAGTGGCAGAGCATCTGCTTGGGAAGCAGAAGGTCCCAGGTTCAATCCCCGGCATCTCCAAAAAAGAGTCCAGGCAAACAGGCGTGAAAAAACCTCAGCTTGAGACCCTGGAGAGCCGCTGCCAGTCTGAGA
This sequence comes from Heteronotia binoei, assembly GCF_032191835.1. NCBI lineage: Eukaryota > Metazoa > Chordata > Lepidosauria > Squamata > Gekkonidae > Heteronotia > Heteronotia binoei. Next base: position 63,723,966 of record NC_083234.1, read on the forward strand.
AGACAATACTGACTTTGATGGACCAAGGGTCTGATTCAGTATAAGGCAGCTTCATATGTTCATATGTCTAAAACTTTGCAATGGGAGCTAAATTTCCATCAAGCCAGGGGTGTCCTCAGTCATGCTGCAAGCGTCAGTAGGTGTATACATTTTGAGAATGTTGTCATAAGCCATTGAGTGTCACCACGGTAAAAATGTTAAACTATATTTAAAAACAGCATACTCCTTTGCTAGTCTGAATGTCTCACAGGCAGCTACAACGACTAGGACAAGCCCAGGTTTGTTCTGTCTGATAGCTTATGCCAGAGAATCACACCTAAAGCGAATTTTACTGTATATTAGTCTTACTTTTGAATTGCTTACAAAACCATGGGGTTGGAACCTGCATGTTAAGCTAGCAGAATCATTTTCTTCCAGGGGAAGGATCCTTCCCCGGGATTGCCACCTGCCTATCCTCATCAAGTGTTAGTTCACAAATTCACTCACTTGCCCGTCAATGCTGATAGTTGTGGTGGGAGAATGTGGGTGAGTGTGAATTGCATCTAAAAATGGAAGAGGCAGATGATATTCTAGGAATCTCTCGAATTGCTATGGTAAAGATAATAGATTCCTAAAGCACCACTTGGAAGTGATGTCACTCACTCACTTGTGGGCTTAGAAGAAGAAGATATTGGATTTATATCCCACTCTATACTCTGAATCTCAGAGTCTCAGAGTGGCTTACAATCTCCTTTACCTCCCCCCCCCACAACAGACACCCTGTGAGGTGGGTGAAGCTAAGAGAGCTCTTATAGCAGCTGCCCTTTCAAGGACAACTCTTATGAATGCTATGGCTGACCCAAGGCCATTCAGCAGGTGCAAGTGGAGGAGTGGGGAATCAAACCCAGTTCTCCCAGATAAGAGTCCGTGCACTTAACCACTACACCAAACTGGCTCTCAAACTGGACACCCCCCCCCCTCCTTCTCCTGCCTGGCAGGTTTACCATTCCTTGGTGCAAGTTTCTCAAAAGATGCCTTAAGGGATGCTCGTTCTGTTGGAAGAAAGAGCCTCCTTTAGCAGAATGGATCCACAAGATCCTCAGCCTAGTCTAGGAGTTAGCCACCTTTTACAATTCAAGAGCTGAATGACACCAAAACTGAGAGCAAGAGATTAACAAAGAGCCGCTATAAGGAAGTCCACTAGTGTATAAGTGAATATATACAGCTGATTATTACTGCTATGTCAGTTAATAATCCATAATACTTCCGTTACCCAAAAACTGGTTGTTATGAGTGACATGCAGAAGGCCTCACAATAGGTAATAAACATATCCAAGAACAGTGTGCACAATTGCCTTAATGTGCTGGCATAAGTCTGTACAAGGTTGGCACTTGGATGGATGGCTATTGTTTCTCTCTGTCATTTCCCTTTCTGGGATGCATCTCTAAGAAGCCCTCTGTTCTCATTAAAAAAAACAAACCCTCTTTCCTCCAGTTCCCTTTTCAATCTAGTGCATCTCACTAACTCTGTAAAATATAGCTTAATTTAGAGCTCTTTTATTAAAGAGCTGTGTTTGGTTCTGTATCAAGACACAGGCTCTAGAAACATGAGCTAGTCTTTGTAAAAAGGTATTCAGTTTGGTTTTGTTCCCTGGATTCCTCACAGCATCTTATGCCAGGAACAGAATCTAAGCAAAAGATGGATTGCTGATCAGCTACAGCATAAGAACATAAGAGAAGCCTTGTTGGATCAGGCCAATGGCCCATCCAGTCCAACACTTTGTGTCACACAGTGGCCAAAAAACCCAAGTATCATCAAGAGGGCAACCAGTGGGGCTAGAAGCCCTGCCGCTGTGCCCTCCCTCACAAGCACAAGAATGCAGAGCATCACTGTCCCAAACCGAGAGTTCCAACAATAAGCTGTGGCTAATAGCCACTGAAGGACCTCTGCTCCATATGCTTATCCATTCCCTCTTGAAGCTGTCTATGCTTGTAGGCCTCCAGCTTTTTGCCATGAATCACCCAGCTTCTGTGTAATTAATTAGGGCAAGTATGGGAAGTCAGCAATGCTCCCTCTAAGTTGTGGAGTATTGTGAGCAAAAATTCTACTTTGTGAGCTACTGGCATGAAAGTTGTGAGCGAAAGATCTGGCTACTGCATAAATTAGTTTGCTCTGGCGCCATCCTTCCTGAGCTATGGACAAAAATGTGTGATCTGGCAGCTAAAAAACTGTGAACCGGCTCGCACTAACTCAGCATAGAGGGAACACTGGAAGTCAGTATGGTTTTCATTTTCTCATCTCTCCAAGTTCAACTTGGGAATCCCTGCAAGATGAGGGTATCCCTGCAATTCCCCTAGGGTATAATGGAGAATTGATCTGTGGGCATCTGGTGTTCTGGGGGACTGTTTTTTTTAAAGATAGAAGCACCAGATTTTTTAAGATACCATCTGGTGCCTCTTCTCAACCCTCCCCCCAAGTTTTAAAAAAGATTGGACCAGGGAGTCCACCCTTATTTCCAATGAAAGGAAGACATTTATAAGGAACGTGATGGCCAGAACTTCCTTTGGATTTCAATAGTGCTTGTCACAACCTTGCTCCTGGCTCCACCCCCAAAGTCTCCTGGCTCCACCCCCAAAGTCCCCAGATATTTCCTGAGTCAGACCTGGCAACCCTAACTCCCCTTTAGGGATCTATTCCATCAAAACTTGATATCCAATGATAAGTCCTCCACTCTCATATCAGTGCCTGAGCTCTCCATCTCTCTCACCACTATTGCACAGCAATAAAGGCTCTTTTCCACCTGCTGTATGATGTATTCAGTTGCTCTACAGTAGCCCACTGATTCCTGTTAGAAATGAAGCACTGCTCCATGGGAGGCAGCATACCTCCAGTGTGGGCTTCCCCAATTGATTGCTAATTATTTTTTCCTTTGAAGTCTTCCAGTCTCAGGGAAAGCTTGGTTTCTCTCAAACATCCCCTGTTGCCACTGCAAGGTATAATGAAGCAGGGCAGCGTGCCAGGAAAATATAGATCACTTGAAATAAAGGAATGTATGGTCAGAGAAAAAAAAAAAACAACAGAGACAGGCTTCTAGCCTCTTTTTCCACCCCCAGACAAGTCATTGTGATTATGTTTATGGAGGGGCGGAAGGTACAAGCAGTTCTGACAAATTTCAAAAGTGCTTTGGCTTGGTGGCCGGATGCACAGTATGCAGTACAATGCAGCAGGTTGCTTCCTGTGGTTATGAGGGGTATGCCCAAGTGATTCCATATGATACTCAAGAGAGGAGAGAGAGAAGGGGATGGAAGGGTCGGGGTGAGTGCAGCCACACGGCCGAAACAGGCTGGTGTTGCCTTCAAAGAATTAGATACAGAAGATGAACCCAGTAGCTCTGACCTGGATCATCCCAGGCAAGCCCAGTCTTGTCAGATCTCAGAAGCTAAACAGGGCCGACCCTGGCAAGTACTTGGAAGGGAGATCCTGAAGGAATACCAGGGCTGGGATGCAGAGGCAGGCAATATCTAAGCCACCTCTCTGAAATCTCCTTGCCTCACTAAGGGTTTCCAGAAGTCACCATGACGTCCAGGCACACAAGCATGCACAGATACTAGGAGAGAGAGATGATGATGATGATGATATGATGATGATGATGACATTGGATTTATACCCCACCCTCCATTCCAAATCTCAGAGTCTCAGAGCGGCTCACAAACTCCTACCTTCCTCCCCCACAACAGACACCCTGTGAGGTAGGTGGGGCTGAAAGAGCTCCCCCAGAAGCTGCCCTTTCAAGGACAACTCCTGCGAGAGCTGTGGCTGACCCAAGGCCATTCCAGCAGCTGCATGTAGAGGAGTGGGGAATCAAACCCGGTTCTTCCAGATAAGAGTCCGCACACATAACCACTACACCAAGTATCCTGTTTCCAGCTATAGCCAAATGGATTCTTCCAGAAAGCCCACAAATAAGGCATGAAGAAACAGCCTCTTCCCTAGAGACTTGAGGTCAAATTACACATTATATAAAAGAATCCAAATCTGTCTTTCCCAACTTGTTTTATTAATGAAATGCATCTGGGAGAAGAGCCTGCCTATGTCTGGTGTAGTGGTTAAGTGCGTGGACTCTTATCTGGGAGAACCGGGTTTCATTTCCCACTCCTCCACTTGCAGCTGCTGGAATGGCCTTGGGTTAGCCCTAGCTATCACAGGGGTTGTCCTTGAAAGGGCAGCTGCTGTGAGAGCCCTCTCAGCCCCACCCACCTCACAGGGTGTCTGTTGTGGGGGAGGAAGATATAGGAGATTTTAAGCTGCTCTTAGTCTCTGATTCAGAAAGAAGGGTGGGGTATAAATCTGCAGTCTTCTTCTTCTTCCAAGTGGCTCCTGGAATTCTCTCAGAATTACAACTGATTTCCAGAAATGGCAGCTTCAGAGAACGGACTTTATGGCATCGCATCCCCACTGAGCTCTGTCCCCTTCCCAGACTCCACCCCCAAATCATCAGGAATTTCTCCCATTTGGAAGCTGGCAACCCTTCACCATTACTGATCCCCACGTCGAAATGGCTCCCCACACTGTTGATCTCAGGGGCAGCAAATGGGAAGGTGCAGAAAAGGCAGCCTCTACTGATTTCATTTGACTCAGACTTGCTAGCAATAGAGCAATTAACAGACAACATTTATTGCCTCATTCTGACATGTTACTGTTTGATTGGTTTCCCACGTAAATGCTAGCAGACCAAATGTTCTTTCAGTTTGTTAATGTCACTAGTTTGCCATTGGATTCTAACTTGTTGCCACTTGGCATTCTTAACCACTGACCACCAGCTATAAGTCATTCTGCTCACTGTACCCCGTTCCATTGTCTGATGAAGTGTGCATGCATACGAAAGCTTACATTCTGAATACAACTTTGTTGGTCTTAAAGGTGTGACTCCTACTGTTTTTTTGTTGTTGCAAACAAACGAGTCAAAAACAAACAAACAAAAACCCTTAGTGAGAAAGGGGAGAGGTTTGAACCTTGTTAAATGACAAGAAGCCGAGAACAAGAAAAAATGGATGGGTGCTCGCAAAAAAAACAAATGAGTTGTGGATAGTGATTCTTCTTCAATTTTTCAGACCAGACCTCACAACAACCCACTTGCACAGGGGGGAAAAGAATCCACATATCTTTTCTCTGCTGCTGAGGCGATGTAGGATTTTGATTGGAAAAAAAAAAAGCCCTGAGAAGAAAAGACAGTTCTGTGGTAGAGCCATTAAGGTAAATCGCACCTTTGATGCAATGTCCCTTTAACAGGAGCAGTCTCTCAGCTCAGGCGTAAAGTATTTATTAACTTAGTGTTGTCTTGGCAGTCAGCCATCGGTTCTCTTGACGTAGTGTATAGCCTTCTTTGTGGAGCTGTTATCTGAGATGTGAATAAACCAGACTATTTGTTGTGTAGATGCTTGAATGTGACTACCTTTTACACCTGGATCAGACAAAATATTGCAGCACCTTAATGGCACCTGACTTACACACAACCATACACACCTAAGTTCCTTGGTAGTTCCTTGAACAGGACCTTGAGCTATAGGGTGTTTTTACACTGCAGTTTGCGACTCTCTATCACCACATTGGAAACTCACCTTTTACATTGCCTAACATTCTCATAACTGTTTTGCATCATTGCTGCCCGAAGCATCTACATTTGTTTTGGTGAGATGAGTTTTGGAGCAGCTGCTGCAGTGTTTTTCTCCGCACTAGTTTTGATCTGGTCTTTTCTCTACAGGGGTTTCAAACTTGTATTGTAGAAGTTTTCATGCATTTTGAAAGACTCCTCCAAAAGCCACCACAAGGTGCAGTAATTTGCATGAGAACTGACAGCGCTTGAAATTTTTACATATCATTGCTTGCCTCATCTAGTAATTTAAATTTGTATTGTTTTTGCAGGGTTGACATGATTTCCAAGCAATTGTATATATTTAACTAAGCATTGGTATTCCGGCTGCCCTCTGATCAGAGACACCCTCCCCCCCAAATTGAAATGCTTAAATGTAAAAGGAAAATAATTAAAGTGGAACAGTGGCAGGCGATTTGAAGACTCTAAAACTCTGGATCAAACTGAATGTAAAAACACCCATAAACAGCATTTTACCAATGTAGCAGTGAAAATACACATGCAAAGCAACATACTCCAAAAATTATGTGGTATAACTTGGGACCCACTCCAACCTATTGGCTACCACTACCAATGTTACACTACATTGCTCCCCTGTGTCTCCAAAGACAAAATGCTCTTCTTTGTGAATTTAAAAAGAAAATCGAAAACAGAGAGTTGCCCATCCACAAGGACATGGCTGACACAGATGGACTAAAATCCTGACACCCAATGATAAGATCTACACAAATCCAGCAATCACAAAAGTTCAGTCTAGGGAATGAATGGTTATGAACATGGATGCAATCAGTTCCACCAGATATCCATAATCTTATAAATATCAACAAGAAGCCCTAAGGATGTGACTTGCCATGTAAAGTAAAGAAGGCAGCTAATAGAATATGAACAGACTTCAGCAGCTGTGTGACCTGTTGTTTAAATGGGGCAAAATACCAGGACCCACGTATGATTGTGGGGAAGTTCACCAAACTATTTTCTATCTTTCACAGGAATGTGAGCACCATGCTTTCCAAGGCAATGTGATGGAGCTCTTTGAACTCTCCCCAGCTTCAACTGAATGGATTGAAAATTTAGTTTAGTTTAGTTTATTCAATGTGTATTCCGCCCTCCCCGCCGAAGCAGGCTCAGGACAGCTAGATATTATAATGGGTCTACATACCTGTTGTATCAACTTGGTTACATATTTTATATTATTATTTACTTCCTGTGTGTAACTCTACCATATGATAAATAAATAGAGAGAGCCAGTTTGGTGTAGTGGTTAAGTGTGTGGACTCTTATCTGGGAGAACCAGGTTTGATTCTCCACTCCTCCACTTGCAGCTGCTGGAATGGCCTTGAGTCTGCCATAGCTCTGGCAGGAGGTTGTCCTTGAAAGGGCAGCTGCTGTGAGAGTCCTCTCAGCCCCACCCACCTCACAGGCTGTCTGTTGTTGGGGAGGAAGATAAAGGAGATTGTGAGCTGCTCTGAGACTCTGAGATTCGGAGTGGAGGGTGGGATATAAATCCAATATCATCATCAAGTAACATAGTAGAGCACTTGCATTGCATACAGAAGACCTCAGATTCCAACCCTTGGCTGCTGAATTAAACCTCTCAGATATCAGTGCTAATAAAGATTTCTGCTGCATTTAGTGGGAGAAGACAATACTGGGGTAGACGGCCTCATGTTACGATGCAAATGCAATATAAGGCAACTTCATCGTTGGAGGAAAGCAACAGATTCCATCCTTGCCATTTTCACGTAAAGCATCTCAGCTAGGAAGTGGGGGAAGGTGTTGGCACTAGACACTGGACAGCTCCTATCAGCTGGAAGAGCTCTGAGTCCACAATATAAGGAAGCTCCATTAATAGGAGAGGATATGGCTTGGTGGTCAGGCAAGGGCTTTGCACACAGAAAATTCTGGGTGCAGTCTTTAGCATCTTCAGTTAAAGGATCTAAGCAACACGTATGGGAGAGGTTGTGGAGGTATGAGAGAGGCCATGGAGAGCTGCTGATAGCTGCAGTAGAAACAATAAATCATGAGAGGGAACAGTGGCTTAGTGTAAATAGACAAAGTGCACAAGCAGAAAGGCAGTCTTTTATTTTATTTTTTTAAATCATGCATAAAACGTGCTGGTACTTTGATGTTGTGAAATTATTTCCTGACAACACCAGTTTCCGGCAAAGCGATTTATTTAGTTTGTGACTCAAATCTGTGCTGCCCGTGTTTAGGTCTGCTGCACAAATGGGCCATCAGACTGCCTGTATTCCCAGCTGGGTTATAAATGGGGAAGAAGAAAAAGAAGAAGATATTGGATATATATCCTGACCTATACTCTGAATCTCAGAGTCTCAGAGCAGTCACAATTTCCTTTCCCTCCCCCCACCCCACCACACAACAGACACCCTGTGAGGTAGGTGGGACTGAGGAAGCTTTTACAGCAGCTGCCTTTTCAAGGACAACTTCTGTGAAAGCTATCGCTGACCCAAGGCCATTCCAGCAGCTGCAAGTGGAGCAGTGGGGAATCAAATCTGGTTCTCCCAAATAAGAGTCAGCACACTTAACCACTACACCAGACTGGCCTAGGGAATTAACAGAGTGCCAGACTGAAGGTGTGTCCTAGGGAATTAAGAGAGTGCCGGTCTGCATGCTTTCCTCCAGTTCCTATTTTTTGTTGATTCTAATTTGTAGATAACATATTATAACGAGAAAACGACCAGTTTTTAAAGGGGTATGATACCACATATAATTGTGCCAGCCTTCTCCCAGGCCGGCACCTTCAATAGTCAATAGTCTCTTGTTATCTAGTTTGCACCAAGCTCTCAACCATGCGATACAGCAAGCTTTGTAATACAAATTCCAGTCAGGGAGAGCTAGTCCACCTCTGAGTTTAGTGTCTTGTAGCACTTTCAATTTTATTCTGGCCTTCTTACCTTGCCAAATAAACGTCGTGGTCATAGAATTGAGTTGCTGAAAAAACAGTTTAGGTAAAGTAATTGGAATTGTTTGGAACAAAAACAAAATTCTCGGGAGGATATTCATTTTTATTGTAGCAATTCTGCCTAGGAGCGAGATTTGGATGTCTTTCCAATTAGTTAAATCTTTGCGGATTTCTTGCAGTATTTTTTCATAATTGTTTCTATATAAAGTCTTTAAATCGCTCGTAACCTGAATTCCTAGGTACTTTATCTTTTTTTCATGCTTGAATCCTGAAAGTTGTTCTAATAATTCAATCTGAGTTCTCTCCATGTTTTTGGTTAAAATTTTGGTCTTAGAGGCATTCAGTTTAAATCCGGATACTTCTCCAAATTCTCTTAGTCTTTGCTTCAAAAGGGCTATCGAAGAAGTAGGTTGCTCCAAAATAAATACTAAATCGTCTGCGAACGCCAACGTCTTGAATTCTATATTATTTATTCTAGTCCCTTGAATTTGGGTATCTTCTCTAATCTTTTTAATCAGCGGTTCCAACGTCAAAATAAAGAGCAGAGGGGATAGCGGACATCCCTGTCTGGTACCTTGTTCTATCTCTATTGAGTCAGACATTACTCCATTGAAGCTCACCTTTGCAATTTGCTTCGAATAGACTGCTTCAACCATTCTACAATACCTTTCACCACAGCCAGCCGCAGTCAGTGACGTCTTGATGAAGTTCCAATTGACGTTGTTGAAGGCTTTTTCAGCGTCTACCAGAATGGCGGCAAATTCTTTGTCAGGATGATCCCTGTAGTATTCAATTATGTTCAGAAGTAGCCTCACATTCTGGTTCATTAGTCGTCCTGGAACGAAACCAGTTTGATCTTCATGAATTAAACTAGCAATTACTTTCTTCAGTCTATTTGCTAGTATTGCTGCATAAATCTTATAGTCGTTATTCAAGAGTGAGATTGGTCTGTAGTTTTTGATTTCTGATGGATCAGTGCCTTCTTTGTGGATAAGTGTAATTAGAGCTTCTTTCCAAGAGTCCGGAATTTCACCTGTACTATGAACATTCTCAACGACTCTCTTAAAAGGCAACAATAATAGGTCCTCGAAGGCTCTGAAGAATTCGATCGGAAGTCCATCCGGACCTGGGGTCTTGTTGCTTTTTTGGTTTCTGATTACATCAACAATTTCTTGTATTGAAATGGGCTCCTCCAAACTTGCTTGTTGTTCCTTTGTTAATTGTTTCACTTCTACCCCCTTTATATATTCTTCTTGTTTTAGCTGTTCAATCTTCTGCTTTTTATACAGATTCCGATAGAAATTTTGGATGATGTCTTTCATTTGAGAATTTTGGTACATCTTCTCCTTAGTTTCAGTTTTCAACATTTTAATGATCTTCTTCTCCTTTTCCTTCCTCAGCCTATAAGCCAACCATCTACTCACTTTGTTAGCACTTTCAAAGTAATTTTGTCTTACCCACTTCAATTTTCTTTCAATTTCTTCTGCCAATAGACTATTTATTTGGTGTTGAATAAAAATAATTCTGGCCTTCACTTCCTTAGGGTTCCCGGTTTTCTGTTGGTTCTCAAGATGTTTCAGTTTTGTTATAAGTTCATTGTATGCTTTCCTTTGTTCTCGCTTCTTCTTTGTTGAGTATCTGATGGCGACTCCCCTAAAGAAGGCCTTAAATGCATCCCAAATAACTGGAATCTTCGTATCTTTTTCCTGATTAAGATTAAAAAATTCTTGAATCTCTTTTTTGGCCGCTTCCAAAAATTGAGTCTCTTTTAAAATTTGTAAGTTTAAAAACCATCTAGGATTCCTTGTCTGTTCCTGCAATGTCAGCACAATTGGATTATGATCTGCGTATGACCGGGGGAGAATATCCACTTGATTAAGAGACAATATCATACTCAAGGATACCCATGACATATCTATTCTTGACCAGGATTTGTGTGCATGTGAGTAAAAGGTAAAGTCGGTTGTAGTCGGATTTTTTGTCCTCCAGGCGTCCACTAAATTTAATTCATCAGCAATTTTCAAAAAGGAGTTGGGTAAAATATTTTGATTTTTCTTCTTTTTTTGAGGGTCATCATATTTTTTGTCCATTTTGTTATCAAATATTGCGTTATAATCCCCAACAATACAGTACCTATCTGAGTTAAATTCTCTAAGTTTAAGATGCAGATCTTGATAAAATTTCTCTTGATTTTCATTGGGGGCATAGATGTTCCCAAGAATTGTTTTAAAACCATTTATTTCCAGCTCAACAACAATAATTCTTCCTTGTTCATCCGAATATAGACGATTTGACTTAATATGGTGGGATACGAATATAGCTACCCCTTTCTTCTTTTTAAGAGGGTCGCACGATGAATATAAAGTACCCAATTTCTTGTTCTCCAAATACTTCTCGTTTCCCTTCCTAATGTGGGTTTCTTGCAAACAAATAATTTGCGCACCAGATTTTTTCAATTGTTGAAAGGTTCTCTTCCTCTTCCCGGGTTCATTTAAGCCATTGATATTCAGAGAAAGTATTTTGGTTCCCAATTTTGAATTCATTTTGTTGAGTCAATACTATCAGGTATCTTAGCTGAATCTTTCTTACTCTGAAGTCTAGTTTTGACTTTCTCAGGTTTCTTTTTGGGAGACTCCTCATCGGTAGATTTCTTTGCATCTTCACCCCCTTGTTCATCACCTGATTCAGATCCTTTGCGCTTCACACATTCTTCCCAGAATTCTTCCATCTTTGCCTCAGTAGTGATATTGTATCTCTTCGCTTGAAATGTAAAGAAGAGGCCTTGCGGAAAGAGCCATCTAAACTGGATTTCATGCTTAACTAACCAGGAGGACAATTTCTTGAATTTAAATCTTCGCTGCCGCACACTCCAAGGTATCTCTTTCAATATTTTGATCTTGGTTCCCTTCCAATCTATTTCACATTCTCTTGCTTTACGTAAGACCTTTTCCGTAGTTTCTTGGCGGGCGAATTTTACTTGCACCTCCCTAGGAAGTTTGAATTTCCTTGTGTAGTTCGAAGACACTCTTTTGGCCCAGAGGATATCCCTCGGACCTTCTTCCAACAACTCCTCATCGTCAACTATTAGAATGTCTGTAATTTTACTAATTAAATCTTCCTCTTTCTCTTCTGGTAAATTTTGAAAACGAAGAATAGTGGCAGCTTTCTCCATTTCAAGTCGCATCACCCGATCTTCTAACTCCATCAATTCTGCTTGGTTTTCTCTAACCATATTACTAGTTTGTTTGTTTCGATCTTCCATTCTCTCAACTTTGGCAGTTAAACCATGGACTTGCTGTGTGTTGGCCAACAACTGCTTTTGGAATTTTGCCAACTGTTCATTAGTTTTTTTAACCTGGTACATCAAGTCTGTTTTCAATCCATCTAGAGCTTCTTGGTTCTGCTTGAATCCAGCTGTGACAATACTCTGTAGTTTTCCCAAGGAATCTTGATTAGCCGGAGCTGGTGTCGATTTACTACCCCCCGCCGGGGGGGTACCTTGTAAATGTTTTCTAATCTTTGTTTCCGTCATGATGGAAGTACTGCCACAAACCTGGTAAGTTGACCCCACTTAGAGTTAGCAATACCTCAATGCAGAAATCAAGCAATTAAGACAATAAAGCAATTAATATTCAACAATCAATAATGTTCGGCAATCAATGCATTGAATCTATAAAAACAATCAATAAAGCAAGATTTCAGACACTCCCCAAAATCAAAAAAACAGTAAAACCAAACAATAAATTGATTAATCAACTATTCATCAAACTCACTAACTTCAATCAATGGTTGAGTTAATTAATTGTTACTTACTAGACCTATAGCTATCTATGAAAATTTATCAAAAAAAGCTTACTGTATCAAAAAGGATAATAATAAGAGAAAAGTACAATTACTTCATTAAAAATAATAATAAATCAAAAAGTATAGTTACAAAATCAGGAAAATATCCAATGGAGATAAATTCAATCTTGTCTTATCTTATCTGGCCTTTTTCTTTCTTCTCTCTTCCCTTCCTTGCTGATCTTCTTCTTCTTTCCAGTCTTCCCAATCTTAGTGTCCTAATAGTTGGTGTCAGGCAAAGTAGTCACTGTCATTCAATATTGGAAAGTCAAAGTTCTAGCTCCCACATCCCCAGCGTTCTAAAGTTGTAAAAACCTGAAAAGTTCAGACCAGGAAAAGTTATTGTCTTAATAGGAAGTCACTCCAAGAACTCAAAGGATAAATATTTATACTCCAAAGGCTTCTGTATTCATGTTCCTGTATATGTCTCTGTTCTTGATAACTATAAACACCAGACCCAAGATCTTCAATAAAGCGCAGCCGCAGCTAAGGCTGCTCAAAACTGCTGCTTTACCCTTTACCCTTTAAGCTGTAACACCATTCTCCCGGATGTGCATAGTTTAAAAAGACGAAGCCAAGCCCTTTCAACAACAATAACCATGTAAACCTGTAGAAAAGTCACGCCAACAAAAACAACAACAGAAAAAGAAAAGCAGGGAAAGTACAAAAATGAAAAGAAAAATATAGTAGGAGCGAGTGGGGGAGACATGTAATAAGAAGATCGTTGTACAAGACATGGAATGAAATTAAAGTACAATATACCTATACCCCCAAGTGGTTATCCCCGATAGAAGCCTTGACTCATCCAAATTTATATAATTGGGACAACCCACAAGATTACGCCTACCTATTAAATGAACAAAATGATCTGATTGAGGAAGAACTTTCTAAATTGAGTTGGTGGCTCCAGTGTCAACTTAAATCAAGACTTCGAAAAGACAAGGAAAAGGGTTTTACTAAAACTCCAATTGAACTAGATCTTATTTTAGAGTCTAAACAGAAGATAATCTCCAAAGTGTATGATTGGTTACTGCAAATCAAGATGCAAGACGAAGTTGTAAAAGAAGCATGGATCCGTTGGCTGAAGGACTTTGGCTATAACATAGATTTAGAAGAATGGGAAAAACTATGGAAACAGAACTTAAAATTAATGAAACCAGCAGATTTTAAAGAAAACGTATACAAAATGGTATACAGATGGTATCTTACACCTGATAGGCTGGCCAAAATCTACCCTACATATTCCAACAAATGTTGGAAGTGTTGTGAAGCTAAAGGGTCCTTGTTTCATATATGGTGGCAATGTAAAGAGGCTAAAAAATACTGGACACATGTTAACATTTGGGCCCAAAAGATTTTAAAAATACAAATTAATCATAAGCCGGAGCTGTATCTTTTAAATATCTGTAGACAAAGCCTGCCTATGACCAAACTGAAACTGTTATTGTACATAGTTACTACCGCCAGAATCCTATTTGCTAAGTACTGGAAGATGGATAAAATCCCCAATAGAGATGAACTTATTAGATGAACTTATTAGTAAGCTGCTGGATGCCGCAGAATCTGACCTATTGTCCACAAGATTAAGAAACGGTAACTTGCAAAAATGCCAGGAGGAATGGGACCCTATTTATAAATGGGCTAAAAGTAAAGGTTTTGGTTTGGAGTAATTATGATTCTTTCTGTTTTTCTAATCCTCTCCGCCTCCCAGTGTATGACTGGGTATTTGTCCTATGTATAGTGAAGTGTAGTTTGTAGTTTGTATTTTGTCTGTGTGTGGTGTGGTTTGTATGATGGTATTTGCATATATATTATGTGTTTGTTTTATGTCTTTCTTTTGTAATGTGTAATCTTTCTTAATAAAATTTTTAAAATTTAAAAAAAAAACATATTATAACGAGAAGCAGGTGGGGCTTTATGGGAAGTATCTGAGGAAGACTTCCTATTGCACAAGACATCCCATCTCCTTGGGCCAAAACCACAACAGTCTTCCTTCCCCCTTTTTTTCTTTTTTGCACAAAGCTCGTCAGTTTGTTTGTTTTCCCCTGCAGCACCCTAGAATTCATTTTCCCACATAGACCAGTAAGAACCATTTTGGCAGGGATGCTATTAGCAGATGGGGTCACAAATAAGACCATGAAATGTGCCTCCCAGCAATTAGTAGAGATGGAACAGAGGAGTGGAGATCTAGTGTTTAGCTCATTTGCAATCATATCCCTAAAGATAATTACATCTTTTTGTTTGGAAGTAAACTTTCCCAAGAGGTAACTAGAGCTGCATTTTTTGTTTTGTTTTTTGCTTTTGATAAGCATTCTGAATTCATGTTTCAACAGGGCTTTTTTTTTTTTTTAGCAAGAACTCCTTTGCATACTAGGCCACACACCCCTGATGAAGCCAGTCCTCCTGGAGCTTACAGTAGGCCCTATACTAAGAGCCCCGTAAACTCTTGGAGGATTGGCGACATCAGGGGTGTGTGGCCTAAGATGCAAAGAAGTTCCTGCTACAAAAAAAAAAAAAAAGCCCTGTGTTTCAACAAGAAAATCCATTTGAGTATGCTTCTATCTGTGCATAGTTTGAATTGACGATGCATGTAGGGAGTTGCCCTTTTGAACTTCCTACACTCAGTATTAAACCAATTAGCTTGCCTACCTTGGCCATACAAATTCCTGGTCAGGCCATAAGATGTATATAACTGTTTTAACAGTGTCATCAGTTCACTTATTACACTTAAGTTCCTCTCAAGGGAAGAACAAGTGGAAATTTTAGCCTGAAGTTGACAACCTTTAGGAGAGCTCTTTAAACAGTTTTTTTTAAAGTCCTGGTTCTCACACACTGGTCTAAGTCTATTATTTGTGTTAACCAAATTTATTAAATTTTTGCAATATACTGAAATGTATTTCAAATAAGAAAAAAAGAGAAAAAAAGCAATATTTCAATCCTTATCAATACATTACACATTTTCTTTTTTTTCTCACTTCCCCCACCTCTTTGACCTCCATCGGTGCTTCGAGCTATTGAGAAAAAACAATTAAGGCACCATCCGTTTTAGAATCTTGCACTATAAAATTTACATAAAATCTAATAACATCTCTATATTTCTATTTATAATTCAGTCTTCTAGCTTTCCTTCAGGACATTGTTAGCACACCCTGAACTTATTTATCTCAATATACTAAAACATATCACCTTAACCTTTTAGTTCACCCTTAGTATTACACTTATCTTTCATCTATTATTACACCAGTTATAGCTATTTAATTCTTTTTAAGTATTACACTTATCTTTCATCAATCTATTATATCGCATCAATTATAACTGTTTGTTGTAATTATCACTATATTTTCTAACTGCTAATAAAAGGAGCTATTGTATATTGATTCAAAAAATTCTTTCTAATCACCTGTCTCCCCCATTTCCCCCAATTTCAGGTTATACTTTCAAAAACCACCAAATGTCTCTTAAATCTCCATTGCTTTTCAATATAGTCCTAATTAGCTTGCCTACCTTGGCCATACAAATTCCTGGTCAGACCATAAGATGTATATAACTGTTTTAACACTGTCATCAGTTTACTTATTACACTTAAGTTCCTCTCAAGGGAAGAACAAGTGGAAATTTTAGCCTAAAGTTGACAACCTTTAGGAGAGCTCTTTAAACAGGTTTTTTTTTTTTTAATATATATATAAAAAAGTCCTGGTTCCCACATACTGGTGTAAGTCTATTATGAATCTGACTTAACTGAAGAGGGATGGCAGATTGGAAAAGGCTGCATTGTAGAGTATTTAATATTAACTACAAAGAAAAATTATCACCACCCATATATTCTGTTGTCTCCAGTGAATCAGATTGAGCAAACTAGTTGATACTTTAAAAAAAAAAATAATCAAACAAGTTTATTTCAAAATACAGAGATACACAGAATCATATACAGAATTATACAGACAAGATCAAACCCACCCAGTCACAAAAATAAAACCTAAAGAAACCCAGATTACAAACAGTAATCAAGTAACACAAACCAAAGCCAAACCAGCATACATTGCTCATTTGAACCAAAATTTCCATGTAAAAAAATAGCCAGAAAAGGGGACCACAAGACTAAAATATTAGACCTCTGTTTTAAAGACCTCCCCCCCATCCAAATTATAAGTGATTTTATCTAAAATAAAGTACTCCCAACATTTATTCAACCAAACCTCTATGTTCTGCCAGTCTTTCAACTTTAATTTCCAATGCAAGGCTAGCTGATACTTCAAAATCATCAATGACACTGGCACCACACTGATTAATACATTAAAGTCCCCTTTGGTACCAACCCAACTGAGAGCCCATTGCTTGTAATTAAGGAGTCTCTTCCCCTTATTAGCACTGTTGATCTTAATGTCTTTAGGTCTTCTTTGCTCCAGAAAAACGTTATTGACTGACTCATCTTTAAAACTTTTAAAGAAAGTTTGTTTCATACGGTTTTTGTGCCAACAATAATTATTAAAACAGTAACGAGTGCAAAAAAGCACTAACTCCTCCCCCAGCAATAAAAACATCAACAAACCGCAGGTCTGATCTGGTGGGATCAGGTAAGATACTGTGTGTGTGTGTTGGGGGCAAATAACAGAACCAGAAATGACACCAACACAAGCAAAGGGAAATTAAAAACTTTTTTGGCCTGGCACCTAAAGCTGAACAGGCTCAGTCCCCAGTGAACTTTCATTAGCTATTATTTCAGTTTGCTGCTGATGCAACCTGAATTCTGCTTTTTAATTTCCTCCCCTGTGTAAACTGAATCTGTGAATCTTTAGATTTTTTTTCTTTTGGAATGTCATCACACCAGTTCTTCTCCATAAAATGTATGCCTTTCATCATTGTTATTTCTCCCTCAATAACCAGCATTATACACAATACGTACAATCAGGGGCTGTTTTGTAGAAAAAATAGGTGGTGGAGCTCATTCAGGGATCGTTATGCAGCTGCACCTACTATTCAATGGACAAGGTAGGTAGGTGAGGAGGGGGAACCCTCAGAAAGGTTCAGGAGCTGCACTCCTGTGAGCTCCTGCTGAATTCAAGGCCTGTGTACAATATGTGTACATGGTGCACAATGCATATTAACACCATGCTTAGACAATGCAAAGAAATATAAGGAACCAAGAGCAAAAAGTACAGAGATGAAACATTAGACTAAAAAAACCCACTTAAAAAACCCCAATAAAATAGGCAGCATCCTCTTGTCACTTATTTCTGCAAGGAAAGAATTGTATAGTTGGGTGCCACAACAGAGAAGCACTTCTCTTTGGAACTAGGCAGCTTCCTTCTGAATGCAAGGTACATAAACCTTTTCCAAACCTTCCTTGTGGGTTGAATGAGCCATATTTTACATAACTATTTTTTATATAAAAGATCAGCAGATCTGCAGAACTTTGGTGATAACATCTGCCTGTTAGGATGCATGCACATAACACGTGTGGCTCTCTCAGTGTCAACTCGGTTTTTCCAGGGTTCCCAGTCCTAAGGAGAGAGACCTAAATGCATACATTTGAATACTTTAAAAGGGCTGCACAGCTCAGCATCTGAAGCTGATTTTAACCTTTGGGTTGAGCTGTTCAAGTTCCTGCCTTTTATAATTCTTTTGCCACAGGTAGAAATCTAGCAATAAATCCTAGCCGTTCTGGGCTGAGCAGGAAGAAGATAACCTAATAAAACCACCATTAGGCTATAACTTGCTTTATAACCTGTCATTTTTGAAACTATTTCTGAGACATACCACCAACAGCGTTTTATAGGTGGGTTCTTCCTGCCACTTCCTACATTTCAAGGTCAGTGAGCACCAGATGGCTTTAAGAAAAAGGGATACATCCAGACAACATATCATTAATGTTAAATATATAACAACTCTACTAATTCCCAAACACACCATCATTCATTAATTACAAGGCAGAGGGTTTTTTGTACCATTGACTTGAGAGCATCTTTTATAATGTAAGAAGTGTCTTGCTGGATCAGAGCGAAAGTCCATCTAGTGCAGTATCTTACTTCCTACTTTTGACAGCAAGTTTTATCTGAAAGACCCAAAGAAGGCAATGGAAGCAACAGGTTGTTGCTAGTATGCTCCCCACCCCCCTCAAAAAAAAAAATACTCCACTGCTATTCAGAGGCATGCTGATTTCACTCACAGAGATTCCATTTAACTGCAGCGGCCAATGGACAGATCCCAATGAATAATCTAACTTCCTTTGAAAACCGTCTCAGAAAGTGACCGTGTTGTGGTCCAACTCAGTTAGTTTGTGCCTTGTGTGAGGAATTATTTCCTTTTATGTGATTTGTAAAAAGAGACCTTTTTTGTATACTAAGTTTGAAGTAGAAAGGCACAGGACCATTATTTTTTTTATTTTAAGCAGGAATGCACAGGAACATGTTATGTATGTGAATCTATGTGTTACCAATGGTGTTCCTGCCTGGCTCATTGGAGCCTGAAGGACTGAGCTTGGGGACTCAGGAACAATGGGCAGTAGGATCCAAATTCCAACTGCCCTGTTTCAGTCACAGGCCCACTGATGGTTTGAATGACCCAATAACGTGCTAGCGTGGAAACCCAGTGTTGTATATAGTTGGCCCAGTGGGCCCTGTTCGCCAGTTGAGCTAGTGCAGCCACCTACCATGCTGTACTCCAGGGGTGGCCAATGGTAGGTCTCCAGATGTTTTTGCCTACAACTCCCATCAGCCCCAGCCAGCATGGCCAATGGCTGGGGCTGATGGGAGTTGTAGGCAAAAAACATCTGGAGAGCTATCATTGGCCACCCCTGCTGTACTCAATAAAGAGCTTGTTATCACTATCACCTCGCTTCTTCAATACATAGAACCCACTATATTATAGAACGCACTTGCGGCTGGCCTGACATCAGGGTGTGTGACCTAATATGCAAATGAGTTCCTGTTGGGCTTTTTCTACAAAAAAGTCCCATGTTCAACAATCAGGGGGTGTGACCTTATATGCAAATGAGTTCCTGCTGGGCCTTTTCTACCAAAACAAACAAACAAAAAGCCTTGCATGGGACATTCAGGGTGCTGGCAGCTGTGAAACTCCAACTGAAACCAAAGGATATTTTCTAGGAGAGCGGTAAAGCCTTCCGTTCTGAATTGGCATTTAAAGCCATAATGAAATTAGGAGCAGATGCCTTTCATTTAAGGTTTTTTTAAAAAATTATTGGTTGGACCCAGCATCAGATTTTGCCTTACAGAAAAAGAAGGTGCTGTCAAATCACATCCAACTCATAGTGGCCTCATTCACAAAGTGTTCCAGGCAAAACAGGGGTGGTTTGTCATTGCCTTTCTCTGCATAGTAGCCCTAGTGATCTTCCTCAATGATCTCCCATCCAGGTCATGGCTAGGCCCAACCCTGCTGAGCATTCCAGCTCTATTGAGCTTGTCTATTTGGGCTGCTACAGAAGGGGCAACATTTGCCAGTTCTCCACCTGTACTTTCCCCTTATGTCAAGCTGGATCCTATGAACTCCTTCTGCGGAGACTTATTTCAATGAAGAAAAAGTTCCTCCAGCACAGAATACCATATTCTGATCAAGACATACTTCTTCATAAGGAGAAAGGCTTCATCCTTCAAAAGATTTCTCCATTGATAAAAGACTTGTTTGTCAGGAGTGGTGGACTCCAATCCATGATTAACAAGATGTGAGAGTTGCACTCTAGTTAATTTCTCAAACTGAGAACTTCCAGCGTGACTTTCCAGCGACTTCATGCACTTGGTGACTTCAGCTAATGCCAGCAAACCAAGCAGCCAGTTGGTGACTCTGTCACTGTATCTGGGGTTATTATTATTATTTTTTACAATCTATTTTAAAAAAGGAACATAGCCTACTTGCCGTTCAGGCCTAGCTTTGTGATTATTTTTTGTTCCAGATAGCATTTCAGATATCAGCTTTGCTCCTTTTGAGACGGAAAGGTCATGCTGGAAAAATTTTTTTTGTTTGTTTCATTTCTTCAGTTTAGAAAGCTAGCGGTCTGTGATTGCTTATAACTTCTGGCAGGTGCTCAGCCCCAAGACCTCAACGAGGAAGAAAAGCAAAGAGTGATCAAGAGAAGCTACCAAGGAATAAAATAACTTCTATTGAAGACCAACAACAGACCGTGAATATTTGCACCGGAGAAAGTGCAAGGAAAGAAGGGTTTCCAAGTCCCCCCTGACTGCCAGCAAGGGATGGCAGGGTAGGGTTGTCATATCCAAGCGGAGAAACTCCAGGAGATTTGGGGATGGAGCTTGGGGGGGGACAGGGACCTCACTGGGGAACAATGCTGCGCAGTCCGCCCTACAAAACATCTACTTTATCAAGGAGAACTGATCTCTGTAGTCTAGAGATGAGCTGTAATTCTGAAGGTTCCCCATGTCCCGACTGGAGGCTGGTATCCCTAGAGGAAAGTTGTTTCTCCAGAAGTGACATAGTGGTGTAGCTAACATCACAATCCCAGCCCTGGTTGCTAGGCCTGGCAACCCTAACTAGGAGGTCTCCTAATGGATGACTTGCTTGTACCAAATGCACAGAAACCTGAGGAAAGGGTTGCATCACTTGTTAAAGCCTTGTATAAATAGGCTGAACATTGTAAATCTACTGATAAAATAGAGCAACTCCTTAGACTTGGAATTCTTCCTAATGCTAAACAAAGGACTCTCTGATGCAGCTAATAGAGGCGATAAGCCACACCATAGACCTTTATTGGCATTAATATAAGAATACAGTGTACTTTAAAACCAACAGTAACACTATAGAATATAATAAAACCTTAAAAAAACCAGCAAAAGTTAAATGACATAAAATAGCTGTGGGCTATGCATGAGTAAAAGCCTCTCTGATTTGGATCACAACCTGTAAAAAGCAACAACTTGAGTAGTAACAAAGTTTTGTTTCCCGTGGAGTAAAAAGCAAACCTTGGCATTGTCAGAAAGGCCTTGATGGTCAGAGAGCAGAGCATCTAGGTATCTTGCTCATGGACTGCTATAAAAAGGGCAGACCCGAAGAACATGAGGGACCGTTTCGATGACTCCTTGGGTACAAGGGCATCGTCTAAGATTGCAGAGGATTCTGTGGTATCTTCCGGAGAGGATGGCCGATGGTAATGCATTAAATCTAGCCAGCATGAGTGCTCTTCTTTGGTGAGGATCAGTTAAAAAGAGGAAATAGGGAGCTAAAAGCCCAGGAAAAGTTGTTTCTCTTTGTCACTACTTTTAATTACCTGGCCCAAAAGAAGTCCACTTAGCCTCAACCCAGGCCAGGGCATGCTCTGTCCTGGCTACTACCTGGTGGAACAAGCTCTCATTGGAAATTAGGGCCCTGCGGGGACTGTTGCAGTTCTGCAGGGCCTGTAAGGCAGAGCTGTTCTGCCAGTCTTTCAACTAAGGTGGTGGACATTTGTCAATCTGGGGCCTCCCGCTAGGGTTGCCAAGTCCAATTCAAGAAATATCTGGGGACTTTGGGGGAGGAGCCAGGAGACTTTGGGGGTGGAGCCAGGAGACATTGGGGCGGAGCCAAGAACAAGGGTGTGACAAGCATAATTGAACTCCAAGAGAGTTCTGGCCATCACATTTAAAGGGACAGCACACTTTTTAAAATGTCTTCCTTCTATAGGAAATAACAAAGAATAGGGGCACCTTCTTTTGGGGCTCATAGAATTGGACCCCCTGGTCCAATCGTTTTGAAACTTGGAGGGTACTTTGGGGAGAGGCACTAGATACTATATTGAAAATTTGGTGCCTCTACCTCAAAAAACAGCTCCCCCAGAGCCCCCAAAACCTCCAGATTAATTCCCCATTATACCCTATGAGAATTGATCTCCACATAGGGAATAATGAAGACGTTTCCCTCTCCTCCTCCCTCCCCCCCCCCCCTTTCTGGCAACTGAAGCGAGGGACTGGCCTTTCTACTCACGAGTTGCTGCCAGCTTCTTTACAGCAGCAGTCACACCATCCCAAAGTGGAGCCTTGCAATCAAGCCTCCGGAGGTGCAAAGGCACATGGTCCTTTGCAGGCGGGGCTTCTCTCCTCCCCCCCCCCCAGCCAGCTGACTGGGCGCGGGAAGCAGCTTGCGAAAAGGAAGAACGGCTGCTGCAACGGGGCTGGGTGGGAAGGGAAGGGAGGAGGAGAAGCATCGGGCATTGGAGTCCGTCAAGACCCGCCTGCGTTCGGCAGCCACCTCCACCCGCTCGCTGGCGAGCCAGCCTCCCTTCTCAAGATTTCCCTTGCCAGGCTCAGCACCTCCTCCCCGGACGACGCAAATGCTCCTTGGCGCCATTCCCCCCTCCTCCCCCCGCTTCCAGAGTTATGGAAAGCGGGAAAAGAGGCTGAAAATCCAGTATTCTCCCGCCAGGGCGGGAGGCTTGGGAAGGCTACCTCCCGCTGCCTCTGTTGAATTGATCTATTACATTAAGGCTATGTCATCTGTCTTATACCAGCTGGGGGATGTCTGGAAGAAGTGGAGGCAATTTGATATCGCTGAGTTATCCCTCAAAGCTGAGTTAGTGTGAGCTAACTCACAGATTTTTAGCCTCTGGCTAACATATTTTTGTCTTAGCTCAAAAAGAGTGGCCCCAGAGCACACTAATTTATGCAGTAACCAAATTGCTCGCTCACAACTTTAATTCCAGTAGCTCATGAAGTAGAATTTTTGCTCACATGACTTCACAATTTAGAGGGAACATTGCTCACAGGGTGTCTGGTGTACACTACACTAATCTGAGACTCCAAGTGATAGGTGGGGTATAAATCTAATTTCTTCTTCTTCTCCTCCTCTGTCTCCAATTCACTAACTTCAGCTGATTCCTAGCTGGCTGCATGTAGCTCCTTGACTCTTGAGCCTTCAGCCATGCTGGACTTAGTCTGGTCAGCCTGGCCCATAGCACTTATCAGCAGAGCCCATGTCAGTGATAGGTGAGATGGGGTAAATGTTGAAGACTGTGGGCTTCCCAGGGGCCCATCTGCTATGAAATAATTGTGTCTCTTTTATAAAGCAAACATTTAGCAGCACCTTAAAGACTTATGCTGGTAGCCCGTGGCGCAGAGTGGTAAAGCAGCAGTACTGCAGTACTGTGATCTGAACTCTCTGCTCATGACCTGAGTTCGATTCCAGCGGAAGCTGGATTCAGGTAGCTGGTCCAAGGTTGACTCAGCCTTCCATCCTTCTGAGGTCGGTAATATGAGTATCCAGCTTGCTGGGGGGAAAGTGTAGATGACTGAGGAAGGCAATGGCAAACCACCCCGTAAAAAAGTCTGCCGTGAAAACGTTGTGAAAGCAACGTCACCCCAGAGTCGAAAACGACTGGTGCTTGCACAGGGGACCTTTCCTTTCCTAAAGACTTATGACTACCATTTGCCATTGTATAACAAAGTAGGAGTCAAGTTTCACCTTTAAGACCAACAAAGTTTTATTTAAAATGTAAGCTTTCATGTGTGCATGCACAGTTTTTCAGACGAGGAATCAGGTACAGTGAGCAGAGCTACATATAGCCGGTAGGCAGTGGTACAAATGCAAAATGGTACAAATTTAAAATCCAATGACAGAATAGTAAAATTAACAAATTGAGCAAACCTTTGATCTGGGTAGCATGAGCACGAGAAACCAATAAAACAGTAACACCTCAAAATGTGAGAATGTCTGCTAATCGCTGTATCGTGTATAAGCCTGGCTCAAAATGAGGGCATTTCTTTCTCAGAAGTTTTTCCCATCCAACTAATTTACTTTTTAACATGTAACATACATATAGTTTGCCATTAGAAGAAAAATACATTAAAATATACTGGAAGATGGGTTTAGTATATGTAATGAGATAAATACCCAATATCCCTTATTTGAGTATGTCAATACAGCTAAAAGAGAAATACAGTGGATAGTGATGTTCTTGTCCACCTACCTAATTTACTTTTTAACATGTAAACATCATTCTAGTTTGTCACTAAAAAAAAAGAATATAATAAAATATAGTGAAAAGTAAAGGACAGAGATTCAAGTTTCAGATTGCTGCAGATCAGAGACCATAAAAGCAAGTGGCTATAAAACAATTAAACTCCAGTGTGAGGAAGTGGGTGTGCACATGAAAACTCAGACTCTGACTAAAACTTTGTTGGTCTTAAAGGTGCCACTGGACTCAAAACTTTGTTCTGCTGCTTCAGAACAACGCAGCCACCCACCTGGATCTATCTCCAAAGCAACAATTCTTGCCAAGCTTTCACTCCTTCCCCCTCCAGGCCCGTCACCATGAGGGGGCCTCACAGGGCACAGCCCCCTGACCTATTTGCAAGGCCCCCCCACTTACAAGCCTTACCCAGCTCCCCAACTTGCCCCCCCTGACTTTTTTGCCACTGCCTGGCTCCCTATCTCAAGGTGTGTTGCCTCGTGCTGCCAGCAGCGGCCAGAGTCTCCCACCCCCATGGTTTGTGTGTGTGTGTGTGTGTTAGGGTTGCCAAGTCCAATTCAAGAAATATCTGGGGACTTTGGGGGTGGAGCCAGGAGACATTAGGGGTGGAGCCAAGATCAAGGCTGTGACAAGCAAAATTGAACACCAAAGGGAGTTCTGGCCATCACATTTAAAGGGACGGCACACCTTTTCAATGCCTTCCTTCCATAGGAAATAATGAAGGATAGGGGCACCATCTTTTGGGGCTCATAGAATTGGACCCCCTGGTCCAATCTTTTTGAAACTTTGGGGGTATTTTGGGGGAGAGGCACTAGATGCTATACTGAACATTTGGTGCCTCTAACTCAAAAAATAGCCCCCCCAGAGCCCCAGATACCCACGGATCAATTCTTCATGATTTTCTATGGGAATAAATCTCCCTAGGGAATAACAGAGTTCCCAGCAGGCATTTCCCTCTCCTCCCCCCCGCTTTCTGATGACCCTGAAGTGGGGGGAAAGCCTCCAAACTGGGGGATCCCCTGCCCCCACCTGGGGATTGGCAACCCTAGTGTGTTTGTGTGTGGCTGCGTGAGTGCTGCCGCTGCTCTCCTGATTCACTCCTGGCTGGGCTTCCCCCTGCGCCTGTGCTGCATTAAGGCGCGCTGTGCCATGCTGCTGGAACCTGAAGTGCTCAGTTTGCTTGCCTGCCCCCTGGCTCCTTTCTCTACCGCCAGCTGCACTTGCAAGCATCCCTCATTTGCAGAGTGAGTGCAGTGTCCATCTTCCTTTTTCCTCCCCTCCCTCCCTGGGGCTCTGGCAGCAGCATAGACCCTCCTTTCTCTCTCTCTGGGGTTCTAACTGCAGTGGAGGCGGTGGCAGCAACAGCATGAAGGAGCCTGGTGCCTTCCTTCCTCCCTTCCCCCTCCCCGGGGCTCAGGCAATGGTGGTGCTGGCGAACGCAGAGTTGTTCCTTCCCTTCTTTTCCTCCCTGGGGTTCTGGCTGCAGCAGCAGCAGAATGGACCCATGAGGTGTCCTTCCTTTTCCCCCTCCCCTCTCTCCCTCTTGACCCTGCCTCTTCATCTCCACGCACACTCCTCTTTTCCTTTCACTCACTGCTTTTCAAAGGCTTTTCTTTCTTTTCCCACCCCATTCCCCAATGCTCAGTTCCTTTCTCCTTGGCAGTTCCATCCCAAGCCAAAAATAAATAAATAATACAATGACTGAAGCCGCACAAACTCTCTCTCTCCCCCTCCTTCCTTATTTTTTCCCTCCCCTCTCTTCCTCCCTGGGGTTCTGGAGGCCTAGTGCCACTGTTGCAGCTTGAGACCAGGTACAGGAATTCCCTCTTCAGTCTGAAAAAAACCCCAGCATTTGGGAACAGGGACTGTGCACAAAAATCAGATTCTGTTTTAAAAGGCAAAAGTTTGGATAGGAAGAACATGGTTTGGACTAAAAGTAACTTGAATTGGGTATTTTCCTTAAATTAATACAACTAGGATTGTGCAAAGTGAATGCTTTTAACTGGAGTGACACGTAGGTATTTCTGCAATTGTGCTTTTGCCCACAGGCTTGTGCAAGATCCCCTCAGGTACCCTGTGCAAGCACCAGTCGCTTCCGACCAGGCCCATAGCCAGGATTTTTCATTTTGTGGGGCAAATTTTTTTATTGTGGGACACCCATTATACTTAGACTTTGATTTATAGACTGTTTTTGCACACAGCTTACCACGCAGTCACAATCCTGTTCCCTCCGCAGCGTCTGGTCGGATTTCCCACCATCTGCGCCAAAGTTACAGGAAGTGCCGTGGCTTTTGCGTAGCAAACGTAAATTGCTAAAACCCAGTTTATGTTTGCTACGCAAAAGCCGCAGCACTTCCTGTAACTTTGGCGCAGATGGTGGGAAATCTGACAGACGCTGCGGAGGGAATAGGATTGTGACTGTGAGGTAAGCTGTTTGCGAAAACGGTAATACATAAAGAATAAGGACAAGTCATTCTTCATTAGAGTGTCAATCGGATATGTTTCCAGTTTATTTAAAAATGCTAACCAATACAGATCTTTTGCCGTGTCACATGCAATTTTTCTTCTTTTTGGTTTATCACAAAAATGCTACCATTGCAATACTTGTTAGAGCCAGTTTGGTGTAGTGGTTAAGTGTGCGGACTCTTATCTGGGAGAACCGGGTTTGATTCCCCACTCCTCCACTTGCACCTGCTATCATGGCCTTGGGTCAGCCATAGCCCTCGCAGGAATTGTCCTTGAAAGGGCAGCTGCTGTGAGAGCCCTTTTCAGCCCCACCCACCTCACAGGGTGTCTGTTGTGGGGGAGGAAGGTAAAGGAGATTGTGAACCGCTCTGAGACTCTTCGGAGTAGAGGGCGGGATATAAATCCAATATCTTCTTCTTCTTCTTCTACATTCGTCACTCAAAACAAATTCTGGTTACCATCCAATCAATAACATATGCGTTAGTGCAGGTTATATAAAGTATAAGTGCAAAGTATATAAACAAATAAAGTGCAAAGTATATAAAGGAACAATAAGTAATGTCAATACTGCTGATAGCAATTCAGTTTCTGGAGGGCCATGTCAGGGACTTGTTCCTGACAACTCGTATAGAGTTCAGCCCATTACAGTTTAAGTCTGTGTGACCGGGAATGGAATATTTTTAATGAAAGCATCCACATCAATGTTGTTTGTGAGTGCTTTCTCATAACCTATCAGTACTAGATTGTGTTTACACTGATGGGACATGGACAGCCGTTGCGGTTTCAAAACTCGAGTGAGGCAAGAGAATGCCGCCTCGCATGTAGCTGTGGAAGCTTGAAAAGTTACAGCAGCAGCAAGAACTTTGTAGACATTACGGTATCCACCTCTTAGTGGAAACAGCACTGAAAGAGCATTGTGGATACTGTCCTCTTGTTTCAAAAGTGGATTTGTTGGTGCTAACTTATCCATTTTCAGAAGAGATGCTACTTGTGCAAAGGCATCCTCATTAACATTAATTAATTTTATGAGAGGTTGTATTGATTTCACATCCAAAAATGTTTTTGAGCTTGGAGTCAGTGAGTCCAAAGCAGATAAATATTCCACATTAGGTTTAGAGAACCGGGCTTCAGCTTCTGAAATTGAAAGTTCGAGGACTTTAATGAAGACCTGTTTTAAGAGCATTTGATGGGACATCTCACTGGCAGAGTAGCTTGATCCGCCACTTCCTTCAGCTGTGTACTCAGAGAAGCACAAACAGAAACTACGGAGTGAGTCCTACTATGCGTCTTCACAGGATGACAGAAACCCATCTTTTTGCCTGATGAGGCTTATTAGTTAGAAATAAGAGAAGTTTAATTGCATTTCCTATTTCCTCAATGCGGATCCTGTGAATTGAGGGGGAGGTATTTGTGAATTTCCTGCATTGTGCAGGGGGTTGGACTTGATGACCCTGGAGGTCCCAGTTCTATGATTCTATTTGCAGGATCTTCTAAGGCGTCTGTGCCTTAGAAAGGCTTCTTTGCTTTAGAAAATATGAAAAATCCAGAAAATGGATCCCCAAGCTATCCAAACTGAATCCAGTGGCACCTTCAAGACTAACAAAGTTTTATTGAAGGTATAAGCTTTTGTGTGCATACATACTTCTACAGATTCTCCTGAGGATAACTGAGTGGATCTTAGATTGCCCTGTGGCACAGAGTGGTAAAGCTGCAGTCTGAGCTCTCTGCTCATGACCTGAGTTCAATCCCAGTGGAAGCTGGGTTCAAGTAGCCAGCTCAAGGTTGACTCAGCCTTCCATCCTTCCGAGGTCTGTAAAATGACTACCCAGCTTGCTGGGCGAAAAGTGTAGATGACTGGGGAAGGCAATGACAAACCAACCCATAAAAAGACTCAAAAGATTTGTATTGGTTAGCATTTTTGAAATAAACTGGAAACATATCTGATTGATGCTCTAATGGAGAATGACTTGTTCTTATTCTTTATTTATAAGTCAAAGTCTAAGTACAATTGGTGCCCCGCAATAAAAAAAATTTGCCCCACAAAATGAAAAACCCCGGCTACAGGCCTGCCCCCTCCCTCTGTCTAGAAGATGTCCCAATAGGATTTTTCTTTCACATATAGAGATTCGAGGATCTTCTGCTGGTCCATAGCTCAGGGTATAAAAGGTGCATCTGCGACAAGTACAAAGACACAGGTGTTAGAATGGGAAACATGTTTACAATAAAAAGTAATAGCCAACTTTATCATAAAGAGTGCTGGAAATTATCACTCAGTTGTAAATGTCATAGAAATCTGAGTTATGAATCAGAATGGGAGTGATGAAGGAACAAAAGGCTCCAATTAGAGTGGATTGTTTCCGTGGAATTTTAGACATACTTGATAAACTGTGGGACACACTGGAGTTAGGAAACAGCAGAGCAGTAATATACAAAACTTCTTTTCTACCAAAAACCAGCACTTATCCATAGGGTGATAATTTTCTGTCATACTTTCATGTAACCCACCAAGAAAAAAATCTGTATGGTTTCTCTTTACCAGGGTAAGCAAATTGAAAAGGAGATGGTATGGTTGGAGGAGAAAGGGTATAACTGGAGCTCCTTTCACTTTTAGTGCCAAAAGGGAAAGGGGGCTCGATCGTACTCTGATGCCAGGGCCCATGAAAACCTGTACTCTGATGGCCAGGGTCCTGTCTGTCAGTATACATTTAAAGTCAGGGACACTTTACGCTTACTCATACTGAACCTCATTTGCCATGTTGCCGCCCACTCACCCAGATCTCTTGTGACACATTAATAGCAGCAGTCCCAGACCCAATCTTCACAGATTCGCTCCGCTTGCTTCCCTCCATTGTGAGGTTTGCGCGCTAACTCCTACTCTGTTTCCTGTCATTCATCAAGTTTCTAATCTAGAATCGGATCCGGCCTCTTATTTCATGACTGCTAAATTTACTTTGGAGTATTTTGGGAGCGACTTTGTCAAAAGTTTTTTCTAAGCCCATGAATATATCTCTGTCGTATCACCTCTCTTTACAGTAGGGTTGCCAAGTCCCCTGTGGTCTCTATTGTACCATAGAGTTTTCCTTTCCAAATGGCTAGACTAGCCGGCACATGGTGTTGCCGGCTTGATGATGTCACTTCCAGGTGATGTCATCACGCCGAGAACATTGAAAGAGGTTCCCCCCGCCGGCCCACAGGTTGGGAACCTCCAGGGTGGGAGAACCCCCGCCCGGCCTGGGTGCTTGGCAGCCTTAGTTTACAGCAGGGATCTGTAACATTTTTAGGCTGTGGGTAACCTTTGGAATTCTAACACAAGAGGGTAGGAACAACCGCCAAATGGCTGCCACAGAAGTTGAAGTCAGCCATAAAATGGCTTCCACAAGAGGCCAAGCCACACACAGAAGAAGCTCAACTGGAGGGGAGAAGAGGGGTAACTATAAAAATACATCAGAAAAGAGGACTGAGAGAATATAACCAACTGAGGTGGCAGCTGCCACTGAAGCAACATCGCTTCAATCTGCACAGCCAATCAGATCTTCAGGGGCCAATCACAAACCCTTCCGGGAAAGGTATTGAGGACTGATAACAGACGGGTATTTTGAGGTGGTTGGGAGGCATCCCGAATCGGGACGGCTCAGAAAGAGTTGTCCTGAAGCCTCCACATGCTCCACCGCAAGCCATCCCCATCCCATCCATGGGGCAACATGGGCATGTTCGAATGGCCATTGCGCCCCATCCATGTCCCCATACATTTTTAGTAGTCACGCACATGCATAAGTGTGCATGTGTGTGCATATATGCACATGCACACATGTGCTCATGCACACTGAACAGTTTTAATAATTAAAAAAAACAGATGCAACTTGAGGTGGCTTGGCTGTTTCACACTGCCAAGGTGCCTCATTTGCGCCCTTCTGTTTCCAGACCCCACAGAGGTGACTGGTGTGCGGTTCAAAAATGTGTTACCATTTTAGAAGTGGTAGCTTTTTCAGTCGCACTGCGGAGGATGGAGGATGGGGTGAGTATGGAAAGAGGATGGGCAGCAGATGTTTGCATGTGGAGGGATTTTTGGGGTCGATTTCAGAGGCGGCTCTGAGTTGGCCCAAAGTGCCAGTCTGTTAGCAGCCGAGGAGTTCCTTGGCAATTACAGGCATCACATTGGAGCTGCTCAGCTAGGAGTTCCCTTTCCAGAAGCCATGCTGATTCTTTCTCAGTAGGGCTCTTTCCTTTAAATGCTTCACAATTTTATGTTTTACAATTATTTCTGTCAGTTTAGAGTAGACATTAAGCTGGACACCCTGTAAATTTCCGTATCACTTCTGAATTTTTTTTTTTTTTAAATTCAGTGGCATTTCCTGCAATCCTGTTCTTTGGAAGTCTGAATGCTTTTAGCAACAAGTGTCTCTTTCTTCTTGAGAGAGTGAAGTATTTTGCCCTTCCCTTAGGCACCCGTGACTGTAGGCCATCTGGACTTGATGACTTCCTAGCTTTTAATTTCCCCATTTGCCTTAACAATACCATTCCTCATCTCCTTTATTTGACTCAGTTCTTTTGACATCCTTCCTGAAACAGCAGACCTGCTATGGTTAATCTCCTTGCAAAGCAGTACATTTCTCTGGATTTTGTGAATCTCCCTTTTAGGGTTCTTCCATCTCTTATCTTTCAAGAGCCCCACCACCTTCCCAAATAGTTTCCTGCTTCTGGTGCATGTAAAGATATTTTTAAAAAAGGAAAGGTAGTCCTCTATGCAAGCACCAGTCATTTCCGACTCTAGGGTGACGTTGCTTTCACAACGTTTTCACAGCAGACAAATATCTGACTCTCAGCTGACCTGCATCCTAGTTCCACGTGAAGAAAATAAATTCTTTTATCAATGCACAGGGCCACATGTATACACCACACACAAAGAAAGACTTTTGATGCAGTTGTGTCTATGCATATATGGATCATGATTGATTTTGCAGTGTTTTATCAATGCACATGTGTGCATTAATGACATAACCGTAGGGATGCTAATGAAACAAAAGAACCAAGGTAAAAAAGGTAAAGGTAGTCCCCTGTGCAAGCACCAATCATTTTCAACTCTGGGGTGACGTTGCTTTCACAACGTTTTCACAGCAGACTTTTTTATGGGGTGGTTTGCCATTGCCTTCCCCAGTCATCTACACTTTCCCCCCAGCAAGCTGGGTACTCATATTACCGACCTCAGAAGGATAGAAGGCTGAGTCAACCTCGAGCCAGCTACCTGAATCAGCTTCCGCTGGGATCAAACTCAGGTCGTGAGCAGAGGGCTCTGACTGCAGTACACTGCATTACACTGCTCATATTCTCTTTTCACAAAGCTGTGTGTCAACTTGTACTGGCCAGAGTTTTTTTTAAAAAAGGATACGTTCTTGTCTTTTACGAGTTCCTTGGATTTGTTCATAATGCCCACCTCTTAGAATCAGTTACATACTTCCTAACCTGATGTATACCTTCTGAATTTCCATTATTGTGGATTTAAATTATTTCCAACCATTCTGAAGTAGTTTGATTTGCTTTATAGGCCTGCTCTGTTTCCTGTTGACTAATGTCATCCTTATTCTTTCATGTTTCCTCTTTTGAAATGAAACATAGTCATGTTGGGCTTTGGGGCCTGCTTTCCATTCACAAAAATGCTCAACTCCATGCAACTTTAATCGCTGATCCCAACCAGAGCAAAACACTCTTGCAGCACGTTGTAAGCATCACTCAAGGCTAGGGTTGTCAATCCCCAGATGGGGGCAGGGGATCCCCCGGTTTGGTGGCCCTCCCCCCACTTCAGGGTCATCAGAAAGTGGGGGAGGGGGAGGGAAATGTCTGCTGGGTGCTCCATCATTCCCTATGAAGATCAAATCCAATAGGGTATAATAGAGAATTGATCTGCGAGTAACTGGGGCTCTGGGGAGGCTGTTTTTTGAGGTAGATGCACCACATTTTCAACATCATATCCAGTTCCTCTCCCCAAAATACCCCCCCCCCAAGTTTTAAAAAGATTGGACCAGGGGGTCCAATTCTATGAACCCTAAAAGAAGGTGCCCCTGGCCTTCATGATTTCAAATGGAGGGAAGGCATTTAAAAGGTGTGCAGTCCCTTGAAATGTGATGGCCAGAACTCCCTTTGGAGTTTAATTATATGTGTCACACCCTTGCTCCTGGCTCCACCCCCAAACTTTCCTGGCTCCACCCCCAAAGCCCCCAGATATTTTTTAAATTGGACTTGGCAACCCTACTCAGGGCTGGGCAGTCTTAACTGATGGGCAACAGGGGCAGCTTCTTTGGGCCTCATGCTGGGGGATGGTTGACTGATGGGGGAAAAGGAAAAAGACCTGGCTACCACCAGTTCCACTTGCACCTTTTCTATTCCAGCTGAGGCTGCCCAATTGCTGCAACAGCCACTCATGCCCACCCTGTCTGGGGCTTGGGCTGCCAGCTCAGCAGCAGCCCCTTGTACCTAGTCTGGGCAGCCAGCTTCTGACATTGGCTAAAGACTCCTTGCACAAGAGGAAACTCAAGAAAAAGATTGTGGTGTCAGCCACTTGCGGAAAGGCAGCCTTATTGCATCCTTGCTTGTATTGTCAATTGCACAAGATCCTGTGCAGCCGGTTTCTGGGCACTATAATATATAATGGAAAGTGCTAGGTGTTGTGCTAAGCCTATGTATGTTTCCACATGTGCATTACTGGATCCAAGCCAAAGGTTTAAGGTGAGCTGGTGGGCCCTAGTGTGGCTACATCTCTGCACAATCTAAGTGTCCACTGACTAGAAAGGCTTCAGTTTCTCTCCCTCTGTTTAGATATCTTGGAATGGATTAATGGAAACAAGGATTTAAAAAAAAATCCACACACACCCCCCATAGATATAGAAGTGACATCCATCAATGAATCCTTCTTTCTGGATGACATTTTCATCTTGTCCCCATCCTGTCCCCATCCTCATCCCACATACTTTGGTTCCACTATGACTTTTCCCAAATGGTTGTACCCAAACAAAGTTGGAGAAAGTGTTCGAGGAAAGTGGACTTCTAAGCCCCTCCACATCTGGTACCACATCTGGTCCTGTTTCCCTCCCATCTGACATTCTCTTACCCACAACCACCAGCTGGCAATTTGCTGGGTTTTTTTTTTAAATTTATTAGTAATAAAATTATCCTTATAGTGTTAAGACACTATAGCAGTGTGTCTGTGTGTGTCTGTGTGTCACAACTGACTTATGGCAGCCCCATGGGGCTTTCAAGGCAAAAGACACAGAAGTAGTTTAGCCACTACCTGCCTCTGTGTAGCAATCCTCAGCTGCCATGGTGGTCTCCCATCCAAATACTGGCCTGGGGCCAAGCTTGCTTAAATCCTGTGATCTGAAGAGACTGAGGGTGATTCTGCACTCACGTTGGTCCGGGGTGGGCTTCTGTTTTGGGGTGGAGCAAGCTGGCGATTTTGCACCAGTTGCTCCACGCTTTCATTTTGCATGGGGCAAACCAGCGATTTGCCCTGCCACAGTGTAAACCTGAAAAAACAGGTTTACACTGCGGCAAGGCACATCGCGGGTTTGCCCCGCGCAAAATGCCGGTGCAGAGCAACTGGTGTGAAATCACCAGCTTGCTTTGCCCCAAAACAGAAGCCCAACCCAGACCAACGTGAGTGCAGAATCACCCTGGGCTAGCCTGAGCCTTTTCAGGTCAGGGCATAGCAATATTCAAGTTCCCTTCCCGTTCACTCCCACCCAGTTGCTTCTGCTGTGCTTGTTAATTGATAGTTTGTATACAGCAACATGGGAACTACCAATTTAAAAACAACAACAGCAGCAGCAGCAGAAGCAATGATGGCAAGGAAGAAGGGAACAAATAGGGAATCACCGTGTATAAAAGTACTGCCCCTCTTTGAAGGCCTTTGCATCAGCTGAGATAATGAAAACAAAATGGGGAAGCCCCCCACTGCATATGGAAGGTATTATAACCATGGCTTTTTTTTGTAGAAGGAACTTCTTTGCATATTAGGCCACACCCTCTTATATAGCCAATCCTCCAAGAGCTTACAGGGCTCTTTGTACAGGGCCTACTGTAAGCTCCAGGAGGATTGGCTACATCAGGGGTGTGTGGCCTAATATGAAAGAAGTTCCTGCTACAAAAAAAGAGAAAAGTTCTGATTATAGCCCTTTTTGTTGGCATATGCATTGATGCTGTGTATGTCCAGCCTGGGAGGGACCATTGCAGACATGCCCTCTGCCTCCTAATTCTGCTTTATAAAAATATTCTTTATTAAAAAAAAAAAAACCCAGAACATTCTGCTTTATAAAAGCATTGTAAAAAACATTCACTTTATACAAACTTACCAGAACTGTACAAAGGACCACAGGCCAACTAAGACCACTGGTTCACCTGTCTCAGTATCTCCTCTGTCTGCCAGCAACTCCCCAGGGTCTTTCTTAGCATCTGCCAACCAAGAGACTTTGGGTGGATCTGGGCCTGTCTGCATGCCCACCTTATTCTTTTGCCACGCCCACCAGATTTCTCAGAAGCTGGGAACTTATTGACTGCACCCTTGTTTGACAGGAAGGCGAACAGAAACTCCAGAACAAGAAACTGCAGGGAAATTCCTTGCAGGTAAAAGGTGAGGATAATTACATTTCAAGGGATGTTCTGGCTGAGCAGTGTGATTAATCCGAACCTAGGCTGGGTGACAAACCGTTGGACCGAAAACTCTGCATCGCTTCTGTCTGTCCTCTTTTCTACCTAACGCACAGGAGTTACAGTAAAGGCACAGGAAACAGTGTGATTTTTTTTCTAATTTCCGAGGAAAGAACCTAGATAAAGAGCAGCAGCCCTCAAGAGATTCTGACTTTGCCACAACCAGCTTCAGCCTTGGAAACCAAAGCAAGTGTTGGTTTGATGTGGTCAGGAAGGCAGGCAGCAATGAGACAAAGCGTTGGCTAACTGTAACCCCCCC
This sequence comes from Heteronotia binoei, assembly GCF_032191835.1. Taxonomy (NCBI): domain Eukaryota; kingdom Metazoa; phylum Chordata; class Lepidosauria; order Squamata; family Gekkonidae; genus Heteronotia; species Heteronotia binoei. The sequence continues at coordinate 63,759,692 of NC_083234.1, forward strand.
TGTGCTCCTCGGGACCTGTCCTCTGCCTTGACGTCATTCTTGTGATGTCACTGCAGTTACTGTTCAGGTCATGGGGTTGCTAGATGGCCAGGCAGGAGATGACCACATGTGGGTGTTCCAAAGCAAAGCACTGGAGTACGGAATGGCAGAAGAAAAGTCCAAGATTCAAAGACCTTCCAGTCAAAAATGTGAGGCAGAGACACCAAAGAGATGGAGAGAGGGAAACTTGTAGGAAGAATATATGTTGATTTCCATTACATGTCCACTAGGGAAGGGGGGCAATGGTGTGTTGGTAAAGATCTTAGAAGACAGTTGGGTTTTGAATAAAGATTTCCAGGAACTGAGAGAAGTGATATCTGTCGGATGTTAGAATCACAGAACAGAGTTGGAAGGGGCCAGACAGGCCATCTAGTCCAATCCCCTGTTCAATGCAGGATCAGGGCTTGTCCAGTTGCCACTTAAAGACTGTCAGTGAGGGGGAGCTCACCATCTATCTCTCTCAGTAGCTGATTCCACTGCTGAACAACTCTTACTGTAAAAATGGTTTTCCTACTATCCAACCGGTATCTTCCCGCCCTTAATTTATACCCATTCTTGCAAGTCCTCTCCTCTGCTGCCAACAGGAACAGCTCCCTGCCCTCCTCTAAGTGACAGCTCTTCAAATACTTAAAGAGAGCAGTCATGTCCCCCCTCAACCTCCTCTTTTTCAGACTGAACATTCTCCTCAGCCTTCCTCATAGGGCTTGGTCTTCAGGCCCCTCACCTCTTCTCTTCTCTTCTCTCCTCTGCACCTGCTCCACTCTGTCCACATCCTTTTTGAAGTGGAGCCTCCAGAATGGCACACAATACTCAAGGTGTGGCTTGACCAATGCAGCATACAGCAGGACTATGATATCTTGTGGTTTGGATGTTATGCCAATGTTGATACATCCCAAGATCACATTGGGGTCTTTTTGTTGCTGCATCTGCATGATCTGGGAAGGAGTTTCAGGCATGAAAGACAGGCAGGAAGGGGAAAAGGTAGCCTTGACTGAGGGAGCAAGAGACCTTAGAATAGCTGAGGGGAGTGGACCTGGAGGAGTGAAAGTCCTGTGCAAGGAAGTATGAGGAAAAGTGAGTGGAGAGAGAAGAGGGGAGGCTGTGGCCACAAAGCAGGTTTGAAAGTAAGAGGGACAACTTGGTGCCAGACTGAGCAGGAAGACAGCAGAGGGACTTAGGATGTGTCTTCATGTGCAGAGCTGCTGAGGACTTGAGTTGGAGGAGGAATCAAACTGTGAGGGCCCAGATCATCCTGAAGACCCATGAAGCCAGACAGCTCTTGTGATTTTCTGTCATGTGAAGCTGGGTTTGGTCTGAGGGGGAGCAGAAGGAATCTTTGTCCAGAGGTCTGCAGTGGCCCCCAGCAGGTCTGGCCACATGGTCAGAACAACAAGAGAGGAATGAACATGGTAGCAGAGGGTGAGGCTCAATGAAAAGTCACAGTGAGTTTAATTTTAAATTGGAGCCAGCTGTGCTGGGAGAAAGAACTCAGGAGAGAGTGGCTAGAAAAGTGAATGTTCCCCCCTCCCCACTTTCCCTAAACTCCTGGGGAGCATTAACTGAGGTTGTTTTGTGAGAGGACAGAGTTTGAGGATGAGTGGGTGCTTGTAGCCTGCTGGAGAATGATGTTTTTGTCTGGGTCTGTTGGGTTTTTTGTATGGTCTGTTGCTCACTGAGTAAGGTCTGTTTGCCTAGAGCTGATTACAGGCCCAGCCCTTTGCCATTATGGACCTCTGAACTGTAAGGCTTCTCCTAGGCAGGGGTGTGAGCCTTTGGCGCAAGCCAGAGGGCAAGAGTCTGGGGATCAGACCAGAGTGGCTTACCAGAACAGTCCCACTTCTATGCTGACAGCTTTTCTGCTGCTATAAGGAGTGAGAGTTCCAAGGTTGGAGGCATCAGTCTGTGGAGGAGGAATGTCATCCCTTAAAAGGGACTCCTTTTTAGTTGATGGGTTGATATCCTCTTGTACCTAGGAATGGGTACAAACTGGCTCACAAACTAGTTTGTGATTTTGACCATTTCATGGTTTGCAAAGTGAAGTTCATGGCAGGTCAACTGGCACAAACTTTCCAGCTGTTTGTGGTGGCTTCTGCCTGTTCATGAAGGGATACATTTCCAGACAGACTATCTCCACTCCACTCAACCTAAATGTTTACCCCCAGGGCTTTTTTTGTAGCAGGAACTCCTTTGCATATTAGGCCACACACCCCTGATGTAGCCAATCCTCCAAGAGCTTACAGGGCTCTTAGTACAGAGCCTACTGGAAGCTCCGGGAGGATTGGCTACATCAGGGGAGTGTGGCCTAATATGCAAAGGAGTTCCTGCTACAAAAAAAGTCCTGGTTTACCCATTTTCAAAGCAATGGAGGAGCAGAACTTCAAGGAGCATGTAGCAGCCATGGAATAAAAGGCTGTGTTCTCTTATGGATTTAAAACTGGTTACATGACAGGAAGGAAAGAGTAGGAACAAATGGACAGTTCTTCCAATGGAGCAAAGGAAGCAGTGGAGTCCCACAAGGATCAGTATTGAGGTTGGTATTATTTAATTTATTCATAAATGATATGGAACTAGGGGTGAATAGTGGAGTGGTCAGGTTTGCAGATGACACAAAATTATTCAGGATGGTAAAAACCAAGGCTCCAAGAAGACCTCCACAAACTAGGTGTGTGGGTAACAGTTTAGCAATTGAATTGGCACACTACCGGCCGGTCTCAAATTTGCCCTTTTGGGGCAAAATTATCGAGAGGGCTGTGGCGGTGCAGTTACAGGAATTTCTGGAGGACGCTTCCGTCTTAGACCCATGCCAGTCCAGCTTCCGCCCGGGCCATGGGACGGAAACAGTCCTGGTCGCCCTCATGGATGACCTCCGACGACAACTGGATCGAGGCGGCTCGGCGGTACTGCTGTTGCTAGGCCTATTGGCTGCGTTCGATATGGTCGACCATCGGCTGCTGACCCGCCGCCTCGCCGATGCAGGAATTCGGGGGCTAGCCTTACAGTGGCTCTCCTCCTTTCTTGACGGTCGGGGACAAAAGGTGGCAATTGGGGGGGAGCTGTCTCAGAGGCACCCACTTCATTGTGGAGTGCCTCAGGGAGCAGTTCTCTCCCCAATGTTGTTTAACATCTTTATGCGCCCCCTTGCCCAGATTGCACGGAGGTATGGGCTGGGTTGTCATCAATACGCAGATGACACCCAGCTCTATCTATTGATGGACGGCCGGGCTGGTGATGTCCCTATGAATTTGGACCGGGCATTACAAGCCGTGGCTGACTGGCTCAGGCTGAGCGGGCTGAAGTTGAATCCGGCGAAGACTGAGGTCCTTTGCGTGGGCCGCGGCGGACCGGGAGGGGAGATTACCCTACCGGCCTTTGACGGTGCGCCACTGGTACCAGTGCGCAAAGTCAAGAGCCTGGGAGTGCTACTGGAATCCTCTCTATCGATGGAGGCCCAGATAGCCGCCACTGCTAGATCCGCCTTCTTCCATCTCAAGAGGGCGAGGCAGCTGGCTCCCTTCTTGGAGCGCACCGACCTAGCAACTGTGATCCACGCAACGGTCACTTCGAGATTAGACTACTGCAATGCCCTCTACATGGGGCTGCCCTTATACCGAACACGGAGGCTTCAGGTAGTCCAGAACGCGGCGGCCAGGCTGCTGGAGGGACTACCACGGTGGGAACCTGCGCGGCCTGGGCTGCGGGATCTGCATTGGCTGCCGGTTGTGTACCATGTTCGCTATAAAGTGCTGGTTATTACCTTTAAAGCCCTATATGGCCGAGGACCTGCCTACCTAAAGGACCGCCTCCCCCCATATGTGCCCCAGAGAGCACTGAGATCCAGCTCTCAGAACTTACTAACAATCCCTGGGCCAAGAGAAGCTAGGTTGAAGGCTACTAGGGAGCAGGCCTTCTCAGTGATAGCCCCTCGTTGGTGGAACGACCTTCCAGAGATGGTGCGAGCCCTGTGGGATCTGAACCAATTCCGCAGGGCTTGCAAAACATTTCTTTTCCAGCTGGCTTTCGAGATAGAACCTGATTAATCCGACGTGTGGACATCTAGCCATCTCGTGGATATTATGATTACAGTATTTTAGCACCTATTCTATGTATTTTATGTATTTTATCTATTTTAAATAATCACTATGTAATTGATATATTTAAAATTGCTTATATTGTTTTAGATGAATCATGGGATCCCCATGTCTGTTAGCCGCCCTGAGCCCGCCTTGGCGGGGGAGGGCGGGATATAAAAATAAAGTTTATTATTATTTATTATTATTAAGTTCAGTGTTGATAAGTTTAAGGTGATGCACACTGGGACAAAAAAAATCCAGATATAAGCTAATGGGGTGTGAACTTGCTGAGACTGAGAGGGGAAAAGATCTCAGGGTCATACTGGATAGCTCAATGAGATTGTCAGCCCAATGTCCTGCAGTGGTGAAAAATGCAAACTCTGTCAATAGGCATTATTGAGAAAGAGATGGCAAATAAAATGGTGAATATTGTAATGTCACGGTATTGATCTGTGGTGTGACCTCCTTTGGAATAGTGTACAATTCTGGCCCTCATATCACAAAAGGGACATTGCAGAGCTAGAAAAAATACAGAGGAGGGCAACCAAGTTGATGAGGGTGTTGGCACATCTTCCCCATGAGAAAAGGCTGAAGAATTTGGGACTTTTCAGTTTAGAAAAAAGATGACTAAGGGGAGACAGGATTGAGATTTATAAAATTATGCATGGGTTGGAGGGTGTTAACAAAGATAAATTTTTCTCCTTCTCTCAAAATACTAGAATTTGAGAGCAGCCAATGAAGTTGCATCAGCTTAACTGATGGACAGTAGGTCCAATATGGACAAAAGGAAATATTACTTTACACAGAGAGTGATTAAAATGTTGAATTCACTGCCAGAAGATGTAGGGATGGACAAGGAATAAACAGCTTTAAAAGGTGATTAGATTCATGGAGGATAAATCTGTCAATGGCTACTAGCCATGGTGACTGAAGGGAACCTCCACATTCAGAGGTTCTGCATCCCGGAGCCAGGAGGCAATATCCAGGAAACACCTTAGCCTCTATGCCCTGTTGGTGGCACTCCAGAGGAACTGGCTGGCCACTGTGTGAGACAGGATGCTGGACTAGATAAACTATGGAATGATCCAGCAGGGCTCTTCTGATGTTCATTGCAGTGAGAGACCATTTGCCTGAAAATCAGGATTTAAAAAAAAATAAATAACTGTGATCCATTTCACTCAATAGCCAAGAATTTGTGTATTAAGAACCCAAAACAAAGTGAAATGATCAAGTGACTTGTCCATGGGGCTCCTAGTGTGTATGTGTGTGGGATTTAGGAAACAAAAATTCTAGAGGTCCTGATCACCCATGGAGGGGCGGGAGTCAGACAAAGCAATGAATTAACTTCCACAGAGTGATTTAGAGTGGCCAGCCAAAGCCAGAGGGAATCTTTGGTCCACAGAAACTCAGATTAGCACATCACTTCTAAATGACCCCCAGGGGATCCTAATTGAGTTAGACAGAGCTGATAATTAAAAAGTAAAGTCATGCAGATACTTTCCTGACAGAGTACAACATTTTTTTTAAAAAAGTTAAAACTTTTTGGGGCTTACAAAGATGGAGCCATTCTGTCCTCTGCTGGTAGAAAGGCAAAATACAAGGAGATATTTCATGGGGGGAAATAGGGTTGATGAAGCGTTCCTTCAGTCCTATGTTTTTTTTTCCCCTTGGGGGAATTAATTTATTGAATCCAAGTTGTGGTTCAGTCAGCTACAATTTAAAAATTCAGGAAAAATAAATCTGTCAGTAGCTATTAGCCACAAGGGCTAAATGGAACCTCTCCAGTTTTAGAACACAACTGAATACCAGTGTCTGAACACACTTCTGTATAGGGGCAAAAGTGCTTCATATTAAGTCAAGTCACTGATCAAAATAACCTCATTGACTTTGATTGACAACAGCAAATGTCCATTAGGGTATTTCCTCAGCCATGTTGTCCAATATCCTCCTTTAACAGGAGATGCCTATCATTGAACCTGGCTTCTTCTGCTTACTCCAACGGTGACCTTCTCATCCTATGAAGCAGCTTTATAAGTAAACCAATCTTTGGTTCATCAAGCCCAGTCTACTCCCGGGGTCTGGATCAGAGAAGAGTCTTTTCCTAAAACATGCTGCTTGCATCTGTTAAAACATTTCAATATACTGTATGCTAATTTACTGTTCTATCTTCTGCCATATATGTATGGACTGATAAGTTTCATTTCACTTTGTCTGAGGAAGTGTGCATGCACACGAAAGTCATAAGAACATAAGAGAAGCCCTGTTGGATCAGGCTAATGGCCCATCCAGGCCAACATTCTGTGTCACACAGTGGCCAATAAATCAGGCATCATCAGGAGGTCCACTAGTGGGGCCAGGACACCAGAAGCCCTCCCACTGTTGCCCCCCCCCCAAGCATTAAGAATACAGAGCATCACTGCCCCAGACAGAGAGTTCTATCAATACGCTGTGCCTAATAGCCACTGATGGACCTATGCTCCATATATTTATCCAAACCCCTCTTGAAGCTCTTATCCACACCTTGAATAAAACTTTGTTGGTCTTAAAGGTGCCATTGGACTCAAACTTTGTCCTATTTGCTATCCTAGATCCTCAAACTGAAGTTGCCAAGGATTATAAACCCAAGACCATAATTATGTCAAGTATGAGCTTTAATTCCAAGAGGCAGTGTGGAGGGCGGGGGGTGGGGGGGAGAGAAAAGCTCTGCTGCCTTCATGCTCCCCTTGGGAGTTCCTTGCTGGGGTGGTTGTCTTCTCCCTACCCCACTCTGCGTAATGCTTTTATGTCTTTAAAAGTTGCACGTCTGTTCTAGCTATCAAGACGTTTCATCCATCTTTCTTCAGTTTGGAGGCTTAGTTATCACTGGAACCCAGTCTTTACAATACATTCATAGAAGACCAACAAGAATGACGGATGAAATGTCTTGATAGCTAGAACAACCGTCTTTGGAAGGACTTCCTTTAGTTCTTTGATACTAAATACTGGAATATTGTTACTTCTTTGTGATTGGAAAGACTGTTTCTGAACTGTCTTCTGTGAATGTCTTTTTACTACATGCTCTTGTTTATTTGAAGTTCTGTGTGCAAGCTTTGTCAGAACACCATTATCTCTACATTATACTGTCTTGTTTAAAATTTATGGTGTCTCTTAGTGGTTTTTTATTTACACAGCTGTACGCTAAGATCCTATAGTTTTGCTACACTCCTTTAAAAGTTGCACAGCAGATAAAACCCCCATATTGTATCACCTTCCTTATAGTCGCTGTGTGCTCATGCACGGGAAAGGGCACTGCTAAATTTTTAGCCCTGAGTCTTTAAAACTAACACACTCACTGAAGGCTTCCTTCCAACAAGGAAGCTAGAAATCATAAACCATCACAGAAACATAGTGGCAGTTCCACAGAATAATTGTAAATTATGAAGTTTGGGGGAGGGCAGGGAGCTCCATAGGGATGTCATGCCTCGGAGCCCGCCCCCCCTCCAAAGTTGCCATTTCCTCTTGAGGAGCTGACCTCTGTACTCTGGAAATCAGTTGTAATCAGGGCTTTCTTGGTAGAAAAGGCCCAGTAGAAACTCATTTGCATATTAAGCCACACCCTTGATGTTACCATTGTTGCACACAGAGCCTTTTGGTAGAAGAAGTCCTGCAGGAACTCATTTGCATATTAAGCCACACACCCCTGATGTCACCATTGTTGCATACAGAGCCTTTTGGTAGAAAAAGCCCAGCAGGAACTCATTTGTATATTAAGCCACAACCCTGACACAAAGCCAGTTGGAACTGCGTTCCTGTGCATTCCTGCTCAAAAAAAACCCCTGGTTGTAATTCCAGGAGAACCACACCTGTAGATGAGCAACCTTCATGCCTGGGGAGGGCAGAGAGTTTCACAGTAAGGTGATGCCATAGAGACCACCTCCAAAGCTGCCATTTCCTCCAGCGCAACTATGTCTGTAGTCTTGAGATGAGTGAATTCCTGGAGGATTGCAGGACCCAACTGAAAGCTGGCAGTCCTGTGCAGATGGAATCTTCTCCAGGAAGACACTCTTCTTATACCCTCTTCCCAGCCATCAAACAGGCTACCTCCAAACAGGTAAAAGCAGACTTGGCGAGGCTTGTGAGAACTGATGTTGATGCATGATTATTCAGAACACAAATGAGGGGTTATAGACCCAGACAGGATCTCCTAACCGCTAAGATGTCCACCCATCAATAAAGTCACAGTGAATTTAAAGATGCAGTGGTCTGGCTTGCAGCAGCCTCATGTTTTGTTGTCATACCTTCTCCAAAGAAGGCAACCCGCCCCCCTCCCACCCCCACGAGACTGAGCTGCTTTGGATGGCAAGTTCTCTGTTCCCTTTCACCAGGATAAGGCTCTCATTTCAGAGATGTTTCATCTAGCCTAAGTCACACTTCCAAGTTGGTTTGCAGGGCTTTTTGGGAGCAGGAACTCCTTTTCATATTAGGTCACACAACCCTGATGTAGCCAAGCCAGGGCTCTTAGTACAGGGATAATGTAAGCTCCAGGGGGATTGGCTACATCAGGGGTGTGTGGCCTAATATGCAGAGTTCCTGCTACAAAAAAAAGTGCCCTGGTTTTCAGAATATTTGTGTGATTAAATGCTTATCTGGATAGTTGCTGATGACTGAAAAGAAGTCATGTGCAAATCCTAGCATGGCTCTGAGGTCACAAGACACTTCCTCTGATCCTTTTGGTGGTGATTTCTAGGAAGGACACAGAGCAGCAGGTCGCTAGTGCTGGAGTTCGTGCGCTCGCTGGAGTTCATGCTCTTGTGCAGTCAGCAAACCATATGTAAATGAGGTTCCTTGTATATGGGGAAGCGGATGATAGAAGGGGAAATGCAAATCATCTGAAGAGGCTACAGTTCTGGAATTAATCCCAGAAATCCCCCTTGTTACACCAGAATTGAAGGTGGCCTCGGTTTGCAAGACCTGAGCAAGGCTGTTGACAACAGGACATTTTGGAGGACTTTAATTCATCAGGTCACCATAAGTTGGAGGCAACTTGTTGGTACTGAACACACACATACATACACACAGGGCTTTTTTCATAGTAGGAATTCCTTTGCATATTAGGCCTCACCCCCCCCCCCTCCCATGTAGCCAATTCTCCTGGAGTGTACAGTAGGCTCTGTACTAAGAGTCCTGTAAGCTCTTGGAGGATTGGCTACCTCAGCGGGGTGTGGCCTAATATGCAAAGTACCTGCATACCTGCGTAATATGCAAAGCCCTGCGTACACATATACCAGAATTATGGAATATGTTGTGCTGGGAATTTCCAAAGCACAGTTAAGAGATAAAGAATGGAGAATTGATCCATTCCAATTCATTCACTATATTTATACTCCACCTTTCTCCTAAAGTGAACCAGGGAGCTTTTGAAATTTGGCCTCCTCCCTAGCAGGCCTCTTTTGGGCAGGAGCTCACAGGAGCAGAGCTCCGGAACCTTTAAATATTATTGTGCTCTTTCTTTCTTACCCCCTCCCCAAATAATTGCTTTTGGGCTCCAAACCCCCTGTGAGAATTTTGCTGAACTCTAAGATTTGACAAACATTCTAATATTTCCCCCACACACACAAAAAAATGGGGAAATAACCAAAGCATATAAAGCAGACAGATGGAAATCTTCATCATGCCACCATGGCCACAAAGGAGAAAGTAATTTAAAGAGTATGATGGGGATAAGGTTTTATTATGACCAGTGTTCCCTCTAAGCTGTGGAGTCTTTTGAGCAAAAATTCTACTTTATGAGTAACTGGCATTAAAGCTGTGAGCTCCTGCATAAATTAGTTTGCTCTGAGGCTACTTTTCCTGAGCTAAGAGAAAATTTGTGTGAGCTGGAGGCTAAGAAACTGTGAGCTAGCTCACACTAACTCAGCTTAAAGGGAACACTGATTATGACAATTATGATTCAAGAAGCGTTTTAAGGTAGATGCTGAGCCGATAGAATGTAGTACACCTTCCGATGATGCCAGGAGTATGTGACCACATGGATTAGCTGGGTGGCGATCTGAACAATTTCTAAGGCATGTCTGAAAACACCCTCAGCAGGTTTCCACTTGGTAGATTACCATTCATCTCTCAAATAGCTAGGGGGAAAACGTCATTTACAAACCTATCACAAGGCACCCACTCCAACTAATATGCCAAGCTGTGTGTGTGGAGTGCTGCCAAGTCACTTCCTACTTATAGAGACCCCATGAATTAATGTCCTCCAAATGTCCTATCGTTAATGGCCCTGCCATCTTGCAAACTGCGGGCTGTGGCTTCCTTGACTGAGTCCGTCCACCTCCTGTTGGGTCTTCCTCTTTTCCTGTTGCCTTTCAACTTTCCCAGTGATTATGGTCTTTTCCAGGGTTTTGTTTGTAGAACAAGCCCAGCAGGAACTCATTTGCATATTAGATCACACACCCCTGAAATCACCATTATTTCACATATGGCTTTTTGGTAGAAAAACCCAGCAGGAACTTATTTGCATATTAGGCCACACCCCCGGATGCCAAGCCAGCCGGAACTGTCTTCCTGTGCATTCCTGCTCAAAAACAAACAAACAAACAACAACAAAAAACCCCTGGTCTTTTGCAATATGCCAAGTTACATGCAATCAAATACCAAAACTGTTCACTGGAATTGATCAGAAAAAAAAGTCAAAAGATTAGTACCAAGTATTGGCCCCCCAGACCAACAAATGAAACTGCCCCAGGGCTTTTTTTGTAGAAAAGTCCAGCAGGAACTCATTTGCATACTAGGCCACATCCCCGGATATCACCATTGTTTCGCACCGGGCTTCTTTTGTAGGAAAAGCCCAGCATGAGCTCATTTGCATATTTGGCCACACCCCCTGACACCAAGCCAGCCAGAACTGCATTCCTGTGTGTTCCTGCTAAAAAAAAAAAAGCCCTGATCTGTCCTATACCCGTTTAGCGACGCTGCCTATGCTAACTGGCCACAGCTCTTGCAAGAGCTCTGGAAGAGAACGGTCTTCCCGGGCACCTGCTACTGGAGATCCTTTGACTGGGAATTTGTGTTCTTCAGTCAGAAACCTTCTGAACGGAAAGAGCAGGCGGTCTACTGATGAATTATGTGCCTTCCGTGATACACGGACCCCCCCCCAATCCTATCCTTGGACTGTGTGCCAAACTGCTCAATACATGAAGAAAGCAATGTATTGTTCTCTGACCTATTCTAAGTTTTTTGCTTTTATAATCTATTTTTGCTAAAATAACATCTGCTACCGAATGTTAGCTTATGTAATATAGTTATATTAATTTCCTTACATATGTAAACAATTGCTGTTTTACTCACCATATTCTGCAGTACTGCTGTATACAATACAAATCTCAATAAAATAAAATTTAAAAAGAAAAAGAAAGAAAGCTGGAGATTTCTGTAAAAGTAAAATTGTGCTTTTATTTATTTTTTTTAAAAAAGGAAATGTACAATCAGACACTGTCCTGCTGTGTTTTGGAAAGCATGGATATCTTTTAAAATAAAAAAGACGACAAAAACAACCGTAGCTTATTATTTTCATCATTATTATTTTACCTTTTCCCATTATATTAATAATATTAATTTTAGGCTGAAAATTTTCAAACCAGACAGCTCGTTTCCATGCCTTCTTTCCTCTGTGGTGCCATATATATATACATATATATACACACGCACACACACATATACACACACACATATAAAGAAAGCTTCTCAGTGACCAACAAAACCTCTATGGTGACCTGGAACCATCATGAAAATGACTGTATGAAAAGGCTGGTTTGTAGACAAGGAGACTGTTCCCTTGCTGCCTTCTGGAGAGATCCCCAAAGTCAAGGAGAACCCACTGAGGAAAAGGACTGTGTAGAAACCCTCGACCCCTCCCCAACACCCCTGGAGATTGTCGTCTTTGGTGCAAAGAAAGCCAGCTACGGACACAAAAAAGGGCCGCTCGGTTGAGCACACTATGTTTGAGTAAGGCTTTTCCACCCCCGCCCTCCCGATGAAATTGTTGAAGGAGTCAATGCCAGGCCAAGCAACGCTGCTACTTTGGTAAGGTTCCCATCTTCATCGCTGATTTTGCTTCCCCAATTTTTTTTGGGGAAAACCCCCACCCCTTCTCCTGGCCATTCTCTCTCTCTTTCTCTCCCCCACCCATGGCGTGTTTAGGCTCTCTTCCGTCTCCCTTCTAGATTCCGGAAGCTGTAGGGTCTCAGTTTCATCTCTGCAAACTGGATGGAGTATTCGTGGCCCTTCCAGTGGAACCAGTTGACGCCCTGGAAGAGAGAAAAAAGAAGGTGGCCTGTGATAACTGCTACATGATGAAAAAGCACGGAGTAGTTACTTACAAGCTGGGATGGTGGCTGAAGGTGTATGTTGTTGTGAGGGAGGGCAAATTTCAGTACTCTCATTTACTGATGAGGCACATCTTGCCCATTCCTCCCCCCCCCCCCGCCCCGCCCCACAAAGACTTTGAAAAGTTGTTAAAACCATCCTGTTTTGACAGCCATTTGGCTTAGTTAATAGCAGGGCTTTTTTGTAGCAGGAACTCCTTTGCATATTAGGCCACACACCCCTGATGTAGCCAATCTTTCAACAGCTTAAAGTAGGCCCTGTACGAAGACCCCTGTAAGCCCTTAGAAGATTGTGACATCAGGGAGTGTGGCCTAATATGCAAAGGAGTTCCTGCTACAAAAAAAGACTTGACTAATGGCAACCCCTCCGACCTGGATGGCCTTGGTTAGGCTGATCTTGTCAGCTCTCAGAAGCTAAGGGGACCCAGACCTGGTTAGTATTTGGATGGGAGACTACCAAGTAGGGTCCAGGGGTTGCTACGCAGAGGTAGGTAATGGCAAAACACCTCTTGCCTTGAAAACCCTACAGGGTTGCCATAGGTTGGCTGCATCCTGATGGCACTTCCACCACCAGGAATGGTGACCGCTCTAATTTTAATCCTGATTTTATCCTCTTTAGTAGATATTTGACCCTAGTTGGTCATTAGATTGTTCTGTTTTAAATCAGAGGAAAAAGGTGGGAGAGAAAATCACCACCATTAGAGACCTGTGTTTGGTTTTGTACTGTTGGCTACAATTTGATGGCACTTTCCATCATTCTTGACCAACTGCACTGGGGGAAAACTGAAATGATATCAATAATATTTGTCAGGGTAATGGGCTTGAAGCTCAGGCTAGCCCCATGCACTATTAAAATGGTCAGATGTCCTGGGAATTACACTTCCCAGTATGCACCAGGTGCTCCAGTCGATTTTAGAAGAGGCAGGGTGCTGATCAGAATTGAGGAGGAAGAGAAGGAGGGACAAAAATATTTCCTGCTAGCTGGCCCAATGGCTGCTTGCCACTGCCAAAGGATTGGCAAAGCAGTGAGTATAAGAAGTTAGGGTCGGAATGAGAAGGTTTGACATCTTCACTAATAGCAGTAGCAATGACATGTGATTTCAAGTGCTCTTAGCTGGGGGTAGGGATAACCCAAATGGTATATCAATTTATTGTCACATAGCTTGATTGACCTGATTACAAGCCAACACTGATGTCTGGAAAGGCCAAATAATATGTTTTAAAAAGCAGGATAGTTTAGTTTGAAAATGCATTTGAGAACAGGAGAACCAGTTGGGCCTATCTTTAAGAATATCACTGGGGTTTGGGCAGTTCACTTCTCTGTTGATTTCAGGAGAAGCTTCTCAGTCGACATGGTGTGTGGCAACTGGAACAGACTCCTTAAAAGCAAGACAGCCCTTTGGATTACTTCACTTTCCCAAATGCCTCCCTGTACTCAGAAGAGCCTTGAGTAGACACGCTCACCTGGCTGTGGCTGTTGTCCCCATATCTACCCATCAAGTTGACTCGGTGGCAGTTCTTGTACCAGAAGGCTCCCTTGTATGACAAAGCACAGTTAGTGATGGCTGAGTCATTGTCTTTATCAAAAGTGGAAAAGGACCGTCCATTATGGTAGGTCATGGAATCACCTGTGGGGGAGGGAGGGAGAGACATATATTCAGTTTCCAGATGAATGAAGTCCAGCTAGAAGATGGACAGCAGGAACATCGATACCTAGTGGTTAGAAAAAGTCACAAGGCATGCATTTGGAGGACAGAGGACTTCCCTGGTTCCTTTCCTCCATCATCGAATAATTTTGCTCTGCTTTGCATGCTGTTCATTATGTTTTTAATCTGCTGCAGTCTAGTTTTGTGCACTTGTATAAATATACTTTAAACAATCAGAAGCCCTGCAAAAAAAAACTAATCAGGGAAGGTAATTTCTATCTTCTCATTGTTCTATTCTTTACCGCACTGCTGACTCATCTTCCTTTGCCCCACCATATCCCCGCCACCTCATCTTCTCTCCCCTCCTGTTACCACCCCAACCATCTTATCATCACCATTACCACCTCCTTCCTCCCCTGCTAGTCTTCATGGTTTCTGCCAGCTAGGAGATGGTGGGTAGGTCTGCAACTGAGTGTGTTGGACATGCTTCCCACACCAAGTACAATCTCCCCCATCACCTGGTCAGTGGTGGTTGATGGAGGGAAGCTTGGAGGGGAAATGTGTGCACTTTCTGCTCCAAATCTTGCTTGCCTCACAGTCGGATATGCGATTGGTTGTACAGGGGGACTGGGCTTGAAACAGGAAGTGTGCTGGTTGCTCCATGTCTCCATTCTACAGCCATCTCCAACCAGCTGATTGTGGATCTGTGCTTGGAGTGGTAAACATTGCCACTGAGACCTCACAATGTCATGTTACTCTATTTTGTTGTTTGATTTCTGATGCCCTATTTGTCATCCAATCTCTGGCTTTTCTTTTCTTTTCTTTTTTTTAAAAAACCCTTTTTATTTTTTTAAATTTTTCTGCAAACCTGAGGGTTTCCACAGATATGCAGGACTCCCCCTCTTCTGTTATCTGGCCTCACTGTGCTGTTTTTGGGATCCTCACTCTGCAGCTGCGATCATGCACACAAAATAATACTCTTTCAATCCACTTTCAATGCACTTTCCAACTGGATTTTACTGTATGAACTGGTAGAAACCAGTCGGAAAGTGCATTCAAGGTGGGTTGAAAGTGCATCATTTAACGTGTGCGATTGCAGGCTGTGGCCAAGTTGAGAACTAGATAAACATGCATGCATTTGTCTCTCAAGTATCTTTGAGGGCTTTGTGTGAGATAGAAATCTTCTAAGCAAGCAAGGGAATAATCCATAAATATTTGAACACCCTCTGCTTAGGGGAAATTCTTTTAGCCTGTCTTTCTCAGGAAATCATCAGAATGACACCGACAGATTAGACCAAAATCCTATCCAGTCAGATCAAATTAGTCTAACCATCCTGCTCGCAATGGAGACTAGCCAAATACTTCTGAATAGCCCAAGAGCAGAGCTTGAAGGTCATGGTTTTCTCCCATGGCTTGCCTTCCAGCTATTACTTTTTCGAGACATACTGCCTCTGAACCTGGAAGTTCCATTGCAGTGACAAACTTATTACTGTGGATTTGTTTAATCTCAAAACCTTCTAGGATCATTTGTACCCAAAGCCTACCCCCTGTACTGACAAACCTAACCTTCAATGGATTGAAGCATCTGATTGGTTATGCTACCAAAAAGTTTTGGTGGCAAAACTCCAGAGGTGATTTCAACATTTGAAATGGATTTTGCAACCTGCTTTGCACAGAGAATTCTAGCACAGCTCAGCCTTCTAGTCCTCTAACTTGATGAGCAACAGCAAGGCTGGAGGGCACTGGGGATGCACCCCCTATTGAATCTCACCCTTTGCTACCATGTTCATTCATCTCTTGTTGTTCTGACCATGTGGCCAGACCTGCTGGGGGCCACTGCAGACCTCTGGACAAAGATTCCTTCTGCTCCCCCTCAGACCAAACCCAGCTTCACATGACAGAAAATCACAAGAGCTGTCTGGCTTCATGGGTCTTCAGGATGATCTGGGCCCTCACAGTTTGATTCCTCCTCCAACTCAAGTCCTCAGCAGCTCTGCTCATGAAGACACATCCTAAGTCCCTCTGCTGTCTTCCTGCTCACTCTGGCACCAAGTTGTCCCTCTTACTTTCAAACCTGCTTTGTGGCCACAGCCTCCCCTCTTCTCTCTCCACTCACTTATCCTCATACTTCCTTGCCCAGGACAACATTTGAAATGGCTGTAGTCACTGGAGGGCACTGGGGATGCGCCCCCTATTGAATCTGCATGGGAAGATTGGGTGGGGGTGCTGTACTCTGTAGATTTGATAGGGGCACTGCCCCAGCACCCCTCCACTGACTCCAGCCCTGAGCAGTGGTATCCTCTCCATCCCATTCTTGGAGCATTCAAGATAAGGCCTACTAGTTCAGCCCTGAAATGTTTTTGGACCAACTCATATACTCTAAGGCCTCTAATGTACTTAAGATACACACCTACAACATGCTGGAAGCCACTGGGCATGTCAGGAATACCCAACATGTAAAAGGGATATCCCAAGGTGTGCTAGCTCTACTTACCATACCATTTCTCAAACTGGCTTAGAATTTGCCGAGAAGTGGCAGGTTGCACATACAACCCAGAAATGGTTCTGGCTCAGACGCTTGTGGGAGCAGAACTGTGCCACATCCTGACTTTCTTCCCCTTTAAATGCTAGGCTTCAGTGTGCAAGTTTTCTTTTATCTTGGGATCTACTGCCTATATTCTGAAATGGGATAGTCCTAGCAAGGCTGTGCCATGTTCTGAGTCCAGGAATTCTGAGCATCTTGCCAGAGCATAGACTGACTCTGGTCTCCCAAATTTCTAAGACAAAATCAGCCCTATGTAGGCTGCCCAGCAGAGATTCTGGGTCTGGGTGTGTGTGTGTGGCAAGAAAAAGAGAGCTTGCAAGATTTAGCCTGCTGCCTTTGTGACAAAGCAGACTCAGTCTTTGACAACATTTTCCAGGCTTTGTGGAACAGTATGTCGTTTGTTCAAATAGAAGCAGCCAAGCACATTCTTGGCATCCCGGGCTGTGGAGCTCCGCTCTTGTAAATGATCATGGTGACAGGTAGTTAGAGCTTCCCATGAGACATGGCTCTGCTCAGCAGGTGTGTTTACGTTCCAGGAGACGCCTGCCATAAAAAGTGGCATTTTGCTCAGTGGCGTGGGGAGGATTTGAAATGGAAACTACATACTGAAGCGTTGTGACGCGAGAGGGCTTGCCAGAAGAAGGGCGGACAGCCACCAGGCGGACAGCCACGTCAGTTCGTAGATTGCAAGAGTTGAACAGGGCCTGGAGCCATGTTGTGGAAGGGCTAAACTGGCCATGGGGTGGCGCATGCATGAATATATAGAACAGGGGTGGCACATGGGACTCCTTCACACATATTGTTTGTTGTGAGCCGCCCTGAGCCATTTTATGGGAAGGGCGGGATATAAGTCATAGAATAAATAAATAAATATTGTGTGGCTCTCAAAGCCCCCACCATCCCTTCTGCCAGCTTGGAGAAGGCATTTCTCTCTTTTAATCACTTCTCCAAGCCAAGCCAGCCAGTGGCTTATAAAATGCATTTAAAGTTAAAGCTGCTTTCTTTCCACCTCTCTGTCCCCATCAATTTTCCTTCCTTCCTTCCTTCCTTCCTTCCTTCCTTCCTTCCTTCCTTCCTTCCTTCCTTCCTTCCTTCCTTCCTTCCTTCCTTCCTTCCTTCCTTCCTTCCTTCCTTCCTTCCTTCCTTCCTTCCTTCCTTGTCTCAAACATCTGGCTCTCAATAGTCTGAGGGTTTTTTTGTCTGACTCTTACATTAAGCAAATTTGGCCACCCCTGCTATAGAAAACCAATGTAGGGGCCAGAGGAATGGATTAGAGTGACCCAAATTCCAATAAGGGAGGGATGGTGGCTCAGTGGTAGAGCCACTTAGTAAGCAGAAGGTCCCAGGTTCAATCCCTGGCATCTCCAACTAAAAAGGGTCCAGGCAAATAGGCGTGGAAAGCCCATCGGGGAGGGCGGGATATAAATTTGATAGATAAATAAATGATAAATAAAAACCTCAGCTTGAGACCCTGGGGAGCTGCTGCCAGTCTGAGTAGACAATACTGACTTTGATGGACTGAGGGTCTGATTCAGTATAAGGCAGCTTCATATGTTCATATCCGCACTGAGCTAGAAAACTCCTGGGATGACTTTCAGCTGGTCACTTTCTTTTAATCTAATCTTCCTCCCAGGATTGTTGTAAGGGGGAGGGGGGGCAACTGCATAATCCCCCTTCCTTTCCAAGGAGCTCATGGAAGTCTCCGTGTTTCTCCCACCCTGTTTTATCCTCCTGACCACCCTGTGAGGTAGACAAGGCTGAAGTCTTCAGTTCAGCTCTACATGTGTTAAATATCCAAAACATGCAGATGGTCAGTGTTTTATTCTATTATGTGAGCAGCTGGCACATTCTAATAGCTGAGGCATTAAGTTACCCATCAAGGCATGAGTCTGCCTCATCTCTAATAACACTGCTAGCCAACCTTGCTGGGTAGTTGCATTGGATAACTGAGACACTATACTGCTGTGCTTTCAATAAACACTTATGAATGCTATTGCTTTTACTTTGTTGACTGGTTAACGGGGGTGAATATGAGCGGACAGGTAGCCCTGGATTCAATTCTTGCTCCTGCCACCAACCCCCAAAGTGGCATCTGGTAAGCCCTTGTTTCCTCAGCCTCCATCTTCTGCCTACAGTGCGAGTATAATCACAAAAGCGGCCTGCCTTAAAGGGAAATAGCAAGAATCATTGTGGCAACGGCCGTCAAGCACTCTGAACACAGGAGAAGTGCTACATATGTAGATCGTTGTTATCAAATGCACTTCGTGACCAAGCTCTTCAATAGCACAACAAGATAGAAGCTTTGTTCAAGGTATGAGCTTACATGTGCACACATATTCCTTAAGATACAATGAAATGGAAATAGAAATAACAGTCATACATATAGAGGATGTATGGCTGCAGTCATGCACACTAAAAAATGCACTTTCAATCCACTTTCCATAATGCACTTTCAATCCACTTCCAATTGGAAAGTGCATTGGAAGTGGATTGAAAGTGCATTATTTAGTGTGTGTGATTGCAGCCTATGACTGTTATTTCTATTCCCATTTCATTGTTATCTGAAAAAGTGTGTGTGCACATGAAAGCTCATACCTTGAATTAATTGTTGGTCTGAAAGGTGCCACTGGACTCCAACTTTGTTCTACTGCTTCAAGCCAACATGACTACCCACCTGGATCAAACAAGAGAGAGAATTAGCTGCAGATCCTTCTCCTTGTTGGCTGAAAACGTACCTGCTGTGCCGCTGTATCCATCCACTTTCAGTCGGTAGCGTGACCTGGAATCTCCCACGGTAAATTTATCGTAAAGGGCATAAGCGGTCTCTCCGTGGTCACGCAAATCCACTCGCAGTTCATACTGGCCCTGAGAAGTGATCTTGTGAAGCTTGTCCAGACCTATGTGGAATAAAAAAAAATAAACATGTGATGTTTCCCATCCTTATTTGGCATGATCACGGCGCTAGTCCCGGTGGAGGAAGACTCACATTGACAGATGGAGAGGAGCCAGGCTTAAATTGCTTGCACTCAGGTCTCAGATTCAGTGGGAGCTCACAGGAGCACAGCTCCTGAACCTTTCTGAGAGTTCCACCTCCTCCTCCTGAGAGTTTCACCTCCTTGTTCATTGAATAGTATTGCAGTTGCATAACAATCCCTAGATGAGCTCCAACACCTATTTTTCTACAAAATGACCGCTGCTTGCATTTATACCATTTGTGTTGTTGCAGTGCTAATGACTGAGAGGGTGGGGGGAAATGCACAATGATAACATCCCTTGCCATTTGATGGGAACAAATCTCCAACTTGGAAGTTTTGGGTTTTTTTAAAGGAAAGAGTCCCCAGAGTACTTCCGTTCTATAAAGGATGGATAGAACACAATCCTTTCTGTTCTAATAATGGTCTCTGCAACCCTCTTACTCCCCTAAACTAATTTACTAGAGATGCTCTTGGTCCAAGCCCTGGAACCAATTTCACCCCGAAGACGCTGTTATCACTGCAGAGATCAGAGTAGGTGTTTGCCCCTAAGCAGATGTCTCTTTGTGGTGTGAGAAAAACAAATTGCTGGTCACCTACCTATCCAGAATTCCTTCTTGGGATCTCCAAAGCCATTTTCATAAGTCCTCCAGTTCTGGTAGAAATCCTGTTCTCCATCCTGCCTTCTTAAAAAGACCTGATATTCCAAATAGACAATGTTACATTAGAACAGAGGAAAGCAAAATTATGGTCCATTGGATACATCTGGCCCAGGGCAGCTTCTTATCCAAACTTGAAGCTGCTTAACAATATGTTGAAAACACAGGCCTGTGCCATGAAGTATTGGCAAGTGTAGGTGGGACCATAGTTCAGTGGTAGAGCATTTAGTCCCAGGTTGAATCCTGAGAAACTCCCCTTTAAAGGAGCAAAGTGATGTGAAAGACCACTGTGCTGGAGAGCCACTTAGGGTTTCCAGGTCTGACTCAAGAAATATCTGGGTTGAACACATTTCTCACAACCCCTCTCTATTCAACTTTTCTCCCCTATAGATATTCTAGTTTTATAATCTTACTCTTCCTTCTCTATCCTCTACTTCCTTCCTCCTGTTTACTTTTGTTATCCTTTGCTTTTTTTTTAATGGTTATTTTACATGCGGTTAGCTTACAATATAAACGTTGTCACTGCTTCCTTATTACCGCTGATATGACTTATTATTATCTTTCTGATGTTTATTTAACTGCTTAATCCTCATTTTACTGCCACCTCTTCATGACGGTATTAACTCAATCTGCAACCTACTGAGGCACTGTTTTAGTTCCTGTCTGTAAATCACATTTGCCATTACATGCGACGGTTAAAATTTTGGTTATTGTTCTCATTGACTCCTGTAACCTGCTCACGATACTGTACCATGTATGGTTTTGCATTTTTTCAATAAACTTGTAAAAAAAATTTTTAAAAAAGAAATATCTGGGGACTTTAGGAGTGGAGCCAGGAGAAAGGGTGTGACAAACAAACCTTTTTTTTTTACATTCAGGTTATAAAGGGAATTATGGCCGTCACATTTGAAGGGGCCATGAGCCTTTTCAATGCCTTCCCTCCATTTGAAAATAATGAAGCATGTGGGCACCAGTATTTCCTCTAAGCGGAGTTAGCGTGAGCTAGCTCACAGATTTTTAGCCTCCCGCTCACACATTTTTGTCTTAGCTCAGGAAGGATGACCCCAGAGCACGAGACCCCATAATTTATGCAGTAGCTCACAACTTTAATGCAGACCCCATAATTTATGCAGTAGCTCACAACTTTAAGGCCAGTAGCTCACGAAGTAGAATTTTTGCTCACAAGACTCTGCAGCTTAGAGACCCTGGTCCAAAACTCGGTGCATTGCATGGACCCTTGTTACTTTATGCTGACGATGAGGTGCTGTTGTCCTGCTCTAGAGTGGCTTAAGATGTCTGTTGTCCCGTTGTGTTCTGTATTTTACTAGTAATAAGCTCCAGCTCAATTATGAGAAGTCCAAAATCTTAGTTTTCTCAAAAAAACTCTTAGTTTTTCTCAAAAAAAATTGAGACTTTACAAATGGGTTACTGATGGTAAAGAGATAGAGCAAGTCAAGAATTTTAAATACTTAGGTGCTTATTTTCAATATAATGTGACGTGGTCTTCCCATCGCAAGTATGCAGTGAAGATAGCTAACATCAGTGCATCTGCCATAGCTCACTTTTTTTATGGCAGAGGTCACCAATTTGTACCAGCTGCCATAAAAATATTCAAAGCCAAAGTGATTTCACAACTTCTGTATGGCATCCCAATATGGATTGGATCTTATGAATGTGCTATCGAACGTATCCAATCCAAATTCTTGCGTAAAATTCTGGGCATGCCAAAATGTGTCCCATATGCAGTTATCTGCTTAGAAACTGGCATGTCTTTAATGATTACTAGTGCATGGCTCATGACCTTAAAATTCTGACTATGCTTGCACTACAACTCTGAACCGGGGAGCTATATCTCTCAAATGCTCTCTGAATTTAATTTGTCAAATTGGTCAGCACATATTGAGAGAAAAATAAAAGCAATGGGTTTATCCCTAGAACTATTGTCCATGCTGTCCTTCACCACTGCAGTCCAACAAATTAAAAACAGGTTGTTAGATATTGAGCGCCAAGACCTATACAGTCTGGCTAAGAAAACTTGTTCCCCACTGAGTTTTGAGATATTTCTTAGTACTGGGAAAATGGCCTCATATCTATCCGTCTTGCAGGTGCCACAGCAGCGTAGAGCTTTTTCCCTTGCCAGATGCAACGCCATGCCCTCTGCCGTTCTTTATGGCAGATTTAACAAGACAGCCTACTCAGTCAGATACTGTCTCTGTAAGCAAAAATGTGTGGAGTCAGTTACTCATATTCTTCTTGATTGTAATTTGTATTCAGATCTTCGTCACAAGTATTTACATCCTCTTTTAGTTAGCATGGTTGATGGTTCTGATGCACTTAAGGTCTATAGTCTTTTAAACGACGCTTCATCTAGTGTCACTGAGAAAGTGGCTAAGTTTCTTTATTCTGTTTTAAAGGCATGCCAGAGGATCTCATAGAAATAGTTTGTTTATGCTTTTCCTGATGTATATGTATGCAATCGTTCCATTTTATCTTTATTTTTTAACCAATTTGCTCTAATATATATATATATTTATGCCAATAAAGGTTAACTTGACTTGACTAGAGGAAACATTGGTGGGCACCTTCTTTCGGGGCTCACAGAATTGGACCCCCTGGTCCAATCTTTTTGAAAGTGGGTGGGGGGTGTTTTAAGGAGAGGCACCAGAAGCTATGCTGAAAATATGATGCCCTCCCCCCCTCTCTTTCTGATGACCCTGAAGTGGGGGGAGAGCCTCCAAACTGGGGATTGGCAGCCCTAGAGTCACTACTAATCAGGGGTCCTATCCTGGTTTGCCTCGATTGTTGATGCTCTATAGGGATGTTCTGCTTCCCTTTGTCAGTTCATACTCACAATCCATCCACCTCCATCAGAAGACATGTCACAATACACCTCAAGAGGCTGGGACTGGTCCCCATTCACATATATGGTGTAGAGGCCAGATGCAGTTTCTCCATTCAGAAGAGCCTGAGAGCAGTCTCGGGGGTAAGGGTAAAGAAGTCCAGCTGCAACGAAGAGGGGAGGGGAGCAGAGAATCAGACCCTGAGAAACCAGGATGCTTTGAAAATTCCCCTCTACCAAATTGTTCCCCAAATGCAGGAATTTTAAAGTGGAATTTGTCTCTTATGAAACCTTCATGAATGTATTTAAAAAAAAACAATCTGTAAACTATGGGATGCCATTTAGCACACCCTCAAATTCTTCCTTGTCTTCCACCCTCCTATACTTAAGGGAACCTGAGTGTTGCTGGAGTATTGCCAAAAGAGAGGCAATCTTGAAGAGGTTCCATGTACTGTTGGGTTGCCATGCATATCAGCTTCGCTATCAGCTTGTACAGCTCATAGAAGCTGATAGCGAAATGTGGGAGAAAGTACTACGGCGTCACGTACCACCTTGTGTGCCTAGCTGTACAATGGAACATAGGAGCATCGGTCTCTATGGGAAACGTCATCGTTGGAATCATGACCTGCACCCAACTGATAAAGAACTTTGGACATTGATTTGTTTTTTGAGGGACTGTGGGTGGGGCCATTGACGTTCCTTATTTTTGTACCATATTGAGGTTTATCTTTGTAAGAAATTGTAACATTATCAATTTGTAGTGAAATTTGTAATTTTGTATATGATAGGATGCTGGTCTTCGCAGAGGTTTTTTTAACTGTTTTCCTTGCTCCGATATCCGCACTGCTCTTTGTGGGTTGCACATTCTCCAGGTGGGGCCTGGAATTCTTCCACTATTACAACTGATCTCCAGACAATACAGATCAGTTGCCCTGGAGAAAATGCAGCTTTGGAGTACAAATACACCACGCCAGGGGTTGTTTTGTAGAAAAATAGGTGGTGGAGCTCATCCAGGGATTGTTATGCAGCTGCACCTACTATTCAATGAACAAGGAGGTGGAACTCTCAGAAAGATTCAGGAGTGCACTCCTGTGAGCTCCCACTAAATCTGAGGCCTGCACCACGCTAATTGAAAGCTGCAGCAAACTGCATGTTCTACTTTCAGAATTCATTTTACAACTATTCCTAGTTATAAACCGGAATTGAGAAGGTTGGAATGGAATGCTGCACAATTCCGGAACAACAGAGGAACAGAACCAGCAAAAGTGTATTGAGAGTGCAAGCAGTGTAAATGGCTAGAGAGTTTGGGCTACCTCCAAGGAGTCCCGTGTTCAAATTCCCATTCCTCTGTGAATTTTCAAGGTGGCACTGGGCCAGTCACTTGCTCTCAGCCTAATCGACCTCATAGGGTTGTTGTGAGGATAAACAACTTAAATGAGGACTGAGCACGCTCTGGAGTGTGCTACTAAGTGCTGGACAAGGTTGCCAACTCTGGCTTAGAAAATTCCTGGAAATTTGGAGGCAATGCTGGAGGAGGGCGGAGTTTAGGAAGGGGAGGGAGCTCTGCAAGGATGTGCTATAACAGATTCCACCCAATGAAGCTGCCATGTCCTCCAAGGGAATTGATCTCTGTAGCCTGCAGAACAGTTAGTTTGGAAAAACACTACGTTCCACCTGGAGGATGATAACCGGGGTGGAATTCTAGCAGGAGCTCCTTTGCATATAAGGCCACACACCCCTGATGTAGCCAATCCTCCAAGAGATTACAAAAAAGAACCTTGTAAACTCTTGAAGGATTGGCTAAATCAAGGGGTGTGGCCTAATGTGCAAAGATGCTCCTCCTAGAATTCCACCCTTGATGGTAACCATATGAGTGCAGCTGAGCACCAACTCAAAAGGGAAAGGGGGGAATTGGTCTACCCAAGCCGGTGAGGTGAGAGAATAGCGGAGAGATAGACTATTGAGGAATGGGGTGAGATTTCCAAATGGTCTTTCCCCCTCCCATGATTCCCTGAGGGCCCTCCACTTGTATATCATACTTGTGGTGAAAACTGCCTGGATTATCTTGCTCTTCAGGTTCCGGTTGAGCGCTTGCAATTTCACCGTGTACTGGGTGGATGGACTGAGATCCGACAAGCTGTAGGAAGTTGATTCAGGTCCCAGTATGACTTCCTGAAGGGAGGGAAGAATCAATAATGGAGGACTGCTTTTTGTCAAAGAACTACACATAGAGGAAAAAAACTCTTACATTTTTTAACACATTCCGATGCCCTTTGATGAATCATTCATGCAGCTCTAAGCAAACAGTTTCAATGATTGATGAGGTCATTGCTGTTCCCGCTGGATCCTTCCTACACTAGCTCTCATCAGAAATATGAGAAGGGACCTCTGGCAATGAATGTTTCATGTGATAATGTTCAAGGGGTGCCACTTAAGAGGTAGGCCAGGCAGGAGTTAATATGGCCCATACATGCGCTAAATGCAGCTGCATGCCTGAAGCACATCAAATATTAAGCATGGTATTTTCTTCCACCATTGCGGCATCCTTAAGAGTATGGCTGGAGTATGGAGAGCCAGACTGTTTCAAAAAGAAATCATTTCACTTCTAAGAAGTCTATCCAAAATAGCAGTCAAGCCCTTCCCATTTGGCTTGATGGTTTGTCTGCAAAATGGTAATCTTTTTTTTTTTAAAATGTTCAGGTTTTAAAGTCTGCATTAACATTTAATAGGTTTGCAGTTAACTACCTTAAATACTGGGATTGGAAGTATGAGAGGGGGGAGGAAGAGAGAGAGAGAGAGAGAGAGAGAGAGAGAGAGAGAGAAAGAAAGAAAGAAAGAAAGAAAGAAAGAAAGAAAGAAAGAAAGAAAGAAAGAAAGAAAGAAAGAAAGAAAGAAAGAAAGAAAGAAAGAAAGATGAGAGGGAAGCAGGGAGGAGGACAGAGTGAACAGAGAAAAAAGAAACAACAAAAGAAACATTGTTTGGTTCAGACATAATGGCAAAACATGTTATTCATTTGATTAAAACAACTATACCCTGCACTTTCAACCAGACCACAATTCCCAAGGCATTTTATAATTCATTAAACAGATTTTTTAAAAAATCAACAGTAGTGACAAGTTGTAGGGTATAAGAGGGCCAAATCTAATGTGTGTAGACAGTTCACGCTTTCAGTTTTGAGGGTGTACAAATGTGTCCTTTTTGTTTTCATGTGCTGTTCTTGTGAGCCTTTTGGTTTCACCCAGTTTTTTGCTGCTAGCATTCTTAATGTGTTTATTTTATGGCATTTTTACACTGTCTTCACATCACTTATATGTTACTTGCCAATTATATGCAACTGGCACAAAAATAATGTTCAATTTGCAAACACCCTTTGCAAACAAAAATATAGTTCAATTTGGAGACGTTTAATAGGGGAAAAAAGGAAGAAAAGAAATGCAAAAAAGCAAAAAAAGTAGTAGGGATCTTGAGCTGAACAAATAGGACTATGAAATTCGGAAGCATCCCTAAAGTCACGATCCCCTCAACAGATGTTGCATAGCACTATATGGCCAAGACTGCTTACCTTGACTTTGCCATCAATGGACTCATAGATGAGGAGGTAACCAGTAACAGAAGCGCGCGGAGGCCTCCAGGTCAGTAATGCTGTTTCAAACTGGACCTCAGTGGCAGTCAGATCCCTTGGAGCATCAAGGCCTAGCAAAAAAAACCCAGCAGATGCATCAACCAGAGGGGATGTAGCCAACTGAGTACAATGTGCCATACGTTTAAAATAAAATCTGTGGTTGTCTTTACATGCCTAGCTGATTTTGGATTACTTTTCAATGTTTAAAATATTGCAACATTGTATTTCTTATATGGAAGTTTTGTTTTTGTTAATAAAAAATAAAAAAAAATTGAGTTTAAAAAAAGCTGATTTTCACTTTAGAATAGTCAGAAGAAGATAGGAAGATCTCTTAGACTGAGCGCTTTTCTGCATTCTCATTTTTCCTTGCGGTTCAAGTCCTGTTTCGGAAGGGGGGGGGCAGGTTCTGTTCCACATGTGTTTTGCTCCCTCTAGTGGTTGATCTTCTATTACAATGTTTTATTTCCAGCATAAAAACCTGCAGTTTAAATCTGTAGGGAGATATGTTGGAAATAAACGGGTGTAATATCAAATCAACCATTTCAGGGAGCAAAATGTTGGAGGAGCAGGAAAAAAAACCCTCCAAAGAAACAGGAATTTTCAAGCAAGGAAAATGAGGATGCAGAAAAAGCCTTGAATCAGACCATTGGTTTCTGTAGCTCAGTAGAACGTATCAAGACTGACAACAGCTCTCTGAAGTCTTTCCGAACACCTGCTACTTGAGATCCCTTTAACTGGAAATTGAACTTGGGGCTTCCTATATGCAAAGCATAGGGCTTTTTTTGTAGCAGGAACTCCTTTGCATATTAGGCCACATACCCCTGATGTAGCCAATCCTCCAAGAGCTTACAGAAGGCCCTGTACTAAGAACCCTGTGAGCTCTTGGAGGATTGGCTACATCAGGGGTGTGTGGCCTAATATGCAAAGGAGTTCCTGCTACAAAAAAAGCCACGGAAGCATGTGCTGTACAAGAGCACTTCTCCAATGGAATAATGGGCAAAAGCTTTATATCAAGTCAGATTGCTGGTCATTCAAGCTCAATATTGTCTACTCTGATCTGAATAGCTCTCCATGGTCTCAGGCAGAGCATCCTTCCCCCTTTCTGTTACCTGAAATCCTTTATCTGGAGATGTCAAGCGCTGAGCCTGGAAACTTTTGCATGCAAAACAGATGCTTTCCCATAAGGCACATCTCTGATGAAATGTCTCCACCCCACAACTATTTTATTTCTTGTCTGCCTACATGTTATAATTGAAACACAAGAATCTCTCGAAATATAAACCCCACCCACAAGAGCAGAAAGGAGGCTCTCACAAAAGTTCTCGTCTTTTGTGAGATAGGATAGTTTTGTGTACATTAAGCAGGGCCTTCTCAAACATGACCCCCGCCAGCTTTGGGATTTGTTACCCAGTGTTCTACCTGCATGCAGAACAGGTTGCATGTAGAACTCTGCAATCTTTTTAGAAAATGCAAACTGTTCTCTCTCATCTTGCACAGACCTATGCCCGGCTCTGGGGATCCTGATTCTGGGTAGAATTCCTGCCGTAGCTTCATTTGGAACCTATGACAGACAAAATGTTCCAGGGTACCTGTAGTGAATTTGGTGGAGACAGTAGTGCTTCTCTGCGGTCCTTTAACAGCATACATCCTGAGAGTATATTCAGCAGCGGGACGAAGGTTAGTAAGATCATATTCTACTGTGTTGCCCGAGACACTCTTAGTCACTTCTGGCTCTAAACAGGAAAAGAAGAACAGGGAATTAGTAGAGTTGCCAGGTGAATTGTTAACTGACCTGTGTAAAGGTTGTTCCATTTGCAAAGCCTGTTTGCTCCTAACCAGTTGGCTTATATCGATGAATCTAGAGAGGAGAGCCTTGCAAGGTGCCAGATGAATTTCTGGATTATAATTGGTTGCCCCTTGCTGCTCATTTTGTAGATTCAGTTGTATTGACCACACATGTTGTAACATTTTTATAAGCGGTGATTATCTGTGAATGTTTATAAATATAGATGGCAATTTATTGATGTCTATGAATTAAAATGGGGGGGGGGGTCGTGTCTGGAAACAGAAAACTGTCAAAAGAAATATCCTAGGTTAAGGATGCCATACTCCAGGTGCAAAGGGGATTCCAACCTGGGCCCCCTAGATCCCAGCCTGACCACTCTCCAGTGCATCTTTTTTCTCCAGGAGACCTAATCTCTGCAGTCTGGAGGTGAGTTGTAATTCTTGGTCCCTTCTGGAGGCTGGCATCCCTAAGAGGCTAGGCTAGGATCTGGAGGACCCAGGTTGGAATCCCCTTTGCATCATGGAAGCTTGCTGGGTGACCTTAGGCCAATCACACATTCTCAGAGTAAATTCAAAATAAGGCAATTCTTTTCTTTGTAGACAAAGGAAAAGACAGGAACATAAGAGAAGCCATGTTGGATCAGGCCAATGGCCCATCCAGTCCAACACTCTGTGTCACACAGTGGCCCCAAACCCCCCAAGTGCTATCAGGAGGTTCACCAGTGGGGGTAGAAGCCTTCCCACTGTGCCCCCTCCCCAAGCACCAAGAATACAGAGCATCAATCCCCAGACTAAGAGTTCCAACAATACACTGTGGCTAATAGCCTCTGCTCCATATGTTACTTTGTGTAAACTTTATTCTCTTTCTACTATGTAATTTCTTGGTTAAATTTTCTATTTTTATTTTAACGGGAGCTTAACTTGAATACTTGTATACCTAATAATGCTTTTGTCAGTTGGATCTGGTCACTGACTGTAATAATAAAACTGAAACACTCTCAGGGTTTATCTCCCAGGGTTCTTGTGAGGAAAAGAATGGGGAGAGAGCAGAATAATGTCACCCACTTTGGATCCCCATAGGGAAGAAAGGCAGGGAACAAATAACAGGGCTGTTTTTTTGAGCAGGAACTCATAGGAATGCAGTTCTGACTGGCTTGGCATCAGGGGTGTGGCCTAATATGCAACTGAGTTCCTGTTGGGCTTTTTCTACAAGAAAAGCTCTGTGGGAAACAAAGGTGATGTCAGGGGTGTGGCCTAATATGTAAATGAGTTCCCACTGGGAAGCCCTTGCAAAGACAGAAATAAGTTTCTGAAGCTTTTCTACAGGGTGGCTGCAAAGCTTTGTAACACAAAGAGAGTTCTTGACTTACCACCCTCGGCAGTGTAGGAAATAACGTAACTGTCCACTGCAGCTATTGCTGGCTGCCAGACAGCCAGCGCCTCAGAGTCTGTGATGTTGACAGCCACCAGTCCTGATGGGGCATCCAACACTGAGAAAAAAGTCAAATATTAAACACAGTATTTTTTTTCACCAAGGGTGTTTTTTTGGCTTGACGGAATACATGATCCTGTTTGACCATGGTCAAGTACCGTATATACTCGAGTATAAGTCGACCCGAATATAAGCCGAGGCTTCTAATTTTACCCCAAAAATCTGGGAAAACTTATTGACTCGAGTATAAGCCGAGGGTGGGAAACGCAGCAGTTACTATTCCTGTGGCAGGTAAGGCCACAATGCTGCTTGCAATGAAAGATGAGGAGAATGGTGGTGCAGAACACAAATCAACAATACCAAGGCAGAAGTCATTTCTGGTCAGACTGAAAACACCAGTCCCAGCACGACCCCTCCCCCTTCACTGAGGAGAGGAGAGCAGGGGGCAGCTTTAGCTGTCCTTGGAATTCCGGGGATGCGGGCGGAATAGTGACTCGAGTATAAGCCGAGGAGGGTTTTTTTCTGCCCAAAATTTGGGCAGAAAAACTAGGCTTATACTCGAGTATATAGGGTATTTCACAGTAAGCTGACAAATATCTGACTCTCAGCCGACCTGCATCCTAGTTCCATGTGAAGAAAATAAACAGAGCTATCACAAGCTCTCATTTCTCCCTTCTGGCTTTCTTAAAAGTGCTGAAGTAAAGAAGAGACATATAAGGGGCAACCTCATTGTAGTGCAGACACATGAACAAATTATTATCCCCATGGGAAAGGGAAGCCATTATGAATGAGGACTTTCAAAAATGTTGAGACAAAGCAAAATGGATTGTGGTGAAGGCACATTGGCTGCAAGTTCTAGCCTTGGTATCATCCCTCTTTCTTAGCTGACATATTTCTCTCCTTCTCTGTTCCAGAAGCTTCTTGTGGAAAAACCCAGAGTCAAGTCTGGGAAATCATAGAACAGAAGGCAAAAAAAAAAAAAAAGTCAGGGATGATCTTCTGTCAGCCTGTGGCTCTCTAGAGCAGAGCCGGTGGGTCCGTAAGGCAAGATTTGGCAGTTGCCTCGGGTGCTGGCTCTTGGAGGGATGCGTTGTTTCTGGGCACACCCTGTGCGCCCAGAAACAACACAGTGTCTTTCAGTTCTGGGCTTTGGACTTACTTCCCGGGAAACATGCCTGGGATCTTGCCGGAGGTGGGGGTGGGCTGCTTTCCCCTTTACCCGCCTACTTGGAAGCACAGCTGAAACCCCGCGGGATTTACTCACGCTGCCGCAAAAGCCACAGCAACTGCCGGACAACAGAGAATGGAAAGCAAGCAGACGGGCTTCCTCCTTTGGGCGAGGCATGGGATGGGGAAGGCTGCGGGGCCAAGGGCATGGAGGCTCAGTAAGTGAAGTGGTGCAGTGGTGGGGAAAGTAGGATCCCTCTGCCCGGTTGTCAGTTGGAAGAGGGGAGGGGAGGAGGACAGGGCAGCCCCTTCTCCCTCCCCAGGACTGAAAGGTGCCGTGTTGTTTCTGAGCATGCAGGGGCTGGGAGAGTTCTTCCAGCCCCTGCT
This sequence comes from Heteronotia binoei, assembly GCF_032191835.1. Lineage (NCBI taxonomy): Eukaryota > Metazoa > Chordata > Lepidosauria > Squamata > Gekkonidae > Heteronotia > Heteronotia binoei. The sequence goes on from NC_083234.1 coordinate 63,791,216, forward strand.
CCCAGAAACAACGGCACATGATGAGGTGTGACGTCATCATGCCCCAGGTGAGCGAACACTTTGCACGCACACAAAGAAATTACAGGAGGGGGGGAAATGGCGCACGTTGGGATTCTGCCGTGGGCGGCAGAACCCCATGCACTGGCCCTGCTCTAGAGGCCACTGCTCACAGTTTATCACATGGGTGGCTATGTTCTGTTCCTTCTTGTGAGGGAGTTCTTAATTTTGCATGGCACTGTTATGATCTGATGCTTCTATTTCAGAAAAATCCTTCCAGCTTCCATTTTGCTTTTCGTTTTAGGGTTGCCAGCTTTGGGATAGGAGATACCTGGAGATTTTGGGGGTGAAGCGTGGGGAGGGCAGGGTTTGGGTAGGCAGAGACCTCAGTGGGGTATAATCCCATTGTGTTGACCTTCTAAAGCAGCCATTTCCTCCTGGGAAACTGCTCTCTGTGATTCCAGCCACCACCTTGAGACTTTCAGCCCTAATTATCACAGTATGGTGGCTAAGGCTAAACACACACCCCTGGTCCCATTATGTCATAGTATCGTGGTCTACTGTTCCTTCCTTGCAAAATGAGCTTAGCAAGCTTGATGTGATTCTACATATGGTTGTATCAAAAATTCTTTTATCAATGCACAGGGCCACATGTATACACCACACACAAAGAAAGACTTTTGATGCTGTTGTGTCTATGCATATATGGATCATGATTGATTTTGCAGTGTTTTATCAATGCACATGTGTGCATTAATGACATAACCTAGGGATGCCAATGAAACAAAAGAACCAAGGTAAAAAAGGTAAAGGTAGTCCCCTGTGCAAGCACCAATCATTTTCAACTCTGGGGTGACGTTGCTTTCACAACGTTTTCATGGCAGACTTTTTTACGGGGTGGTTTGCCATTGCCTTCCCCAGTCATCTACACTTTCCCCCCAGCAAGCTGGGTACTCATTTTACCGACCTCGGAAGGATGGAAGGCTGAGTCAACCTCGAGCCAGCTACCTGAACCCAGCTTCCGCTGGGATTGCACTCAGGTTGTGAGCAGAGGGCTCCGACTGCAGTACTGCAGCTTTACCACTCTGTGCTACTGGGCTCTTTCAAAGAAAGAGAACCAAACTCTACCATAAATTGGGCATGCTCCGATTCCAGAATTCATTTTAGAAATCCTTGTTAAACCAGAAGAAAAGAGTCCAGTAGCACTTTAAAGACTAACAAAAATTGTTGTAGGGTAGGAGCTTTCTTGAGTCACTGCTCACTTTGCCAGATGACATCTGACTCATGAAAGCTCCTACCCTACAACAATTTTTGTTAGTCTTTAAGGTGCTCCTGGACTCTTCACTTTTTTCCTACTGCTACAAACAGATTAACATGTCTACCCATCTTGATCTAGTCAAACCAGAACTCAGAAGAAGCGGGAAACAAAACACAGTGAACCTTCTGAACGATAAAAAAAAAAATGGCATAAGAGAAATCTACTGATAACTATAAAGCATGGTGTGTGGAGTAATCACAGACAAGCACAACAGCCAATTCAAATACGAGGTTTGAGCCAATGAAGCATTTCTGCAAGTGGAATGGGGGTTCTGTTGGCAGAGGAAAGAGTGGGGGATATTTTTGCCAATCTCTTTTCTCACTGCAGATCTCTGCTTCACCCTTGTGCAGCTTGTGAGGGCTCCCAACTCCCTGGACCCCCACAGGAGCAGAACTGTGGGTAGCTGAAGGGACTCTCGGCAATTGAGACTGAGGAAGCAGGAAATCCCCTTCCATGATCTTTGCTTCTCTTGTGGAACTTTGGATCTAACCCAATGCTAACAGCTGTAAAATTCATAAAAATAGGAACATTAACCTTGAAATAAATAATGAAACCATTTGTTTCCAAAGGTCTAGTGGAATAAATTTCGGCAAAGAAGCCAGGGAAGAAGACAAACAAGCTTTTTGTTTTTGCCAAATTGCGGAAAGTACAACTCGACTCAGACAAACAACAATGCTTACAAAAGATTTTGGATTTATTGTTGGTTGTGAAGTTGATGACTCTCTTGGGGGCTAATATGAGATACCAGCAATTAGTGGGAATTGCTGGAATTTTGATCTGGTTCTGGCATATTTCCAATAGTCTGTCCTGTCCTGTGCTAAAATGAACACAGACTGGTTATATTTGTTTTACAAGTTGCCCAATAACTAAGGGGCCCAATAATTGGATATCTCTACAAAGAATGTAAATATAAACAAATATAACCCCCCCCCATATTTATTATAATAAGGTTAAAAATGGTTATAGGCCCAAATAATAGCATCAAATAAGAATAAAATAATCAAACATACACTTTATGCAACCCTAACCATACCCATTCACAGGGGTGGAATTCTAACAGGAGGTCCTTTGCTTATTAGGCCACACCCTCCTGATGTAGCCAATCGTCCAAGAGCTTACAAAAAAGAACCTTGTAAGCTCTTGGAGGATTGGCTACATCAGGAGGGTGTGGCCTAATATGCAAAGGAGCTCCTGCTAGAATTCCACCCCTGCCCATTTGACCCAATGGTTTTCTTCAATGGCCAATCATAATTTATTACAGCTTGGCTCCTGACTTTGCAGTTGTAACATGATCGTTTCTGAAAATTAGACCAAATATACATTTGGAAGGGAGAGGAAAGGAAGGGAATGTTTAAAAATTATTATTTAAATTCATCTATTATAATAAAAATGTCATAAGGTTGTGTTCAAAAATATTTTAATGAATCCTCTCCCTCCTCCTATTCCTCCTGTGGCCTTGGATTGGTACATGTATTACACTTCTCCCCCATCCCATTCTGATTGCATTATCCCCCTTTATTCCACTATTCTGATTGCATCATCCCTTTGACTGGCATATGAGGGGTACGACTGTTTGCACCAGGCACTGCGACGTTCTGTTGGCTTTTCCCTTGCACCAAGAGAGGAAGGTAATTTTTATGGCTATGTCTACTTGGATTTTTAATTATTCTATATTACATGAGTTCTTCCTGGAAAAAAAAATTGGTAAACTGTGCTCATTAGGACTGTGTTGATTTTTTTGCAAGTACACAATTGGTCTACCGTTTAAGATACGTGCACCTAATCAGGGCAGAAGGTTATTCTAAACTGAAGCTGCTGAATCGTATCTCTGCCTTGGTTTATGGATATTGTTCATAAGTAACACACCCTTGTGTCATTTTATTTCATCTCCAGAATAATTTATATTTGGTCCGATTTCCATCTCTTTAACCTTTTGGTTCTTAATTCATGTTTTCTTTTGGTTAATTACCTCCCTTCAGGATCTGGATTTATACATACCTGTGGTTAGAGATCCAGAAACAGGTTCACTTTCTTCAAATCCTTTGACAGAGACGATACTGACAGTGTACTCTACACCTGGAATCAGTTTTACCAGCTTGGTTCTACTCTTGTTTCCATCAACTGTTACAATACTGGGGGTACCTGGAATCAATAATGATTTCGATGAGTTTTGCAAATGCTCCTCTCTCCCCCCAAAATAAATTTTCACTGCAGAGAACGTTCAAAATTAATGGACTCCTAAGAGGAACTTTCTTGGCTGACATTTCTAGATAATAGATGTATAACACAAACATTTACCAATAACAAAGTTTGCAAAGAAGGGGCTCGTCCTACAGTGAAAGCCATGTTAACTGGCATCTTTGGGGGAACCGGGATTAACCAAACTTCATGGCTAACCAAGTGCAGACCCATTGCCTGGTAATCTACAGCCTGAAACCAGGTAAAGGAACAGCAGGCATTGCTCCTGGTGGGTAACTGGGTATGGGCACCACTAGCTAGACAACATTGCCCATGGTGCCCGTGATCAGAATGGCTGCAATCACAAACACTAAATAAGGCACTTTCAATCCAATTTCAGTGCACTTTCCAGCTGGATTTTATTGTGTAAAGTGGCAAAATCCAGTTGGAAAGTGCATTGAAAATGGACTGCAAGTGCACTATTTAATGCATGGGATCACAGCCAATGTGTGGTTCCATCATGCTGACTTATCATTTCGGCAGCAGAGCAGTGATTTAATGGAGTGTGGTGAGTCCTAGCTCTCTCGGTCCCTGCCCACCACCCTGCCAGTGCTGAACTGGGGGCCAGAGAGCAAGGGATTGTGGCAGCAGGATCCTGCCCATGTGTTCTGCCTGCAAGCTGGTGACATACATAGCTGGGACTCAGGGCCAGTTCCTCCACTGGCTGCTCTCCTATGACAGCAGACATTGGTGACCAGCATGCTGGTTAACCACATGTATCAGTTAACTGAGTGCCATATAGTGCAGCTTTTACTATGAAGAAAGGTTAAGGAGCTTGGGGCTCTTTAGCTTGGAGAAATGATGACTGACATGATAAGAGGTTTACAAGATTATGCATGAGATAGAGAAGATGGAGAAAGAAGTACTTTTCTCCCTTTCTCACAATACTAAAACTTGCAGACAATGAAATTTCCAAGGAGTCAGGTTAGGATGGATAAAAGGAAGTACTTCTTCACCCAAACAAAAGGAAAGGAAATTCTGGAATTCGGAGGAACTAAGTAGATCATGGCGATTGGTTGTTACGAAGTTATAGCACCACAGCATTAGCATGCTAGGAAATCTGAGTGAGCCCTCTACTGGCAAAGGGAAGGAACGGCAGTTATGGGTGAGTGAGGCTAAGAAAGGAAAATGAACATATGAACATATGTAGCTGCCTTATACTGAATCAGACCCTTGGTCCATCAAAGTCAGTATTGTCTTCTCAGACTGGCAGCGACTCTCCAGGGTCTCAAGCTGAGGCTTTTTCACACCTATTTGCCTGGACCCTTTTTTGGAGATGCCGGGGATTGAACCTGGGATCTTCTGCTTCCCAAGCAGATGCTCTACCACTGAGCTACTGTCCCTCCCACGGTTGTTGATCAATGGAGCTGATCAGGGCAGGTCTTTTATGAGCATGCACTTTTCCCCCACACACAGTGTGTAGAGGCGCTTTGCCTGCAACCTTTCTCAAAAAGTTCATACTAACTGGATTTGGGGAGGATCAGAGCAAAGTGTGGAAGCACCCAGAAAGTGAGTAACTGGAAGATGACTGTGTGAATACTCTCCCCCCCAAAAAAAAAATACCCCTACACCAGTTTGGGTGCACAATCTTTGTGTGAAAGCAGCCTGACTTAGAGCATCAGATATACTAACTTTGGAAATAAGAAACGAAGTAGAAAACAAAAGTATCATAATTGTAAACTTTAGCTCATCTGAAAAGTGGCAGGCAAGCTATTGTTAGGGGTGGATACAGGGATCATATCACTCCAGTGTTGAAAAATCTGTGATTGCTGCCCATTTTTTTCTGAGCACAAATCAAAGTGTTGTTTTTTTAACCTTTAAAACCCTAAATGACTAGAGGTCAGGGTTCTAGAAAGACCATCTCCTTCCCTATTCTCTGGGCCACCACTTAAGAGCTTCCTCAGGAACACAGTTGTGTGTGCCCCCCACCTGTGGAGATGAGGTGGGTGGCAACCAGAAACAGGGCTTTTCTAGTGGTGGCACCTGGCCTGTAGAATGCCCTTCCCCTTCAGGTTTGCCTGGCACCTGTGCTGCTTTCTTTCAGGCATCAGGGCAAAATGTTCACCCAGGCTTTTAACTAAAGGCCCAATCCTTTTCAACAGCATGCTATAGTTTGTCTTTCACCCAAGAAATATTTAAGAAATATTCAATACAAGAACTCGTGGGCATTCGATGAAATTGCTGAGCAGACAGGTTAAAACGGATAAAAGGAAGTACTTCTTCACCCAAAGGGTGATTAACATGTGGAATTCACTGCCACAGGAGGTGGTGGCGTCCACAAGCATAGCCACCTTCAAGAAGGGGTTAGATAAAAATATGGAGCAGAGGTCCATCAGTGGCTATTAGCCACAGTGTGTGTGTGTGTGTGTGTATATATATATATATATATATATTTGGCCGCTGTGTGACACAGAATGTTGGACTGGATGGGCCATTGGCCTGATCTAACATGGCTTCTCTTATGTTCTTATGTTCTAAGACCTATTTTAATGCTTCATGTTTTGTGTTGGTTTATACTCTGCTGTGTTTTGAATGGTGGGTTTTAATAACTTTGAAAATATTTTATGTTTTTATTGTGTTTTGTTTCGTCCGTCGCTTAGACAGGTTCCCTGGAGTGGTGGCATAGGAATTTTCCAAACCAACAATGTCTTGCATACTTCCTCAGGGATATCCTCATACCTACCTATCCTCTTTTGTGCCACCCCCCCCCCCTTACCTCCTGTAACTGGAACGTAGGAAATCCGGAAGTTGTCCACTCGTGCTCTTGGGGCAGTCCAGCTGACGATGGCAGAGTTTTCGGTGATATCTGAGAAACTGAGTCCCTTGGGAGCTCCCATAGCTAGCCAAAAGAGAAGCACACGGACACAGACAAGGAGAAGGAGTTAACATGCCACCCATTTCATCATCCGCTCTTGGTTGGAGGGAGGAAAAAAGAGAGAACGGTCTCAGATTTCCAGTCCATGAGCTGAAACTACAATAAATATTTAGTCCAATGTTACAACTGGAATGGGAAGTTTGATACTGCAAAGGTTTTTGTGGCAAGCTCAGAACAATTCCGTTAATGGCTGAGGATTAAATTTTGTCAATAATCTTGCAGTTGCAACTCACATTGCATCCAACCCCAGACACAAACAGAGCAGCTCAAGAGAACTGTATTGCTTGAATCCTAAATTGCCCTCTCCCACCAGAGCAGAAACACTGTAAATGCCGAAACATGGCATGCAAATTTTATGCTAGATGATGTGTCCTCATTTCAGAGATTCACACATACACAGATGCACTCATGCCAATTAAAAGCTCTTGTCTGTTTCTGAAAAGGGCACCATTTTTCACATGCAAAGGAATGCACATATGGAGTAGCATCTTCCACTGAAATGAATGGGAAAGCAGTTCTATGTGGAGGAGCTCCTTCCATTCACTGGAATTCTGGAACCCCTCCCTGGATCAGCCTCTGTATGTTTATGACATACTACTGGGCAACCCTAGATGATTCTTCTGAATTTCCACAGCAGTTCTTTTCTATGAAATGTGACAGTTTATATGAGATGTATGACCAAGGTGCACTCAGAGCACTGTCCGGGGCTTAACATGCCACCATATTGGTTTATGCTCTGCTGTGTTTTGGAAAAGGAAACTCCTTTGCTGTGTGGCCTAATATGCAAAGAAGTTCTGTTTCCATGCAAATATTGACTGACGGGTGACATGGTAGAGGTTTGCAAGATTATGCATGGGATAGAGAAGGGAGAGAAAGAAATACTTTTCTACCTTTCTCACAATACAAGAATTCATGGGCACCCAATGAAATTGCTGAGCAGTTGGGTTAGAACAGATTAACACATGGAATTCACTGCCACAGGAGGTGGTGGCAGCTACTACAAGCATGGACAGCTTCAAGAGGGGAATGGACAAACATATGGAGCAGAGGTTCATCAGTGACTATTAGCCACAGGGTATAGATGGAAAGGAACTCCTTGAAAAGAAACTCCTTTGCATATTAGGCCACACACCCCTGATGTAGCCAATCCTTACAGTAGGCTATGTACTAAGAGCCCTGTAAGCTTTTGGAGATTGGCTACATCAGAGGGGTATGGCTTAATATGCAAAGGAGTCCCTGCTACAAAAAAAAATGCCCTAAGTGTGCCCATGCTTGTCAGGTATCCCACCTGCAGGAGATTCTCTCCCCCCCCCCGTCCCCCCTTTCTTCTGCTGCTCAGCTGGGTGGTGGAGAAAAATGGGGCGGATAGGGAAATGCGGGCATTGGCATAATCAAGGAAGTGATGATTTCACTTCCTGGGTTACAAGATGTCCTGTCACCATAGCACTGGGGACACTGGCATTCAGACAAACTCTATGGTTAAAGGTGTATGAGTCTCCTACTCTGCTACCCATGCAGGGTCAAGCAACTAAGTGACCTGAAGGGCACTGGAGAGGTGGCATCAAGATCTCCTAAATAAATCAATCTACAATCCTGCGAGTGTTGCAATCTGTAGGGCTCTTTTTGGAGTAGTGCAGAACACTGCTGAAGCATTTGAAACCATGTATTTATGCTAACTCAAGCGGGTCTGGTAAAATATAGAATTTCATGGACTTTCCATTAAAAAAAAAAAAAGACTTGCAGATTCGCGAGGAAATGGAACTTAGACCTAGGGATGCAGAAATTCCCCCCCTGCAATGTCAACAGCAGCAAGCATCTCATGAATGGGTGGGAATAATGACCACATGCCCCCATTCTTGTGTCGCTTGCTGCTGCTGCTGGCCCCAACACTACCCTGCCACTTTCTACCCCTTTCCCCCCATCATGCCTGCACAAAGGGCAGACACAACACTGATTTTCCATGGTCTAGAACTCCCCATTTCCCCCTCATTTTCTCTTTCCATACTAAGCCATGTGGCAGCTACAGCACAGCTCAGAAAAGAACAGGTAAAACAGCTCTTGAAAGGGCTGCAAAAGGTGCAGGGCCATATGGAAGGGAGATACCTTGCACAATTTTTAAGCAGAGCACAGCTCTGCGTGGCCCCCTGTAATTGTATTTGAAAAATTTTATTGGTTTCCCAAAACGTTAGAGGGAATGGGTAAGAGGGAAATAGAAAAATAGAGTTACAAATACTATAATAACCTCTGGCATATGTGTAGAATGCTTTCTTAAGGTACAAATATTATCACATATTGTTATCTCTTTACATTAAGTCATCAGCATCTAAATAGTATATTCTAGTGATTGTAAGTCTTCTTATTAAAATGTCTGTTTAAGCTTACATTTCCAATATAAATGATATTATAATACCAAATACAGGAGAAAGGAGATAGAAATTCACACCAAAGAGTCTTAGGAGTCTTGAGCGTCTAGCCAAACGTATAGTTTCACCCAATATTCTCTTGCTTCTTCCTTAGATTTCCCAGCCATCAACTGGGATAAATAATCCAACTCAGCCATTTCCAGAATTTTCCCCACCAAGGCCAATCTTGTGGGGGTCCCCCCTGTAATTGAACAGCGCCCATGTGGACCCTTCATCACAGCCATTCTGAGGATACTCCTTTGTGCAAGATTTAAATATGTTTGTTTTTAATCCAGTTCAATAGGGAAAGCCCCAAGAGTACCATGAAGCATGCTCGGGATGAGCGCAACATGTGGACATCCCCCTTCAACGCAGAGGCTTCCTGCTTTCTGTCAAGGGAAAAAATCCCATGTGGAAGGAGCCACAGACAGAGAACACGTTGAAAGTGATTTGAAATACTTCTTTCTCTCCTTCCCCGCCCCCCCCTCCCTTTCTGGTTGTTTCTGGTCATGTATTTATTTGGAGGATCATGTACCAAGTAGCAGAACAATGATCCGTTTTCAATGAAAATGCATGTGTTGATGACAATCCATCAGTTCTTTCTAAATAGTACAAATTTCCCTCATATTCTTGCTTATAGCTCCCTGCATACTTGACAGAAGTACGAAAACCGCAGGCAAATCAAAGCCATCCCATGCCCTGGGTTTCTTTTAAACTCTCCTTTTGCCATTGTCTGAAACTTCTTTTGGCAACCTGAAGGGTGAAGGAAAGAAGAAGAGGTTTCCAAACACTCGGAGATGAGTCTGGCACTTGGACCTTTCTATTCAGCCTTTCAATTCTAAATGGTGTTTCTTTATCCAGTTGCAATGAAAACAACCTCAGATTTTAAGATGTTTTAAAAAATAAACAGCCCTCACGTGGGAGGTCCATTAGCAAAGTACCAGAAGCAAACCACATTAAAAGCTTCTATGGAGACGGGCCAGTTGCGACTTAAGCAAACGGCGTGCAGCGGTGGGAGCTGCGAGCTTCAGATGGCGTGCAAAATTCAAATTTAGATCGATTTAATTTGAAATGATGTAAGTTGTATATAATAAAGATTGGTTTAAAAAAAACTGACTCCATTTTAATGGGCTATTTTTTAAAAAATCTAAGCAATCTGCTAACTTGTTTTTAAATCCAAAAACAAAACAAAATAGAAGTCAAGAAGTACTTTTTCACTAGGCCGAACCATACTGTCCCCAAATCACGAAGAAAGAAGCTTCTGAGTCCCTTTTCATCACCTGGGGAAGAATTCTGAGCCTCTTAAAAGTTCACCACAGCGTTGCGCCGTTTTAGTTGATCTTAAACAAGACTTTTCTCTGGGTTGGGAAATTTCTGGATGTTTTGAAGGTGGAACTTGGGGAGGACAAGGTTGGGGGAGTGGAAAGGCTGATGTTTAATGCCACAGAGTCCAGCTTCAAAAGCAACCATTTTGTCCAAAGGCCCAGGTCTCTATTGCCTGGAAATCAGTCGTAACAATACCCCTTCTAAACTGTGGAGTCTTGTGAGCAAAAATTCTACTTTGTGTGCTATTTGGCATTAAAGCTGTGAGCTATTGCATAAATTAGTTTGCTCTGGGGCCATTTTTCCTGAGCTAAGACAAAAAGGTGTGAGCCGGAGGGTAAAAAACTGTGAGCTGGCTCAAACTAACTCAGCTTAGAGGGAACACTGGGACCGAATCCCCACTAGGCTTGTTCTGGCATCGGAGCTCTTTTTCCCCTGTCCGATTTCGCTTTTGTCTGATTTCGCACAAGCTGCTCTGGGGCTACGACTTGCCTCGCCTCTTTCCCCTGGCAAGCAAGATCCTCTGAAAACTGGTTTCTGCTTGCCATGGGAAAGCTCAAAGCAAAACCACTGTGCAAACACAAAATGAATCAACAATAATAGAATAAAGTGTCCAAATAATTTATAAAGATACCCCAAATACACAGAAAGTATGTTTCATGAGGGGATGGATTCCACAATAATTTTCAAGAAGATTCCATGGAGAATGCAAAAGGTCCATTCAAAAGGCTTCCCCTGGAAATTAAATCACAGTCATTTTCACAAGATGATGTTGATCCAGTCTCCCAAAATAAAGGCTCCAAAGGCACAAAGTTCCTTCCTTAACGTATGTCGACTTGATATACCATGTTTCGCAAACAAGCTTCATTCAAGAGCCATCCTATAAACTCACAACAATGACGTCAAACTAAGACATATTCAGTTTCCAAAAGGCACAGTGGGAGACTGGATCATACTTCCTGTATATTTGGAGTATCTTTATAAATTATTTGGACACTTTATTCCAGGGGTGGCCAACGGTAGCTCTCCAGATGTTTTTTGCCTACAACTCCCATCAGCCCCAGCCATTGGCCATGCTGGTTGTGGCTGATGGGAGTTGTAGGCAAAAAACATCCGGAGAGCTACCATTGGCCACCCCTGCAGATTCATTTTGTGTTTGCACAGTGGTTTTGCTTTGATCTATTTACTGTGTAGCCACTTTGTTTCCTGCTGTGGGAAAGAGGCAGGGCAAGTCGCAGCCCCTCTGCACCTTGTGTGAAATCAGATGGAAGTGGGTAGAGGGGGAGAGCTCCAGCGCTGGAACAAGCCTAGTGGGGAATCGGTCCAGTTGTAATCTCAGGAGATCTCCAACCACTGCCTGGAGCCGTTTACAATCTTTACTTCTACATGGTAATACGGGGGGGGGGGGAGGGGGGGAATCAAATAACAGTGATGCTGACAGTATAAGTTTAAATGGGGTGCTTAATTTTTAAAGAGTTTTGAACACCAGTCTTTCTTAAGGGAAGGGAAAGCTGTAAAGGTGAGTTTAAAAGAGGGTTAGATTTATGGCGAGGTTCATCTATAGATGCTAGCTATGGTAAATAAAGGGAACCTCCCTAATCAGAGGCAGTATACCCCTGGAACCCAGGGCCAGGTTGCAACATCAGGTGAAGACCTTGGCCTCTGTTTACTGTTTGTTTCATCCACCTGATTCACCCACGTTGCTGCCAGAGGAGAAAAAAATGGGATAACTCCCCTTGGGTATTACAGGCTGATTTTGGACATAAAAGCAGGGCTGGATCCACATATTTTTTGAGTAGGGGCAAACCCAAAAAATGGTGCCCCCCACTCAAAAATGGGGGGAGCAGCAGGCAATCTGACTCCCTCCCCATTTAAATACCCTAACAGGGTGTTTAAATGGGGGGGGGGAGTTGTGGGGCTGCCTTTGCTGACTCTCCACCTTGTGGAGAGGCAGCAAAGGTAGATCTGACTCCCCTCTCCCATTTTAACATCCCGGGGTGTTTAAATTGGGGGGGGGGGGCAGAGCCGTGGAGCTGCTTTTGCTGCCTCTCCAAGGTGGCAAAGGCAGGCAATCTGGCTCCCCACACATTTAAGCAGCCTGCTGGTCAGCTAGTCTTTAAAGAGGGGGGGGGGGAGCCATGGGGCTGCAAGGCAGAGAAGTGGCAAAAGTAGCTGATCTTTCTTCCCCCTCCTGCCCTGGGGGGGCCCCTGGGGCAAGACCCCTGTGCCCCCTAGATCCGGCTCTGCATAAAGTGGCACAGGATGGTGATTTAGAAATACAAGTTTGACTGGTGGTGATGGTGGAAAGTGTCATCAAGTCACAGCTGACATAGTACCCAGAGGGGTTTTCAAAGCAGGAGACTTTCAGAGGTGGTTTGGCATTGCCTGCCTCTGTGTCACAACAATCCTGGCATTCCTTGGAGGTCACCCATCCAAATGCTAGCCAGGGCTGACCCTGCTTAGCTTCTGAGATCTGAACAGATCCAGTAAGCCCGGTCTATCCAAGTGTTAAACTATGGATAAGCAACTCACATTTTATTTCCCGTTACAAATTCATGAGTCGTTTCCATCCTCCACTTTTTGCTGTGGATTTTGCAAGTTCATTTTTATTGTGTATGTACTTTGTAAAACAATGCCCCTTACTGTGTGTCGTGCATTTGTGCAGGGCTTGGATAATGCTGGCTTACTGATGTACAAACGATGCTGCAAAATGTGAACATTTTATAAGAAAACAAGTCGGGGAAGGAAGCTTTAAAAGGTGCAAAACAGAGCATCACAGATTCAGTTAGCAGAACTGAAACACGGATCCTCAGGTCAGCACTGCAGCAATGGGAAAGCTATTTTGGAAGCACATTTGTCTCCTTGAACTGGTGCTTGAAAGATCCTCAGGATAAAATACTCTTGTTTTGTTTTGACCACTGGTTTTTGTGCCTAGGGGCTTTTTTTTATCTTTCCTTGTATAGTTTTCACAGCTGGTGGATCTCTTTTGTTGCCTCCGCATGTTGTTACCTTGAGCCTTGGAGAGGAGAAGGAGCTCAGTGCCAAAGGAGAGTAAATAAAATAACTCAGCTCATGAGAATAAACTAGGAAATGAGAGAGATGGGGAATGGAGCATTTGGCAGAGTTAACGGATGGATAAACTATGTCCCTGCCTGAGGCTGGAACCAAATATTTCTATGAAATGCTGTTCCTATCAATCACCATCTGTCTATAAAATAGCAAGGAGCCCAGTAGCACCTTTAAGAGTAATAAATTTTATTGTAGCATAAGCTTTCGAGAAACACAGCTCTCTTCGTCAGATGCACGGAGGCTATGTAGAAACTGGCCAGAGATATATAGGTGGTAAAAGGAGGGGGGGGGGAGTGGATGCAGGAAGTGAGTGCCGTGTAAATGCAAAGCAGTTGCAAAAATCATTAATAAGAAAAGGTAGAATGCACATATTTATATATCAATGACTGAGTCAAATTATCATGTGACTATGTAAATTTGACTCAGTCCTAGTCTTGGATTGAATAGGGACTTCAGGCGGTTATCTCATTACCAGAAGGAACTGCCTTTCCCTTTCAGGTGTTCCATCAATAGAAGGAAGTGGTCATACCCAGCCTGGACTGCACATCCTGCTTTTTCTTATTAATGATTTCTGCAACTGCTTTGCATTCAGATGGCACTCACTTCCAGCATCCACTCCCCACTCCCCTTACCACCTATATATCTCTGGGCAGTTTCTACATACCCTCCATGCATCTGATGAAGAGAGCTGTGTTTCTCGACAGCTTATCCTACAATAAAATTTGTTAGTCTTAAAGGGGCTACTGGGCTCGTTACTATTTTATAGACAGGTGGTGATGGTGATTGATATTATTAGGTTGCCAAGTCCCCTCATGATGCTGAAGGGGGGGTCGGGGGGGCATTCAGGGAGGGGAGGGGATGTCCCTGATGTGACGACATCATGCAGATTTGATATCATTGCATTGGTGACATCACACAACAACACTCTACATTTTGGGCAGAATTGGGTTCAAACCATAGAGTTTTGCCCACAAAGCAGTGTCACCATGTGATGTCACTTCTGCATGATGTGATCTCATTGGGGACACTGCATGGAGACATGGCTGTTCAGGGTGGGGTTTCCCCCACCATCCAGCTGGCTGGCAGCAGGGAGATGCCCCAAAAACCAGGGGATCCCCCACCCAGACCTGGGGACTGCCATCCCTGTCTGTCTATGGCACAGTGGTTAGAGTGCTGAAGAAGGATGATCAATAAGACTCAGGTTGAAACTCCCACTCTTCCATGGAAGCTCAGTGGATGACTTTGGGCAAATCGCTCTGTTTCAGCCTAACCTATCTCATGGGGTGATTGTTCTGAGAATGAATGGAGGAGACACAAAATGAATTGGGGGTCACCACTGGGAAGGAAACTGCTGCGCAAATATCTAGATAAGTTTTTTTTTTAAAATCTACCTACATTTCCATAGAGTTGGGATGGGCAACTGGAAGCATGAACTAAATGTAGCTCATCTGGGTCTTCAGTTTGTCAACCTAATAGGTGCAGAAGAGGAAGCAGCATCTGTGGGAAGATGGCTTGCCTGCAGGCTAACTAGAGAGTTGGGCAACTGGAGTCTTGCTGTGTTGTCTTACACTCCAGCCTTATACTGAATCAGGCCATTGGTCCATTTGCCTGGAGAGGAGGTGGCTGAGAGGTGATATGATCACCATCTTCAAGTACTTGAAGGGCTGTCATATAAAGGATGCTGTGGAATTGTTTTCTGTGGCCCCGGAAGGTAGGACCAGAACCAATGCGTTGAAATTAAATCAAAAGAGTTTCTGGCCCAACATTAGGAAGAACTTCCTGACCGTTAGAGCGATTCCTCAGTGGAACAGGCTTTCTCGAGAGGTGGTGGGCTCTCCTTCCTTGGAGGTTTTAAAACAAAGGCTAGATGGCCATCTGACAGCAATGAGGATCCTGTGAATTTAGGGGGAGGTGTTTGTGAGTTTCCTGCATTGTTCAGGGGGTTGGACTAGATGACCCTGGAGGTCCCTTCCAACTCTATGATTCTATGAAATGTATGAGATCCTTTCACTGGAGATACTAAGAATGGTATCTGGGACTTTCTTGTGCAAAGCAGGGGCTCTGCTACTTAGCCAACTGGGGATGCCAGCCTCCAAGTGGGACCTGGGGATCCACCAGAATTACAGCTCATCTCCAGATTCCAGAGGTCAGTTTTCCTGGAAAAAATGGCTGCTTTGGAAGGTGGGCCCTATGACATTGAACCCCACTGAGGTCCTTGTCCTCCACAGGCTCTGTCACCAAATCTCCAGGAGTTTCCCAACCTGGATCTGGCAATCCTGCCCCTCCCCCCCCCCCGATCCCACCAATGGCCAGAGGGGACCTGGACCCTAAATGTGTTCCCCACATAAACTATTTTCTAGCCTGAGCCACAGATTTCCTTCTGCCTTTCGTGTTTGAGAGCAGCTTTTTCACTAGCTTTAACAAAACAACCCCCCTCCATAGCTTCCCTCTTTGGCTTTGAAAAACATCTCCTTACCATCAAAGGAGAAAAAGACTATTAAGAGCCTTAAAGAGGTTCAAGAGCAATAAATCAAAAAGCTAATTCCATTTTGCTGAGAGATTGTCGAGGGCCCCTGCTCCGTGGAGCAATGCTCTTTGAGGTATTTCCCTGGGAATTTTAATAGTCTTTGTTCTATCAGCAACTTACTCATGGACTCTTAAATCTCCCTGAAAAAAGTCTAAGAACTTGTCATTGGTGGGGGATGGTGTATGTGCATGTAGGGAAGAAATTATAACCACCATCAGTGGCTTTCCATACATTTACAATGAGTCAGTGGAAAAGAGGAGACACTGCTAGACAGCCAGTTGTAAACATATAATCCAGAGCTGGTCTAAAGCATAGCAACCAGCAACAGGGCATGGCTGTTCCAGATTTGGTTTGCCAAGTTGTAGCCCACTGTCTGTGGCTTTAACTTCAAGAGCTTTAGGACACAGAGGCCTAATCACACTTGCCACACTTGCTAACCAGCGGAGTGGATCCTACCCTTGTCCTACCAACTCCACTGAGCAAAGTTTGAAGACTTCTTCTAGGCTAAGGGCATGACCTCTAATTTAAGAGGCTTTTCTTCCAATGGAAGCATTGCTTACATTGGACAGTTCCTTAGGCTGGAGTCTAGTTCCTTAGAGGAAGACTGGATCCACACTCAAGACCAGTCCTAGACTGTCTGGCACCCTAGGCAAGGCTAACTTCTGTTGCCCCCCCCCCCTTGCACTGATAACATCACTGAGTCACGTGGGGTGACCCATTTGGTGCCCTCAGAAGGCCAGCACCCTAGGAAATTGCACAGTGGCAGGTCCAGCCTTGTCCACACTGGTATCTAGGTTATACTACGTCAGATTGTCTATGATGCTACCAAATGGATCTCTGTACAATAAAATGGAGAAGTGTCTAACCAGGTAAGCAGTTTGAAGGTGTTTCAATATGGAAAGCCAACTGGGAGCCAAATTTGCTCCTGGATCCTTTAGCTGGATTCCAACCTCCAATGGATATCCTTTAAAAAAAAAAAAGCCTGATCTACGTTTTGAAGGAATGTTTGGCTCAGGTAGACATAGACCTTGTAACTATGCAAAAGGCTACTGTTCCCTTCTGGCTAATTTTTGGTTGATGATGACTTACAGTCTGGCACGTTCACTACATCAGCAAAGAACAGGTTGGAGAAGAAAAATGTCATCCTTCTGTACATGTTGCCCATTGTTCAGCATTCTTTGGGTGCCATCTTAGTGGTACCCAAAGAGTAACAGCATTGCTCATCAGGACCATAAATTGAGGCAGTAAGCCATGTTTCATGTCATTGAGTGGAGCGATAGCTCCATTGCTCTACCTTCCAGCTAGGCTATCAGACATGCCATGCTATTGACCACCATTCAAACACTCCATGCGTATGAGGTCTATGAAGTATACTAGAGGAATCCAAACAACCAATGGTCTGTCTGGGGTGAAGGATAAGAAATTCAAGGGCAGGAACATAAGCACGTTCCATCCTTATAAATGCTTGAAAACCAATCAAGAAACTTTAGGAAGGGGAAGTAGAGGGCTGTACATGAATTGTTAGCAAGCAGAGCACCACCCACTGGGGTGTCCTGCTATGTAAATCTCATAGGGAGCTGTGCGCAAGCATTTGTTCCTTTTGTAGGGCTTGCACAGGAGAACATTTCCCAGTGGATTGTGCTCCAGATTCTTATGTAAAGAGACATGAGAAAGACACATGCAAATATATGCATGCAATTGTGCACAAAAATCCATTCCTTTCAATGCAGCGTGTGCAGGAGAAATCCTACCCATGCAGAGTGTTCCAGATCTTTCAGTGAATAGAAATATGAAAGACATTCACACGCATATACATATAGCTACTGCAGGACAACTTCTCTTGGTGGGTGGAGCTCTGAATGTGTAAGCGGACAGCAATGTGGACAGAAATGTGAATAACAGCAGGTGCACACACAGATGCTTGCATACATGTGGGTGACTCATGCTTTTCTTTTCCTTTTCAAAAGAGTACCTGTTGTCGCAATTGCATTTACAGGCTGGGAACGCCGTCCACTGGTAACTCCATAGAGATCTATGTAATATTCGGTGCCTTCCTTCAGCCCTGTTATATCTTGGGTGCGTTCATGACCTGGTATAATTAGTTCCAGAGGGTTTACAAGCCTATTGGCATCCCTGATTTTAAGAACAAAACTGTCAAATGCTCCTTCATCAGCTGTCCAAGAGAGACGGAAACCATCTGGGGTAGCATCCGAAACCAGAAGGTTGTCAACTTCGGGTTCTGCTTCTGAAATTGGAAACAAAAAAGCAGGAAGGAAAAAAAGAGGAAAGCTTTTAATTTTCCTTTTTTAAATTGAAGAAACAAAACTCCCAGGGGTCTGCCACAAATCAGATGTGAGTATGGCGTGAGTGTTCCAGCCACAAGTTCAGAGAAGTGGAAACAGTCGGCCTGCAATCCAAAAGGGGGGGAAATGCATTCAGAGATTAAGAGAAAGATGCATTCCTGACCGAAGATGTGGGTGTGATTGTTCTTGAAGGACCCCAAATAGTGCTGATGAATCACACACCATCTGTACCCCGCCATGCAATATGAAACATGCTGGTAGTAACCCTGATGTTCATTGGTTCTCTGCCTTCCATTGGAGCCACCTATCCTTTTGCCAGTCCTTTCAGAAAAAAAAACACATTAAAAAGCCACAGCACGCCATCCACATGTTCATGTTGTTGGCTTTCCCTAACACTAAAAAAAAATCACTGCAAACTGTGGGCACTTTCTCCCCCACCATACATCCAGGCATACTTTTTAATACTTGTCTTGCAAATGGCAAAATCTCTAGCATCCACATTAGTGTGGGCACCTTAAGAAGCTATTCAATGGGTTTGCCAGCGTATTGGCAGTCCCACTGTGTTTCAAGACATAAGCAACAGTGGGGGACCACAGGCAAGACAGCGACAACTGTGGGAGACAAAAATAACTCACAATGCATATAATTCCAGAAGTAAATGCAAAATATCAGAAAGTTCAAAAAGCACGCAAATGGTATTGTAAGACACCGTATAGCGAAAATAAATAAATAAATAAAAATTAAACAGTCCAAAACGTAAAAAAAAAAAAAATCTTCCAAGGTGTCCAGTCCAACCATCAAAGGTAGTCTTCATATATAAAGTCCTAGTAGGTACTGATAACAATCATGTGACTATGTTTCTTTCTGGGTACCCCAAGGCTTCAACAGACAGGAAGCATGCATCTAAAAGAGCCAGAGTAAAGGACCACAAGCCTGAGAATCATTTCAGATTATTTCTTTTTCAAGAGCTCTGGTCTGGCATATATAGCCTCCCTAGTAGATTCAGATTGGAACAATAAAGCCTTCTCACAATACATGCACAGCAGCTGCTCATTTCCAAACACAGAAGAACATGGAGCCCACTGGAAATAAGCAGTTGATGTGTGTGTATTGTGAGAAGGCTTTATTGTTCTGCTGTGAATCCTTCTACTAGGGAGTCTATATATGCTGGACCAGAGCTCTTGAAAAAGAAATATTCTGAAACGATCCTCGGGCTTGTGGTCCTTTACTTTGGCTTTTTTGGATGCATATTTCCTGGTCTATTGAAGTCTTGGGGTACCTGAAAAGAAACATTGTTACCAGTACCTAGGACTTGACTTATGAAGACTTTACCTTTGATGGTTGGATTGGACACCTTGGAAGATGTTTTGACTTTTGGGGCAGTTTAAATAATTTTGCTATACTGTGTCTTACAATACCACTTGTGTAATTGTACTACTTTCTGATATTTTGCATTTACTTCTAAAACTATATTCATTGTGAGTTATTTTTGTCTCCCACGATCTTTGCTGTCCATTCTGTTTCAAAGCATAAAGCGGTAGCCAACCTTCTCCATGCTTATCCTTGTCCATATATCAAAAGTTGCATGAGAGATACTGCTCCTCAAGCCATTCTTCTGTGCCAGACAGCATGGAGGTTCGGGCACTGATGCCCAAGACTGAGAAACTGTATATACTTTGCAAGGAAATTTTGGTATGAGGATGAAGAAATTGCATGAAAGTAAAGCATCGCCTATATGGTTTGTGCAGAAGCAAAACTGAAACAAGGATTTGCATGTGGAAACACAGGGAGAAGATGCTCAAATTCATCCCTAGCTTGGTTCCAGCATTCTTGTGTTCTAACAGATAGAAGGACCTCGTTAGTCTTGCATCAGTACTTCAGCATGAAGGCTTCATTAGATAGTCTTTCATCCTACCCAGTGAAACTGTTGCATTTTCTCACCAAGACTTGCACACACAGAGGAAAGTAAACACTACAGCTGTGTGTGGATGGACTAATAATGATACAGCAACAGACTGAAGAACATACACAAAAAATTGAACCAGATAACTGTGGAAACAGGCAATGCCTGGTGTACAGAGAAGAAGACC
Organism: Heteronotia binoei; assembly: GCF_032191835.1. Taxonomy (NCBI): domain Eukaryota; kingdom Metazoa; phylum Chordata; class Lepidosauria; order Squamata; family Gekkonidae; genus Heteronotia; species Heteronotia binoei. Next base: position 63,811,358 of record NC_083234.1, read on the forward strand.
CTACAGGGGACAGCAAGAAGATCATTAGATAGGAGAGTGAAGCCAACACCGTCTCTCCTTTTAAATGTAATTCCTTGTCTGTCTCCAGATTGCTACTCATAGGGTAATATCCTTCTTCTCTTCAGAAGATCCTCTCGGTCTATTTTTCTCTTTCAGCTAGTGATGTAATCAGAACACTGTCTCTTCTGTTATCTACGCTTTAATCAGGCTGTGCAAGTTTGCTGTGTTAATTGCTCTACCAACAATAATATGGTCCCCAAGAGGACTAAATACAATCAACGTGGATAGCTATGCTCATATCATCATACTAGCTAGTCCTTCCCACCACTGCTGCGGCCCGCACGCCGATCATGAGCACGCTGGAGGGGTGGCATAGGAGCCGCCAGCCCCTGGTGCGGTTTTACCCGCTGATCAGCGGGGGGAAGGCCTTTAAAGAGCCCCAGAAATTTGGCGCTTTATTGCCAGTTCCTGGGCATTAAAATTGAAAGGAAAAGAGGAAGGAGGAGGCGGTGCTGTGAAAGGGGGCAGGGGGGCAGATGCAGTGTGGCACCGGGGGGGGGGTTGCTGCAGAGGGGGGCAGGGGGCAGCAAGACTGCCTGAAGCACTATGCACCCTAGGGCTGGCCCTGCTCCCCATTCATGTCCTGTAACCTCCATAACATTTAAAATTGTTTTTTAAATGAAACAATAGCTTGTTTTCAGTTGAGGAGAATTTTGGAAGTATTCCTAGATGATATAAAAGAGGATTAACAGAACAATGCTATATATTGTCCTTGGGACAAAACGACAACAGTACCTGAATCAACCATGACCTGCCACTTCTCTCTTGTTTGGTCCTCTGAGAGACAGAAAATAAACATCAAGGAAAAGGTAGGATGGAGTCAAGTTAGTGGATGCATCAGCAGCCAGTGATGAGGGAAGCCATGGTTGTTTGGCAAAGAGATGGCATTAAAGTTCTTCCAGAAGAGAGAAGAGTAGAAGGAGAAAAGGACCTCCTGGTTGCATTAATACCTGTTAGAGCAACAACACTTAAGGGTCGGGTTTGGCGACCGAAGGCAAAGCCATAAAGGACAACCTCATAGCCAATGCCGGTAATAAGGCCTCTAAGGGTCAGTTGGCGTTGAGTTCCTGAAAGGAAGAATTCCTGGGGGTCCAGCAGTTTGCCAGAATCCACCACGATTACTAGAAAGCTGTCAAAGGCATTCTCTGAGGCCATCCAGGACACTGTAAACCCATACGGATTAATTCCTGAGACAGTGAGGTTTTCCAGTGGCGGAAGGACCTCTAAAACAAGGGAAATGGTCAAGAAACACAAGATTCTGAATTAGACACAGCTGCATTCTCAACCCAGTATAAATCATAGGACTTTGGGCAAGGGTATGCCTAAGCGTATCAAAGGGCCTTTCATATATCATGCAAAATGGGGCTGATTTATATATGCTGGGAGGAGTTTTAGCTCAGAGCCTGTTTTGCATGCAATTGGTTTTGTGTTCTATCCTTGAAAAATTTATTGGAGACCCTGGAAAACTGCTGCTACTCAGAACAGATAACACTGAGCAAGGAGGACTAGAGCTGATTTACTAGAAGACAGCTTTGCATGTTCATAGAGGTATATCACTGGAAATCTCTATGGCTTACAAAATGTGTGAACTGCTTATATCACACACATCTGCACCATGTGATATAGTTAACAGCAGCTGTGCAAACAATTATTTGAATAACACTAACATTGTAAAGTTCTTGATGCTTTCACACATACACGCAACAGTACTGCATCATGGTTATTGTAGTCTGCAGAGATTGTAAGATGTGTATGACACAATGCAACCGTCAGAAAAATGAGTTGATAACTTGCTTATATAGCTGACTTCAGTAAATAAGTCATGTACAGAGCATGATGTGCTGCTCTTGTTTATGAAACTTTTTAATGCATCTATTGCTTACTATGGTGTGCAAGATGCATTGCTACTGTAAGCAAAGTATGATTTCATGGCCTTGTATTAGACTGTCACTATGGCTGACTAGCTGGAAACCCACCGAACAGGGGTCTTTGTAAATTCCAGATAACAATTTTAGTGGATCTAAAATTATGCCCTTCTGAAATTTGTTTTTAGCAGAATCCAGCAGCCTTTTCCCCAGAAGTCTTGATGAAATGGGTGGGAGTTAGTGCTAACAAGGCTTGCTTAGAATGAGGTAACTTCATGGTGATCTGACAGATATCGCAAATGTAATGGTAATGCCATGATTCTCATGTGGGATCATAATGAGCATTTCTTGGATGTCATGATTACAGAATGCCCATTGCCCCATTCATGTTGAACTGTTTTTAAGAAGTTATATGAGTAACAACTCTTTATTATAAAAGCTTTCAGCTTTCCCAGATTTGGACAGTCGTCTTGTGGGCAAATTTCAGGGACCATTAGACACGGTCATTTAAATAAGAGGCCAGAAATGTGATTTAAAAGCCCCAGTGACTTTTAAACGGGTACCTGTCATCACCAAAGAAATGAGGGGCTCAGGGGCACCCCCTCCTGTGGTTGTGCCCTGAACATTCATGTCATATTCAGGATAATCTACCAGGCCTGAGATGGCAGTGCTGTAAGCCTCCCCTGATACCGTAAGCTTCTGCGGTTCATGGTCTGAATACGAATCTCTATCATTTACAGCCAACTTGACAAAAGATTCATCTCTCGTGGTCCAGGAGAGGTTGAAGCTGTTGGAGTTAGCATTTGTGAGTGTGAGCATGCTCAGCTGTAGCTCGACCTCTGAAGGAAAGGGAACACAAGTGGAAAGAGAAGTGTTACTTGCAAAGTACTGTGGGTAAGAGAATTAGGGATATCTCTTAAACACACACACACAAAAGTAACCCTGCCGGTCACATGTTGGCCTGCTATTGCCTATCCTATGATGACCATCATTTAAAGTGAACAAATCAATTCATCCTTATCTTGAAGACCCATCATGAGCGTGCTCTTATGCATAAACCCATGCACCACCTTCTAGCAGGAAAGAGCCAAAGTGCTTGGAGGATGGATGCAGTTCTTATTTAAGAAGCATGGCCATGTGAAGCAGCCCTGAGTGACCCCCAATTAAGAATCCATGCTGGAACTGCCTGCATGCTGTCAGCAAGTGACAGGCAGTATTGGCATGGTTCCAAAATGCTGAAGACCCTGTGAAATTGAGCGAGTACTCAAAAGCCTCAGAAGATAATGGAATTCTCAAAAAAGGAACAGATATGGTGTCACTAGAACACCGCATGAGATGAAAGGATAGTTTCCCCCATGCCTGTGCTTCATTGACCATTTTCAAAGCATGCTTTTGCATTCTAATCAGGCATTGCCCTTGGACCGCAAAGGCTTCTGCATGCAATGCAAATTGAGAGCACCGAGCCATGCCAAGACTAGTTGGATCTCAGTTTCTTGGAGATGCCAAGTGCTGACAAAAATGGTCTGGCCTCCAACAGAATGTATGCCACAGTCTTAGAAAATATCAGCAGCAATGGCAGAAGTGAAAAAACCTCAAGAAAGAGATGGGTTTTGGTTTTTTGTTCCAGCTACTAACTTGGCATCATAATATATGCAGCGAGGCCAAGAAGAGAAGGCTTTTGACACAATTGAAAATAGCCATCCATGCAACATGTCCTCTGGTTGATATAGCACACATACTAAAACAAAAGGTATTGAAGGATTAACTCTGTATTGCAAATGTTTTGATCTTTGTCACAAAAGATAAAGCAAGATAGCATGCAAGATCTATTTCCCAAAAAGTCAAGCCATGGAGTCACCTGACCTCACAATGAGAAAAATCAGGCAATGGAAGTTGAAGAGGGGTAGAATGATCGACACTGAAGATCAGATGCAAGTGATGTTTCAGAAAGATGTCAGCCAAAGTACATACACATATACACACATATATGCATGTACCCAAACACATATCTATATATACGCACCAAGAATAGAAAGAATGTGATGGAGATGAGAGGATGTGCATATATATAAAAGAACCAATCAGGGTTCTGGTCAGTCAGCTCCCTTAATTTGGGGACATGTTCATGGCAACAATTGTCCTCCCTCAAAAGCTCACTAAAATTTCAAGAAATGATCTCTCAACATTCCAAAAGGAGACAGGAAGACATTTTCTTTGGGATTTTGCTTAGAACGAAAGGCATCACAGAATACAAAAGGCAAGCATTGGAGATGATGTACCTGTGGTAGCCAGAGTTGTCAAGGTCTGGCTACTTTGCTCATCAACCAGGCCATGAAGCCGAAGGGTATAACTAGAATTCGGTCTTAGATTGGTAAGGACAAAGCTTTGTCTGTCCCCTGGTATTGTGTGCAGCTGAGATTCCAGTGGCTGGTGTTGGATGCTGCTAACATCTAAGAGAAAATGGTCAAAGGCCATGTCCTGTGCTTCCCATGTGAGGGACACGCTGTCAGATGTAGTATTTGACACTATGAGTTTGCTAAGGAGAGGCGCAGCTACTATGAGAAGGAGAAAAACAAATGGAAACATATTATACCCTGGAAATCTTTGACTCCTTTCTTTGCAACATCATTTCCACCCCTCTGACTGGGATATAAGGGCTCAAAGATCTCTATTTCTGATGAAGGGAACATTGAATCTTGAAAGCTTATACCCTACAACTGTTGTTGGTCTAGTCATCTACTGCAAAGCAACATTGCTGCCCAACTGAAAATTGCCTAGAAATGTACAGATGCTTTCTATGTGTCCATCAAAATGGCAGGAATCATCAGGCAGTGCTCTAATGACTTCATACATTAGTCAATTGCACTTGTAGGATGTCCCTTCAATGACCCATCCATCAAGGTATGTCTCCTTCTTAAGGTCCTTTTTAACAAATCTAGTTATAGCCTTTAGGACCTTCCTTAAAAGGATCCACCCAACCGTGAACATCTCCTGCACAAGGTCTTTTCCTCCACCATATTCAGTTGTCCCCATCCAGTATAGCACCTTCCCCGATATGAAACCTCCAGTTCTGAATAGGTTTTTTGATAGGATTTCATTGGTTTTGATTGACTGCAATGCTATAACTGATTTTATTGTGATTTTAGCTGTTCTTGTTTGTTTTCTTATTGCTTATTTTGATGTACGCCATTCTGAGCCCCCATGGGGGAATGGGTGGGCCATAAATTATTATTATTATTATTATTATTGATGATGATGATGATGTTTTGTTTTATGAACTGCTTTGGAAACATCTGTTGAAAAATACTATGGAAATCTTATACAGGACTGAATGATGCTCTTTCACTAAGCAAAGAATCTTCCTCCAGTGGAGAGAATCTTCTTCCACTGTGAAAAATATTCCCTGCACACAGCAAAGAAACACATCAGAAAGGAAGCTCTAGCTGAGTCCTCTGCCTTGACATGTTCAAACAAACTTTTCTATGTAGGAATATTCCAGAAGTTTCACCCTCACCCACAGTCCAAAGCATACAGCCCAGGTACAAGCTTTCTATCTGAGGAAAATTACTTTTTTCCAGAACTTCCAATACTCATGCAAACATAACTAAGAACAAAAATATTCCAACAGATTAAAACACCTGTCTGTTCTTTCAACAAGTATGTTATGCTCCACTAGAGTTGCTCTTCATCAGAAAGCAATACAGTGGACAAGGGAATAGAAGGTAAGTAGAACCCTGAAAAGAAGAACTGTTAGTGACCAAGATAGGATGATATACCTGTCGTTGCTGAAATGCTTATTGCCTGAGTACGGTAGCCCCGTGTGAAACCATAGAGGTAGACAATGAAATCAGTGCTGGGGGATAGCCCTGAGATGTGAACAGTCCTTAAATGGCCTGAGATGTTGTATTCCATCGGTTCCAGCAACCTGTTAGAATCAATCAGTTCAATGGTAAACGTCTCAAAGGCTCCTTCGGCGGCTGTCCAGGAAAGGTTGAAGCTCTCAGAGGTAAGGCCAGAAACAATTAGACCACTGACTTCCGGTATTGTTGCTAAGGAGGGAAAACAACATTTTATTTTTAAAGTGAGGAGAGAGTTCAAGGCCTGTTGTCTTTCTGTCAATCTTCATGTCACTGGTTTGTCAAGCAAGGGGATGGAATAGAGAGACTGGCTCAAGCAGATATAGGGAAGAAAAACCAGCCAGAGTACATCTACGGCACCCAATGAAAATACCATCCATATGGCCACCATGCATGAAAAGAGAATGAAGGTAAGCAGCCCAGCAAGACAAAATCTCCTTCTGCTACAGATTTTTATAGGAGAGCTTGGATCAGCTTCTGTTGGAGGCTTTTTAGATATACGATCTCTTCTTAGATTGGTGACTTGGACTGGACTAGTTTCCAAGTTTATGAAGGCCTCATTGTTCTTTGATAAATTCCAGAGGAGCAGTGGAATTAGACTGCCGCAACAAAAATAACAAAGAGCCGTGGCACCTCAAAGACTAAAGGCATACGTTTTCATGATGAAGTGGTCTGTAGCTCATGAAAACATACGCCTCAACATTTTGTTTTCAATACCATAGATGGATATGCTAGGCTGACTTGATTCAGGCTTGTAGACACATGACACTGCCTAGGGATTGAACCAAGAACCCTAATGCACCACATGCACACCCTCCCAAAGAGCTGTGCATGGTGATCGTTCCTTCAGTGTATTAACAAAGGAAACAACCCTCTGCTTCTTCAAAGAGGAATAGCTATAGTTTTGTTGGTCTCCTGTGCCTCCACGTGATCCTTTTGTACTGACAAACATGAAATTCATTATCTCATTATGAAAATCAAATCAATGCATGATGGGTTTGGAACAGCTTCAAGAGGGAAATGGATAAGCATGTGGAGCAGAGGTCCATCAGTGCCTATTAGACACAGCTTATTGTACTGCAGTCGGAGCCCTCTGCTCACAACCTGAGTTTGATCCCAGCAGAAGTTGGTTCAGGTAACCGGCTCCAGGTTGACTCAGCCTTCCATCCTTCCGAGGTCGGTAAAATGAGTACCCAGCTTGCTGGGGGGGAAGTGTAGATAACTGGGAAGGCAATGGCGAACCACCCCGTAAAAAGTCTGCTGTGAAAACACAGGGGACTACCTCTATCTGTATTGTTGGAATTTTGTCTGGGGCAGTGATGCTCTGTATTCTGGTGCTTGGGGGGGGCACAGTGGAAGGACTTCTTCCCACTGGTGGACCTCTTGATAGCACTTGAGTTTTTTTGGCCACTGTGTGACACAGAGTGTTGGACTGGATGGGTCATTGGCTTGATCCAACATGGCTTCTCTTAAGTTCTTATGTTCTTATGAACTGCCTGTCTTCTAATAGATTCCTTGGTGACATTCATAAAACCCTTGGGATTGAAAATTCATGGTTCACCCATAGCTATTAGTCACGATGGCTATGTTCAGAAGCAATTTATCTCTGAATACTAGTGATTGAGTGAAGGAGCAAAAGGGCAAAACTTGTGCTTCAGTGTCACTGCTGTGGCCCTTCTGGGGCATTTTGCTGTGGAAAAGAAAGTGCTGAACTAGAGGGATCATTGGTGTGATCCAGCATGGCTTATTTTATATTAGCCATGCCCCACTAGCAATACTTGCGCAGCAGTGGACACAAATCAGTCCTTTTATTGTCATACCTTGCCTTTCTCCCTAGTGGGGTCCCAAGCATTGTTCTCCTCTCCTCCATTTTGTCCTCTTAGCCACCCTGTGAGGCAGGTCAGGCAGAGAGTGCCTGAGTAGACTAAGAACAAAGTGTGAGTCCAGTGGCACCTTTAAGACCAACAAAGTTTAATTCTGGGCATCAGGGCTTTCTTTTTTGTAGCAGGAACTCCTTTGCATATTAGGCCGCACACCCCTGATGTAACCAATCCTCCAAGAGCTTACAGTAGGCCCTGTAAGAAGAGCCCTGTATGCTCTTGGAGGATTGGCTACATAAGAGCGGTGTGGCCTAATATACAAAGGAATTCCTGCTACAAAAAAAAGCCCTGCTTGGCATCAGCTTTCATGTGCGTGCACACTTTTTCTGTGTATTAACAATGTATATGTATTAAAGAAATGTGCATGTACATGAAAGCTGATGCCCAGAATTAAACTTTGTTGGTCTTAGAGGTGCTCCTGGACTCAGACTTTGTTCTTTTGCTTCATACCAACATGGCTATCCACTAAAACCTGACTGGACTAAGGTCATCCAAGGGAGGGATGGTGGCTCAGTGGTAGAGCATCTGCTTGGTAAGCAGAAGGTCCCAGGTTCAATTCTCAGCAACTCCAACTAAAAAGGGTCCAGGCAAGTAGGCGTGAAAAACCTCAGTTTGAGACCCTGGAGAGCTGCTGCCAGTCTGAGTAAACAATACTGACTTTGATGGACCAAGGGTTTGATTCAGTATAAGGCAGCGTCATACATTCATATAAGTTTCCCTAGCAGAGTGAAGATTCAAAATGGGATCTCCAAGATCCCTGCCTAACACTTTAACTATTATACCACACCCTAAGCTATTCTCCACAAATGCAAATATGAGGGCCTTTTATGTGATTATTTCTATCTGTTAGCAAAGGAGCAGATACTTATGGCAAGATACAGCTCAAGGCTAGTTTAGCCCCATGTGGCATGCTAACTACTCTACACAGTCACTAGAATTCCATTAGAATGAGAGCTTCCCTTTTCTGTGGGCTGATGGATGCACACATCAAGAAGAAAATAGTACCATACAGAAAGGGGAGAGTGGCTTGCATTACTTCAGTTGGAAGGACCCATTCTGCCATCTCCAGACTATATGACTTCAAGTTAATGAGTGTGCTAACCAGGCCTGGACCTTTAAGCCTCAGGATAGAGCAAGTTTGGGGAGAAATGCCACCGGGCAGTAATCAAAACTGGATGGAGTTTTGTCACAGCAAGTTAGGATAAGCAAATGGAGTAAGAGAGAGCGAGAGTACAAAGCCAAGGTTATAAAATTCTTATCAGAGATGAAATCCTTCCCCTCCCCTTCCTCCAAGTCTCAAGTAGGGGTATTTAATAGAAATGGTAATGGCATGTTAACAGCAGGCGTTTCAGATGAGATGTCCACATGCAGGGAAGAGTATTCCTTGATCCATGCTTTGCAGCTAGCATAAATCTTGATGTTTTATTCAACTGAAAGTATTTGCGATGCATTAAAGATGCAGCAGGATTTTCACTTGAGAAGCAAACAATAAAGAGGACTGTAGGAAATGAAATATTATCAGATGTACTAATGAAAATCAAAGCAGTCTTTACAAACTGGAAATTGAGATTTTATTTGGGCTGGAACTATCTTGAGAGTTAACCCCAGCCAGTGCCCGGCTCAGGGACATGCAGAGTAGCAATCAGAGAAGAAATGTTTCTAAGCATGGGCAGATTGCCTTTTTCTCAACTCCAGCCACCCCAAAGATTTCAAATTATGGAATCTGGGCTGCAAAAGGTGACTTCCATAGTGTCAAATCTCAGTTACTTTTATTTTAGAAACTGGACACTGAACAAGACCTAATAAGGGAAAGAAACCTAAGAAGGGGAGGGAAAATAACATGCTAACTGGTTTCCCTGAGAGTCTTTCCAGAATACATTTCTAAAGATAAATTTTAATGAGGTAAGATGTTCAAGTTATATTGTTTGCTGATCATTAGAAAAAGATGAGAAATGAAGTCGATAAATGAAGTCGATGTTTTGCTTTTCTGTAAAGGAAAGAATGGGGGGAGAACAACAACAACAAAAAAGAAAGGATTTCGATGAATGAATACAAAAGGATACCTGTGATGGACTGAACCCTGATGGGTTTTGTCCTGTAGCCCTGAGTTACACCATAGAGGGTGACAATGTACAAAACGTTAGGCTGGAGGCCAGTGATGTCCACAGACCGTATACTTCCCAGAACTGTAAGGTTCTGCATGACTTCAGAGTGGTTCGACTCCTGCACCTGTATGATAAAGTTCTCATAGGCCCCTTCTGCTGTTGTCCAGCTGACCTGGAATCCATCCCAGTGAACGTCTGAGACTGACAAATTCCCCAGCTCAGGTTCCTCCTCTGGATAAGGACAGAGAGCCAATTGGTTAATCAGTGCTCAGGCTGGAGGAGAGACAAGGAGCCCTCCAATCAGGGCTTTCATGTTTTGCTTTTCTGTAAAGGTGGTCCATTGCATATTTATAAACCCAGCTCTTTTTCACTTAACACACACAGAACCCTCATCTAATGTTTCCAAAGCTTGGTGATGCTGTTGAGAAAGCAGATATAAATAATGCTGGCCGTAGACTAAGCAGTAAGTTGTGACAAGGGCCTAGAAAGCAACATAGGGACAAACTTCCACCAAAATTGTTTTCCAAGCCTCCAATTATGCTTCCTGGGATCTTGGAAGGATTGTTACCACCACTTTCTGATGTCCATTAAAAATGCAATATATGCTCCTCCAATGCTTTTACACTAATGCAGCAATCAGCAGTCTCTTGACTTGTTTTGTCTCTACCTCTCTCCCAAAGACAGAGAAAGACAAAGAATCACCAGTGCATGGCAGAAGTTAACAGGCAAATACAGAACACTCAGCTGCAAACTTGTACCTGACATTTCCTATACTATTTTGATGGGTTTGCCTTTTTTTGTGTAAAACAAAAATCTGCTTGAATATAAATTTAAAAAGAGGATGGCGATACTTTGGAAATGTTGCAGATAGGAGAGAGGGAGGGTTGTCAACTCTGGCTTGGGATATTCCTGAAGATTCAGAGGAGGTGTTTAGGGAGGATTAAATATGGGGAAGGGAAAGAGTTCAAGTGAAGATGTGATGCCATAGAGCCTGCCCTCCAAAACTGCCATTTTCTCTGGGGAACTGAGTCCTCTAGCCTGCAGATCAGCTGTAATTCTGAGAGAACTTCAGGAACTATCATGAAGCTGGTAACCCTAGAGGGAGTGCTAAATCCATCCTCAGCCACTTGGAAATATTTTCCCAACCTTCTTCTCCACCCTCCCCTTGGCTTTCACAGTCATGTGTGGAAAAGTGCTGTCAATTTGCAACTGTATGGTGACCCCGTAGGGTTTTCAAGGCAAGAGATGGATGGAGGGGGTTTGCAAACATCTGGACTTCTTCAGTGTTCTCCCATCCAAGGTCTAACCAAGGCTGACCCTGTTTAGCTTCTGAGATCCTGTTTGATCAGGCTAACCTGGGGCATCAAGGTCAAGCCTACTAATTTTTATAGATAAATAAATGCTCCCTGTTTTGTTTTGTTTTACATTTCCCTATATTTTTGTCAACAGTTGCAGTTCTTTGCTTTTTGCAAAGATATGTACTGTGGATGAATGGTGTACACAGAATTTACATGCATGGGCAGGGGTGGAATTCTAGCAGGAGCTCCTTTGCATATTAGGCCACAACCCCCTGATGTAGCCAATCCTTCAAGAGCTTCCAAGGCTCTTTTTTGTAAGCTCTTGGAGCACTGGCTACATCAGGGGTGTGTGGCCTAATATGCAAAGGAGCTCCTGCTAGAATTCCACCCATGTGTACGGGTATAATCAATGCATGGGTATAATCAATGCATAACATATAATGCTGCTTTTAGTGATTCTGAAAAAAAAAAATCATACTTTCTCCAGGGGGGCAGGGAGCAAGGAAACAGGAAATGGAGTGAAAATAAAGACTTGTGGGTATTACTTGCACAAGAGAGAAACTCAGGCGAAATAGGAATTTCGGAGTTGAACCAACAAGAACGGGAAATCTGAAACAGTCCCTGGTACTCTTCTTTTTTCAGAAAACATTGCTTCCATGCAAGTGGTATAAATATCCATGGTTTTCCTGGGGGTGCAGAATCTGCTATTTGCATGCATGTTCTAAATAGCAGTCACATTGTCTCTCCATGCACTGTGGCAAAGAGAGGATCAATGCCAAGTCTTCAGAGCATGCAGATGTGTAGAAATCCATGCATCATCACAACTCCAAAAGGCTCATTCTAGTCAAAATGGCTTCAGGTAGGTCAACTCTCATGTAAAAGCTTTGAGGAATAACCCAGTACAGTTGGAGAGAAAGACCAAAACAATGAAAACAGGAGACAAGTGGCAAAGTTTCCAAGTGATCTTGGGCAACATTCACAGGGATTCATGATGCAGGAACCTGACTGGTGCTAAGGAAGTCCAGCATGGGCCAATGCCTGGCATGCAGGCCTCCAGGAAATTGAACATAAAGTGCCTTTGAGTTCCATGAAGGAAGAAAGGTGGGACAGGAATACAATAAATAACCAATTATGTTCCCGAGAACCTTAAAAGCTTTTCAAGGTTTCTTCACGGAGCAGATCAGTAATGAGTACATATAATAACTGGTTTTCTACAAACCCTCCTCTTCTGATCTCTCCCTGTAATGTACAGTCACAATGGAGAGGGGGTTTTTTTATTAAAAAAATGTGACGGCTTCTATCTTAAAATAATAAGACTACTGACCAGGCCAGCTGTAAGTGCCCCTCTGTGTCCCGCTAATGCCTAGCATTCAGGGGCACCCAATGGAATTGATGGGCAGTAGACACAAGAAGACACATCCATAATTAGGGTATGGACTTCTCTTCTACAAACTGTTACAATGCCACTCCCCTGGCTTATATGAAGAACCAAAGTCATGCATAGGGTTGCCAACCTCCAGTTGGTGGCTGGAGATCCCCTGAGATGACAGCTGATCTCAAGATGACAGAGATCAGTTCACCAGGAGGAAATGGTCACTTTGGAAGGTGAATTCTATGGCATTATACCCCATTGCCCACCCTCCTCAGGCTTCACCCCCACCCCCAAATCTCCAGGTATTTCCGAATCTGGAACTGGCAACACTAGTCATGCAGGAAAGATCCATCAGTGATTAGTAACCAGCTTCTTATTCAGCCACAGCATACCTCTGAATATCAGTTGTCAACAACAGAGGGATACTTTGGCCTCCATGCAACAGTCAGTAAGGTAAGACCCTACCTCATTTCAGCCTTTGTGCTGCAGATCCAATAGAAGAGAAGTTTTGGACAGTAAGTTCTATTAATAGCTTTTTGTGTGTGTGCCTCCAGTCATAGATCTCTTTGTCTTCTCTACCCCATGTTTACACCTCTATTGCTTTTCTCTAACTCCTGTTTTGTAGCCCTCATTCCTCTGTAATCCAAGTCTCCCAGCAGTCTTGGATTCTGACTCTAACCTAAGAAATATTTGCTTTTTATCTGAGGAGAGAAAAAGAGATGGAAAAGATGAAAGAAAGGGGTCTCAGAGAGACCTGCAGCTAGGACCAGGCCTGGAAGGATTGGAAGGGCACAAGAGAGGATTGTGTAAACTGGAGCAAAGAAGTCAGAGTCCTACTGGCAGACTGAAATTCAAGACAGAGCAACTTGATTTAATATTGACCATGTCAGGAAAGCCCTTGGAAGAAGAGACGGGAGCCAGTCTGTACGTTGCTTCTACTGAACTGGTGGCAAGCACACAAAGATCCACCCTATGGACCCATGTTATTATTTCCCATCTTTTCTTGGATGAAACTTCCCTGTTTACCAACCTCAGGAAAATATTTTTTGCTACTTCAATGCAGTTGTTAGAACCCACCAGGCTGGATTTAGAAGCTGCTAGCCCTGAAGTGTCCTCAGCAGTTGCCTCAGATCTTATCTGCACAGTCATTCCCTTCTGCACATTGTGACTCAGACCATCACCCATTTCACCATGGGGGAGGCAACTGGGAGGTACAACAAGAGCATGGATCTCTTGCAGTCTGTTTCTTCCACTGCTTCCATCACCAGGTTCTACCATCACCAGGAGATTGCCTTACAGGTGCCAATCTATGAGGAACCCCAGAGGAGCAATCTTCATCTCCAACCCACCTGCTTTTTTTATCCTACTTTAATTAGTTGTCCACTTCTATGTCCTACTCCATAATCATCTCTATCTCAGCTTGCTGATCATAGATGGAGCCTTCTCATCTTGTGCCTATAGCTCCTTTCCACAGAGGGCAAGGTGAAGAAAGGTATGGTCATCCTTTAGTGACTACTGGCATGATGGGAAAAGGAATCAAACTGGCTGTTGGTCCTCATTCCACTCTGTTAGAATTATTATCCATGCTAAAATTCACAGGAGAAAATAAGCCAAACCTCATGCTTAATTTGACTGTTACTAATCCCCTGTGAGTCTGTATGCAGGATGACATTGTGGCAAGAGATGACACCAAAGTTCTTGCCAACACAGCAGAACGGTGGCATCTCAAGCATGCATGATAGCCTCAAGCCAAATGTCGATGCTTAATTAGGCACTATGCATATCTGTTAATCATTAACACGAAGCTGCAGGTATTCAAGGGATGCAAATATACCAAAAAGAGTTTTTATGGAAGAAAACAAATGTCATCATTTTCCTTTGGGAGTCATAAACAAATGTCTTCACTGAAACATTCCCCATGCCAGAAGAAAGGGAATGATGTTGTGCATGCAGGCTGAATTGCAAGTTGGGTGGATCCATTGAATGGATCCATTTAGCATGCATGGAACAGATCCATTCAACCATCACACACGTCATGCCAACAAAGTTGTGGAAATTCACTCTGGAAGAACAGCTAAACTAATAGTATAGGAAGGAAAAAATGGTCAGTGAGAACATAGGCATTACCCCTGAGTATGTGGAAAGGTCAAAATGCTCATAGTTTTCAGAGCTTTTTTTTTGTAGAAGGAACTCCTTTGCATATTAGGCCACACACCCCTGATGTAACCAATCCTCCAAGAGCTCACAGGGCTCTTAGAACAAAGCCTTCTGTAAGCTCCAGGAAGATTGGTTACATCAGGGGTGTGTGGCCTAATATGCAAAGGAGTTCCTGCTACAAAAAAGCCCTGGTTCTGATACCACTAGGGCTGCCAGTTCTGGTTTGGGAAATTTCTGGAAATTTGGGAGTGGAGCCTGTGAAGGGTGAGGTTTGGGTAGGTTTGGGTTATAATGCCATGGTGTCTACTCTACAAAGCTGCCATTTTCTCCAGAGGAACTGATCTCTGTCTCTGGAGATCAGTTGTCATTCTGGGAGATCTCTGGGTCCTACTTAGATACCACTGAAGTTCAGAATATGAATTTGGGTGGCTCATAATGCTTGTCTCCATTCTGCAGCTAGCATTACAGCCTAAGAATTGTCCTCTAGCTTGGATCACAGTCCATGCCACACATATCCCATCGTGGCAACCTTAACCTTACTTGCATACAGTGTAGTGACAGTGGGGTCTTCTTTCTAGAGACCTGTGAGTCCCTTTCTCTTTCTCTTCTTCTCTTAACTAATCAGGGATTTTTTTGAGCAGAAACACACAGGAGCTCAGTTCCAGCTGGCTTGGTATTGGGGTTGTGGCCTAATGTACAAATAAATTCCTACGTGAAACAATGATGCCCATCAGAGGGCATGGCCTAATATGCAAATAAGTTCCTGCTGGGCTTTTTCTACAAAAAAAGCCCCACGACTAATGCTGAAATAGTAGAATCCCAGGCACACAGAGCCTGTGTGGAACCAGGCAAGTTGGAGAATTACACTTCCATGGATTTCTTACACATGGAACATGGCTCTTATAATATTAGTTCCTGAAAAGAGAAAAAAGGAAGCAAGGCAGAGGCTTCCAGAGAGCTGCCTTCCCTCCTTCCAGTTAAGATTTGGGAAAGAAAATGCAGGGAAATAGGACAGAGAATGGTTCAGTGGCTTGTTGGGGCATCTGGATGGGAGCCACATGTGAGTTTCTCCCAGCTTTCTAAACAGATACAAATACAATAAATATGAGGAATGCCCAGGTCTAGAGGAGGGGATGATGGCCAGAAACAGCAGGTAGATTAATAATGTAAGCCCAAGTTAAAAGTTACTTGGATGAACTACAGATACAGGGCCATAAACATTCCTTCCAAAGGAGAAATTCCTATATTTATTATCTTCTAGTCTAAGTAAACCCCCTCAGCTTCTGCTGGCTCTGTATATAGCATATGTCATCCATATTGAGAACTTGGAATGCCCCAGAGAATTCCATTACAATTCCTAGCTGTTATTTTTCCTGAGGTGTGCGGGCTCTGGAGGGAATTTCCAGCAGCAACCTCTCTTCCCTCTAGAAAGGTAGGTGCTTCTTCTTCTTCTTTTGGAGAAGAAGAGGCACTGCTTTAACTAAATAGTTATATTCAGGGGTCGTTTTGTAGGGGAGGGGAAGGTGGTGGAGCTCATCCAGGGATTGTTATGCAGCTGCACCTACTATTCAGTGGTCAAGGTGGGAAAGAGGAGGTGGAACTGTCAGAAAGGCTCAGGAGCTGCGCTCCTGTGAGCTCCCGCTGAATCTGAGGCCTGGTTATATTGATGGCTTTGCCTTTCCCAAAGCTGCACTTGTATAGCCTGACTCTATGCCGAGGCTGATGAGAATGACGTTTTCTCAGGTTTCTGATCCTGGTTGAGCGACCTGAAAGACTACAGTTCCCATCAATCCTAGTGTTATGTATTGGAACTGGAACTTGCCTTAAAGGTCTATCAGAGACTGCTGAGCTTGAGGCTCCATAACAATAGCCACCTGGACTCTGGGAAGAGGCCTATCAGGAGTCATTGGGCAAGCCTGTGCACCTATAGTTATGTGTGTTGGGTTTGGGGGTGGGGTTATTTGCATGTATATAAGCAGGATCCTTGGCCCTGCGAGCCAGTTCAGTTTCTATCTTGCTACGCTGTAATCATGAAATAAAGAGCTGAGTTCACTGTCTCATGCATCGAACCCAGTACTTTTTACCCAGCACAAGTGATTCTGGGGTACTTAGGGAAGAGTGATTTTCAGGAAAAATAGCTCCTAATCATGAGCTATTAAACACACACACACACACATACACACTGGCTGGCTGGCTGGCTGCCACCTCCTTTACAAAAAAAGTAAGGTTTGTGGCTTTGGGTACTGTTAGGGTAAGAGAATTGAAAAACTGGAGGCAGATGAGACACCTCTGTGTGTGTGTTTATATACATTCATGCTAGGGTTGTGAACCTCCAGGTGTAGCCTCACAGTCTCCCAGAATAACAACTGCTCTTCAGACTACAGAGATCAGTTCCCTTAGGAAAAAATGGTTGCTTTCAAGAATGGACTGTATGTCATTATACTCTGCGGAAGCCCCCCCCCCGCTCCTTCCACAAATCCCCCCTCCTCAGGCTCCAAAAAAATCACCAGGTTTTTTCCCAACCCAGAACTGGTAGTCCCTTCGATCACTTGCAAAATAGCAATTTGTGTGCCATTTAGAGTCAGGTCTAGCTTCAAAGGGGGTCTGTTCTCAATTTGGAAATGGTGCAAACTTTTTTGGATTTATTTCATTGTGCTTTATTAAGTCTTATTGATATCTGTGGGACAAGTGATTTCAATTCAGTAAAAATACAATAATTTCAGAGGGACTTAAGCATGATCACAATGGAATTTTGCATCCCGATTTCTTTCTTTCTTTTTTTTTCCCATCTCCCTTTCATGTATAAAACCCATGAGTTCTTAATGCTGCACCATTTCCTTTTTCTTCCCACTAAACGTTTCCTGTTACATATAAACCACTAGAATGATTATTTTTGCATTGACTTTATGAAAATAAAAGAAACGAGTGAATTGAGAATAACTGTGACTAAAATGAGCTCACAACAATGTAAGGGGGAAAAAATGAAAAGGGGCATTTTCATACATCCCTGACCTCCTTTGAATTAGAACCCAGAAGTGTAACTTACTCATATGAACCCCTGATTTTTTTCCAGGACCATATTTCTCTTTGAAAGTTTGCTTTTCAATTTCCTCCCATTTTGTGCTTTCTTTGTGATGCCTGTGTGGGAAGAGTTCTCCTCAGAATCAAAGACAGGTCCTGTTTGGGTCACTCATTGTCTCTTTGCTGCCTGGAGTTCAGGCCATGGGCCTCCCCCAAGGACTAGAAAGAACCTGATGCCATGGAAAGTCAGAGGCTGACATCAGAATTCTTGTATGATTTGGCTCAGGATAGAAGGTTCTCTCCTTTCTGAAGGAAGCCGCAGAGGAGACACAAGGGGAGAACCAACTCTTTGAGTCACATCCCAGAATATTTCTAGACCTGTGTTTAAATAGCTCTGATGGTCACATATTGGGATAAGAACTTTCTCTGGGAGGAAGGGAGGCCTCTGGATATGGTTGCAAGGATCCCCATGTTTTTGTGTACTTCTAAGGAGAGACCTTGAAAAAAAATAACTCTGGATGGCCAGGCGCTGAGAAGGAAACAACAAAAAGAAAGAGAAGCCATGGGGGATTGAGGCTTTGATGCCAAAAAACACCCAGCTGCTAAGAACCCACAACAGGATCTTCGAGGATAGTTTTGTTTAACACTCCTTTTGCATTTTTCTTAGGCAGCTTTGGACCATCTTTTTAAAAGGAGGGGAGATAAAACTGAGGAAGTTGGCAGCTTTCCACAATCCTTCCGAGCCCACACACAGTTCTAATGGCACCTATGTTCTCTCTCTCCCATGCCTGAACATTTCTTTCCTATGGAGAGCCTCCTTGGATTTATGGATTTTGGGTTCTGACACAATAATTTAATTAAGAGAAGCTGCTTGCCTTGAGGCTTCAGGTTGTATCAAATGTGTTGGCACTCTAGAACTTTCCTAAGTTCCTTCCCTTTTTTGTGGTTTCTCAATGCCTGACAAATAGGAGAGTTGTGCAATATATGCCAACCTGGAGAAATTTGAATTTTTCATCTCTGGGTTGATTCATCAATAGTAGTTTCTCCACCCCTGGGTTTCTGCTTTCCCTGGCCCAAGTGATCAATTCCCCACCAGTTGCTGAGCATGCACATTTTGATCCATAGCTCCCTCCACATGCAACTATCATTCATGCAGCTATCACACGGGACATGGTATGGGACCCTGGACCAAATCTGCTTCTTTGTGATGCGTGAATACCACATTAACTCTGAAGATAATTGCCCTCCTCACATGTGGAAAGGGCATAAATATGAACAAATTTGACTCTCCCTTCATGTCTACTATGACCCTTTGAAAAACCACCATTATGGTCAATGTCAGCAGTGACAGCAAAATGCTCCTTGTCTAACATTGGCTCCTTAGGAGGCCACAAGCAAGGCTGCAATACAGGTTGACCAGAAGAGTAAGAGAGAGAGTTCAAAGTTAAGCCCTAGTTTGCTCCATGATAGTCATAAATGGTTGCACTGGCACTGTAGGAGAAAGACAAAATGAGTTGTTAGATAGAAACATCTGAAAGGAGCTGAGATGAATGCGGGCTATTCAAGCAACTTCTCATTCATATTTGCTTGCTAAATTTAACTGTATAAATTCTGTTGACTTGAGCAAAGGTGTGCTGAAAGAAACTGATATTTTAGTATCCGAAATGAAAGAAAATCCCATTCCTGACAGCAGCAAAAAGGCAAAGAAGAGATGTATGTTATAATAATCCACCTTATATAGAATTAGACGTTTGGTCAATCTAGCTCAATATTGTTTGATGGGAAGGGGCTCTCCCTGTGAAGAAAAACCTGTCCCAGCACCGGCTACATGAATTAATCTAAGCTGAGATACCAGGGACTGAACCCAGAACCTTCTGCATGAAAAGCTGGTGTTCTACCACTGAGCTATGGCCACTCCCATTCTCAACAGGCATCTGCAATTGAACACTCAGCCAACACCACTCTGTAGTCTACCCATCACCTAGAGTTCACCGCTTGCATCAGATGTAGCAAAATCTGACTCATAAAACTTGTGTCACAGTATATTTGCTAGTCTCGAAGTTTCTTTGTTGTAAAGCAAAACAACTTCAAGAATGAGCCACATTTTCCTCTCCCCCTTCTTCAGTATTTCTGCTAAGAGCTCAAATTAGACCTGGGTCTAAGTTTTGGAAGACCTCAAAAATTCCTTCTACTGGGTTCCCCAGTTCTGGGCTCCTCATTCCCTCCATCATCTACAAGGTAGATGCTGTTCATTCCTGGGAAGGGTAAGCTAATCCTCTCCCTCTTCTCACTGGTGGTAGCTCTTTCCCCTACCATCCCCGATTCCTCACTAGCCTTTGTCCTGATGCCATGCTCCTTTTCCTCACAGCTCTTCCATCTGATTTTGCACACACTGCTGTGGGGCTGTGATTTGCCCCGCCTCTTTCCCAAGTTCCCTCTGCAAATCAAGCAGAAGAGCCATGTGAAAAAGGAGCTCAAGACTGGGACAAAGGCTAGTGAGGAATCGGTCCATGTGTCCAGCTTTAAAGACTGGGCTACCTAAAGAAGTGACTAGTAACTCATGAAAGCTCATGATGAAACAGATGTTGTTGTCCTTTAAGGGGCTACTGGACTTAACACACCAACACAGCTACCTCTTTGCAATTGGCTAAACGGACCAAAGGTCTTAGTATGAAAGCATCATCTCCTAGGAGAAAAAAAATTGATGAGGCTGTTCAAGGGAGGAACAAGCTACCATGATTCAAGTCAAAGCGTTGCACATACCAGTGGAACCTGTCACAGTGGAAGGTTTGCTCTTGTGTCTTCCCTTCTCTGCCACAAGGCTGATGGCATACTCGACACCAGCATCTAGTGACCTTAAGATGTGAGATGTGCTGTCTGCTGGGATCTCTATTTCATTCTTCCTCCCTGTGGGGGTTACGTAAGTAAGGCGATAGCGATCAAATTTGGCCAGGGGTCTTTTCCAGCGCAATAGGAGAGTGGTTTCAGTAGGATCGCTGACTTCCAAATCCTTGGGACTATCCAGATCTATATACAACACAAAAGAAGAAATGAAGCAGGGCAAAATTATTTATCACCCTGAAGCAGAACACAGTATAAAATTCTCTTCACTAACCCCAGACGTTCTATTACTAAATAAAAGCTTGCACCATTTGGCTTCTTTTGAAGGAGGAGGAGGGGGAGGAGGAGATTGGATTTATACTCACTACCCAAAGAAGTCTCAGAGCAGCTTTACAATCTCCTTTCCCTTCCCCTCCTCACAACAGACACTCTGTGAGGTAGGTGGGGCTGAGAGAGCTCTGAGAAAACTGCTCTTGAGCAGAACAGCTTTGAGAGGACTTGTGACTGACCCAAGGTCACATCAGCAGGTGCATGTGGAGGAGTGAGGAATCAAACCCATTTCTCCCAGATAAGAGTCTGTGCACTTAACCACTGCACCAAACTGGCTCTTTTTGGAAAACTGTGGGAGATCTCCAACCACCACATGGAGGTTGACCACCCTATTCCACCCGTAAATCTCCAGGAATTTCCCAGCCCAGACCTGGCAACCCTACTCATCAAACTGTTTTAGTTATTTACAAATTAAATACTAATTTCTGCCTACTAGAGAAGTCACAGGAGGATGTCAAAATCCCTACCTTTTCTTTGGGGGAACCTGGTTTTGCTGCGTGGCATGACTTGCACACTTTACAATTAGAAATTACATGAACCTGGGACATATGAAGAATTGCCAGGAGGTGTGCAGGGAGAGGTGATTGCTTTGGAACTCTCTTCTAATTTCTCCCATCTCCCTCTGTTTTATTCCCCACTGTTCTTATCAGTCTCCTATGCCCTGGGTGACATGCTCAGTTCTTTCTTCTTGCGGTAGCAGTTGTGACTTTGCAGGAGTTCCTGCTATGCACATGCCAGTGGTTGTGGTTAATCTTTCCCCTGTTCTAATGAAGAAAAGGGTTGGTTTGTATTCTCCCTTACCAGTTGCAGCATTAATTGTGGCAGGAGCACTCTCTCGGTCCTGCTTCACTGCAGTCACGCCAATGCCGTATTCTGTTCCGGGCCGCAATCCTAAATAAAAAGAAAACAACACTTACAATGTGCATGGAATTACAAGCAGGAATCCCACCTTGGGTGTGATCACACAAGAGATTTGGCCCAGCCTAGCCATGCCTCCCCTCCAGATTAAACAGGTGTGATCACATGCATACATCTGTCTCCCATGTCCTGCCCATACTTATCTCCAGGCCTCAGATTCAGCAGGAGCTCACAGGAGCACAGCTCCTGAACCTTTCTGAGGGTTCCCCCTCTTCCTCCCCACCTACCTGGTCCATTGAATAGTAAGTGCAGCTGCATAACAATCCCTGGATTAGGAGAGTGGGCAGCCAACCAGACACCAGGGGCTTTGCCACACCCCCAGCAGCCCTCATTAACCCCTGGAAAAGCCCACACCACCCTTTCTCCACTTCTTATGTGATTTTGGGTGGCGGGTGGCTTTCTGGCCTTTTGACTGGGAGGGAGGCGGCCCAGGAGAGCCCTGGGTGAGCGAGACCTGCTTGGGCTGGCTAGAGATCTAAGCAGCCCAAGCAGGCCTCACCCAGGGCTCTCCTTTCTTGCATCAGGTTGCTTTTGGCTGAGAGGGGGGGGAAGCATATTCTAATGAGTTACACTAATGAGCTCCGCCACCTATTGTTCTGCAAAACGACCCCTGCTTACTTCCAAAACGAGACCGGATTAAACAGCCACTGGGAACTTCCCAGTAGCAAATCTCTGAAGTGCATGCATGGTACATTTCCCAACTGTCTGAATGGCCGGGGCATGCGATACATGCACCCTGAATGCGCAGGAGCAGTCTGAATGCTTCTCTTGCATGTGTGTGGCCTGTGCCTCTCCCAGCAGCAGAGCAGGGACTGTGTGGTTGCCGTGGCACACATCAAAGAGCACCAGCTTTTTCAAAGCCAGGAGACAGCTGTGGCAAATTCCGAGTGTGATCACACCCTTGCCTCTCCTTACTAGGAACAATGAATTTCTCATTGAATGTGCCTCTCTAGAAAGAACTCAGGCAGCCTCACTTCGATTCTTACATAAATCAAGCAATGTGTGACTTCAACATTAACTTCCCAGAACTTTCAGAAGTCCTACCAGTGAGGGTCGCTTTGGTTGTGGCTTGGCTGCTTCTGGGCACTGTGACTTCGGCATGATCACCACCAGAAATGGGTGCGTACTTGATCCGGTAAACTTCAGGGGTCGCTTGGCTGTTCTTCCACTCCAGGGTGATGGTGCTGTCTGTCTGAGAGAGGCGCTTCAGATTTTTTGGAGCATCCAGATCTGCAGAGATGGAGAAGATGATTTCTGTTCCTGAAAGCCAAGATCTGAAGAGCTAGGAAACAGCTTCATAATTGAGCCAGACACTGGGCTTTTTTCCTTGCTCACTGTTGTGTGTTTTTACATTGACAGTTTGTGACTCTCTATCACCACATTGGAAACTCACCTTTTACATTACCTAACGTTCTCACAACTGTTTTCCATCACTGCTGCCCGAAGTATCTACATTTGTTTTGGTGAGATGAGTTTCGGAGCTGCTGTTGCAATGTTTTTCTTGACACTAGTTTTGATCTGGTCTTTTCTCTACAGGCGTTTCAAACTTGTATTGTAGAAGTTTTCATGCGTTTTAAGACTCCTCCAAAAGCCACAAGGTGCAGTAATTTGCATGAGAACCAACAGCACTTGAAATTTTTACATCTCATTGCTTGCCTCATCTAGTAATTTAAATTTGTATTGTTTTTGCAGTGTTGATATGATTTCCAAGCAATCGTATACATTTAACTAAACACTGGTATTTCTGCTGCCCTCTGATCAGAGACACACACCCAAACTGAAACGCTTAAATGTAAAAGGGAAATAATTAAAGCGGAACAGTGGCAGGCGATTTGAAGACTCTAAAACTCTGGATCAAACTGAATGTAAAAACACCCGTTGTCTAATCGGCCTAGCGGCAGTTTTCTGGAGAAAGGCTTTTCCCACACCTTCTCCTTGTGACCCCACAGCTAGAGATGCCAAGGACAGAGCCTTGGACATTCTGCATGCCAAGCATGTACTTTACTACCCAGTTATTTGTTTATTTCATTTGATTTATAACCCACTCGCCCCAAAACCGGCTTGGAGCGGGTGACAACAATTCATAAATATACAATATAAAACCTTCTACAATACAACATAAGTTAAACAGAACTAATAAATACAATAACATCAGTAAAACAGTTACTATACACTTTAAGATGGTGTAAAACTCATATGGAGAATAAAAAATGTCTGAAGAAGGGAAGAAAGGGGGGGGGGACAGACGGGAGAAGGGGAGGAGGCCAAAACTTGCTATAGCGTATCGGCTAAGCAACCAGTACTACTGAGCTTTAATCCCTCATATGGGCATTTGAAATGTGGTGTCGGAGGAGAATTTTATGGATACTGCAGACTGCCAAAAAGACAAATAAGTGGGGTTTAGAAGCCTGAACTCTACCTAGCAGCTATTGTGTTTTGGTCACAGTATGAGAAGACAAGAGTCACCGGAAAAGACAAGAATGCTAGGAAAAGTTGAAGGCAGGAGGAAAAGAGGAAGACCCCTCATGGGATGGATGGACTCGGTCAAAGAAGCCACAACCCTCTGTTTGCAAGACCTCAGCAAGGCTGTTCATGATAAGACCTTTTGGAGGCCAGGGCTGCCATGAGTTGGAAGTGATTTGACTGTACTTACCACACACACACACACACACACACACACACACACACTGATTTGACCACACTTAACACACACAAACAAGGCAGGCAGGAATGAGATTTGGTTGTCAGTGCAATTCTAAACAGATTTACAACCTTCTAAGCCCATTCAATAGACTTAGATGGGTGCAACTCTGTGAAGGACTGAACTGGAAATAACTTTTAGAGTTCTAGTCACCATCAACATAAATTCATTTCATACAAAAGGAAGTGGTTTTTTTTTTCAGGCTGTAGTCAATACAGAACCTTCATACCCCACAGAAATACATCTGGGTTTCCTTAATGAAACATGTGAAATACTTCTTGCCATCACCGCTGACATTCTCCTGCATTTGCACACCATGGAGGCTTGTTGGGTACACATTGTGATGCATTATTAATTCATGCAAAGCAATGGTGGTGGCCAATAGAAGTAGTCTGTGAATTTAGCATGCACCAAAGAACATGTCCCAGAATTCTCTGGGATACACTGAATTGCTGGGGCGAGTATATTGAGGTACCTTGATGGAAAATCCACTGAAATAAATAATAAAATCTGATGAGGGAAGGTTTCACATCATACAGGAGGAAAGATTTGGAGGTACAGTGCTTGCTTTACTTGCCAAAGGTCTCAGATTCCAGCCCTGGCCACTTCAGTTAAAGGATTTCAGGAAGCGAACATTGGAGATGACTTCCCCCACTCGAGTACTTGGAGAACTGCTGTCGACTGAGCTAGATGGACCAATGATCTGAAGCAGTGGAAGGCAGCTTCCTGCATTTTCCCCAAAGGTAGAAAGAAGCTGTTTTACCTGTGGTGAAGCTCTCTGTCACAGGGTCGCTCTCCATATCACCGCGTCGGGACACGAGTGTCACCTCATATTCAGTGTGTGGTTTCAGATTGCCAATGGAGTATTGGCTTTCATCCTCAGAGAGGTCGACAGATGTTCGGTCCCCAGGGACCTCCTTGGGCCCATAAGTGAGCTCAATGCCATCGATTTCGGCAAAGGGTTTAAACCAGGTGATCAGTGCTGTGGTGTCTGTAACGTCCTTCACCTCGATTTGGCTAGGGGCATCAAGTCCTGGGGGAAGGAAGGAAGATACAAAGCAGGCATTTAAAAAAAAGAGAGATGAGTGACAGGGCTCCTCATCATCAACAGCTGTTTGCAAGGGTGTTAAAATAGATGTATTTATTACGAAGAACCAGTTATTTGCCCCACTGGACAATATCCAAGCATTCTCCAGAGGATAACAGACATTTCAGCTCAGGAAAATGACAGGAAGTGTTGGCTTTAACTCTGGGACTTTCTGGGGTGGCTATTTTTTGAGGTAGAGGCGCTAAATTTTCAGCATAGAATCTGATGCCCCTCCTCAAAAAACCTTCCAAGTTTCAAAAGGATTGGACCAAGGGGTCCAATTCTATGAGCCCCAAAATAAGATGCCCCCATTCTCCATTATTTCCAATGAAAGGAAGGTGTTTAAAAGGAGGGTGGTCCCTTTAAATGTGATGCCCAGAACTCCCTTTAGAGTTCAGTTGGTACAGAGTGTTAAAGCTGCAGTAATGCAGTCCTAAGCTCTGCTCACGACCTGAGTTCGATCCCCAGCGGAAGCTGGGTTTTCAGGTAGCCGGTTTGAGGTTGACTCAGCCTTCCATCCTTCCAAGGTTGGTTAAATAAGTACCCAGCTTGCTGGGGGGAAAGTGTAGATGACTGGGGAAGGCAATGGCAAACCACTCCGTAAAAAGTCTGCCGTGAAAACATTGTGAAAGCAACGTCACCCCAGAGTCGGAAACGACTGGTGCTTGCACAGGGGACCATTCCTTTCATGTGCTTGTCACAACCTTGCTCCTGACTCCACCCCCCAAAATCCCCAGATAGTTCTTGAGTGGGACCTGGCAACCCTACTTCCACCTGTGGCTGTCTTTTTCTTGCTGCAGCAGAGGGGAAGAAGGAAATTGCTGCTTTTTTTGTGGGGGGAGGTTCAATTCCCTTGACCCTCCCTGCTGCTGCTAGATAAAGCTGGATGCCTCCTGAGGCTTCTTGTTGTGAGCGGGTAGTGGCACTGAAAGAAGACTGCCAGTTAAGCTTTGCCCATGTGACTGCCAGAACAGATAGCTGCTACAGTCACCCATATGCTTCTCATCACATAGGGGTTTTATTTATGGCTCCTATAAACACCAGCTCTCTTTTTCTTGGTTCTCTATTAATAGAGCCAGATGGCCACTTACTTGTGGTTATCACCCTAGAGAGGCCAGGTCCTCTGGTCTGATTCTTCACAACATAAAGGGACACATTATATTGGTGTCCTGGGGCCAGGCCTGGCTGCAAGTATGATGTTTGCGGTCTCTCCAGGCTGCTTCTTATTCCTCCGTTGTCTTCCTCTTTCTGAAACACAAGGGTCAAACAGTTGGGATTTGATAAAACAAAGTGGGGGGGACAGGAATTCTTGAAGTCAAAGGGAAGTCATGCAAATAGGATTGCCAGGTCTGTGTTTGAAAATACCTGGAGACTTTGGGGGTGGATCTGGGAGAGGGCGGGGTTTGGGGTGAGGAGGGGCCTCAGCATGGTACCATGCCATAGGGTCCGCCCTTCAAAGCAGCCATTTTCTCCAGCTGTAGATCAGTTGTAAAAGTGGGAGATCTCCAGGCCCCACCTGGAGGCTGATAGCCTGGAGAAAACCATGTGAGGAATAACTATAACACTCAGTTACTAATGCGATTTCCAATTATATACTTCAATTCCATATTATAATTGAATTTGGTAACAATTTTACAATTGATTCCACAATTAAAACATGTCCAATGAAGAACAAACTGATCTATACATTACAATTCACAAAATAATTTACAAAAACCAGTTGCTCCAAAGTATAAGCAACTGGTTTTTGTAAATTATTCTGTGAATTGCAGTGCATATATCAGTTTGTTCTTCATTGGACCTTTATTAATTGTGAAATCAATTGTAAAATTGTTACCAAATTCAATTATAATATGGAATTGAAGTATATAATTGGAAATCACATTAGTAACTGAGTGTTATAGTTACTCCTCACATGGTTTTCTCCAGGCTACCAACCTCACTGTGTAATCCTGTTGGTTTGCCCCACCTGGAGTCTGGCAACCCCACATGAGAATCTTAATTTCTTCCTTACCAAGCTGTTAAAGACGATTTCCCATCCACTGAATGGGATATCCAGGGGGTCCCACTCCACCTCCACAGAAGTTTCTTTAACTGACTTGAACTTTAAGCCATCTGGGGCAGGCAGATCTGGAAAGCAAAAAGAAGGAAGATGAGGCACAGACTTCTACAAAGACCTGAATTAATTATGTTTCCATTCCAGGCATTCCTGTGACATTGTGACAAAAAGAAATGTATACACTCCACATTCAAACAACATGGAAGAGAAGTGGAAAGAAATAAAAACCATCATTATGAACAGAAATATTACTTGCAAGCCAAGTAAAAAAGAATGTGGAGACAAACAAGAAATCTGACCTGAGGGAAACAATATTTATCTGTATAATCCCCCACCTCTCATCCACACCCTAGTGTGGAGATAAAACTGTCCCCCTCAACTTTGCCACTCTATCTGCAGACGGCGAGGAGCTTTCCTGCAGCAGTTTCAGTGATTATTCAGGATGCGGTTGTTAAGAGGACTGAAATATTTGCCAGTTTTCCATCTTGCTGCTTCTGTTTGGCACCGTTTTGTTTTCCACTGGCAGCACAACACAAGACCAGTGAGGCCAGGGAGCTTTAAACTGCTTCTGATTTGCCCTCATGACACCACCATGTAGCCAATTGCACCAAATTTGGGGATAATGCTTCTGAATCATTTCCAAATAAAGAGAGTTCTCGCCAGCCCTCTCTTGTCTCTACCAAGCCCTTACTACCACTGCTTACCCTACACAACAGTAAGTTTTTTGGGAGAGGTTGACCTGGAAAAGAGGAAGACTAGCAGAAAGGACTAATTAGCTGCAGGGGCAGCCCCCATGATAAGACATACCAAAATTTAGACACGCCTGAGCCTAGTTTTTAATGGAGCAAGGCTTCCTAAAGTGAAGAATTCATATTCTGAAGTTCTTTAATTCCAGATTTATCTGATCTTAGTCTCTGCAAAATTTAATATACTCACACGTGGCCACCCGGGCACTAACTGGGATGCTTTTCTTGTTCTTTAGGATGGCAAAGACACGAATAAAATATTCTACACCGGGTTCCAGTTCCCGAATGGTGGCAGACGTGTGGTTTCCAGGGACTCGGAACTGCAGTTCTAAGCCACCAGTGCCAGTTGGAATGTAGGTGATGAGGTATTCGGTGACTATATTTTCATTCTTCCATTCAAGGTTGACAGTTTTGTCTGTCACATCTGTCACCATCAGTTCTTTTGGAGGAGATACTGCCAAGAGGGTTTAGGACAAAAAAAAAAAAGGACAAAGTCATTGTCAAATGTCTGAGAAACAAGACATGTTCTTTGAAAAGAAGAAGACTGCAGATTGAAACCCCACCCTTCTCTCTGAATCAGAGACTCTGAGCAGTTTACAATCTCCTATATCTTCTCCCCCCACAACAGACAGTGGGTGGGGCTGAGAGGGCTCTCACAGTGGCTGCCATTTCAAGGACAACTCCTGAGATAGCTATGGCTGACCCAAGGTCATTCCAGCAGCTGTAAATGGAGGCGTGGGGAATCAAACCCGGTTCTCCCAGCTAAGAGTCTGCACACTTAACCACTACACCAAACTGGGTGATGCTGTGCCTTTCTATTGGCTAATCTGAATGCTGAACAACATCATACAATAGATTCCTTCCTGGGCTGTACCATTTCAGACTGTACACAGGGAATTCTGTTTTGGAATTCTCCCCATACAGTTTCATGGCCCTCTTGTTCTCCCCTCTCCATTTTGGGGCTTCCTTGACTTCTCCCTATTTCATAACTTCATTCATCTTCTCAATTTACTGTAGCTTCACCAAAGGGGGAACTACCCAATAGCAGGGGCATCTTGCTGTTTCCTTCACTGCTGAGTACTCCTACCACCAGCAGAAGTACCACTAGGAGACGTTTCAGTGACTTTCAATGAGTAATGAGCCTTGATAGGTGCCACCTACTGATGGTTTCCCTGGTTTGCCCACGTTCATAATATATTCCAGGTAAATAAAAATATAGGGGTTACGCTGGAACCTTTATATAGACAAACAGTACCTTTATTGGCATAGCTGGAACCTTTATACAATAAATGGCAAGTTTCTGCATCTAAGGAGTACATTTCACACAGAAAAGAATGTGACATTTTGATTTCCCTATAGCAATCTAATACAATACTCTGGGAAAGACTCTGATTTTGCTAACCCCATAGCTCAGTTCAGAGTCACATATTTATCCAGCCAGATAACAATAAAAAGCTTTAGTTACAGGGTTGAGCACAGGAGTTTAAGATCTTTTTTTTTTTTTTCTGGCACTTAAGTTTTAGCTCCGGAAAGATTCTTACAGTTTAGAATCATAGAGTCGGAAGGGACCTCCAGGGTCACCTAGTCCAACTCCCTGCACAATGCAGGAAATTCACCAATATCCGTCCCCCCCCCCCCCCGCCCCCAATAATTGTGGGCATTTGTAAAGCATGGGAAGTATGAGAATTTAAACAGATGGCAATAGTCAGGGCTTTTATTGTGGCAGGAACTCCTTTGCATATTAGGCCACACACTCCTGATGTAGCAAATCCTCCAAGAGCTTACAGTGGGCCCGGTATTGAGCCCTGTAAGCTCTCGGAGGATTGACTACATCAGGGGCTTTAGTCTAATATGCAAAGGAGTTCCTGCTACAAAAAATGCCCTGGAGATAGTAAACTGTGAGGTTGAAAATGGAAAAGGAAAGGTCCCCTGTGGAAGCACCAGCCATTTCCAACTCTGGGGTGACGTTACTTTCACAACGTTTTCACAGCAGACTTTTTACAGGGTGGATTGCCATCGCCTCCCCCAGTCATCTACACTTTCCCCCCAGCAAGCAAGCTGGGTTCTCATTTTACTGACCTTGGAAGGATGGAAGGCTGAGTCAACCTCGAGCCGGCTACCTGAAAACCCAGCTTCCGCCGGGGATCGAACTCATGTCGTGAGCAGAGCTTAGGACTGCAGTACTGCAGCTTTAATACTCTGCACCACGGGGCACTATCCAAGAATGATAATCATCCTGGGAGAATCTTCAATGGAACTTACCATCAGAACAGTCGTCCCCTATGTAGCCTTCATCACAGATGCACTGTCCATCTATGCAGCGACCAAGATCATTGCAGTTGTTTGGGCAGGATCGTTCGCTGCAGTCGATCCCTTGGAATCCCTCATCGCACACACACTGTCCGTTGACGCATCGCCCCCGGTTGTTGCAGTCCTTGGGGCACCGCCGCTGACTGCAGTCCATCCCAGTGAAGCCCTCATCACACACACACTGCCCATTGACACAGAGGCCTCGGTCATTACAGTTGTTCACACAAGCCAATTCTCCGCAGTCATCGCCGACAAAGCCTTTGTTGCACACGCATACCCCATTGACGCAGCGCCCACGATTACGGCAGTCATTGGGGCACCTCCGTTCTGAGCAGTCCTCGCCTGTGTACTCCTCATCACACACACACTGCCCATTGATACAGCGGCCATGATTGTTGCAGTCATTGGGGCACCTTAGTTCACCACAGTCCACGCCGATGAAGGCCTCGTCACACACACACAGGCCATTGACGCAGCGTCCCCGATTGTTGCAGTCGTTGGGGCACCTCCGTTCAGCACAGTCTTCCCCTGTGTATCCCTCATCACAGAGGCACAGGCCATTGAGGCATCGCCCACGATGGTGACAGTCATTTGGGCACTTCAGTTCTCTGCAGTCCTCTCCCATGAATCCCTCGTCACACTCACATTGCCCATTGACACAACGTCCCCTGTTGTTACAGTCGTTGGGGCACCTCAGCTTGCTGCAATCCTCTCCCATGAACCTTTCTTCACACACACATTGTCCATCAACGCAGTGCCCCTGGTTGTTGCAGTCATTGGGGCATCTCACCTCCCCACAGTCAAAGCCCAAGAAGCCCTCGTTGCATACGCACTGCCCATTAATACAACGGCCACGTTCGTTGCAGTCTTTGGGACACCTCCGATCGCCACAGTCATCCCCTGTGAACCCTTCATAGCAGACACACACCCCATTGTCACAGCGGCCCTGATTGTGGCAGTTGTTGGGACAAGCCAGGTCCCCACAATCCTCCCCAGTGAAGCCTACATCACAGTAGCAAGTGCCATTGATACAACGGCCCCGGTCGTAACAGTCATTAGGGCAGATGAGCTCACTACAGTCGTCACCTGTGTAACCTTCATCACACACACATTCCTCTTCCACACAGCGACCTCGGTTATTGCAGTTGTTTGGGCACAGCGGCTCGCTGCAGTCTACCCCACTGAAGCCTTCCTTGCAGATGCATTGTCCATTGATACACTTCCCGTGTTCGCTGCATGGCACCAAGCACACTTCAAGACTACAGTCCTCACCGGCATAGCCCTCAAAGCACACGCACTGGCCATCCACACATTTGCCCTGGTCGTTACAGTCCCCGGGACATGCCAGCTGCCCACAGTCTGCCCCAGTGAAGCCTTCATCACAAATACACTTGCCATTAACACACCGTCCCCTGTTGTTGCAATTCTGGGGGCATTCTGGTTCAGAGCAGTTGGGTCCTTTCCAGCCAGGTTCACAAATGCAACCACAGATGTCATTGCTGTAATTCCCTCGTCCGCTGCAGTAGGGCGTGGCATCGATGCGACCTAGGCCAGAAAAACGAGGAGTCATGTTATCTCCAAAGCAAGATTGGCGGTAAGAAAGCGCCAAAGAACATTTATTTAGTTGAGGTTTATAACATTTGCGCGTGGTGTAGAAGAAGTAGATAAAGAGATCCTGCCCCCAATCACTAAAATTCAGTTTCAGCCGATGAAATTCATAGATAGAAGATATTGGATTTATATCCCGCCCTCCACTCCGAAGAGTCTCAGAGTGGCTCACAATCTCCTTTACCTTCCTCCCCCACAACAGACACCCTGTGAGGTGGGTGGGGCTGGAGAGGGCTCTCACAGCAGCGCCCTTTCAAGGACAACCTCTGCCAGGGCTATGGCTGACCCAAGGCCATGCTAGCAGGTGCAAGTGGAGGAGTGGGGAATCAAACCCGGTTCTCCCAGATAAGAGTCCGCACACTTCACCACTACACCAAACTGGCTTAAGGTAAGAGTCTTAATACAAACAAAAGAATGTATTTATTCATGCCACCTGTAATACATCTAATATATACTGAACGTCATCTGAAATGAGATAATACCAAATGATATTAAGCACCAGACTGTTTTAATTGTCTAATTTTAATTTATGATGCAAGTAATATGAATGTATTGTTGGTTTTTACTGTTGTGAGCCACCCTGAGCCTGCTTCGGTGGGGAGGGCAGGCTACAAATCCAATAAACCTTAATGAACGATGGAATTTGCCATAATAAATGTCATGTTGACAACAGGCTTTGGTAGAGGATTAGACAAATACATGGAGAAGGATAGATGCCCTATCATAGGTCTATCAAGCCAGCTGTGATAGTAAGCAGAAGATCAGGGCCGGACAAGAGAGGCAAGGCTAGCAGTCCTTTGAGGTGGCCAGCCTAAGCATCATGGCCATGTGAGAATTTAAAATGCATGAATGCTATGCTGTCATAGGGTGCTCACACTCTTTCAAAGAGGGTCGGTTGGCATGATGTTGCAGAATTGTGTTAGAGACACCAACTGATCCAAAGGCAAACAAGCCCACGTTCTGTTTCTCTGCTTTTAACAGAAGGTGGATTTGAAGAAACGAGCTTTCCAAGCACCACTAGCTGCTAGTGCCTGCAGAGTGTCTAATGCTATTAAAAGCCACAAAAGCAGCCCATTCATAGCTTGATTTTTTTTTTTTTTAAGGAAAACGGACATGCTGGCTAAGATCCTTATTCTCATACCAATCATTGATCCCCCGTCATTGTATATTGCTCTGTCTACCATATGCTGCTTTCTTTTATTCTGCAGTCATCTGTGCTTTCCTGCTGTAAAAGCTAAAAAAGTAGTTAAAGATACGGTAGAAGGACATCATTACTCTACAATATATTATCAACAGTGTAAACTATACCTCTTTATTAGAGTGGGAGACAGGGCCGGTGTGTGGGAGTAGGCAAAGTAGGCAGTTACCTAGGGTGCCACCTGGCCTAGGGGCACCACTGGGTGCCCCCTCGCAGACGCATTACTCTGGCTCTTGATCACTGTCACTTTGTCTTCTCCCATCACCAAGCTGCCCTCAACAAAGCCAAGCCACTCCCCAATGTGCAACTTGGTCTCTCACCTCATCCTATCCTGCCACCCTCTTTCCTGGTGTGGCAAGCAAGCACTTATTCTCACAATTTTTTTTTTAATAACATATCACATTTTTTAAAAAAGAACTTAAAATTAAATATCAGTAAATTAAAAATGTGAAAAGTTTCAAGTTTGGCGCTCTTCATTTTTCCTATATTTTTAATTTTGGGGGGGGGGGACTAGTGGGTGATTTGCCTAGGGCGCCAGAAAGCCTAGCAACAGCCCTGGTGGGAGAATCTTGGCCCTGAACTTCGACTTCGGACTGCTGCCCAGTGTGCAGTGGGAGAAAATGGGGAGGATGCCATCACGGCAATTCTGTAATGTCACTTCCAGTCAAGTAACTGGAAGTGACATCATGCATCGCTGTGATGTTCTAGCAGTCTCACATAGAGATTTGGTACGCTGCTAGAACATTGCAGTGACGTGTGATGTCATTTTCAGTTATGAGACTGGAAGTGACATAGTGACAATTGCAGAATCATGTGGTACCTAGCCCTGTTGGCACCTTTTTCCTCTGCACCCCCTCTTCGGGGGGATCCCCCCACCCCTGATGTGATGTAATGACTGAAGAAGAGCACTTTAAATATGCCATCAAGGTTTGTAATTTTTTAATGGAGCTGATTTTATATATATATGTATTTTTTATTGTTGTACCTGGCACTAGCCGGGACAGGGCGATTCATCAAATGTAATAAATAATAATAAACTAATAATAATAATAATAATAATATCTCCCAGGAGTTGCCAGTCAAGGGCTGGCATTGGCAACCCTACATGTCTCAGTGGCTGTAGCATGTGAAATGGCAGACTGGGCACTGGTGCCTTAGTGTTTGTGCACAAGCTTTTACGTGCACACACACTGGAATCAAAATGCACCCAACCTCACACTGAGAAATCTAACTTCTCTCCATCCCAGGGAGCAAGCTGAATTTGGGTTGCCAGGTCACAGTGCGGGGGGGAGGCTGAGGGGCATTCTGGGGGTGAGTGGGATGTCACATACGACATCCCCAACATGATGGCATCACCTAGAACTGACATCATCACATTGGCGACACCACATGCAATTCTCTGGTTTTGGAGCAAAACTCTATGGTATTGGCTTCCAAACCATAGAGTTTGCCCCAGAGCATCACTGTGCAATGTTCGCAGCACTATGATGTCACCTGGAAGCAACATCATAGCATTGGGGTCATCATGCAGTTACATCCCTGTTTGAGGATGGGGTTTCCCCCACCAGCCAGCTGGCTGGTGGCAGATTGAAAAACCCACCAGCACCTGGGGGCTGGCAACCCTAAGCTGAATCCTGAAGAACAGCAACATGAATGCTACATACTTGACCAAGGAATTTCCCCAAAGGCCTAAACTGGGAGAGTGGTTTTCCAAGAACAAAAAGCAGGGCCTGTTCCTGGTAAATAGAAATACCTGGAGAACACTGGCCAAGAATGTGAGACCCCTGTCCTCTTACCAGGGTTCTGCTTCAACCCCACAGTCTACAGACTGATGAAGAACATACACTATAGGGTTGCCAGGTGTGTGTTGGAAAATACCTGGAGGCTTTGGGGTGGAAGCAGGAGAGGGCAGGGTTTGGGAAAGGAAGGAGCCTCAGCAGGGTACAATGCCATAGGGTCCACCCTTCAAAGCAGCCATTTTCTCCAGGGGAGCTGATCTCTGCCAGCTGGAGATTAGCTGTAAAAGCAGGAGATCTCCAGGTCCTACCTGGAGGCTGGCAGCCCTGTAATTGTGCCATAGGATTAAGATTTCTAGCATCCCAAACCCTGAGACACCAAGGGGCTGATGATATCACATTGAGTAGCTATGCTACTGGCAGTTCGTCTGCACCTCCAGGAATGATCTAATAAGGCAGGGGTGGGCAACGGTAGCTCTCCAGATGTTTTTGCCTACAACTACCATCAGCCCCAGCCAGCATGGCAAAAACATCCGGAGAGCTACCGTTGCCCACCCCTGCCATACGGTGTCTGGGACTGTCTCAGTCATGTGACCTAAGAGAAGGACTATTCGCCACATATGAGTGTTTCCAAGTACAGGCTAGTTTCCCTGGAGATAATGACTGCTTTGGATGATGGATTCTATGGCACCGTACCTCAAGTGAACTCCCAGCACAAACACTGGCTTCACTAGACTCCATTCCCAAATCTTCAAGAATTGCTCAGTCTGGAGTTGGCAACCCTAGAAGCCGCCCTGAAAGGCCAACCTCTATTTTCAGCCTAGAAAAATTCTAGTTGCCCAGGAACTTCAGCGACCATTAATATGATTTAGAAGGGCAGGGGACGCTGCCTTGATTTCTAAAATGTTTAATGTTTTATGTCTTTAGCATTCAGAATGGGTTGTTGGCTCCTTTGAACATGATTTCAGAATCTGGGGTATATATTATTAAACAAGGTAAACAAAATGCCTCTTCCTCTGTATCCATTAGTTTTGCCACATCATGCCCTCGTGCTTTTGTTGACTATCTACTGTAGTTATGTACCTATCACATTTTTTTTTACCTGACTTTCCTCCAGTGAGCTCAGTGTGGTATAGGTTAATTCCCCCTTCCTCAGTTTTATGCTTACATGAACCCCCCAAGGTAGTTTAGGCTGAGAGCAGGGAGCCAACAGGCCTGGGGGAAAATGCCTTGTCTCAAAAAAATGTTTAATGAGATGGGTTGTACTCAGGGCTTTTTTGTAGCAGGAACTCCTTTGCATATTAGGCCTGATGTAGCCAATCCTCTTGAAGCTTATAGAAGGCCCTGTACTAAGAGCCCTGTAAGCTCTTGGAGGATTGGCTACAACAGAGGTACTGAGGGATGTTATTTACCTGCAGGCCGTGGAACTAAAGATGCCAGATTCACCAGGCCATGCCCCCAGTCACTGATCAGTAAGCTGGTATGGGGGTGGAATTACCTGGAGAAAGACAAAGGCCCAAGCCTTGCTCTGGCATCACACAGGAAGTGAAATCATCATACCAGTGCATCCAGCTGATGTTCTGATAACTGGACAAAAAACACTATGGTAGAAGCCAATTTTATTAGAGTTTTTCCCCAAATACTAGAGCATTGTCTGAATGTCGATGATGTGATGATGTCACTTCCTGTGCAGTGCTAGTGATGAGGCCTGGATCTTTCTCTTTCTCCAGGTAAAGCCCCTCCACCCCATCTCCCACCAGCTGCCAGGAGGAAACTGTCACCCCTATATGCAAAGCTTCATCTGTCCATTTCCACAAATTAATCTTCTTTTCAAGGGACAAGACATTTTCCTCCAGACCTGTGAGCACTAGGGTTGCCAAGTCCCTCCGCCGCTGCTGTGGGGGACTCCTCTCTCATGTGTTTCATGTGCATGGCGCAATGATGTCACCTGGAAGTGATGTCATTGCATAGGGCACGGTCCACTGGGGAGGCTCTAGGATTTGTGGTTAAAACTCTATGGTACTCACAGGCCTGGTACCATAGAGTTTTGCCATGAATCTGAGAACATCCCTGGCTTGATGTGCCCAGCACGATGATGTCACTTCCAGGTGACATCATTGCGCAGGGCACATTGTGAGACAATGGAGCTCTTTGGGGGCAGGGATCCTCCCAGTGGCCTGTTCTGAGCCTGTGGGTTGGGACCCCCCAAAACGAGGGGAATCTCCTACCCCCAGTGAGAGCTTGGCAGCCCTAGTGGGCACCCTTAGCTGAGAGAGTGACTTGCTCAAGGTTACCTTACCTTCAACAGGTTGCCCACTGGGGCAGCAGCCAACACCACTGGCACACTGATCTCTTAGAGAGGAGACCAGCCCCTCCAGTTCCTCAAGTCTGTTTAAGAGGTCCTTGATATCGGGGCCCGCTGCACAGCCACAGGCTCGCCGTGGGATGTTGATTTTGTGCGTGAAGACGATCTGGTTTTCCTCGTTCAGTGTGTGCTCCTCGTAATGTTGGCTGGGCTCGATGTGAGGTTTGAGCTCTGAGTCCCCACTGGCTGACTCCAAGTCCACAGAACAAAGAGACCCAACAGGGATTTTAATGTTATAGACGTGGTTAAAAACCACAGGCTGGTTGTCCTCGGGCAAAGTGACATTGATCCCTGTCTCTCTCTTCTGTCGAATAATTCTCTTGATGAGTCCACCACTGGTGTGTTGATGGAACAAAGAGAGGACCACCAAGGCCAAAACCCACGTGGCAAGGCCCATGTTGAGTTTCAGTTCTTTTAGGACGTTCTTGCAGATTCAATGTGGTTCCTTTCAAGGGAAAACGAAAAGAGCCAGCTTGGAAGAAATGGTCAGGTTGCCTCGTTCTGCTTCTCGACTAGCGTGTTGTCCCTGCAACAGTTAAAATGAAACAGGCTGAGTTACTTCTCTGTGAAACTAATATTGTGACCTCTGGAAAGAGGGCAGCGGTGCAATCAGAAGGTGATCAGTTTGCAGCTGGATAATAAGATGTGAAAGGGCTTGAGTAAACATAGGATTCGATCTCGCCAACTTTTCATTCAGTTCATGGCATGGAGGTAAACAACATACATTTCATCAAAGCCCTGTTAAAGGGGCAGGGGCTTTGTGTTCTCTGGGCAGTTGGCCACATTATGTTGTATACAGAATCTGGAAATAAATGATGGAAAAATGCATTGACTTGATTTTGGAAACAAGGTTAGAGAATTCAGATCTCTGAAGCATCGTTATGCACAAGTGAGCCCACTGGTTTGCCAGCTTCCAGGTGGCAATTAGAGATCTCCCAGAAACACAACCAGGGCTTTATTTGTAGCAGGAACTCCTTTTCATATGAGGCTACATCCTCCTGATGTTAAAAGAGCCCTGTAAGCTCTTGGAGGATTGGCTACATCGGGGGGGGGGGGGGTGTAGCCTAATATGCAAAGGAGTTCCTGCTGCAAAAAGAGCCCTGATTACAACCAATGTTCCCTCTAAGCTGCAGAGTCTTGTGAGCAAAAATTCTACTTTGTGAGCTACTGGTATTAAAGTTGTGAGTTACTGGCATTAAAGTTGTGAGCTGCTACATAAATTGTGCTCTGAGGTCTTCCTTCCTGAGCTAAGACAAAAATGTGTGAGCTAGAGGCTAAAAATTTGTGAACTAGCGCCTGCTAACTCAGCTTAGAGGGAACACTGATTACAACTGATCCTCACACTGCAGAGATCAGCTCCCCTGGAGAAAGTGGTCCCTCTGGAAGAAGAACTCTAAGCATGTAGTCTGCTGAGGTCCCTCCTCTCCCCATCTTCTCTAGGCTCTACCCTCAAGGCTCCAGGAATGTGGCAATGCTAGCTAGGAAACAGCTATTTGCTTTAGCAAGGGAAGAAAACAACCTCTTAAAACAGAGATTGGCGGTGGTGGTGGGGATTATCTAATTTGGTATCCTAAGTGCTACTTCTTACTAGCTCTAGAGGACTTTACTTTATAAACCATGGAATTCCAAGTGATAGTGGGTTAATACCAATGGAATGAGAGGCGACAGGAGTCACCATAATTACTTGAGCTTGTTGATAGAGACCTGAGCTGTTAAACAGGTGAGCTAGTGATATGCCCAGTTCCTTCAAGGGCAAAGAGGGGAAGGTTTTACATTTATACAGGTGCAAATGTGTCTGATGTGGAATTTTTGGAAGATCACTGGGTGCTTTCACATGGCGACTGTTTGCAAGTGGATTTTGCTATTCTTACACAGTAAAAATCCAGTTGCAAAACACATTATTTTGGGTGTGTGTGAACAGACCCACTGTTTCTCAAGGCCTAATCTTTCACCAGCTGTACAAAGGCTTTCCCTTTAACACAACCTCAGAATGAACAAAAACAGCTGTTCTTTTTGAACTCCTGTCCCAACAAATGGTATGCTGTATGTCTGCTTAGATGTAGTCATGAGAATGGAGCAAATCTATTTTGTGCTTCAAATTTGCTCAAAGCTAAGCAGAATCCGGAAATTCCTGTTACATTGTCAAAGACAACTCAGCTTTTGGTAGATGTTCTATCTTGTCTACACTCCAGACAAGACTGAGGAGCTATCAAAGGAATTGCTAAAGGTAGGGTGGCTAGATATATAGAACAGATAAGTTAGACAAGGTGGATATTAGAGAAAAGACAAGCTAGATAGGCTAAATATAGGGCATAGATAAGACAGGTTACCAGCTGATTCTGTAAACTGGGATCACACATGTGTTTTAAGGAGGTACTATGCATACATACAACATTCTTCATATTTCATACATTATGCACATTTTATACAGAGAGATTGTTTAAAACTGCTCCCAACTTGCCATATCCTACATTTTGATAGATCTCTTCCCTGCTTCTTCTTTGCCCTTAGTATCCTTCTTGGAATTTTGCTTAACTTTGCCTTTGGATTATGCATCCGTCCTGTCCCTTAATTTACACAGAATAAGACATGGCTGTACAGGGCTTCACCTTTGCACACTTGAATAGTCAAACGCATGAACAACCAATGTGGCTGCACCATCTTGAGGGTCAGAACTATGGCTTTGCATGCAGAAGGTTCAGGATTCAACCCCTGGCTCCTCTAGTTAAAGGATATCAAGCAGCAGGTGGCAGGAAGGACTTTTTTGCACCTGACCATGAGCTAGATAGACTGAGTGGACTAGATAACCTGGATAGCCCAGGCTAGTCAAGCTAAGCAAGCTCAGCCCTAGTTAGTATTTGGATGGGACACCTCTAAGGAAGTCCAGGGTTGTGAGGCAGAGACAAACAAGTTCTGAATGTCTCCTGCCTTCAAAACTCTATGGGGTCACCATGAGTCAGCAGCACTTCCACCACCACCACCACTAGATGAACCAATGGTTGCGTTGACCTGATATGCTTACATTGACCTCATAAACTGTCTTGTCCATCTCATGGGAAAGACCTAGGCTCCAGACAGCACCGTCTGCTTTCATACCATCAGCACTGCTGATCCTGGAGGGAAACACCATTCCGTTTCAAAGCAGAGTCCTGTTTAGAAAGCAGCCTTTAAAAATGGCATTCTGGCATACAGACAAGAGGAAGCTCTTAAACAACAACAAGGCAAAAGGAGCTGAAAAAAAAACATGGCAAAGACTTTTATCCAAAACACTGTTCATCAGCCATGTTCTCCTAATGCAGCTGGATGAAAAGGTATTAGCAAATTCTCTCTCTCTCTGTTTCTCCTCTATGAGATCAAACGCAGCAATTTATTTCCCTGCAGTTCCAGCAGCTTTCCACAATGGGAAGACAATAAAAGTCCGGCCTCTTCTACCCCAGGCTATTTTTTTCCCCCACCAGCACCAGATGACACTGAATTTTAATATTTATTGTGAATTAAATCAAAACCAAATGGTCAGGAATGGGAGGTGTGCTTGACATCTGGGAAATGATCGTCCTGCACATATGTTTCTTTGAGCATTTTTGAAATCCTTTCTTTAAAAGAAAGACAAGAGAGGAGTGGCAGGTTTACTGAGCAGCCAGTCTCACTGAGCACAATCAGAGTAAGTTTGGTGTAAGTTTGAGAGGCAGTTCGGAGTAGTGGTTAAGTGAACCGACTCTTATCTGGGAGAACCGGGTTTGATTCTCCACTCCTCCACTTGCAGCTGCTGGAATGGCCTTGGGTCAGCCATAACTCTTTTATGCATTGTCCTTGAAAGGGCAGCTTCTGGGAGAACTCTCAGCCCCACCCACCTCACAGGGTGTCTGTTGTGGGAGAAGGAGATTGTAAGACACTCTGAGACTCTGATTCAGAGAGAAGGGCGGGTTATAAATCTGCGGTTTTCTTCTTCTTCTTCTAGTCAGGGCCGGCCCTACTGTCTGGCACCCTAGGCAAGGCTAACCCCCCCCCCCCCCCGCAATGATAATGTCACCAAGTCATGTAAGGGGGTGCTCAATTTAGCACCCCCAGAAGTCCCAGCACCCTGAGCAATGGCCTCATTTGTCTAGTGGCAGGGCCGGCCCTGTCTATAGTAAGAGTGTTTAGGATTGCAGCTGCAGTCAACCTAAAAAGCTTCAACCAAAACTAAGCTTGTCAACAGCTGGGACTTCCATATGGGTGTGTTTTGCTCCCACAAATACATGCGGTTTGGCATGAAAGGGTTAAAATACTGCACAAATACAGATGTTAGTGCGAGAAGTTGAGAACTGCACGCAGACAGCAGATGGTTTGGTGTGAGAACGCAAACAGTGCAAGGGTACATAATGTTCTGTGTAATCATGGCTCTCGTATGGAGTCTCCAAAAGCATCACAGATTTTAGAACAGATTTTGAGTCCAGTGGTACCTTTAAGACCAACAAAGTTTAATTCTGGGTATAAGCTTTTGTGCGCTTCGTTGGTCTCAATGATGCTGCTGGACTCAAACTTCGTTCTGTTGCTTCAGACCAACACGGCTGCCCACATGAATATAGCAAATTTTAGATTTTCTTTTTTAGCTGCAATGCATTCAGCCTTTTAAAAGCAGGTTAGAGCTCCAACCAGTTCCAGAATGTATCATGAATATGGCTCAGGGTGGCCTAATGTAAGCCTGATG
Organism: Heteronotia binoei; assembly: GCF_032191835.1. NCBI lineage: Eukaryota > Metazoa > Chordata > Lepidosauria > Squamata > Gekkonidae > Heteronotia > Heteronotia binoei. The sequence continues at coordinate 63,853,562 of NC_083234.1, forward strand.
CTGGTAAAGAACTTCCCAAGCTGGCTGTGGAAATTCCTAGAAATTTGGGAGCTAGGCCTATGGAGTAGGGTTGCCAAGTCCAATTCAAGAAATATCTGGGGACTTTGGGGGAGGAGCCAGGAGACTTTGGGGGTGGAGCCAGGAGACATTGGGGCGGAGCCAAGAACAAGGGTGTGACAAGCATAATTGAACTCCAAGAGAGTTCTGGCCATCACATTTAAAGGGACAGCACACTTTTTAAAATGTCTTCCTTCTATAGGAAATAACAAAGAATAGGGGCACCTTCTTTTGGGGCTCATAGAATTGGACCCCCTGGTCCAATCGTTTTGAAACTTGGAGGGTACTTTGGGGAGAGGCACTAGATACTATATTGAAAATTTGGTGCCTCTACCTCAAAAAACAGCTCCCCCAGAGCCCCCAAAACCTCCAGATTAATTCCCCATTATACCCTATGAGAATTGATCTCCACATAGGGAATAATGAAGACGTTTCCCTCTCCTCCTCCCTCCCCCCCCCCCCTTTCTGGCAACTGAAGCGAGGGACTGGCCTTTCTACTCACGAGTTGCTGCCAGCTTCTTTACAGCAGCAGTCACACCATCCCAAAGTGGAGCCTTGAAATCAAGCCTCCGGAGGTGCAAAGGCACATGGTCCTTTGCAGGCGGGGCTTCTCTCCTCCCCCCCCCCCCCAGCCAGCTGACTGGGCGCGGGAAGCAGCTTGCGAAAAGGAAGAACGGCTGCTGCAACGGGGCTGGGTGGGAAGGGAAGGGAGGAGGAGAAGCATCGGGCATTGGAGTCCGTCAAGACCCGCCTGCGTTCGGCAGCCACCTCCACCCGCTCGCTGGCGAGCCAGCCTCCCTTCTCAAGATTTCCCTTGCCAGGCTCAGCACCTCCTCCCCGGACGACGCAAATGCTCCTTGGCGCCATTCCCCCCCTCCTCCCCCCGCTTCCAGAGTTATGGAAAGCGGGAAAAGAGGCTGAAAATCCAGTATTCTCCCGCCAGGGCGGGAGGCTTGGGAAGGCTACTATGGAGGGGGGAGAGTAGGGAAGGATTTCACCCAAAGTAGCCATTTTCTTTTGGTAAGACTGCCAACTTCCAAATGGGTGAAAATCACAATATGCACCTCCGTGTAAAATTTTCAAATCTCTCTTATTCAGCAGCACGATAATGTAACAATATCTATTCCTGCATAATTTTTACATTATGTTCAGCTTCAATAAATTAATGACAATTTCATCTCATTCCATACCTATACACAACAACAGCATAATATCACAAGGTTCAACAACACAGTGACATTAAACTTTAAGGGTACATTCAGTTCATTTACAGTTCCATAGACAAAGAAGTCAACTCTCACTGCCTTGAGAAACAAGTCTCAAAATTCTTGTTCAAAATTCACAGACAAGATGTCACCCATAAGGACCCAGTGATGATGCACTCTCCGGAATGTAGTACTTTTTCGTAATCTTCAAAGTCACTCTCAGTTGCAGAACTTCCTTTTCTTCTGGAAGCACTGCCTTGTAAATTTATCCTGTAGACAACAACATTTCCAGTCCGCCATGGGTGTAGTAGCTGTCTTGTATATATTGCTTTGGCTGGGTTTTCACTACTCTATACCTATACTCCATCATCCCTTAGTTTGCTTAGACAACTTCCAAATGGGGCCTGGAGATCTCCCAGAATTACACCTCATATCCACACTACAGAGATCAGCTCCCCAGACAAAATGGATGCTTTGGAGAATGAACTTTATGGCATTACACCCTGCTGAAGTCTTTCCAGTCCCCAAACTCTGCCCTCCCTACACTCCACTCCCAAATCTGCAGGAATTTCCCAACCCAGCATTGGCAATACTGCCTCCAAGGGAACTGACTAGGGTTGCCCAAGTTCCCTGCAGCCTCCAGTGGGGGACTTTTTTTGTGCACACTATGCACACACAGTGCAATAACGTCACTCACAAGTGACATCATTGTGCCGGTGACATCACATTCTGACCACTATAGGAGCTTCCGGGAAAACTCTATGGTTTTCCCAGACACTCTATCAATTTGGGAGGAAAACTCTTTGGTACCAAATTGCTGGAGCATCCGGGAAAACAATAGAGTTTTCTCAGAAGCTCCTGGAGTGGCCAGTGCATGATGTTGCTGGTGCAATGTCACTTGCGAGTGATGTCATCGCACCAGTGATGTCAGGAGGGGATCCACTGTGGGCCCGTGGGTTGGGGACTTCCAAAGCAGGAGAACCTCCACCCTGCCCAGGAGCTATGCAGCCCTAAAACTGACCTCTCTGTAGTCTGGAGACCAGTTATAAATCCAGGAGAACTCCAAGCCCCACCTAGAAGCAAAAAGTTACTGTGTGACCACTTCACACAGCCTCAGTGGACTCCAATTAAGATGGCCACTGACCAGATGTCCACTTTTTTAGAGGACAGACTTTTTTTTGGCCTGTCCTCTTTTCTTTAAAGTTTAATCCTCCATGTCCCATTTTTGAGACCTGCCCTCTGTAACGTCTCGCTTCTGTTTCTATCCAAGAAAATCAGTGAAAGAGATTGAAAAGGCTTGATTCCTGACCAGCCGTTGAGTTCCTGGAGCTACCTACAGCTTGCCAAAAAGCTGCTAAAGCTAACTGGGCTGTTTGAAGTGAATTAAAGGGAGGTGAGCTATAAAAAAAAGGGAAAGCAAGGGCTTAGAAATGCTCCCTACCAACACTTAGCATCTGGATAGTAGACAGAGCTGGTGCTATGGTGAATAGTATTCCTGTTTAAACTAGGATAACTGTACGAAATTTGTGTTTATGAACATAAATATTAAAGTTTTATAGCACCACAAAATGTTTTAAATTGTATTTTATTGATTTTAAATTGTATTATAGAACTGATTGTTAGCCGCCCGGCCCTGAGCCCACTTGCGGAGAGGGTGGGATAGAAATTTAACGTAATAAAATAAACAAACAAAGATATGCAAAGTTTGCCCCTCTCAGATTTTTTGCCCTCTTACTTGAGGGCTCGTCACCTTCTTTGGTCTTCTGTAGATGGCTACTCTAAGTGAAATCTGTGTGAAGTATTTGCATATACATTGTTTGCTACGATAGTAGAGTATCTGCAAGGACCCTCCCCTTCCACTGTTAAAGATGCTTGGTTACCACATGCTGTGGTTTACTTTACAAGGGGTGGTTCTTTTGGATCTAATTGAAAAACATCATTGTCCTAGAATCTGGGGTCATCTATGAAATTGGTGGGCCATAGATTTAAGAGGGCTGGGGAGTCTTCACACATTGAGTAGCTTGATCTGTGGAATTTACTGATACCAAATGTGGTGCTGGCAGTTAGCAAAGATGGACTTAAAAGAGAGATGAACACGTATAAAGAGCAAGGCCTCTCACTGGATAGTAGGCATAGGATCTGAATGGGATCTTCGGCTTCACAGGGAGAATGCCTCTCCCTTTGCAGAATACCCAGTCCAGAATCATTCAGTCTTGGTTTTCAGTGACAGGCAGGAATGATGGCATTTTACAATGCTTCCAACCCCCTTTCAGTTAGTGTAGGTGTACGCAGGGCTTTTTTTGGTAGAAAAAGTCCAGCAGGAACTCATTTGCATATTAGGCCACAACCCCTGACATCACCATTGGTTCACACAGGGCTTTTTGTGGGAAAAGCCCAGCAAGAGCTCATTTGCATATAGGCCACACCCACTGACACCAAACCAGCCGGAACTGCATTCCTGTGGGTTCCTGGTCAAAAAAAAAGCCCTGGGTGTATTTGAAAGAGGGTGGACAAATGTATAAAGATCAAGGTCTATCACTGGATAGTAGCCATGCTATCTGAACGGGATCATCAGGTTCACAGAGAGACTGTTTGTGCTGAATACCCAGATGAATACTAAATACAATCACTCAGTTTTCAAAAATGTGCAAGAACAATGTCATCTTACAACTCCTCCTACACCCGGTCCAGAATACAGTCAGTCAATTTCAATTTTAAAGATGTGCAGGAATCTTATAACGCTTCCTGCACCTTGCCATAGAAAGGTCTCTGTGAATTTGCTCTGCAAAGCCATTTCACCAAGCGAATGCAACAACTAGAGTTGCCAGGTCTGACTCAAGAAATATCTGGGGACTTTGGGGGCGGAGCCAGGAGACTTTGGGGGTGGAGCCAGGAGCAAGGGTGTGACAAGCACAACTGAACTACAAAGGGAGTTCTGGCCATCATATTTAGAGGGACCATGCTCCTTTTAAATGCCTTCCCTTTATTGGAAATATTGGAAAATGGGAGCACCTTCCAATCTTTTTGCAATGTTGGGAGGTTTCTGAGGAGAGGCACCAGATGCTAAGCTGAAAATTTGGTGCCTCTAGTTCAAAAAACAGCTTTCCCGGAGCCCCAGATATGCACAGATCAATTTTCAATTATACTTTATGAGGACCATACTCTATGGGGACCAATCTCCCTAAGGTATAATGAAATGCTCAGTAGACATTCCCCACCCTTTTTCTGATAACCCTGATGCAGGGGGAGGACCTCCAAACCAGGGGATCCCTGCCCCCAACTGGGAATTGAGAACCCTAGCAACAACAGAGAAAAGTTGCAATACTAATGAAGGACAAGCATAACTCCTGGAAGGAAAGAATCTCCAACAGATGACACCGTGCCAACCTCAGCTGGGATTTGGGCCTTAGCATTCACATGTAGGTATTTATGCGCCTGCACAGCAGAGACAAGACGGATCCATTCTGCTGTCTGAGAATCTACTATGAGTTGGGAGGAGAGACAGCTAAACCATGAAGAATGAAAATTGAAGCAACTTGAACAATTTCTTACAGCCCTCCCTCTAAAATTAGGGACACAAAAGGACAATTATTTATTTTATAAATAGGGAAAGGTGAAACCTAGGAGGGTTGATGTTGCACACCCCTGTTCTGTGCCTGAAAAAAAGCACTGATGCTTAAGTAGAGACTTTCTCAGTTCATTCATTTGGCTGTGTACCAGAGATTCCTTGTTGAAGTCCCAGAATCACACAATGCATTATAAATTAGCCAGATCGTGACTTTGGAAGAAAGGCATCATTCCACCCACATTCTCTTCCCTCCAGAATGTATCCCCAGCCATTCAGCACACTATGGAGACCGCCCAGGGAGAGATAAGCGATCAGCTGCTATGGAGGCCCCTTCCTTGTTTCTTGATGCTTCACTCTCATTCAGACTAGGATTGAGAAACAGCAGAGGGGAGGAAATTCTTGCACAGAAATCTCCTCTAGGCCCCACCTATTCAGTCGTTTGCTTTTTTTAAAATAACCCTCATGGTGTGTCATTGGTAATGGCATTACCAGTCAGCTGGGGAGGAATTCTAGCAGGAGCTCCTTTGCATATCAGGCCACACACCCCTGATTAGGGTTGCCAAGTCCAATTCAAGAAATATCTGGGGACTTTGGGGGTGGAGCCAGGAGACTTTGGGGGTGGAGCCAGGAGACATTGGGGCGGACCCAGGAGACATTGGGGCGGACCCAGGAGCCAGGATGTGACAAGCATAATTGAACTCCAAGGGAGTTCTGGCCATCACATTTAAAGGGACAGCACACCTTTTTAAAATGCCTTCCTTCCATAGGAAATCATGAAGGATAGGGGCACCTTCTTTTGGGGCTCATAGAATTGGACCCCCTGGTCCAATTCTTTTGAAACTTAGAAGGTATTTTGGGGAGAGGCACTAGATACTATACTGAAAATTTGGAACCTATAGCTCAAAAAACAGCCCCCCCCCAGAGCCCCTGATACTCACAGATCAATTCCTCATCATTCCCTATGGGACTCGTTCATGGAGGTGCATAATGGCTGTGGGGGTGGAGCTTCCCCCGCCGGCCAGCTGGCTGGGGGAGGGGGGAAGCCTGTAAAACCAGGGGATCCCCCGCTGGGACCTGGGGATTGGGAAGCCTACCCCTGATGAAGCCAATCCTCCAAGAGCTTCCAAAAAAGAGCCTTGTAAGTTCTTGGAGGATTGGCTATATCCAGGGTGTGTGGCCTTATGCAAAGGACTTCTGCTAGAATTCCACCCCTGCCCGTCAGGATTATCTAGTAATGCAACACCAAGTCCTTCAACAGTTGTTCTCAATCTTCCATGTGTTCATGGGAGTGTTCCCATCATTAAAAGTGCTCACATGTGCTTAATAGAAAGGGTGAAGCTGGGGCTCAATGGGAGAGCACAGATCTTGCTTGTGGAAGTCACAGATTGATTCCCCACTCACCTTGTTCTGGTCTCATTGCTCCTTTTCTCGCGGCGCTTCTACTGGATTTTGCATAAGCTGCCCTGGAGCAGAAAGTTGCCCTGCCTCTTTCCCCCTGCGGTAGGCAGAAACCAGTTTTCAGAGGATCCTGCCTGCCAGAGAGAACTTGAAAAGAGGTGGGGCAACTCACTGCCCCGGGGCAGCTTGTGCAAAATCCAGCAGAAGTGCCGGCAGGAAAAGAAGCAAGGAGACCAGAACAAGGCGAGTGGGGAATCAGTCACAGTTTCAGTCTCTGGCATCTCCAGTTCAAAAAGGATCTGAAGATAAGTTATGTGAATGGTTTTTTCATGAGATCTGGACAGATTACTGTTTCTGTTATGCATGTTTTACACGTCAGTTATGCAGTCTGCAAGTACTGTTCTGTACACATAGCATCATTTAACTTGTGGATTTCTTGACATCAGGCATAGAGTTGAATCCAAGGCCCTGGACCAGCCAGGACATTCATTGGACAAGTTCTTGCTTCCATCATGCTCTTTTCTCTGATGTGCTTAAAATGGCGGAGAAATTTCAGCACAGTCTGGGAACCCAGAGGAACTGGTGAGGTCAGCTAACTTGCGCTTTTTCAGATCATGAGATGCAAGGGACTTCATTAGGGCAGATTAATCAAATGAACAGTGGCGGCCAGAGTGGATTTTTTAAAATGAAGAACAGCTTGAAATGGCTCACCCCAGCTCAAAGAGGCTCTGCGAGAACTGCTGCTTGCTGCCAAAAGCCTGTGGGCTCTGAGCCATCCTTTGGCGCTTAGAAAAAGCCAAGTATCTTGGAATGGTGTGAGAGTCTTCGAGGCTGAGAGGACTGGACAGTGACTTCTGACACAGCAAGAGTGGGAGCTGATTCCATCTTTTCCTATAAGTTCCTGCCACACTTGCTCAGCTAGAATTTAGACCCAGTTTGGTGTGGTGGTGAAGTGTGCAGAATCTTATCTGCAACTGCGGGAGTGACATTGGGTCAGTCACAACTCTGTCAGAGCTGTTCTCTCAAGTACAGTTTCTGTTCGAGCTCTCTCAGCCCTACCTACCTCACAGGGTGTCTGTTGTGGGGAGGGGAAGAGAAAGGAGCTGGTAAGATGCTCTGAGACTTCAAGTGAAGGGCAGGGTATAAATCCAATCTCCTCTTCCACCTCCTTTTTGTGGGGGATGATTTCCAGTTGCCCTTTTCCTGCAGTTTCTATCCCCCTCCCCAAAACCCTTTTTGATTTCATGGCTCTTCTGTGCAAACTGAACCTGCAAATCTTTGTCATGCCATTGCCTGTTTCCTTGCATCCAGCGTTTCTCATGCATGTGTTTTTCAGTGCTATTTGTGCTCTAATAAATCATCAATAAAGCAGCCCAGTAGCACAGAGTGGTAAAGCTGCAGTACTGCAGTCAGAGCCCTCTGCTCATGACCTGAGTTCGATCCCAGCAGAAGCTAGGTTCTGGTAGCTGGCTCAAGGTCGACTCAGTCTTCCATCCTTCTGAGGTCGGTAAAATGAGTACCCAGCTTGCTGGGGAGAAAGGGTAGATGACTGGGGAAGGCAATGGGTGTTTTCGCACTTACGTTTTACTGGCGCGACGACCCTCCTCACGCCGCCGGATCTGCAGTGATTTCGCACTAGAAGCGCCGGCGCAGCCCATTGCGCCGGCTACTTCCGTCGCTAAGCCAGCGCAAACGTTTTCCTGCTTCTTGGCGGTTTCCGTTTGCGCTGGCTTAGCGACGGAAGTAGCCGGCGCAATGGGCTGCGCCGGCGCTTCTAGTGCGAAATCACTGCAGATCCGCCGGCGTGAGGAGGGTCGTCGCGCCAGTAAAAGGTAAGTGCGAAAACACCCAATGGCAAACCACCCAGTAAAAAGTCTGCCATGAAAACGTCACGATGCGACATCACTCCAGAGTCAGAAATGCCTGGTGCTTGCACAGGGGACTACCTTTGCCTTTTTAAAATTATCTGCCAGAGTGGCAACTGAGACAAGATTGCACCATTCTTGTGTGCTGAAGAGGCCTCTAGCACTTCCTTTTAAAAACTCTGCCAGCAATGGCCAAGGCTAGTACAATCTCATCAGATCTGTGAAGCTAAACAGGGTTGGCCTTGGTTAGTGGTTGGATGGGAGGCCACCAGGGAAGTCCAGGGTTGCTACACAGAGGGAGGCAGTGGCAAACCACCTCTGTTGGTCTCTTGCCTCGAAACCATACAGGAAAGGAAAGGTCCCCTGTGCAAGCACCAGTCGTTTCCAACTCTGGGCTGACGTTGCTTTCACAACGTTTTCAAGGCGAACTTTTTACAGGGTGGTTTGCCATTGCCTTCCCCAGTCATCTATACTTTCCCCCCAGCAAGCTGGGAACTCATTTTACCAAGGATGGAAGGCTGAGTCAACCTCGAGCCAGCTACCTGAAAATGCAGCTTCCGCCAGGGATCGAACTCAGGTTTAAGGGACTAGTTTGCAACCCAGAGATTACAACTGGTGAGCCATGGTGCAAAAGAGAAGCACCCCTTAATTGCAGCTAACAGGGAGGTAATTCAAAGGCAAAGTGGAGCAGTGCAGCAAGAATACAGATCCTGCAACATGAAAGCTAAAAAGTGTGAGCCACCTGACAACTTTGCCTATTCTACATGCCTTTGGGGGGGGTGTGTGTTTGATTAAACCGCTTGGACTAATATCAGCTTCTGATTTTCCCATGAACAAAGTTGAAGTCCAGTAGCACCTTTAAGACCAACAAAGTTTTATTCAGAAATAGTACTACTTTGCATGCTCAACCACTGCCCACCAGCTATATGTCACTCTGCTCACTGTACCCCATTTCCTTGTCTGATGAAGTGTGCACACACATGAAAGCTCACATTCTGAATAAAACTTTGTTAGTCTTAAAGGTGCTAATAGTCTCCAACTTTGTTCTATTGTTTCAGACTAACACAGCTCCCCACCAGGATCTGTTTTGGTGATGAATGTAAATGAAATGCCCTGTTTACAAGGCATAATGATGGACAGCCTTGGATCAGATTTCAAAAGGCATTCTCTGCATGAAACCAGCACAAAGGGTTGGGGGGGGAGGGCTGACTCTACCCAGTGTCCCTGAACAAGCTGGAAAAGAAGGAACTTTGATTTGGAATAAGAAAAATAGGAAATATCCTCTACCTATCCCTGAAGGATACACGATTTGGACATTCCGGGTCGGCCTTGCCACTAGGCAAACTAGGCAACTGCCTAAGACACCAGCCTTCTGGGAGCACTGAATTGGGCATCCACCCATGTGACTCAGTGACATTATCAGTACAGGGGAGTGCCAGAAGTTAACCTTGCCTAGGCTGCCAGACATTCTAGGGCCGGCCCTGGGGCCATGCTTTGCTGGTGCTTTAACACAGGACGAAGGGTGCAGGGAGAAAGAGATAAATCCCAGCACCACAGTCCCAATCCAAACCCCCCCCCCTTCCCATAGCTCTTCTTTAATTTATCAAAATGGGTGCTCCAGGCACAGACCTCCAACTTGGGGAGGGGCTGTAGCTCAATGGTAGAGCCTCTGTTTAGCACACAGCAGGTCCCAGGTTCAATCCCTGGCATCTCCAGTTCAAAGGACAAGGTTGTAGGTAAAAGACCTCTGCCTGAGATGCTGCCCATCTGAATAACCAATACTGACCTTGATAGTCTGATTCAGTATAAGGCAGTTCCATGTTTGTGTGTTCATGTATGTTCTCATCTAGTTTATTTTATTTATTTTTATTTATTTATCTGGGATTTATATCCCGCCCTTCCCATCGAGTGGCTCAGGGCAGCTTACAACATATATAAAACTAACATAAAAATATAAAATTACACTTTAAAATTAACATTTCATAATATATAATTAAAATCAACATTTGTTATAACTATACATCATTAAAACAGACAGCGGTTGTGGAGCTACACTCTATTCAGCTTCAGATACAAGTTCAGTATACAGTATACAGTATTCAGTAGTCGGTATACAGGGCCGTTAGTTGTGGGCCAGCCGGAAGAGGACTGTCTTACAGGCCCTGCGGAATTGGGTGAGATCCCGCAGGGCCCTTACCTCCTCCGGCAGCTGGTTCCACCAAAATGGAGCCATTACAGAGAAGGCCCGGTCCCTTGTGATCTTCAAGCGGGCTTCCTTTGGCCCGGGGACAACCAAAAGATTTTGAGATCCCGATCTCAATGCTGTCTGGGGAACATAGTTCATTCCTAAGGCAGCTCCATTTCCTCCTGGTCTTTTCCTCAAGAAATTATTTTCTGGTGTTCAGCTGGAAAAATAATTTTGAGGGATTGTCCTGCCTTGATTTTGTGCTGTGGCACACTGCTTGTTCATTTGCTTCCCCCCACCCCTCACTTAATCTTCCTTAAACCATTTCCAACATGGGCCAAAAGGCAAAAATCTTTGAAAAGCAATAATGGGATAATATTCAAAAGGGAGACCCCCTGGCTTATTTTGTTTTATGCAGTTTTGCTGACTGAAACCAATGCCACCCCACACACTCTCCTTAGCCTCAGAACTTTTTTTAAAGCAGGAATGTAATTCCGGCTGGCTTGATGCCAGGGGGTGTGGCCTAATATGCAAATAAGTTTCTGCTGGGCTTTTTGTACACAAAAGCCCTGTGTGGAATGATGGTGGTGTCAGGGGTGTGGCCTAATATTCAAATGAGCTTCTGCTGGACTTTTCCTACAAAAAAAGCCATGCTTAACCCTAAAAGAGGAAGAAAACCGTCACTCTCTCTTGGCTCATCCATTTTCCTTTTAACTCTGGCTATGAACACTGGTGGAAATCAACTTGCAAAGTGAAAGGAGAGAAAGAGAGGCAGAGACAAAGAGAGAGTCTTCTCTATTGGCTTGGTTGGCCTAACTCCTACTGTCCATTAGAAATTAGCTAGTCTGCAGAAGACAGGAGAGATAGCAAGAAAGGCAGCCCTTCCAAAAAGAGTCTTTTGGTTTTTTAAAAAAATAAATAAAACAGGCAGAATTAGAAAGATAAAGCTAGGAAGATCGGTTCACAGATCTCTCAGTGTCTCATATAGTCTGGCCATAGTTCACCAAGAGTATGAGGGAGGATCAGATAAAATAAAACCACTCTGATTCACTCATTGCTTTAGGGAAGAGATGCTATGGGAAAATGGCAAGTGGGGGGCCGGAAAGACATTGGTGGATGTCATAGCACCCCTGTGCATCACATTGATGGCTCTTGATCAAATATATAAGGATTTATTCATGCACAAATCCTGTTGTGTACATTTTGCAGGGGAAAAAATCAGTGTGAGGAAAAAGGGAATGGTGTGAAAGTAAAGAAACACAAGCTCAGTTTACACAAGAAAGGAGCAAAATTGAAATGGGGGTTTTGTGGTCGGAATAGCAGGGAAAAGAAATTCAAAATCATCTTTAAGTGGTACAGGGCAGAAAGTCAGTCTCTCTCTTTGCTTGAAGAAGCTGAATGGCTTCTTTGTGAAAGCCTCTTCTATTCCTGAAAAGCAACCTAAGGCGAACGTAGAACTCACCACATCTGCCATCTCCTGCTAATGGGGGTATCTCCAGCAGAGAGAGATCATGGATCTGGCTCTAATTATACATAATTAACAGGAATTACATGAGATTAAGCATTGAGACATGAGCACGGAATGACTAACTCTGAATTATAGAAGCTAGCTGCTTATTCATACGAAGCTAAACTGATTGTCTCATTTCCAGCAGTGAGTTATTAGGAGCATGTTGATTCTTATGTTTAGAAACATGGCTTTTCCAAAAATGTGGCCGGCTAAATATAACCATTACTTAATGCAGTGCTTGGTGCTACTTACCTAAACATTCGGCTCAAAGCAACTGTGTGTTTATAAAGGATTCAAAGTTTATCTGACATAACCCAGACCAGTAGAAAGATTCATGGACATGGCTGATGGCCTTCAGCTGTCAAAGACCCCACGTAACTTCTTGGGAGGTTGGCCAAACTGGGTTGGAGTCAAACACGTTGAGGGGAAAAAACACAGTTCATCATTCTGCTGCTGAGAAGTCATTTTAGTCAAGTCCCCTTTATGAAGTTCTGCTAGAACTTTATTTTAGAGATGCACTATGGTTGCCAGCCTCCAGGTGGGCCCCTGGATATCTCCTGCTTTTACAATTGATTTCCAGCTGGCAGAGATCAGCTCTCCTGGAGAAAATGGCTGCTCTGAACGGTGGACTCTATGGCATTGGACCATACTGAAGCCCCTCCCTCCCCAAACCCTGCCTTCTGCCAGATCCACCCCCCCAGTCTCCAGGTATTTTCCAACACAGACCTGGCAACCCTAAGCTTTGCCGAATTCTTGTCATTCATTTCTACCACCTCCCAATAGAAAATAGTGTTTAAGGTACATTTCCCTGACCCACCCCCCTCCCCAAAATTTCTCTTTCTTTGCACTGTGTCCTTTCCCCCTTTAATTCAAACCAGAAGAATTTATGGTATAATATCATGCAATTTGCTGCAGTTTTTAGATCCTACAGTTTATTTGCATACCTACACGATCAGTGCACAGATCAAACACTGCAAAAAAAAACCCACCGCATCTTGATGAGACCATACACACAAATTGCATGAAGATTCTTTTTTGTGTGATGTTACACCATTAGGTACATGCATTGCTGAGCCTTGGAAGAACACACACACACAATCTTGATATAATCATAGATAGAATAACATCAAGGTTTCCCCATGATTGACCAATGTGCTAAAAGGATGCAAAGAAGCTGAATACTTCAGCAAACGGCACCTGCACAGAACTTTACAAAATCTGGAAATAAAAATGGAGGATTCCTAGGTGTGGAGACTGTCAGGTGGGAAAGCTCCTCCCACAGATAGCGGTACCACACCCACCAGAAGCATGGCGAGATGCACTGAAGGATGGCAGGAACAACAGGGACAATTAGCCAGCTCTTGAAAGGCTGCCTCAGGACATTCTAGATGCCTTTACGGCCCCCATAATCAGTCTCATCACCATCATCATGGACACTTGGCTAGTCACCAAGGCAACAGAGGCAGTGCCAGGGCAGGAGGCCTTTGCAGGCCCGAAGACCTTATGAGACTAGAAAGGAAGCTGCAGGAATTTGTAGGAGCTGCTGGAGCAGCCTTGGGTGAGGAGGGAGTCCTTGCACATCACTGAGGCCACCCTGAAAACTGGCTTCCAGTTTGCTTCTGGTATCAATTCAAGGCACTGATAACAATCTTTGGAGCCTATGCAACCTGGGACCAACATATCTTAAGGACTTCCTTTTCCCATTTGAACCCACCTGCTTACTCCAGCCATCCGCAGGGGCCCTGTGTCAATTGCCCAGCCGTCTGAGGCTAGGCAGGTGGCAACTTGAGAATGAACCTTCTCCATCATGGTACTAAACCTCTGGAACTCCATCCCCAGAGATCATCTGTCTCCTTCCCAGCAGGTGAAAACTTTTTTTTCATCTGGCAGACCCCCAATAACAGTAATTGGCCTTCCTTCTAGAGTTGTTTATGTGTTTTCAATTGAATGTTACATTTTAACTATACTTTAATTTAAATGTTTTTACGTTGGCTGTTTGGTGAAGCCTGATAGGGTGGAAAGGTGGCATAAAACTATTTAAAGTGGATAAATAAGACTAATAAGGGAACAGAAACAGAGAGTGGAGGAACCATGGAGGTGTTTTCTAGCTCTTCACTCCTTGGTGACCTTAGGCAAGCCACAGTTCATGGAGAGCTCTTCTCTCAAGATCAGCTCTCTCACCCCACCTACCTTATCAGGTGTCTGTTGTGGGGAGAGGAAGGCAAAGAGATTGTAAACCACTGTGAGACTCTGAGTGAAGGGTGGGGTATAAATCCAACCACCTCCTCCTCCTCCATAGAGGTTTTTCCCTAGTGATAGAGTGTCCCCCCAGCAATGTGACTGGCACAATAATTTTATTTATTTATTTATTTATTTATTTATTTATTTATTTATTTATTTATTTATTTATTTAATTAATTTAATTTATTTATTGCACTTGTATCCCGCCCTCCCCAAACAGGCTCAGGGCGGCTAACAAGAGTCACAATTCGATGACAGATTCACATTATAACAATAAAACATTACTAAAACATTAAAATATTAAAACAGTTTAAATACAGTTCAGATGGCGTCGTCTGTTTTGAATTAATTTGCGATGATATTGTGGGGTAGACAGTACACACACCCCATAGATGTTAAAAGTACCTCCATTTAGTTATTAAAAGCCTGCCTGAACAGATATGTCTTACCTGCCCTGCGGAACTGTGACAAGTCCCGCAGGGCCCTAGTCTCCTCAGGGAGGGCATTCCAGAAGGCAGGCGTAGCCATGGAGAAGGCTCTTGCCCTTGTAGTGGTCAAACGGGCATCCTTTAGCCTGGGGATCGTTAACAGATTTAATGAGCTTGATCATAGTGCTCTCTGGGGCTCATGTGGGGAAAGGCGATCCCGAAGGTAGACAGGTCCCAAGCCATATAGGGCTTTAAAGGTCATAACCAGCACTTTGAACCGGGCTCGGAACACTACAGGCAACCAGTGCAGCGTCTCCAGTGCAGGTTGGATGTGCACCTGTAAAGGCAGCTCCAATACCAACCTGGCCGCAATGTTCTGCACCAGTTGCAGCTTCCGGGTCTGAGTCAAGGGCAGCCCCATGTAGAGGGCGTTACAGTAGTCTATTCTCGAGGTGACCATTGCAGGGATTACTGTAGCCAAGTCGCTGCATTCCAGGTATGGAGCCAACTGTCTTATCTGCCTAAAATGATAGAATGCAGATCTGGCAATGGCTGCCACCTGGGCCTCCATAATATCACTTCTGGGTGATGTCATTTGCACCAGGCACGTTGCAGCACACCAGCACTCTTTGGGGACAGGGCTCCCCCCACCAGCCAGTTCTGTGGTGGCAGACTGGAGCCCCCAAAATCAGGGGAACCCCCACCCACAGCAGAAGGTAAGAACCCTAGAACAATCTGATATTTTCCCCAAAGTGGAATGGTCATACTAGGGTGCACAAAGAATGCACAAGAAGGATCCCCCACTGGAAGCCAGGTAGGACCTGGCAACCCTAGGTTGTTCTTAACTTCAAAACCCAGGTAGATATTCAGAGGAGAATTTCAGAAACACCTGGGGGAAGGAGCCTGACTTTTCACGGTGACATCATAACCTCTTCCCCTCTCCTTGGCAAAATATGCATTCCCCCACAGTTTGCTTCATTTGAAGCAGAAGGAGGTAGTCATGTTGTGCTGCGTGAGCCTTCCCCTCTCTTGGAAACACTGTTGAGAAGAAGAAGAGGAGGAGGAAGAGGAAGTAGAGGAAGAGGAAGAAGAAGAAGCTATACTCTGAATCTCAGAGAGCGGTCACAATCTCCTTTACCTCCCCTCCCCCCACAACAGACACCCTGTGAGGTAGGTGGGGCTAAGAGAGCTCTTACAGCAGTTGCCCTTTCAAGGACAACTCTTGTGAAAGCTATGGCTGACCCAAGGCCCCAGAGGAGAATGGTTCATGCAATGTCCATGCCATAGATAACTTCTTTAATCTGGCACCTGCAGTTCTGAAGGAGAGCATTTCCCCCTCTGCTTATATGATCCCCAAAGATCACCACAACAGAGGACAGGCCTTGCCATTGAGGCAAACATTTTGGTTCAGTCCTGTTCCATTTAATTATCATCATAGCTGATTGCTAAAAAAAAAAAATAATGAAAAATATATTATTAAAATAAATATGAATGTGACTTCTATCTGTGATATGGACAACTTGGATGTCATATTCTGGGGAGAAGTTCCACTGGAAATGAAGCCAGAAGCACCTCAGATCTAGAGATGTACTCCGTTTAGCAGAATCAAGTCAGCATAACTAATTGGATCTCAAAAAAAAAACACAAAAAAACCAACCCTGGAAAATTCACCCCAGGCTAGAAATCCGAGGCTTCATCCAATGCCTGCCATCAAATCTATGGCAATTTGCCTATGAGAAAATGAATACACAAAGCCAACAGGGTCTGCAGGGTGCTCTCAGTTTTGCATTCAACAACCCAGCAGCATGCAAAGCGATTGGCCAAACGGAGTGTCTTGCATGGTTTGCAAGCGGAAATCCAATCAAAAGATGGAAGCAGGTCGGCTGCGTCTCTTGCTGGGGTGCTTTTCCCCCAGGTGGACAACACAGGCCTTCCGTTTTACTGTCATTTCCAGGGCCTGACCAAAAAAGACCTTGGGCAGATCCAGTTCAGACAGAAGCGATAGATTGGAAACAGCGGGTCACAGTGAGCAGCAACAATCAGGCTGAAGGCGGAAAATCCAGCTCTGTTCTAAAAATGGAAACTGTGCTGTGGAAATAGGCCATGCGAAATGAGTCCCTGGAAAGCAAAAAAGAGAACCGCTGCTTTTCTTTTCTCTCCCCCCCCCCCCACCAATTGTTGGCTTTTCTTTCCAGTCGCATTGGAAACTTTCAGAGTTCTGCAGGCCCAGGGAGGATTGAGGAGCTCTTTGAGAACCAGCTCTTCACATTGGCACACCCTGCCCCTCCTCTGTGTGACTTTCCCCCAATAAAATCCAAAGTATTGTTTGCACTTCATTATAACGTCTAGCACTCCTCCGAGCGGTGATGTCATGTTCTGGAAGGTCCAGGATCAGGGCTACTGGGAGATCAAGCCACTGCTGTCTGGGCCGTTTAAAAAGACAGAGAGAGAGAGAGTAGGGCTACAATAACACATACTAAATAGTGCACTTTCAATCCACTTTCAATGCACTTTCCAACTGGGTTTTGTCAGTTCACTCAGTAAAATCCAGCCGGAAAGTGCGTTGAAAGTGCATTGAAAGTGCACTATTTAGTGTGTGCGATCGCAGCTTTCGAGACCCAAGGATAAAATGCTTCTTGAACAGAGAGATGGGTCCATAACAAAGAAGCCAGGCTGGAGCTGTTCTAGTGAAGTCACTGGAATTCTCCCTCACCTGGTTTGGAAAATGAATTTGCCCCCTTTGGCTGTGGTCACATACCCTAAATAGTACACCTTCAATCCACTTTCAATGCACTTTCCAATTGGATTTTGCCAGTTCACACAGTAAAATCCAGTTTGAAAGTGCATTGAAAGTGCATTATTTAGGGTGTGTGAACACAGCAGATTGAGCACCATTCCTCCCGGAAGACCTTCTTTGGCTCAGACGATCACCCAAGCTGTTTTCACTTCAAAAGGAGACTGGAGAAAGTTGAGCCCAGTAGTCCCTGCAATGATGGCTGGGCTACTGGCCAGGCTAGGATCCAGGTGTCAGTGACAACCTGTTGCCATTGTCACTGAGTTCTGGGTTCAAGCCTTATGGATGCTGCAGCTCTACCAACATTGTAGAGACCACTTCACTCTGGTTACTGCTACCCCCAGTAGCCCTCCAGGGTAACAGCTCAAGATTAATCTTTTCCTCTCTGGCATCTGGGATCATAAAACAGCAGTGTCCAGGATTCTTGGAAAAAACAGATTTTCACAGGACCCATTTCCTAGGTTTCATAGATTGGGATGCTGCCGAACCTGTCCTAGGGAGCTCTTTGATAACCAGCTCTTCACACTAGCACACACCACCCCACCTCTGTGTGACTTTCTCCCAATAAAAGCCAAAGCATTGCTGACATTATTGCTCCCTGGCCAGGTAAGCCAAGATAAGAGATACTGAGGAGAGGATTGTAGGCTACACTCCAAAAAAGGGGTCAGGGTAGGGTTGCCAAGTCCAATTCAAGAAATATCTGGGGACTTTGGGGGTGGAGCCAGGAGACATTAGGGTGGAGCCAAGATCAAGGCTGTGACAAGCATAACTGAACTCCAAAGGGAGTTCTAGCCATCACATTTAAAGGGACGGCACACCTTTTCAATTCCTTCCTTCCATAGGAAATAATGAAGGATAGGGGCACCTTCTTTTGGGGCTCATAGAATTGGACCCCCTGGTCCAATCTTTTTGAAACTTGGGGGGTATTTTGGGGAGAGGCACTAGATGCTATACTGAAAATTTGGTGCCTCTACCCCAAAAAACAGCCCCCCCCAGAGTCCCGGATATCCGCAGATCAATTCTCCATGATTTTCTATGGGAATAAATCTCCATAGGGAATAACAGAGTTCCCAGCAGACATTTCCCTCCCCCCCCCCCCGCTTTCTGACGACCCTGAAGCGGGGGGAGGGCCTCCAAACCAGGGGATTCCCTGCCCCCACCTGGGGATTGGCAACCCTAGGTCCGGGGGGAAACACAAGTGGGAAGTAGCAAGAAAAGGGATCGGGGTTGAGAGCAGCAAGAAGGGCTTTTTTCAGAAGTAGAGGAAGGTATCTGATGAACAATTATGAAGAAAAACAGAGGGCTAGCAAGTTCTGGGGGACCATGAAGCCCCCTGGTTTACAAGGATGGTAAGATCACCCTGGAAGGATGGTTCATCCTAGTTCCCAGTTCCTGTTTTGACGCTATCATAATCAGTGCTCTTGACAAGTGAGAAGTGCATGACAGGCTTCCTTGCCTAAGTCTATTTCGAAAGAAAGGAAGCCCAATCCTTGTAGTAAGTGAACAGGAAGAACAAAAACAAGCACACTCTGACCCTACCAAAAGAGAAATGGGAACAGCTGTTGCTCAGGGTAAGAACCTCTGACAGATTTCCCACTAGCCTTATGCCGCTCTCACGCTCCTCTTCTCTGCAGGGCTTCCATTGGATTTCACCCTATCTGCCCCGGGGCTGCAACTAGCTTTGCCTTTTTCATGCGGCAAGCAGAAACTGTTTTTTAGAGGATCTTGTTTGCTGCGCAAAAAAGGCAGAGTGAGTTGCAGCCCTGGGGCAGATAGTGTGAAATCTGACAAGCCCTGCGGAGAAGAGGAGAGTGAGAGCGACATAAGGCTAGTGGGGAATCGGTCTCTGTTTTGTATGCGGAAAGTTTCAGGTTCAGTCCCTGGCATCTCAGATGAAAAGGAACAGGCAGTAGATGATGTGAAAGACCCTGGAGAGCCACTGCCGGTCTGAGCAGGCAATCATGGACCCATGGTCTGCTCTGTGTAAGGCAGTCTCATGAGTGTCCATGCCCCCCCCTAAAAAAAGCAAGACGCAGCAAGCCAATGGAAAGTGCCAATGACCTCTGCATCGAACCACCTGCTTTCCACCTTACAGCTTCAGAGAAGCTCTTTTCATACGTCAAGTCTGTGTGAACTCTCCCTTTCCCACCACTTCTTTTTTCCTTTCTCTCCTTTAGGCCAGAATATGCCCAGCTGGCAAAAATCTACAGCTTTCTAAACTTGTTTTTGGAAAGGTCTTTTGCCAAGTTACACTTGGTCGGGAGCTCATTTTTTTCACAATGAATTATGCCAAGTCCTTTAGAGGCTCCGTTTATACATACAGGCCTTGTAATTCTCCTTCTGTCCCCCTCCCTCTGAATCAATCAGAGCAACTAATGTGAACCTGAAACATAAGGCTGCTGTTTCGTTTCCAGGATTGGCAGCATTTCCTTTCAAAAACACACCACCATAGCTAATCTTCTGGAGAAGCTGATGTTTAGCCACCAATTCTCTTATTGTTTCTTCATTCCTATCTCTCCTTCGCACCCCTTCCTCCATTAAGCTCAGGGCAGTATACATGCTACTCCGCTCTCCATTTTATCATCTCAAGAACCTTCTGAGGTAAATTTGGGAGTGAGCAGTGAAGTGGCCAAGTTTGCGGATGACACTAAATTGTTCAGGGTGGTGAGAACCAGAGAGGATTGTGAGGAACTCCAAAGGGACCTGTTGAGGCTGGGTGAGTGGGTGTCAACGTGGCAGATGCAGTTCAGTGTGGCCAAGAGCAAAGTAATGCACATTGGGGCCAAGAGAAAGATCTTGGGGTCGTGGTAGATAACTTACTGAAAATGTCAAGACAGTATGCGTTTGCAATAAAAAAGGCCAACGCCATGCTGGGAATTATTAGGAAGGGAATTGAAAACAAATCGATGGTGCGGTCTCATTTGGAGTACTGTGTGCAGTTCTGGTCACCGCACCTAAAAGGGGATATTATAGCATTGGAGAAAGTCCAGAAAAGGGCAACTAGAATGATTAAAGGGCTGGAACACTTTCCCTATGAAGAAAGGTTGAAACGCTTGGGACTCTTTAGCTTGGAGAAACGTCGACTGCGGGGTGACATGATAGAGGTTTATAAGATAATGCATGGGATGGAGAAAGTAGAGAAAGAGGTACTTTTCTCCCTTTCTCACAATACAAGAACTCGTGGGCATTCGATGAAATTGCTGAGCAGACAGGTTAAAACGGATAAAAGGAAGTACTTCTTCACCCAAAGGGTGATTAACATGTGGAATTCACTGCCACAGGAGGTGGTGGCGGCCACAAGCATGGCCACCTTCAAGAGGGGTTTAGATAAAAATATGGAGCAGAGGTCCATCAGTGGCTATTAGCCACAGTGTGTGTGTGTGTGTGTGTGTGTATTTTTATAATTTTTTTTGCCACTGTGTGACACAGAGTGTTGGACTGGATGGGCCATTGGCCTGATCCAACATGGCTTCTCTTATGTTCTTATGTTCTTTAAATTTGAAGCCATCCATCGCTCTGGTTTAATTCTCTCTGTGTGTTTTGTTCTGTGCTTCCTTAAGGGAGGGGAGAGCAACACACCTGGTTCTTCCCTCCACCATTTTATCTTCACAATAATCCTGTAAATTAGACTGAGACTGGCCCAAAGTTGCCTCAGCAAACTTTCATGGCAGAGTGTAGATCTGAACCTGCGTCAGCTGGATCCTAGTGCAATACTCTCCTCACTGCACTGCACTGACTCTTCAGTGAAGGCTCAGATTTACGATCCACAAATGGAGATCCCAGGAGTATTCTCCACCCCAAAAAATCAGGTAATGGCAGAGGCATGATTCTGATCAGGCTTTTAAGTGTTTCCCCATGCCCTCTGCCAGAGGGGAAAGAGGAGAGGCCTAGGGCCTGTATGTTTGGTGCAGCAGGCCAAATAGCTGTATAACAGAGGTGCAGGAAGGAAACTTACAGCATTAGACTCCCCAAGTGCTAGGTTCTATTCTCACAGAACTACCAGTATTCTCCTAAGCCAGTGAATCTTTCAAAAGTCTAAATATCCACGCACTATTCATTTGCAGTTTGTTACAACTTTTGGTACTGACATTACCTATGAGCACATACATACTAATGAATTATAAGAAACCATGGGGAGAAGTGGTTTTGAAAGCATTGTGTGTACTGTTTTATCCAGGTTTGTGTGCATGTGTGTGTGTATGATATTTATCAGTGTGCAGAAAAGTGCATGTGTGCCTTCAATAAAACATTACACACAGAAAAACCCTCATGCAATTGTAAGTGCAGTTACATCACGATCATTTAAAAATGTTTTTTTCAGTGTACATTGATAATGTATAGGGGCCAAATTAAACAAATGGACTGGAAGCCCTGGTAAACTATGCATGACCCAGTGCTAGAATTAGTTTATGAAAATTCACTGAGAATCCAGGAGTGTGCCTTACCTGGCTTCCTGTCCCTCTTCTCAAATCACAAACCTTTTTAATGATCAGAGGATAACCTACTCCAGAGGATGACCATTTAAAGAGAGGGCAGGTTATGACCAGTGTTCCCTCTAAGCAGAGTTAGCGTGAGCTAGCTCACAGATTTTTAGCCTCCAGCTCACATATTTTTGTCTTAGCTCCGGAAGAATGACCCCAGAGCACAATAATTTTTGCAGGAGCTCACAACTTTAATGCCAGTCACTCAAACTTTAATACCAGTAGCTCACAAAGTAGAATTTTTGCTCACAAGACTCTGCAGCTGACTGGCTTCCCTTTCCTACAGATTTTTCTCCTAGTTTGTCCCAGCATGACTTCCTGCCAGGGTTGATGGGAGTGGTAGTTTTCACAGTCTTCTGAACGGAGGAAACTCCCATTCCCATCAGCCCAGATTGATCTGAACATGCACCAAGAGCAATTATGGGTCACTATTAAAGAGCTGCAAATTGACTTAAAATGTGCAATATGAGCATGCGGCATGCTTAACTCAAAATAAAATGGGCCTTGGAAGGATGGCAAGTTCAGGTTTTGTGCATAAAATCTTCAGGGATGGCAGCTGTAGACTGTAGGTCAAGGATCCATGTTTGAAATAACTTCCTGAAACAAGAACGTTCCTCGAAAAGGAATGATAAAGAGCAGGGCTTTTTTTAGTAGGAATGTACAGGAACACAGTCCTAGCTGACTTGGTGTCAAGGGGTGTGGCCAAATATGCAAATGAGCTCCTGCCAGGCTTTTCCTACAAAAATTAACCTGGTAAAGGGTATTGTCAAGTCGCAGCCAATTCCTGGCAACCCCATGAAGTTCCATCTCATGGGGTTTTCAAGGCAAGAGATAAGCAGGGGTGGTTTGCCATTGCTTCCCTCTGCAGAGCAACCCCAGTCTTCTTGCTGGTCTCCTCTCCAAGTACTGACCATGGTCAACTCTGCCAAACTTCCAAGAGCTGATAAGATTAGGTTCTCTCTGTGTGTAGAGTGATGCCAAGTCACAGCTGATTTATGTGCAACTCCATAGGGTTTTCAAGGCAAGAGATGGACACAGGTGGTTTGCCATGGCCTGTCTCTGCATAGCAACCCTGGACTTCCTTGGTGGTCCCCCATTCAAGCAGTAACCAGGGCTGACCCTGCTTAGCTTTTATGATATGATGAGATTGGACTAGCCTGGGCCATCTAGGTCAGGATGAGACCTGAGCTATTAGACCTGTTACCCTAGTTTTCTGCATTTTAACAAGACAGCATTAAAAAGGCACTCCCGTCTGCAGACCTGCATTGGCACACTCCTCATGGTTGATTCCACGGCCCAGCAGAAGCACTCCTCTCTCACTTGTTTTGAACTTCACTCCAGTATGGGATCATTTAGAAGAAGAAGAAGATGAAGATGATGATGATGATATTGGATTTATATCCTACCCTCCTCCACTCCAAATCTCAGAGTCTCAGAGTCTTCCTCCCCCACAACAGACACCCCGTGAGGTGGATGGGGCTGAGAGACCTCTCCCAGAAACTGCCCTTTCAAGGACAACCTCTGCAAGAGCTATGACTGACCCAAAGCCATTCTATGCATCAGCAAGTGGAGGAGTGGGGAATCAAACCCAGTTCTCCCAGATAAGAGTCCGCACACTTAACCACTACAATAAACTGGTTTGGCTTAATTCTTCAGCTGGATTTAACTGCAGCTCCAGAAAGCACAATGAACACCACACTTGTGCATTGAACTAGAAGCCCTCGCCAATGTAAAGCCATGGCATCAGCCACAGAGTGGGATTTTTGAGTTTTGGCAGTCAAGAGCTTTTGAAAATGAGCTCCCTTCTCACTATATATATATAACACACCTCTGCAAGAGAGATATTGAAGGTGGCCTTCCCTGAATACCGGAACAAGGACAAAAAACAACGCTGAAAGTCACTAAATGGTTCCCTTCTATGGCACTGACTCCTTGAAGGAATTTCACTTGCTTTAAAAAAAAATGGTGGGTTACTTTGCTAGTATTCCTTTTCCAGGCAGAATTCCTCTGTCCTTGGTATTAGCATATTTACAGGAGCAAGAAGGATCTTTTGTTTTCAGCACTCATGAGATCACAAAAGTGTTTCCTAGAAGGTTCTCCCTCCTCTCCCTCCCTCTCCAACTAGATGGTTGCTTGGCCTAGTTCTGTCAGATCCGGTGGAATCAAGAATTTGCCTTCTCTAGCAACCAGAGTTGATGGGATTTCATCTCCTCGACTGCCCATTTCTTTGAGACAATGGGGGGGGGGACGGGACGGAATATTAGGCAGAATAAAACTGAAATTTGAATCAACTATTCCTTCAAAGAGAGCAGGGCTTTTTTTGTAGCAGGAACTCCTTTACATATTAGGCCACACAGCCCTGATGTAGCCAATCCTCCAAGAGCTTACAGGGCTCCTAGTAAAGAGCCTACTGTAAGCACCAAGAGGATTGGCTATATCATGGGGCTGTGGCCTAATATGCAAAGGAGTTCCTGCTACAAAAAAAGCGCTGAAAGAGAGAATGATGTAATATTGATGATGTTCGATTGTGAGGACCTGGTTGTAACACACGCCCCTCTGCCACAAAGCACATGAGGTGACCAGAGGACCATGCTGCTCCAGACACCTTGAAGGAAAGATATGATTTAAAAAAAAAAGAATTGGGAGAATCTTGCAATGTACCAAAATATCTATGTAGGACTGCTAATTCCATCCCATACTGTTATCTGATGAAGTGTGCTTTTAGCACACGAAAGCTGACATTGGGAAGAAAACTTTGCTGGTCTTAAAGGTGCTACTTCACTCCTACTTTTATTGCAGGGGTGGCCAAACTGTAGCTTGGGAGCCACTTGTGGCTATTTCAAAATATTGTGCAGCTCTCAAAGTACCCACCACCCCATTGGCAGGCTTGGAGAATGCATTTAAAGTTAAAGTTGAGTTATTTCCACCTCTCCGTCCATCCTCCATCTATTTGCCTTCCTTCCTTCCTTCCTTCCTTCCTTCCTTCCTTCCTTCCTTCCTTCCTTCCTTCCTTCCTTCCTTCCTTCCTTCCTTCCTTTCCTGCCTTCTCTCAAACATCTGATATTCATGTCTTGTGGTTCTCAAACATCTGGTGCTTATTCTATGTGACTCTTACATGTTGCTTCAGACCAACATGGCTGCCTTCCTAGATCTATCTGGATGGAGAAATGCTATTTGACATCCTCTTCCTTTGCTTTTATTCTTAGGAAACCAGAATTCTTCCAAACAAACACACATCAGTCCTGGGGCTGTTCAAACAACCTCGTGATGTCTGATCAGGCTCCCAAGTGGTGATGCCACGCTCCTTTGTTTCCAAGAACATTGGAAGACTGCACTGCCATTTCACCCATCTCTCAGTCACAAGTCATTATTTGCCACCGCTTGTACACCGAATACCCAGTCCCAGGCCTTTGAGAAGGGTCCTGATGATGCAGGTGGGAGGGACGGTGGCTCAGTGGTAGAGCATCTGCTTGGGAAGCAGAAGGTCCCAGGTTCAATCCCTGGCATCTCCCAAAAAGGGTCCAGGCAAAGAGGTGTGAAAAAGCTCAGCTTGAGACCCTGGAGAGCCGCTGCCAGTCTGAGAAGACAATACTGACTTTGATGGACCAAAGGTCTGATTCAGTATAAGGCAGCTTCATATGTTCAGGTGTTTCAGATCTCTGTCCACCGCAGTCCCCCTTTTAAAATCTTATGCGCATCTATGACTACTCATGGCTTTCCTGGCTGGGCATTCAGAAAGCTCCCGGACATTTTCTAATTAAATGAGAAACTCACTCAGGAGAGGAAGATTGAGTTTCCCCATAATGAAATGTACGTGTTAACCGGTAGGTGTACACGGATCGAGTTTCCCCAGGCAATACGACTCAGAACACGTCAAATCTTCTTTTACAATCTAACAAAACAACCGTTAAGCTGTCCTCCTCCTGCGTCCTCCCCACACATCCTGCTAGCCAGACAGACACCCCCTTGTCAGGTGGAGCAACAGCCCATTCTGCGGATTATTTACATCTCACTTGGGAAGGGGGGGGGATTTTCGGATTTGCTGGATGGGTGCCCGGTTTTTAACTTTTCCCACATGTGGGACACATATGCCACTGACTAGGAACGTGCCGGAGCAGAGAAAGCAGCAGCCAGACTGAGAGGACCTTTGCATGCGGAGTAAGATGTACATCACTTCCCAGAGCTTGCTGGCAAACAGGCAACTGGAGATTTCTGCTATTTTTTTTTAATCCAAGTTTCTCCTTGGATGCTGGAGTTACAAATTTTCTGGTCCTGTTTCAAGAGCAACATTGATACACTAGGAATTTTTCGTCAGTTCCCTTTCCTTTTCCAAATTTTGTACAAAGATTTTGTGCATGCGCCATTGGCCATGGTTTTTGGTTTCTTCCTACCTTCTGTGTCTCTCCCTCCTCCTCTCCATTAACCATGAATTGATACACTGATTCAAGATTGCTGCAAGACAAAATTGCTTGCTTTGCCTTGTGTTCTCAGTGTGCCATATGTGTGTTAGCAGGGCTTTTTATGCAGAAAAAGCCCAGCAAGAGCTCATTTGCATATTAGGCCACACCCCCTGACACCAAGCCAGCCGGAACTGCATTCCTGTGAGTTCCTGCTCAGAAAAAGCCCTGTGTGTTAGTAACAGAAAGGTGGACAGATCCAGAGGATCTTAAGGAACAGTCACCTGTGGCTAGTTGTGGGATTAATTTTAGAAATTCTCCTAGTTAAACTAGAATTAAGGTGGAGTGGAATGCAACAAACTTCTGGAACAATAAAACTAACAAGGAGCCAAAGGAATCCACTCATCTCTGCAGACTTGCTTTCTGTATGTCCTTTGTAGGCGTTCTTGCTTAGCAAATGTTGTCCTATATTTATTCTGTTCTACCATTTTTTAAAATAAAAAATTAAACGGATCTTTTTCACAACTGAACAACATGGAGTACACAAACAAGAAAACAGCAAACAATGAAAAATATCTAATATAAACTATTTTAGCTCTAAAAACCCCCAAATATACTGTCATCAGTATAACTATCTCCTGATTGCTCTGTGAGATTCCAGCTGGTTTCCTGGTAGGGTTGAAAGGTTCAGTTCAAGAAACATCTGGGGACTTTGGGGGTGGAGCCAGGAAACATTGGAGTGGAGCCAGAAGCAAGGCTGTGACAAGCATGATTGAATTCCAAAGGGAGTTCTGGCCTTCACATTTAAAGGTACAGCACACCTTTTAAATGCCTTCTCTCCATTAGAAATAATGAAGGATGGGGTACCTTCTTTGGAGGCTCAAAGAATTGGAACTCCTGGTCCAATCCTTTTAAAACTTGGAGGATGTTTTGAGGAGAGGCATCAGATGCTATGCTGCAAATTTGGTGCTTCTACCTCAAAAGAACAGCCCCCCAAGCCCCAGATAACCACAGATCAATTCTCCTTTATAGCCTAAGGGAATCGGTCTCCATAGGAAATCATGGATTGCCCTACAGGCTTTTCCCACCCACCCACCCTGCTTTCTGGTGTCCCTGAAGCGAGGAAAGAACCTTCAAACTGGAGACCCCCTGCCTCCACCTGGGGACTGGCAATCCTACTTGCTATACTGAAGGATTTTGAAAACGCTTTAGCTAGCCAAGGGTTTGGGGGTCTGCTCAGATGGTGTGAAGCTCTTTTCTCCATTTTAATGCTGCTCTTTTGCTAGTTTGATTATTCCTTTCAAGTTGCTTGTCTGTACATTTTAGGTTGTTTGAAATAATCAAATCACTAGGAGGTACTGCCTGAGAACCTCTTTGGATGGAAGAAAATTGGCATCTGCTCTTAAATAAACAAATTGCAGTCACCTCAGGGACTCCTTGGAAAATCTCCAGACAATTAGCGCATTACAATAGTTTTGAGAATGTATAGTAGTGTTTTTTGTTTTGTTTTTTAAAAACAACCCTGCATCAGAGCTGAAGCTAAAGATTAAAGGAAATAGTGCAACAGTAAAATCAGGTCTCAGTTTTTATAGTGGAATGTTTCACAAGCTGTCCAGATCCTAAAACCAAATGTTCCTAACTTTGAAAAAGCTGTTTGGCCTTCCCTTAAGTTGCATCTGGAACCCTTCAGTTTTAGAAGATTTTGGACATTACAACTTTTACTGGATTTCCAGTTCAGTAGTGTCTCATTGACCATATCCTGAATTTGATATTATATATGCATAAAATTATGTGCCGCACAGAGCAAGTTGATAGGGAGCTTTTTCTTCCTCTCTTATAATGTTATAACCTGGAGTAAGTCAATGGAATAGAAACGACAGATACCTTCACCTCCAAAAGAATTCATTTATGGAATTCACTGACACAGATTTAGTCATTTACTGGTTTAGATTACTTTAATATGTATTAAAATAAATGCATGGTATATAGGTAATCAGTGGCTTCTAGCCAAGATAGCTATGTGTTCAGAAGAAGAAGAAGAAGAGATTGGATTTATACCCTGCTTGGAGTCTCAAAGAGGCTTACAGTCTCCTTCTCTGCCTCTCCCCACAACAGACACCCTGTGAGATAGGTGGGGCTGAGAGAGTTCTCTGAGAACTGCTCTTAAGAGAATGGCCCTGAGAGAACTGGAATTGGCCCAAGGTCTCCAAGTTGTCTGCGTGTGGAAGAATGGGGAATCAAACCCAGTTATCCCAGATTAGAGTCCTGCCTCACACAGTTTCCAACCAGTTCCTCTGAACTGCCAAAAACAAGGCATGGAGGCTGAGACCTTCTCATGTTTCTTCTTGGCACTAGGATTTAGAGCCATTGATGGACACATCCTCCATACAGTAAATTTGTCTAGTCCCCTTTTGAGTTTGTCTGTGCACTACATCCTCTGGCAGCAGATTCCACATTTTAATCACTTGCTATATAAAAGAGTACTTTCTTTTGTCCATCTATTCTACCCTGCTGTGGTCCCTTCCCTCCCCCAACCACTCCACTCTCAAACATCAAGGAATTCCCCAAGCCAGAGATGGCAACTCTACTAGATAGCCATTTTGGGAAACATGATGCAAGGCTAGAAGGATCCGTGGTCTGATTCAGCAGGGCTTTTCTGAGGTTCCCAGAGGGAAAAATGTTTTTCAAGCCCCTAATATGGTAAGTGTCTAGTAAGAGCTCTTCTTACAGGGCCTACTGTAAACTCTTGGAGGATTGGCTACATCAGGGACATGTGGCCTAATATGCAAAGGAGTTCCTGCTATTAAAAAAAAGCCCTGAGCATGTTTGTGTTTTAAATAAAAATGTCTTTAATTGTGTCTGTGTCCTTTCTAAAGTGTATATTCCTGGTACCTGGGATTGCATTTATGACACACATATCCTGGCCCCATGAAATCCCATTTATGTTAGATCCAGCCCTCATAACAATCGAGTTCACCCCTGTTCTTGAGGGCAAGGCAGGAAAATCCACAGTTATGTTGTCCATTAGCTTAAAGAAGCCTCTCTCCCACCATGCTCTTTAAACAAATGCCCACTGCTAAACGGGGGAGCCTTTTCAACCAGTGAAGTTCCCCTTAAATACACCAGTATATTCAATTTCCCCTTTTAATTCCATCCCCCACTTTCATTACCCACCTTCCCCCTAGCAGAACATCTTGATTTACAAAAACACATAATCCAACATTCCATCCAACCTACATGGGAGCTAAAACTCCACTCATCTCCACCTTTGTGCAACATTTGCAGAGTTTCAACATAAGTTTCAATATCTGACTGAAACCTATTAGTATAGCTATTGCTGGACTGTACCACTTCAGACTACAGGTGATAGTGGGAGAAATCACACAGGTAAATGCTACCCTATGGGGGGGGGGGGGGAATATTCCCTGCACCAAGAAAAATAGCCCACCAGGAACTGGAACTCTTTCTAGTCTTCCCTCTGACATGCTCTTCTTTTTATAGAGATGCAGCCAACATGCAACCCCCTCCTTACTGACACACCAACAGGCTGCAGTCCAGAAAAATAATAAACCCAGAGGGGTAACTGTGTGAGTCTGCCTCAGCAAAATGAAACAGAAGTCCAGTTACATCTTCAAGACTTAAAAATTTCATTGGGATCCATTGCATCCAATGAAATCAGCTCTGACTCATGAATGCTCATGGAAAGAATGTTGTTAGCCTCTAAGGTGCCAACAAAGGCTTTAGTACTTAATTCTGCTCAATGTACAAACCACCCCCCATAATTTTCACATTATGGGATCCTATCTAGGACCACCACTTCCAACATTTTTTCCCATCCAAACTTGCTTTTGGTGTGAGCGGTGGGATTAGCGTTGGCAACTTCCAGGTAATGGCTAGAGATCTCCCACTATTACAACTGATACCCAGGTAACAGATATCAGTTCACCTGAAGAAAAAGCCTGCTTTGGAAGGTGGATTCTATGGCATTCTACCCCATATAAGTCCTTTCCCTCCTTGAACCCCACCCTACTCAGGCTCCACCCCAAAGAGAGCCAATCTGGTGTTGTGGTTAAGTGCATGGAGTCTTATCTAGGAGGACTGGGTTTGATTCCCCACGCCTTCACATGCAGCTGCTGGAGTGACCTTGGGTCAGTCATAACTCTCTCAGAGCTGTTCTGCTCAAGAGCAGTTCTGGGAGAGCTCTCTCAGCCCCACCCACCTCACGAGCAGTGTTCCCTCTAAACTGAGTTAGTGTGAGCTAGCTCACAGTTTTTTAGACGCCGACTCACACATTTTGGTCTTAGCTCAGGAAGAATGGCCCCAGAACAAGCTAATGTACACAGTAGATCACCGTTTTAATGCCAGTAGCTCACGAAGTAGAATTTTTGCTCACAAGACTCCACAGCTTAGAGGGAGCATTGCACATGGTGTTTGTTGTTAGGAAGGAAGGGAAAGGTATTGAGACTCTGAGGCTCCTCCAGGTAGTGAAAAGTGTGGTATAAAGCCAATCTCCTCCTCCTCCTCTTCTTATTCTTCAAACTCTCCAGGCATTTCCCAACTCGGAGCTGGCAACCACAGATGGGATCTCCAATTGGGAGAGGTGTTGTTAAGTATATGTCTCTTCCCACTTGCCCCAGTAAGGTGGTAGGGCGTTGATGCTCTTCTGGTTATGCTCCCAGTCCTTTAAACTGCGCCCCCCCCAAACTTCACAGACATTAGGCTGCAAATGAACTATTGAAGACCTTCTGTAGATTCTCTGGCTACAGCGCAGCAAATCCAGACAACATTTCTGCCAGAAAAAACTGACCTGCTTGGAATCCTGTTCATTTTCTTTTCAACACTTCCAAAGGATCCAAGCATGTGGCATAAATAAATGATTGTTGGCCTCAAACGGAACCCAGTGGAAGAGCTGCACTCATTCCATGCTGCCATTTATTATTATTTTTTTGTAGCACAGCGAGATAAAGTCGAAAAAAATGTCCAGGTGCAAAGAAAGTGGTAAGGTGATGATCCACTCTTCTGTGCCATTTGCACTGCAATCCTTTGCAGAGTTACGCCATTCCAAGCCCACTGATTCTAACAGGCTTAGATCAAAGTCACTCTGTAGAGGGTCGCACTGTTAATGTATCGCTCCCAATGGGCTTTGTTTAGACTTCCATATGGGTGGTGGCAGTCTTCCAAGAAAGAAATATAGGCTGAAGACTGAAGTGTGGGGGCACAATCTGACCATGTGAGCATTTGGAAGTCCCAATACCCTACAGACAAGTACTTTCCAGTTTCAATGGGTCTTACCCCCAAGTAGGGATTGTCACCCTATGCACAGTTACTTGTGAGTACATCCCGTTGAGCAAAGAAGGGGGCTTCCTTCCAAATAAATGTGCACAGGATCAGGCTACGCATTTTCCCCACTGAAGTGCTTAGCTATGTACGGGATTTTCAAAGTTCTTTCCAGTTCAGAGCCAGTTCGGTGTAGTGGTTAAGCGTGCGGATTCTTATCTAGGAGAACCAGGTTTGATTCCCCACTCCTCCACTTGTACCTGATGAGATGGCCTTGGGTCAACCATAGCACTGGCAGAGCTGTCCTTGAAAGGGCAGCTGCTGTGAGAGCTCTCTCAGCCCCACCTACCTCATAGAGTGTCTCTTGTGGGGGGAGAAGATATAGAAGATTGTGAGTCGCTCTGAGTCTCTGATTCAGAGAGAAGGGCAGGGTATAAATCTGCAGTCTTTTGCAGTCTTCTTCACTTATTAAAACATATGGGGAGGGGAGGGGGAAACAATGTTGAAAATTATTTGTGCATTTTTTTGGAGTCATATGTTTCCATTCTTCCCTTCCTCCAAGATGATATAAATGATGATGCTACTTCCTCCTTTCAATTTATCACCACCACAACCTGTGAGGTAGGTCAGGCAGAGAAGAGAATCCTTTGGCTGTCCCTCTGATAAGTTTCATGACTAAGCAGGTATTTGAACCGGGGCCTTTCTACTTCACTCTGACCTGGATAGCCCAGCCTAGCCTGATCTCATCAGAACTAGAAACTAAGCAGGGATGGCCCTGATCAGTATTTGGATGCGAGACCACTGAGGAATTCAAGGGTTGCTATGCAAAGGAAGACAATGGCAAATCACCTGTGGTCAGAATTTAGATGGGAGACGACCAAGAAATTCAAGGTCTGCTATGCAAAGGAAGACAATGGCAAACCACAACTGGTCAGAATTTGGATGGGAGACCAGCAGGAAATCCAAGGGTTGTTATACAGAGGAAGACAATGGTAAACCACTTGGGTCAGAATTTGGGTGAGAAACCACCAAGAAATTCAAGGGCTGCTATGCAGAGGAAGACAATGGCAAACTGCCTCTGGTCAGAATGTGGGTGGGAGACCACCAAGAAATCCAAGGGTTGTTACGCAGAGGAAGACAATGACAAACCACCTCTGAATGTCTCTTGCCTTGAAAACCCATAAGTCAGCTGCAACTTGATAGCACTTTCCTCCGCCACCTTCCCACTCCAAGTCTAACACACTAACCATGACACCAGCTGTTCCCATCCCAGAACCTTAAAATCCACTATTAGTGTACCTTTTGGCAGAATTCAGCATCTCTTAGCTGGATTGTGCCTGTGGTTTTTACGTGGTATATGATAGCTCTTAACTAAGGCCATAAACCTAAGCCCTTTACCTTTGGAGCAAGCAATACTGAGTTCCGTGATGGTTATTTCTCAGTCAACATGCGCAGGATGGAGTGCTGAGTTTCAGATTTGCACCGTGCAATGCAAGGCTTAACGTGCTCTTTAAAAGAGAGCAAGACAAATGTTCCATATCATAAATTCCAAAGACTGCCATGAAAAACGCAGGAAAGAGCCTGCACATTGAGAAGTCCGATCCAGCTAGTAAACTAAACCAAATGCTACAAAACCCTTATTCTTTATTATTGTTATTATTCAGTTCCTCGGATCCAAACCAGCACAGATGTTCTATTCAGCCAATCGTGAAGTACAAAAGTTCGTAGTGGCGCTGAATAAGCAAGGAACGCGACCAAATGTGGGAAAAGGAGCTCCTTTAACTTTAGAAAGAAATACCTTTCATTCTACCCTCAGAGATTTTCCTATTTCCAGTCCTAGACATGGAAAGATGTGCCAAACCTCCACTTCTCATCTTTTACCCTGGACGCCACATGCACTTGTAACTGTACTTTTGGAGACAGAAGAAGAAAAGAGAGAGAGAGAATCTAACCAGAGGAGGAGGAAAATGACTTTTTTACATGAACCAAGGTTGTTTTGAAACCAAGTTCCCATATCCCCCCCCCCCCCCACACACCAGTTCTTGGAGATCTCCAAAAACAGATCTTACTTTGGGATCCTGGATGGAACCCCCACAATGCCATTGTCTCCGTGCCTTTCCTTTACCGCCGTCATTTTTGGCCCTGCGCATCTCTGATGGTAGCTTTCAGCTTTCCATTCATTCATTCATTCATTCATTCATTGGCTCACTCATGCGTCCCCAGTGGCACCATGGAAACCCGGATTCGATCCGGTCTGACAGCGCAAAGAAACACAACTTCGCAACACATTCCCGCCCCCACCCCCCACCCCAAACCCCTGCAAACATCTCCAGAAGAAAAAGAAAACTTTTGGGAAAGGGAACCTGTTCTTCAAAGGATCACCTTTCCGTGCCTTACCTCCTTGCCTTTGATATCAATTAGGTCCTGCTTGGCCAGGTCTCCATGAGACCAATGAGGATGCTTCAAAACCTGCGCGCCTCACCCTTTCTGCGCGCCTTGCAAGAAACTCGAAGAAAAAGTTGGTACGGTGTAGGTGGGCGTCAAGGCGGAGGATGGAGCGAGCGACGCCGGACGGTAAGGCAAAGGGCGGACAGAGCCAGCCGCCTCTCCGGGTTTATATAGCTGCGCCTGGCTCCAGAGCTCGGTCTCCTGTAATAGGATGCCTGCGGGCAAAAGGGGGCTCGGGAGCTCTTGCAGTTGGCAAATCAAAGGCACAGCCTCTCTCCGGATCCCGGGCGCGCTGGTGAAAGGCACACGAGCTCACACGCACATATATATAGGCGGCAGAGGCACAAAAGGCATTTGCATGTAATTTATGGCTGGAGGAGGAAATCGCCCCCCCCTTTCCACTCCCCACTGAGAGGGGGGAGGGGTTAAGGAAAGTCAGTTCAAGGCAGCCAATGACTCAGAAAGGGAGAATAATTTTCCTGAGACCAGTGTGGTATTCTGTGGGAAGGGGGGGGGGGGGTGGCAAATTCATATTACATTACATTTTAAAAAAAACACACACATTTTTTTTTCCCAAGAAGCACTCCAAGCCAAGAAGGTGGTTAAGAACCCCACTGTCCCGTCTTGCTCCCTTCAACTGTGTCACGTCTCCAGGCTTGGCGTGAATTGGTCCCCCGGCAGGAATGAAAAGGCGTGTGGCTACGCTTGGCAGAGGCTGTCAGGGGAACCTCAGAAAAGGGATGCCAACTAAACATTTCTGGCCCTTCCCTTGGCTTGTCCTGGATGAGGGGAGCAGAAGATGAAGGCCAGAATTCTTGAAAAGATGAGATAAACGGTGAGGGGTGAATGGAAAGAAATCGAGAGAGAGATCCTCTTTCTTCCCAAGATCTGATAAAAAAGGGATTATGTTTCTGGGAGCCATGTGTGCAGGGAAAAGATAGCCTGTTTGCTCTTGTTTGCTCTGGCAGGGGACAAAAACACCCCCCCCCCCCTCCTCTCTTACATGCACACACATTGAGGATCAAATTTCCCAGGTTCCTTTCCTTTGTTCTGTGGGCTTGCACTACCCTGTGTTTTATTTCTTCTTAATTCCAGGCTAACAGGGAGAATTCATAAAGTTAATTCATGAAGCGAAGCCTCTTCAGTTTCCCGCTGTTTCCACTTTCGTACCTGAATCGCCCTCCTTCTAGTGATAAACCCACCTTGAGAAACCCTGTTAGGTAATTGTGTGTATAAATGCGGTGCAGGGATCCTTTTTGAGTAGCCTTTGGCTGAGCACATTGGTGAAATGCCCAAGTATGCTCCTGTGCATTGGTGAGACAAGGCACAAGAAAGGATTGTGATGAAAAGCGCAAAAAACAACAACACAACAACAACCCCACAATGAAAACATGCTGTGGAATCAGATTTCATTTGGTGTGCAGTGTTTCACCAACACGTGCATCAGTAAAACACCACACCAAAGCATCTAGATATAATTGTACAGATGACGACATCGGGGCTGATAGAACACTGCAACAAAATAGCGATGCAGTTATGTTTATAGGTAACATAAAGGAAGCATGATGTAAGAATGTAAGGAATTGAAAGTGGGAGGGGGGACTGAGCATGCCTTAGTTTTGGAATTTCTCCCAGTGCAACTGGATTCAGATAAGTGGAATGCAAAGCAGAATGAAGCAGCATTGCAGGACAGGAACAGAGGACATCCTCTTCCTTCTAGCAATATCCAGATTACTGGCTGGGTGAATGGGTGTTCCTTACCTTTAACTGGATTTTTTTTAAACAACAACAACAACAAAAACTCTTCCAGGCACTTTCTAAAAGTAGGTTTGGGGTGAACATATGAGCTTGTACAGCTGCCAGTGGTCTATCTCCTCTGTAGTGCCTGCTCCAGCTCTGGTTTGAAAATGCTCTCCAAGGACCCAGTGCAGAGAATGGCCTTGCCCTGAGATCCTTTCAGTGCCTGCATGCAGAATGTGTACTCTACAAGTCCCTCCATGTGTGTGTGTGTGGGGGGGAGAGTGTTTAAAGGCGCCTTTCAGCTCAAGAAGACACCACCTGATGACTGGTTCAGTCTAGAACTGTGTTGAATTTCAGTGCCTAAAACAGAGTCCTCGCAGAGTGATCCCATAGCACTGAGCACATTGAATGAACTCATCTCTCCACACTCTACTTCTAGGGTTTTTTTTAAAAAAAATAATAAGGTTTCAGTAAAATGAAAATGTATATGTATTTATTCACAGTTTTGCCCTGCCTTCCTTTCATCACAGTCCACCACAAGTGAGGGCAGATTTGAATGCAGTCTCCTGTATCCCTTTTGTTTATTGTTTCCATGTGTGTACTGTAGCCAGGAGATCCTACTATTGTCTGGCAGTCAAAAGTTCCAGCTCTTTAGGGTTATCCAGGATGCACCACGAGGAGGCAGGCTAAAATTGTACCAGGACCCAAATGCGATTATGATGCAGCCTGTCAAACTATTTCCCATCTATCGCAGGAATGTGAGCGTCCTACTTTTCAGGGTGGTGTGAGGAAGCTCTTTGAACTCTCCCCAGTTGTGGCTGACTGGATTGAAAATTTAGATAGTAATATTTAGGGGCCCAGCAGGAATTCATTTACATATTAAGCCACACTCCCTGACACCAAGCCAGCCAGAACTGCACTCCTGTGCATTCCTGGTAAAAAAAAAAAAAAAAAAAAAACCCTGTTTAGGGGGATTGCCCAACTGGTCTGCATAACAGTTGTATCAACTTGGTTGCATATTTTATATTATTATATGCTTCTTTTGTGTAATTCTGCCATGATAGATGATAGATAGATAGATAGATGATAGATAGATAGATAGATAGATAGATAGATAGATAGATAGATAGATAGATAGATAGATAGATAGATAGATAGATAGATATATAGATAGATAGATCAACCGACAGACAGACAGACAGACAGATGATAGATAGATAGATAGATAGATAGATAGATAGATAGATAGATAGATAGATAGATAGATAGATAGATAGATAGATAGATAGATAGATAGAATACAACTTATATGTATTTATATATGTACACTGTATGTTGCTTAGAAGTATTATCATATATCTGATTCTGAATCTGGCCCCAGTGTGGATCCAAAAACCTGGAGAATGGCCAAGTTCAGAGAGGGGATATTTTTCTAAACACCTGGAGGAACTCCTCCCCCTCCCTAAGTTGTAGAAAAATATGAAACAAAAGTGAGGTTTAGGTCTGAGATCTCACAATGCTAGTTCACAAGATCTTGGCTGTCATTTAAAGGGAGGATGGTGGATGGCCAGGGGAGGAAGAGCAGGAGCATCTTTCCCCACTTAAGCCACTGGGAGGGGGAGGAGTAGAGGAGCAGGACCAGGGCTTTTTTTGTAGCAGGAACTCCTTTGCATATTAGGCCACACACCCTTGATGCAGCCAATCCTCCACGAGCTTACAAGGCTCTTCTTACAGGGCCTACTGTAAGCTCCAGGAGAATTGGCTATATCAGTGGTGTGTGGCCTAATATGAAAAGGAGTTCCTGCTACAAAGAAAGCCCTGAGCAGAACACCCCCCCACACACACTGCTGCCCCTGTGTGAGCCAGGCGGGTGAAGGCCACGGTGCTGCAGGCTGATGGAGGGTGGGAGTGGAGATGTGGGAGCCGATTCCACCCCTCCCCCGGTAACTGCTACATAAGCCAATCCATAAAATACAAGGGTAGACTGTCAAAAAATTCTCAAAAATTCACAAGCACCAGTAGACATCAGTCTATCGAAACATAATCATAGTAAACACAGGTAATGAAATAGAACTGGTGGTCACAATTCAGCTACGAGTAGTAAGAACTAAATATCACAATTCAAGAAACATTTTTCAAGAAGGGAGAGGCAACACTAAAATGGGGTTATGGGAGCTGAAACAGAAGGGATGAGCGAATCTGACTTGCATAAGGGTTCTCAATCAACTTCCCATTTGGATGCTGATCAGGAAGCTTTAGAAAGTTGTCTGTACCATGTGCTTTCCAACCATAACCTCAGATTACTGGGGCAGCAACATGCTGGGTGTCAATTAGGTGCAAAATCAGTATGGAAAGCGCTGCCGTTATCTTGCCCAGCTTGATCCCTGCAAATGGCTCTCCCTGAGTTCCACATAAGAACCACATGGCTCTTAATGATATTGGAGCTTTTTTTTTTCCTGAGCAGCCAATTTACCTGCAGCTGAGCGAGAGGGAGCAACAGCAGCTTGCAAGTTGAACGGAAAGTGGATCAGACAGAGAAGAGAGCTTTGAGTGGGTGTGTTATTAGAGGCTGGGCCCTCATGCGTTCCACACTCCGGTGATGTGCTCTCTGCCTTTAGGCATGCATTCATTTCCACAAAGATCTACTTATATATTCCATCCGTCTTCAGAAAGCTCAGGGCTTTCACATGTGGATCTCTCACAGCCGGTTCCAGGCTTGAGAAAAAGGAGCTGGGCAGAAAGTGGCCATGGGCCTCCAAGAGCCACCACCAGCCCTTCCCTTTCTTACTTACCTACCTATTTTCTCCCCACATTTTCTCCCCACATACTTAGAATCATGGAATCATAGAGTTAGAAGAAACCTCCAGGGTCATCTCGTCCAACCCCCTGCACAATGCAGGAAATTCACAAACACCTCCCCCTAAATTCACAGGATCCACATTGCTGTCAGATGGCCATCTAGCCTCTGTTTAAAAACCTCAAAGGAAGGAGAGCCCACCACCTCCCGAGGAAGCCTGTTCCACTGAGGAACCATTTGAATTGTTAGGAAGTTCTTCCTAATGTTGAGCCAGAAACTCTTTTGATTTGATTTCAACCTGTTGGTTTTGGTCTGACCTTCTGTGGCCACAGAAGACTTCTCCACCACCCTCTATATGACAGCCCTTCAAGTTCTTGAAGATGGTGATCATATCACCTCTCAGCCACCTCCTCTTCAGGCTAAACATGCCCAGCCCACTTACAAACTCTCCTACCACCTGCAGTTACAGGTGCCCATGTTGCCTGCATGGTCTTTCTCCTATGGGGCTGAGCAGTGGGTACAACTTGGAATGCCATTGTTATGGCTAGCAGGAGCACCTTGACTGCATGCACCACCCAAATGCCCTTCCCTGGTACCACTAGGCTGCTGGGATTGTGGGTGAGAAAGCACTTGCTATCAGGCAAGGGAAGGGAACATCAGGAGATCTACTGGTGTTAGCATCAGTGGGCCCCACTAGAAGCCCCTGGTCTGGCATCTGTCCTACCTCTTGGTATGTTGACACCAGTCCTGGGATCAACTCTACTTCAGTTTACATCAATCCCTGTACATAAGAGAAGCCATGTTGGCTCAGGCCAATGGCCCATCCAGTCCAACACTCTTTCGCATAGTGGCCAAAAAACAGGTGCCACCAGGAGGTCCACTAATGGGGCCAGGACACTAGAAGCCCTCCCACTGTTGTTCCCCCAGCAACAAGAATACAAAGCATCACTGCCCCAGACGGAGAGTTCCATCTATTTTTGTTGTTGTTCAGTCACACAGTTGAGTCCGACTCCTGTGGCTAATAGCCACTGATAGACCTCTGCTCCATATGTTAGCCTGTATGGTAAGTTAAGGCTTCGCAGGATTAAGACCTGGGCCAAAGCCATCTAGTGAGGTTGCAGTTCAGATAGTCGTCGTCCCACCCCCCCCCCACCCCCCCCGCCGCATTGGTCTGTTGATTCAGAAATTGACCTTACGGGCTTGATGCTGACCTAGTGTTATTTGAATGAACTGATTTAGGTGGTGTACCTGAATCAGATATATGAAGCCCCCCCACAGTGGTTATTATGAAAGTAAACTGGGAAATTTCTCCCATCATAAATCACATAAATCCCACTGTAGTCAATAGCCTTGACCTAGATAGCCCAGGCTAGCCTGATCTTGGAAGCTAAGCAGGGTCAGCTGTGGCTTATGTCTGGATGGGAGACCTCCAAGGAATACCAGGGGTTTTAACAGAGGCAGGCAATAACAAACCACTTCTGAATGTCTCTTGCCTTGAAAAACATAGAGGATCACCATAAGTCAGGTGTGGCTTGAAAGCCTTTTCCATCCCCACCACCAAATCCCAGTTGAACTCTGTTTGAGGCTTTGTCTGGTTTATTCCCCCCCCCCCTTTGTCTTCTGATTCTCTCCCTGCTTTGCTTATACAAACTAGTCATTATTTCACTGAACTGAGCAATAAAACCACCATGGGCCTGATAACCAGTATGGACTCTGAAAAACCAGGAAACCCCAGATTCCCTCATGCCCCATCAGTGAACACCCTCCTGTGCAGATCCTACCCTTCTTCCAAGAAGCTCTGGGTGATAGTTCTCTCCTCCTCTGTTTTAGTCTCACAACAACTCTGCAAATTAGGTTAAACTGAGTGGCCAGCCCATGGTCAGCAAGTGACAAAGCTGGATTTGAACCCAAGACTTCCCAGCCCTAACCTAGCCCTCAGACCACTCTATATTATACTGCTTTAAAATTTACCCACCTGTCAGACTGCCTCTAAAACAGCTTTTGACCTGCCATGTACTCACATGGTTTTGAACTAGTAATCTGTGGAATTACTGCAATTTAGCTAGTGTGCAACCATGTGGTGTGGCCAAAGAGGGAACTGCAGAGGCTGTAGCTACAGAAGCCAGGTCAGTCTCCCAGCAATCCAGAGAAGCCATGGGATTGCCACTTCCATACTTATCCCTGTGAGTGTGCAGAAGACAATGATTGCCATGACATTGCAGGAGGTAAAGTATCAATCCATTCTGCGAAGCTCTTTAGCAAAGCATCGCACACCTCCCTAGCTGTTATACCACTGAGACTTTTATGCCTCTCTGGGAAAGCCCTGTAAAAAGGTAATTAAACTGCAGGCAGCTGATGACTCCTGCCCTGCTAACAATTAACAGGTGCTCGGTTTGTGTATGTGTGTTTGCTTCCCGTAATCTTATGTTTGGGTATATTCACAGGGGATGACATACGCCAAGTTGTACAGAACTGAAAGCAACCTTTTAAATAAAGGAAGGAAGCCAGCTCTCTTTTCTCAGGGCAAGGTCAATCAGTTTCGGAGACATCTGCCAACAGAGAGCTCATCACTAGAATCTGATGTGCCTTATTACCAGGAGACCTCTTGTTAATAGCGGGAGGGCAGAATGTTGGGATGAAACGAATGGTAACGTTGAATGTTGATTGATGGTGCAGTGTGGAAACACGGACACACCAGGCAGCAAGCTGGGCTTTCTGACATCTCTGTTGTCAGTTCTTTGCCTCCTCTTAGTAAACCACAAGCTCGCCAGTGAAATTAAACCAGATGTAAGACCCTGTCTTGAATGCACACATACACACACACACACAACCCCTCTGAGTTCTATAGCATGATTGTGGGATGTTGGGCTTTGGGTTACCACTACTTGGAGTGTGCGAATAAAAATTAGATTTGATTTTTAGAATTTGAACAGGATTGTTTAATATTGGAAGTAAAGCCAACCATGTTAGGGAATCGATTGGATATTAATTTCCACTGCTGTCTTGGGGAAAACTCATATTTGCCAACAGGGTTTTTTTAAATAGAAAAAGCTCAGCATGAACTCATTTGCATATTAGGGCACACCCCCTGACTTCACCATTGTTTCACACAGGGCTTTTTTGTAGGAAAAGCCCAGCAGGAACTCATTTGCATATTAGGGCACACCCACAATGCCAAGCCAGCCGGAACTATTCCTTTGCGTTCCTACTCAAAAAAAGCCCTGTCTACCAAATCCCCCTCCCTCTCTCTGCATGTGTGTGTAAGAGAGAGAGACAAACAGATAGACAGACTGACAGATGGACAGACAGATCTTAAAAATTTACCACCACCACCCCAATGTCTGAGGTTGGGCTATCTGATGCCAGAGTAAAAACCTGGTCCGCTGTTTCTGTTCCTCCTCACTTATTTTAGCCCTGCTTGCCTGCTGGTCCCTGTGTATCATCAAACTCTTTGCAATTTTTTCTCTGTTGCAGGATGGCTTTTTATCATGGAAGTGGGGAAAATGTAGGTGTTGCCTCTGTTCTTCCCTCCTTTCAGCATGTGCAAGCAAAGATTTTGCTCAGGTTTAACAGGCATGGAAGGCCTTTGCCTATAGAACAAAGGCGCTCACAAAAATCGACAGGATTATATTATGATTGGCAGAAAGAGGACACATACAAAGAAATGCCAGTGGAGAGAATCTTGTTGGATGGGAAGATTGGCTAGGTGCTGGGTGGATATCATCCCTGTCAGGTGCAGATTTGCTTAGTCACTCTCCCTTCACTGTCTGTCACACTTCCCACTGCCCTGAAATAAAGCCTGTCACTAAATGGCTCAAATAAATGTCAGATCAGAAAGCTTCCATTTATTCTCAAATACAGGAAAAGTTTTATTTATATTCATAGTAGTTATAACATTCATGA
The DNA here is from genome assembly GCF_032191835.1 of Heteronotia binoei. NCBI lineage: Eukaryota > Metazoa > Chordata > Lepidosauria > Squamata > Gekkonidae > Heteronotia > Heteronotia binoei. The sequence goes on from NC_083234.1 coordinate 63,895,856, forward strand.
ATAGGAGTTATTTGGGGTTGGGTCTTGAATACACAATTTCTCAGTAAAATTTTTGAGCACATATTCCTAATTACTGTTTTATTTACCTGTAGGGCTGCCAAGCCCCTGGTCTGGGCAGGGGTTTCCCCGCCTGGAAGGTTCCCAACCCGCTGGCCCATATTGGTCCAGTGAGGGGGACCTTCCACAATGTTGTAGGTTCAGTGATGTTTCTTGGAAGTGATGTCATCGTGCCAGTGATGGTGTGCGGTGGCCGCTCTAGGCGTTTCCGGGAAAACTCTATGGTTTTCCCAGATGTCCTAGCCATCTGGGAGGGAAAACTCTATGGTACAATAGGTACCATAGAGTTTCCCCCTCTCAAATGGCTAGAGCATCCAGGAAAACCATAGAGTTTTCCCGGAAATGCCTAGAGCGGCTGTGCCATCGCCAGCACAATGATGTCACTTCTGGGTGACGTCATTGTGTTGTGTGTGCTTTGCGCATGTGCGAAAGTCCCCCACTGGAGAGTGGAGGGGACTTGGCAACCCTATTTACCTGTGGCTGCAATGGGAGAAGTTACCTGTCACCTGGCAGAGGGGAAAGGACTCCTTCCCACTCACACATACTACTTCATTTTAACGATTGCATTCCTGATCATATAATAAATGTTATTGTAATAGGGAAGGTGACGTGGGCTAAACAAAGAATTGTCCTACCATGCAAGAATACCAAGACAAGATCAGCCTGGTTCCAGTCACTGAGACATCAGCTGCAGGAAGTCTACTTGGAAAAAAATTCTGCAATAAAAGAGAAATTGTCTCATGACCACATTGGCAAATCACCTGCAATGCAATGTAGTAATAAGCTATCAGTCAGACATCAGCCATCAATATTACAAAGCAGTAGACAAGTGCACCTTTAAGACCAACTAAGTTTTATTCAGAATGTAAGCTTTCATATGCTCTTAAGCAGACTTCATCAGACAAAATGGGAATGGAAGCAGCAATTCTTAATTAGTGGGCAGTGTAGAATCATGGGAATGTTTTTAGCAGATTAAAAGAATCACAAATAGGGATCTGTGTTTGTTAGAGTTAGGACAAAGCAGGGCTGAAAAAATACTGAAGGGTGATAAAAAGCAGACTGCTGTTGTAGGTGTGGGTGCCATAAATCTAGGTAACATTCTGGCTTTGTTAGTTTAAATAGAGGGCATGGTTTCTTCTCTTCTTCCAAGGCACTCAGGGCAGCATACCTGGTTCTCTCCAGGTTGCCCTTCAAGCAACCCTAAAGTAGGCAAAGAAAGAGTCACCACAGAGTTATGCAGTGAGTTGCATGGCTGAGCAGGCCTTTGAATCTGGGCCTCTCCCAGTCCTAATCCTACCCTCTAACCCTTGCATCTCTAGGTATTCAGGCATTTAGATTTTTAAAACCACATCTATTAGTTCAGAGCCCTGTCTTACAAAGTCGCCCAGACCCTCCAGACCCTGCAACTCAGTTAATCTGCGACCAACATGCAGTCAGGATAATTTAAAGTTACCTTTCAGCTAGCCGTGAATCACAGTTTACTCGTAAATCACCACGCTGCCCCAGTTTTTAACTGCCCTGCAAAGCATTTAGCAAGGCACAGGAAAGGGGGGGGGGGGGACTGCTGTTGACTGATGGATGACTGATAATTTTATTTGCAGTTCTCACTTTCAGCTCCAGCTCACATGCTGGAGCCATTAACAGAGCCAGGGACTAGTTTGCTTGGGGTTCGGGGGGGGGGGGTGAGACTAAAAGCAGTTTAATGGGACCTTGCTGGAACAAGAAGGTTGATGCAGGAGGAGGTGGGACAGTTCATCATTCTGGTTCTTTTTCTATATATTTGTCAAAGGTTATAGTTCTCTGTGGCTCACTGTTGAATTTGCAGATCCATTTGCAAGTTATTATGCATCTATTATGTGCAATTCATGCGGTAATCATACATCCATATTTGGATATGCAATACCAATTCCTTTACTGAAGCACAAATAAACTTGAAAAAGTTGTATGTTTTACAAGAAAAAGGTATAAGAATGAAGAATCACAATTTGCACAAAGGAGAAGTGAAAACGACATAAGAACATTCAGGTCAAAACAGCACAAATAAGTAATCCAAAATCATTTCTAATTTCTACCCGCCATCCCCCTCCCCAACCCCCCCCCCCTTCCCCCTGGATATCAGTTTGTTCCATTAGCCCAGCTTGATTCACTCACAGATTATAGAATTTTGCAGATATTTCTCACAGTCACAGTGCATCAGAGATTCTGTAATATTAAAACTGTACAAGCAAAATGAAGCATTCCTAGATGAGATGTTGGTACATGCTTGCCCCTGATTTTAGAGCACAAGCTTCAGATTCCATCTTAAATGCCACAGTAGGCAGGATTTACAAACAACTCTAGTTCTAATCTTTTTATTTTATTGGACTATTATTATATTAGAAAAAAAATATCCTGGTGCTGAAAGGTGCCAGGAAGGCTAGAAGTTTGTTTGTTTTTGTCCACGAGACCACCTTGTAGAGGATATTGGCCTACCTAGACCAACATTGCCTGCACCAGTTTTGTCAGGTCTTTGGCTGAGTTCTTTCTTAGCTTTGCTATCAGAAGATGCCAGAGACTGAACCTGCCATCTTTAGATGTGCTCACAACAACAGCCTTTAATAGCATAAAAAGATGTGCTCACTAGTGTAGGCCACATTTGAACAACTCTGACATATCCACCATAGTAATTTTACTGCTTTGCATGCACTGAAGTGCATTTACCACATCAGCCTTCACTCCTCTCCATTCATGCATGCCTCCCTTGCTATTTGCTGCTTGCAATCATTCGCACAAATGATAAGATATATAGACTATCATGACAAGGGGGGAATCTTTTTTACTAGAGTGTTCTTCTGAGTCTGTCTGATATCTTTAATATTAATGGCTGACAAAATGTCTGGGTATAAATTAGTTTGCATATGCACATTCTCACACAGCCTCATGGGCATTGTAGTTTACCTCCCCCCACACACATTATTTAGGTAAATGGCTTTTAAATGCTTCCTTTTAGTGCTTCCTTTATTGTTAAAGGATGCCTTACCAAGAGCAGGCAAGGTATCCAATGCAGATCGTATTACATCATGCTTCCTACTCTGCAGCCAGAAACGGAGTGAACTGTGCACTTTATGGTCCTGACAACAACGAGTGGAGATGGGTACAAATGTGATTGCAAAATAAATAAGCATGGCACAGCCTCAAAATTGCTCAGCCCGGTTATTGAAACAGATGGTGAATAACAAACCAATCTGAGTCTAAGCTTAAAAGCACAAGCCATTGCAATCAAACAAGGTATGTTCTAATGAATGTGGTCATCATCAAGTTCTCAGAAGGCCTAGTCACCTTCTGAATGAAAATTGTAGGCTCTTCCACTGAGATACCACTCTTTTTATAAAGAAACTCTCTTGCATAACATCAGACCAGTGGTCCTCCTAAGTCAGTACAGCCTATTCTAACTGGTAGTAGCCCTCCGAGGCCCAGTAATTGCTACCATACCTGGTATGCTTTAACAAATGATACCAGGGACTGAACCTGAGACTATTTGCATGCAGAACTGCCAGGGTTCTTCTTTAGACAAAGCATGTGTTGTACCATGGATTTACTATTTTAAAAAATTCTTTGTAATGCATTGATAGATGGAGCGTAGGAATTTGGTAGTAGGGATTAGATTGCAGAATCTGTATAGCTGGCAGTCAAACTTTTCAGTACCTAGGAGAGCTCCCATTGAGGAGACATTGCTTCAACAATGGCCAGAGCCCAAGATTTTAGAAGTATGCATTCTAGAAATACTGGGTAGTCTGCTATGGGAATACTGACAGGAGAATGAAGGGCCCTCTTGGAGGAGTGTGTGTATGTGTGCACTGTAAGGTTTCTTTCTTGAACAGTCTGAGTGCCTTCCCACCCACATAAGAAGCACAGAAGTCAAGCACACATTTATGTTCATCAAGGTGATACGTAGAGTGTTCTCTCTTAAACTGGGTCTTAGGCAGGCTTGGAATAATTTCTAACCAAAAGAGCACATAATACTTAGCATTATACAGATGTTTAGAGCAGGATCCCCCAACCTGTTTGAGCCTTTGGAATTCTAAAACAATGTGATGAGTGCATCCACAAAATGGCTGCCACAAGAGGTAGAGCCAGACACAAAATGGCTGCTACAGTGTACCTTCAGTCACACAGTGAAGACCCTTATGTTGCGGTGGCAGCTGCTGCTAAAGGAATATTTTTTAAAAAAAAAATCTGCACAGCCAATCAAATCTTCAATGGCCAATCAGAAGCCCTGCTGGGAAAAAGGCCTACCTGGTCCCACCCACTTTCCACAAACACTTAGCAGGCACCAGGAAAGGCATTAACAGGTGCCCTGGCTCCTGTGGGGGATTGACTTTGGGGCACCCTGGTTTAGAGTGTTTATAGCTTTTACAATACCTCATTGCTATTCTTACAGCAATCTTGAAAGCAAGGTCAGTATTTTCAGGGAGAAGGGCTCTAGAATCTAGACGATTGAAGGAAGAGACAAAAACACTCCAGCATTAATTTCATAGCAATATAAATACAAACTCAGCAGCCTAATACAGAAGTTAATCGCAAGACGGTCCTCTTCCTTAGTTGCATTTCCAAAGGTCTTTCAAACAAAATTTCAAATAAGATCTAGCTTGCTGCTGACTAGCAAACAAGCCCCCTTTAAGAGGAAGACTCCTGATTCTCATTTTACTGTTTGGCTCTAATACTTGCAGCTTGCATTCAGCGGAGGTGGTGGCAGGAAGACATCTGGACTGTACCACTTCAGACTGCAGTGGAAGGCTTGTGTGATTCTCCTTCATACAAAACCCTAGAAAATGATAGCAGAGATCTATAGTTCTACCATTATGCTGAACTGGACCATTGATCCATCAAAGTCAGTATTGCCTCTGAGACTGGCAGGTCTCAGGTAGAGGTCTTTGTCATCGCCTGCTGCCTGGCTCTTTTAATTGGAGATGACAAGGATTGTGCCTGGGACCTTCTGTGTGCCAAGCAAATGCTCTGCCATTGAGCCACAGCCCCTCCTGAGAATCTCTTTGGGAAATAGTAAAACCCCACGGTGAGGAGCCAGAATCAAGAAATTGTGAAGTGGGACAGAGAACTTTAGTTCCCATTGCCAGGCCCACCAGCTTCTTTTCTTAGAAACCAGGCACTGCTAGGCTAGTCCTTCAACAAGAATGGAATTTGTGTAATAAATTTTATTAGGACCAGCAGTGAAATTCTAGCAGGAGCTCCTTTGTATATTAGGCCACACACCCCTGATGTAGCCAATCCTCCAAAAGCTTACAAAAAAGAGCCTTGTAAGCTCTTGGAGGATTGGCTATATCAGGGGCGTGTGGCTTAATATGCAAAGGAGCTCCTGCTAGAATTCCACCTCTGATTAGGACCAACCCAGTTGACCCAAACATTATGCAAGTTTACAAGCTCTCCAGAACTCAGCATCAGGCTGGAACAGCTTCCTTCATCAGCTTACAGCCTTTCAATAAATACCCACCCATTTAACCACACCCCTTTGTCTCTTCATCTTGGGGTCTGAGCATCAGGAGATGTGGCAGCCCTTCATAGGAATGGAGAGTAGGGTATGCCATAGAGAGGGAACTGCTTTTATATTGGTACCTTGATCAGGATTGTCTGATACAGTTGTGGTTTTGCGGAGTCTCCCAAAGGGTCTTTTGTAGAGGTTAAGTGTGTGGGCTCTTATCAAGGGAACCAGGTTTGATTCCCCACTCCTCCACCTGCAACTGCTGGAGTGACCTTGGGTCAGTCATAACTCTCTCAGAACTGTTCTGCTCAAGAACAGTTTCTGTCGGAGCTCTCTCAACCTCACCTATCTCACAGGGTGTCTGTGGAGGGGAGGGGAAGGGAAAGGAGATTGTAAGATGCTCTGAGACTCCTTTCGGTAGTGAAAGGTGGGTATAAATCCAATCTGTTCTTCTTTTCTATCACCTGCAACCTTTTAACTGAGGATACCAGGGCTTGAACCTAGGATCTTCTGAACCACACCCAAGAGAGCAACTGAACAATTACTGACCAGACAGTACAGAGCATGCAATCTCCTTGGCATGTGTATTTTTCTGCATTGCTCTCCAGTTCCTGTCATGGTGGGAGGCCAGAAGTGATGAAGTCACTCCTGAAAGCCAGAGAAAGAGAGTGGAGGGAGGCCTCCAGGCTCAGGTTTCTTTCAGCATTTCCGGCAAGGGCCCCTACACCTCTGCTCATATCCTGCTCCATCTTCTTCAGGGACCAAAAGGAAACCTCCAAGCAGATGGGATTTAACTTACTAACATTTTCTGCGGCTAACTTTGGGGTTTTTTATTATTATTAAAGACAGCTGCAACCCCAACTCCCTTCCAGTAGGTTTCGGCTCCGCTGTTCTTTTGCCGGCGCATCCTCAGAGATTCTGTTTCAGCGCTCCTCTGACACCACAAAGGGAGAGAGGGAGAGAAAGAGGGGTGTTTGGCACTTCTTATTAATGACTGAGTTGTCATCACGTTAGCAGCACATGCAGGCAGAAAATTAAAACCCTCGCTCTCTGCCTGCAACTCTTTGCTGTTCTCTTTGGTTGCATAGATAATTATGCTGAAATCCTAAGAAAAGATGGGATCACTGAGACCCCCCAGCTTGAACCCTTCAGCCTTCAACATTAGTTGACACTGATTGTTAGTGTGTCTCCAAGACTCTGCAGAGGTGATTTGGAATGTACCAATGTTCTGTTGGAATGTACCAATGTTGGAATTTACCAATATACAAGAGTGCACTGGGACGTCTGTTCACCGTCATTGAAATATTTTGTGGACTTTAAGGCACTGAAAAAACTTTTTGCACTAGCATTTTGTCATTGTCAAGAAACATTGCAAAGCTTATGGCGACTTATAGATTTTGTATGCTGCTTATGTGACTTGGATTTCCATGTGTTCACTTCTTGTTGTTCAGTCGCACAGTCGAGTCCGACTCTTTGCGACCCCATGGACAAAGTTACACCAGGCCCTCCTGTCTTCCACCATCCTCCAAAGTCTGCTCAAATTCATGTTAGTCACATCAGTAATGCTATCCAGCCATCTCATCTTTTGCCGTCCCCTTCTTCTTTTGCCTTCTGTCTTTCCCAGCATCAGGGTCTTCTCCAGTGAGTGCTCCCTTCTCATTTGGTGGCCAAAGTATTTGAGCTTCAGCTTCAGCATCTTATCTTCCAGGGAACAGTCTGGGTTGATTTCCCTTAGGACTGACTGATTGGATCTTCTTGCAGTTCAAGGGACTCTCAAGATTCTTCTCCAGCACCAGAGCTCAAAAGCATCTATTCTTCTGCTCTCGGCCTTCCTTATGGTTGAACTCTCACAGCCATACATTACTGTTGGGCAACCCTATTTATGAATAGCTCTCTTCTGCAAGCTTGGCCCCTGATTGCTCTGGTTAAATGTGCCCTCTGCACGATGACAAAAGGAATGGGAATGCTTCTCAGTGGCTGTAGATACACATTGCCCCTTAATTGGCTTTGTTCTAGTGACCATTAGGGCTGGAAAGAGTGACTTCTTGCCTAGGCAAAAGGTGGGGGCAGATGGGTGAAAAGCAGGGCTTTTTTTTTTTGTAGCAGTAACTGCTTTGCATATTAGGCCACACCCCCTGATGTAACCAACCCCCCAAGACCTTACAGGGTTATTGCAGGGCCTTCTGTAAGCTCCAGGAGGATTGGCTACATCAAGGAGGTGTGGCCTAATATGCAAAGGAGTTCCTCCTACACAAAAAGCCCTAGTGAAAAGCAAGCATAATTGGCAGAGTTGGCTAAAGCATGTGTGCCATCTCTCTCTCTCTCTCTCTCTCCCCTTGAGATCTACTGTGGAAGAGTGGGTCTGTATTGATTCCTCCCTACTGAGACCTCAGGCATAAGGCCTGGATGCTCCCCCACTGCCCCAGGGAAGTATGGGTAATGCAGTCCCCAGAGCTTCCGGGCACTGGGAAGGAGAAGCAGGGGAGGGTGGGAATAGCACTCCAGGCTCACTGGTGATCCCACTGGCATCCTCAAAGGCCCGGTGGGAGCTGATCTCATAACAATCCAAGCTTTGAAATGAGTTAATTCAGACTGGACAAATCAAGCTCAAATGGATATTTTTTTTTTTATCATAGCCCCTTCCAAATTAAACTGGGAGGAGGGCAGGGGCAGTTTGCCCATCTCTATTCACTTGGGGCCATTCTAGAGTTCAGTCTGAAATGAATCCACAGGGGGCAGAACTTGCAAATCCAACAAAACAACCCGTTAATGCCAGCAGCGCTAATCCCATGCCTTGACCGCCAGGACTTGCTTTATCCTCAAACAATATTGACAGTCAATGCTTGGGTTCCCCCCCCCCCCCCCACACACACACACAGGATCCGCTTGCCTTGATGAAAGAAAGTAGATGCAGTCTTCTTGTGGCTTACAGGAAGAATATAAAAAACTGTAATATCCTGGCACCTGTAGAACATTGGATCCAAGGGCCTACTAGGGTTCAAAAATGTTAACCTTTACCACTCTGGAAATAACCACAGAAAGGAGTGAGGTACATAGCACTCAGCCCTCACACAGTTGTCGCTTCTCCCTGTGTTGGGGAGACATTTACCTTTCTGTTCATGTATTCCACATTGCCTTTATGCCAGAGTGACTAAGAAAAGTTCTTGCATTAATTCCAGTTTGCCACAAATTATACTTCCTTCAGCCCATTTGTAAGTTTTCCTCCTTAACATGCATTGAAAAAACATTGGGGGTGGGGAGGAGGGGAAGGAAGGAAGGAAGGAAGGAAGGAAGGAAGGAAGGAAGGAAGGAAGGAAGGAAGGAAGGAAGGAAGGAAGGAAGTTGTTATCATTCATAAGATTGCAAGAGTCTTTGAGTGGAGTGTTTTTCATTTACTCATGCTCCTGCACAGTGCAAATACAGCACAAATCTTGATACAACATCATAGCACAATTGCTTTTCTGCAATGTTTTATCAGTGGCTACATATGCAATGTGAATGAGGAGGCAGGATGAAGTAACTGTATGCTGGGGTAAGCAGCATGTGTACATGGATTTACAACATGTGCATGTCCATGTTCAACATGCAAATTTTTAACAACAAAAGAACATTGAGGTGTTCCTAATGCATATGTTCCACTTTGGAGATGAAATCAAGTATTTCAGAATTGTAATTGGATGAGAAATTTCTGGAAGAATCTCTACTGCCTACAGTCTGGATGGATGGTTGCATGCCCAACCGGCACTCTCTTAATTGCTTCCCATTCATTGGTCTGATTTTGTGGGCCCATGATTTGTTATTTCTGCTTGCTGTGTTGCATTTCCTTGTATCATTTCTTTTTCTTGTCAGTTATATAGTAACAGTTTTGTGTCTCCACTTTCCGCCGTTAATTTTCTACAGTGGTTTGTATGTTGTATGCACTCTGTATGGTCTTTATATGCTCTCTCTCTCTGTATATATATATATATATATATATATGCTGCCTATACATACAGGCTTGGATCATGTTGGCAGAAAGAGGGGGCCAAATTCTCCCAATCCCCATCCCATGGGAGACCTTTGATTCTACCCTAATCCAATCTGTGGACGGGAGGCCTGTCCTTCTGGAGAAACATATTGGAGATGTGCATTTTGGGCTGCTGCAGCAGGAGACAGAAGTTGGCAAAAAAATCACTTCCTTTCTTGCACTCATGGAAATCCAGGCAGGATCCAAACTACAGTTCATGTCCTTTATATACATAACGTTTAATGCTAATTTGATACCTAAATAATGTTGAAAATGTATACATTTTGCAGGGAAAATGTGGTGCAACAAAAGGGCTGAAAGACAAAGAACCATGGGTTGGATTTGTCCAAGGGATACGAAAAACAGGATGAGAAATTCGACATAGTCCCTAGGAATCCATCATTCCACTTTCAGTTCTTGACTGAACCTCTTTTGCCCAGCTCTTTCCAGTGAACATCCTTCAAATGGATCATGTCCCACCCATCATAAAAGGTCCAATGCAGTTAAAAAAATTCGATGCACACATTTAATCATGCATATCTAGTGTTTCCTTTACCCACTGGGTATAGCTGAGGAGGGAATGAATTAATAATACAAGGGGAGAGCTGTAGATTAAACATTAATCCATACTTCCTAACTAAAGGTTTAAATTGCCTAGGGAAGATGTGGAAACTTTTTTTCCCCCATTGAGGCCTTCCAACACATGCTGGCCATGCATCCATTGCAGATGGCTGAGGTATAGAATAACCCATTGTAAAGATCAAGAGTGGACCAGAAGCAGCCTTAGATCATACGCTGGCTCATGTACAGCCCTGATTCATTGCACAGATTCCCCCCCCCCCCAACAGGGAACTCATTTCTGGTCCTCCAAGTGACCACGGAGTATAGTGGATAGATCTCTCTGAATGTGCAGCAGGAATGAATTAATTTCCTTATTTTCTTTCTCATTTCTTACAATGATTTAAGTTGTCTGCTTCTCATGGTTGGTTTCCAAAGTCTGTTATATTTCATGCCCACATTATACAGCCGTTTACATGGCACCAATACATACAATTAGATGCATAACATGTGGATCATAACGAGCTGATTTATTAATGAACAAAATACAGTGAATAATACATATATTTTATGGGAACGGAGTGCAAGGGAACAGAAAATGGCACGAAAACAAAGAAGCATGGCTACAGTTTGTGCACAGGAGAGGCAAAATCAAAACAGAGGGTTTCAAGTCAAAACAGCAGAGCTTAGAAATCCAAAATCATCTCTAAAATTACAGCTGTTTCCATTCAGTTCCCACCATCCCAAAGCATATGTACTTTAGAAGAGCAAAGAGAAATGTATGGAAGCCACCCATGTCTTTTTTCACCTTCCTCCATGGAGCCTATATTTTGGGTTAGTCATTGGCTTGCCCGCCTCCACCCTCATTCCCAAGCAGAATGAATCTAAAGCTTTGAGAAATGCATTTGGTCTCCATCCTCCCATACTTCTCTTTTAATCTCCCATCAATTTGGTTTGCAAGTTCCTTGGTACCAGAGATCAGGGCCTTTTTACATCTGTTATTCTGTAAAGCAGCCCCATGTACACAGACAATAATGTACAAGTAAATAAATAAAAAAAAGCTTACATAATGTTGCAAGCAGATTAAACTGGTGCTTAGAAACTGACATGGCATCTTGTGCACAGTGCTTCCAGTCTGTGTTGTCAAGCTTGTTTTCTCTCTTTTGGTGCAGACTGAGAATTGTGGCAGAAAGATATTTTCAAAACCAAGAACATAAGAACATAAGAGAAGCCATGTTGGATCAGGCCAATGGTCCATCCAGTCCAACACTCTGTGTCACACAGTGGCCAAAAATTTATATATTTATATATATTTTTCGCTCCATAAGACGCACCTGAGCATAAGACGCACCTAGTTTTTAGAGCCGTTTGTGTGAATTTGGAGGCATTTGTGTGAATTTTTTGCAGTATTCACCCCTTAAGACGCACACACTTTTCCCTCCACTTTTTTGGGGGGGAAAAGTGAGTCTTATGGTGCAAAAAATACTGTATATATATATATATATATATATATATATATATACACACACACACACACACACATATATGTATGTATGTATGTGTGTGTGTGTGTACACACACACACACACTGTGGATAATAGCCACTGATGAACCTCTGCACCATATTTTTATCTAACCCCCTCTTGAAGCTGGCTATGCTTGTAGCCTCCACCACCTCCTGTGGCAGTGAATTCCACATGTTAATCACCCTTTGGGTGAAGAAGTACCTCCTTTTATCCGTTCTAACCTGACTGCTCAGCAATTTCATTGAATGCCCACGAGTTCTTGTATTGAGAGAAAGGGAGAAAAGTACTGCTTTCTCTACCTTCTCCATCCCATGCATAATCTTGTAAACCTCTATCATGTCACCCCGCTGGCAACGTTTCTCCAAGCTAAAGAGCCCCAAGCATTTTAACCTTTCTTCATAGGGAAAGTGTTCCAAACCTTTAATCATTCTAGTTGCCCTTTTCTGCATTTTTTCCAATGCTATAATATCCTTTTTGAGGTGCGGTGACCAGAATTACACACAGTATTCCAAATGAGACCACACCATCGATTTATACAGGGGCATTATGATACTGGCTGATTTGTTTTCAATTCCCTTCCTAATAATTCCCAGCATGGCGTTGGCCTTTTTTATTGCAAATGCACACTGTCTTGACATTTTCAGTGAGTTATCTACCACGACCCCAAGATCTCTCTCTTGGTCAGTCTCTGCCGGTTCACAACCCATCAACTTGTATTTGTAGCTTGGATTCTTGGCCCCAATGTGCATTACTTTGCACTTGGCCACATTGAACCTCATCTGCCATGTTGACGCCCACTCACCCAGCCTCAACAGATCCCTTTGGAGTTCCTCACAATCGAGCCTACTAAGGAGCCTTTGATGAGGAACTTTATCAAAAGCTTTCTGGAAGTCAAGGTAAACAATATCTATCGGGTCTCCTTTGTCCACATGTTTGTTCACCCCCTCAAAGAAATGTAACAGGTTAGTGAGGCAAGATCTTCCCTTACAGAACCCATGCTGAATCTTCCTCAATAACCCATGTTCATCAATGTGTCTACTCATTCTGTCCTTGATAATGGTTTCTACCAACTTTCCCAGTATTGAAGTTAGACTGACTGGCCTGTAGTTTCCCAGATCTCCTCTGGAACCCTTTCTAAAGATGGGGGTGACATTTGGTACCTTCCAGTCCTCAGGAACGGAGGCAGATTTCAATGAAAGATTACATATTTTTGGTCATCCAAGGGCCCCACTGCCTCCCTGGCTGGTTTCCTGCTTCTAATATATTTGAAGAAATTTTTATTGCTGGTCTTTATGTTTTTTGCAATATGCTCCTCATAGTCCCTTTTTGCCTGCCTGATCACAGTCTTGCATTTGATTTGCCACTGCCTGTGTTCCCTTTTAGTAATCTCACTTGGACTAGCTTTCCACCGCTTAAAGGAGTCCTTCTTACCTTTTACAGCTTTCATTACTTTGTTAACCATGCAGGCCTTCTCTTGTACCTGTTTGTACCTTTCCTAACTTGTGGTATATATTTTATCTGAGCTTCTAGGATTGTAGTTTTAAATAGCCTTCAAGCTTCCCCAAGGTTTTTGACTGTATTTACCTTTCCTTTCAGTTTCCTCTTCACATGCCTCCTCATCTCAGAGAATTTACCCCTTTTAAAGTTAAACATGGTTGTGCTGGTCTTTTGGAGCAACTCTCTATTTATACAAATGGTGAAATCAATAACGTTATGGTCACTGCTCCCAAGCAGTGTGATCACTTTTACATCTCTCACCAAGTCTTGGGCGTTATTTAGGACCAAATCCAGGATCACCCCACCCCTGGTAGGTTCAGAGACCGTTTGCTCCATAGCACAATCACTGAGAGCATCTAGAAACTCAATCTTTTTCTCTCGACCAGAACACATATTGACCCAATCAATCTGCGGGTAGTTAAAATCACCTATGACAACACAGTTTTTACGTCTAGTCACTATCTTTAAGCCTTCCATCATATTATAGTCATCCGCTATCGTTTGATTTGGTGGGCTGAACTGTTGACACACGAACAACATTTGCGCAAACTGCCTATTATGAGGAAACATTAATGACATTGAGAAGGTTTTAAAATAAAGGAACGTGGGCTCATTTCACACAAAGGAGAAGTAAAACCAACAAGGGGAATTGGGGTTAAGACACCAGAGCTGAGGAATCGATGCTGTTGCTGGTGGTGGTGATGTTTATTCATTTGGCTGTGACTCAGAAGCAGATGTGTTGGAAGCATGGCAGATTTCTGAGTTGTGCCCAGATGTTTCGGACCATCTTTCTGAGAAGATGGAATCCCAATTTTCAACCCAAACTCCAGTTATTCTTAACAAATCTGTATAGGAATTCTAGTTAAAGGGTGGGTGTACCAGTCTAGCCATTGGTTACAATGGATGCTTTTGCCATCATCGATTACCTTCTGAATGAGCTGCTAATTCATTGCTTGGAAGTGAGTGGGGGCGGGAAAGGATTGCCTGGAGCTAATTAGAAACAGCTGCAAGCCACATTGCCAGACAGAAGCCCTTTCGTGTCTTACACAAGCCAAACAATCCAGAGTGTCTAAACAAGCCCCAGAGGATAAGTGATGAATTCTTCACACCTGTGTTCTCCAAGTTTAATAAGAATAGTCAAAAACTTAGTGCAGGACCAGAAGCTTCCAGTAACTTTTTGCTTTTACTAACTGAAATTTCCCGTAAGATGGGCCTCAGGCTATAGTTTAGGGAGGGGAAACCCTCTCATTCCTTTTCCCTTTGTAGCACTGGAGCAGATTTGCGGGAGCTGGTTAGAGTCAGTTCCAGCTCTATTTCTTCTGCTGAAGACCACAAAACATTACACATTGCCTCATTAGAGAGGCGTGACTCTGTGTCCTGGAATGCCAGTGGTGTCAATTCCCAAATTCCAAATCATGTCTCCTTCCAAGTCCTGGTGTTCCCCACATCCACAACATAGCAGGAAAGGAAACATCCAAAAAAGGACCATACAAAAAAGGCAGTGTGTTAGTCATCATCATGACTTAAGTGCCTTCTTCAAACACTCTTGTAATAAGTGGAATGAACTCCTTGGCTATGTGGATGAGGTCCCAAGATGGAGACCAGATGTGCAACACTTGGGAACATGGCTTTTCTCTTAAGTAGCTCTTTCTTGTTGTCATCCTTGGAAAGAACATCCATTGGTGACTGGAGAGACCTTCAAGATCTTGCAGTGAAGGATGGCTTGGCAGGAATGTCTACGTGTAACATGAAACCTGAGCCATCTCTCCAAGACCATTTTTTCCTGATGCTTAAAGAATTTCAGAGATATACCAGCCAGAACATTTTTTCCCTTGAAATTGCTAGGAAGTGCCATAGATCCATAGAGAACGAATAGTACAGAGCAATAGCTGGGTGGTTTAGGTGATCATACTGCTTCACAGTTTCCCAACTAGTATTCCAGGTGGCAATAATCTACTAGGGATGTTCTACTCATCAAATGTCTCTCTAGATTTTGAAGTTTCATTGCTTCCAAGGAAAAGCCAATATATTAGGAATCCCCTACTATCTTCCCCATTTTGTCCTTATTTGCAGATTTTGTAAACTGTATGCACAGTTTGCCACTTCACACATTTCTCTTACAGTCACTCTCCAGGGTTTGATTCCAGCAGGAGCTCACAGGAGCACAGCTCCTGAACTTCCAGCCAGGGTCTGCATGCAGTGGGGAGTTCTCTCCCCGCTGTACATAGATCCTGGGGCATATGCAAATGAAATATGCTACTGAGCTCCTGCACCTTTTCCCCCTACAAAATGACCCCTGTCACTCTCCAAGCAATTAAAAATAGCTCTCCACCCCTCCTTCGCTGCTGCTTGTAATCACTTTCTGGTCCTTTCTTTTAGAGCTACCATAGCAGTTTCTCTCTTGGGGAAAACATCAGAGCAGATGTTTCTCCATGTGACCGGGTAGCCTAGAAGAACTCTTTCTTCTTAATGCTCTAGAAGTGCTATCTGAAAACTCCAGTCTGGTGTAGTGGTTAAGTCTTATCTGGGAGAACAGGGTTTGATTCCCCACTCCTCCACTTGCACCTGCTGGAATGGCCTTGGGTCAGCCATAGCTTTCGTAGGAGTTGTCCTTGAAAGGGCAGCTGCTGTAAAAGCTTTCAACCCCACCTAACTCACAGGGTGTCTGTTGTGGTGAGTGGGGGGGGGGAGGTAAAAGAGATTGTGATCACTCTGAGAATCTGAGATTCAGAGTATAAGGTAGGATATAAATCCAATATCGTTGTCATGGTCACCACCACCATCATCATGTGTTATTCTCTGTAGAATCACACTGTAAGGGAGTTGCTGTGAGCATCACAAACTGGAGCAAAACTGAAGCTTTCTGGGAAAAGTATATTATTTATATCCTGCCTCCTCCCCTCCTATGCCTCAATAAGACACTCAAAGCAGCTTTGCACACCATCCTCCCCTCTTCCATTTGATCTTCACAAACAACAGCCTTGTGAAGGTAGGTCAGACTGAGAGGTTGTGACGGGCCCAAAGTCATCTGGTGGGTGTCCATGGATGAGCAAGGTATTCATACTCAGTTGTCTTAAGTCCTGACCAGTGTTCCCTCTAAGCTGTGGAATCTTGTGAGCAAAAATTCTACTTTGCGAGCGAATGGAATAAAGTTGTGAGCTACTGGCAATAAAACTGTGAGCTGCTGCATAAATTACTTTGCTCTGGTGCCACTTTTCCTGAGTTAAGACAAAAATGTGTGAGCCAGAGGCAAGGAAACCTGCGAGCTAGCTCACACTAACTCAGCTTACAGGGAATACTGGTCCTGGCAAGCTTTGGGAAGATCTTTTGGAAAACATTTCAGGGCCCTTGGAAATGCCTTTTCTTTTGGCACTGAAAGAATCATCCATAACATTTCAGCTCATCCTAATTAAAATCTTTTTGCCTCTACCACCCATCGGAATATATTAAGCAAGTTTGGGGATGACACTAAATTGTTCAGGGTGGTGAGAACCAGCAAGGAGTGTGAGGAACTCCAAAAGGATCTGTTGAGGCTGGGGGAGTGGGTGTCAACGTGGCAGATGAGGTTCAATGTGGCCAAGGGCAAAGTAGTGCACATTGGGGCCAAGAATCCCAGCTGCAAATACAAGTTGATGGGGGTGTGAACTGGCAGAGAATGACCAAGAGAGAGATCTTGGGGTCATGGTAGATAACTCAATGAAAATGTCAAGACAGCTTGCGATTGCAATAAAAAAAGGCCAACGCCATGCTGGGTATTATTAGGAAGGGAACTGAAAACAAATCAGCCAGTATCATAATGCCCCTGTATAAATGGATGGTGCGGTCTCATTTGGAATACTGTGTGCAATCCTGGTCACCGCACCTCAAAAAGAATATTATAGCATTGGAAAAAGTGGAGAAAAGGGCAACTAGAATGATTACAGGTTTGGAACACTTTCCCTATGAAGAAAGGTTAAAAGGCTTGGGGCTCTTTAGCTTGGAGAAACGTCGACTGCGGGGTGACATAATAGAGGTTTACAAGATTATGCATAGGATGGAAAAGGTAGAGAAAGAAGTACTTTTCTCCCTTTCTCACAATACAAGAACTCGTGGTCATTCAATGAAATTTCTGAGCAGTCGGGTTAGAACGGATAAAAGGAGGTACTTCTTCACCCAAAGGGTGATTAACATGTGGAATTCACTGCCACAGGAGGTGGTGGCGGCTACAAGCATAGCCAGCTTCAAGAGGGGGTTAGATGAAAATATGGTGCAGAGGTCCATCAGTGGCTATTAGCCACAGTGTGTGTGTGTGTGTGTGTGTGTATATGTGTGTGTGTGTGTATGTGTGTGTGTGTGTATAAATTTTTGGCCACTGTGTGATACAGAGTGTTGGACTGGATGGGCCATTGGCCTGATCCAACATGGCTTCTCTTATGTTCTTAAGTAAATTAAACAAAAGACTAGAAAAGATGATTTTCCATATACCCCAATCTGTCCTTCTGATAATAGTTAGCTCCATGTTGCTTCCAAGTGGCATGTGAGAAATGAATCATTGCATCCAAGGGCACATCAACAAGAGGGGGCTCTGTACTACTCATGGAGGGGGCTCCTTGCTGCCAGTTTGGTGTAGTGGTAAAGTGCATGGACTCTTATCTGGGAGAACTGGGTTTGATTCCTCACTCCTTCACATGCACCTGCTGATGTGACCTTGGGTCAGTCACAAGTTCTCTCAAAGTTTTTCTGCTCAAGGGCACTTCTATGAGAGCTCTCTCAGCCCCACTTACCTCACAGGCAATGTTCCCTCTAAGCTGCAGAGTCTTGTGAGCAAAAAAATCTACTTTGTGAGCTACTGGCATTAACTTTGTGAGCTACTGGCATTAAAGTTGTGAGCTACTGCATAAATTATTGTGTTCTGGGGTCATCCTTCCTGAGCTAAGACAAAAATGTGTGAGCTGGAGGCTAAAAATGTGTGAGCTAGCTCATGCTAACTCAGCCTAGAGGGAAAACTGCTTACAGGGTATCTGTTGTGGGGAGGGGAAGGGAAAAGAGATTGTAAGCTGCTCTGAGACTCCTTTGGGTAGTGAAGGCATCTCAGCAACTTACAATCTCTTTTTCCTTGGGTAGTGAAGGGTGGGGTATAAATCCAAACTCCTCCTCCTCTTCTTCTTCTGTGATAATGCTGACTTGGTAAAGGCATGCTGACATGATTCTCAAGCGCCTGGTCTGGTTCACATCTCTACAGTCTGGTCAACATGTGCCGTAAATAGTCTTTGATGCAGCCACAGCTGAATCATTGTGAAACTCGACTCCTCAAACGTTGCCTTTCCCATTCTCAGATAAACGAGTCAGATTTGGTTTCCACCCAACACCATCCACAGGAGAGCTCTTTGGGGATACTCGCTGGAAAGATGCCATTGACTTCTGTAGGGACTGTCGTGACTCACTCAACATGTCCAGAAGCACAAGAAGTTTCCTAAGCACCATTTCAACCTTGGAAGACAGGTGATCTCATACTCCAAGAATCCGAGGTCGTTCTCCAAATGTATTTTCAGACTGTAGGGATGCCAGCAGAAGGAGCTCAGCTGTGAGCAGTCTTGCAGATGAATTCCATATGCCAGGCTTCATCTTCTCCTGCCTTCACCGTCATTGAGGAGGATAATGGATGGAGAGGGTTTTCCAAGAATCGCACTTTTGCTCTGGAGAATGCTGGCAGCAGACACATGAGATGAGGGAAAGGCTTGTTCTTCCTTAGCTAATGCTTCAGAGGTTGCGTCAGGAGGCAATCAAGAGGGTTAAGTTATAGGACCAGGCCTCAGATTCAGTGGGAGCTCACAGGAGTACAGCTCCTGAACCTTTCTGAGAATTCCACCTCCTCCTTCTGAGAGTTCCACCTCCTTATCCATTGAAAAGTATGTGCAGCTGCATAACAATCCCTGGATGAGCTCCACCACCTATTTTTTTGCAACATGACCCCTGTGTAGGACTTAGGGAGGTGTTTGTCCAGAGGTCCTGACAACTGTCTGTGCAACTGTGGAACAGACCATGAAGAGCACTGGCCTAACACTATGACTGTGAGCATTTAGAAAGCAGAGAAAGAAAAGCTTCAGCAGAGAAACAAAGGGACAGCTATCAGTGCAAGCAGCTACTACAACTTTTGGACATACAAAGCTGCCATACAGAAAGCATATATCTGCCCAAGGAGGTCATGGGTGCCACAGTGTTACCAAAGTGTCCCCTGGCACCCTCCCCAAAGCACTGCTTCCCCAAAGCAAAGAGCCAATCCTGGCCTTTGTCTATTTCACTAGAATAGGAGAAGAAGGAGGAGGAAAAGAAGAATGCTAAGGAGGGCTCCTTATAAAATCATCATTAACTGACCTGTAATCATTTGCTTTACCTGGAGGTGGGGCCTGGAGATCTCCTAGAATTTAAACTGGTCTCCAGATCACAGATATCAGTTCCCCTTTGTGAAAAATGGCTGCATTAAAGGGTGGACTGTACAGCCTTATACCTTTCTGAAGTTTCTCCCCTCCCCAAACACCTCCTTCTACAGGGTCCAGGAATTTCCCAACCCAGAGTTGGCAGCCCTAGATATTCCTTCATTGAGATGTTGATGCAACTGAGCAGAAGTCCATCAGTGGCTATTAGCCACAAGGTATAGATGAAATGCTCTGCCTGGGGCAGTGATGTTCTGCATTCTTGGTGCTTGGGAGAGCAACAATGGAAGGGCTTCTGGCCCTGCTGGTGGACTTCCTGATGGCACCTGGGTTTTGGCCACCATGGGATGCAGAGAGTGTTTTCAAATAAGCTAAATAATGCAATTCTGATCCACTTCAGTGACTATTTGCGAGTGGATTTTGTCATTTTATACAGCAAAATCCACTTGCAAAGTGCCTTTGGGCAGTGAGCACCTAGCTTTGCCTATGGAAGGTGCCAAGTTCAGTCCCTTCTATTACCATGAATCCTGATCTTAATAGGCCTATGGTCTGACTCAATAGAAGACAGCTTTGTGCATTCATGTGCCATCCACTATGGCATCACAAAAAGAGTTACATAAATAAAAGGGCTTTTTTGTAGCAGGAACTCCTTTGCATATTAGGCCACACCCCCGATGTAGCCAATCCTCCTGGAGCTTACAGTAGGCCCCATACTAAGAGCCCTGTAAGCTCTTGGAGGATTGGCTACTTCTGGGGGTGTGGCCTAATATGCAAAGGAGTTCCTGCTACAAAAATTAATGTCAATAAATACTTAACATAATATAAATGAAATAATTTCATAGGTGCTAAAATGAGGAATGGCAGGGAAAGCACAGCCAGGGCCATATCAATGTATCATACCCATAGCCAGATCACATTTGAGGGAGAAACTCAGATGTAGGGAAATGTGTGAATCTGCCTTCTATGCAAACATCCCTGTCCACAGGCAAAGCTGTGCCAGCTGGCCAGACTCGGTAGCCACCGGCCCAGCAACGAAGGTGACTGAGTGACACAGCTTTGTAAAGTGTCCAAAGAGAAACAGGGGGGATGTTAAACAGATCTGTTCCCTCCTTGTCAGGACATATAAACAGGACCAGATGCCAAAGCCATATGGAAAGCATCAAAGTCAGGTAACATTTCATAAACGCAACACAATGGAGGGGAAAGAGCTGCAGGGTAATCCGGGCCGGGTCTTACATAGCTGCTGTGACATGGCCCCCACTGAACTTACTTGTTGGCCAGAATGCTGAACCTACCACATAAGCACTCTGGTATCCAACTTGCTGTGTGGTGCAAGATCAAACTCAAGCAATTTTTGTGCTTTAAGATACCCCCCTTTCCCAGCATGTGTGCCATCTCTCTCTCTCTCTCTTTCACACACACACACACACACACACACACAATGTGGTTCTTCTGAAAGCAACACACCACATTCACCAGATGGCACACAGGTTAAATTTCCTTGTTGCTGCCTGTGAGTGTTCTCTTGGAGGAAATATGGTCATCTGTTTAATGATAGGAGTGGCCCCACACTGGTGTTCCTGTTCCTCAAGGATTCTGCAAGTGGACTGGCATAAACAACAAGCAGCTGTGGTAGATGGGCAGTGAAAGGTTGCCTGTTATTAATGTCTTCCAAGTTCTGAGCTTGGTATCCATCAATGGGGAGAAGAGAGAGGCAGTTCTGTTCCTTTTCTTGTCTCCCTAGCCCATGTTCAGCATAAAAGCCAGCCATCTGGTCAAGGAACCAGGGCTGTAATGCTTAGTCGGTTAATCAGTTGGGGAATGGATGAAAAATATTTCTATCAACTAAAAAGGTAGCTTTAAAAAAAAAAGTATTTTCATAGAAGCTCTTGTAAAGGCTGCAAATGGCAGGCACCATCTTGGCAGAAGCATTTCCTCCTGTGCCAAAGGTGATCAGATTGCTGTTTGAGCAGAGGTGCGCTTGTATGTAGCCCTGCTGGGAAAGACATCTTTAGGAGACCCAGGGTGCCAACACTGGAGTTTTTGTCAGGGCTTTTTTGGTAGAAAAAGCCCGGCAGGAGTACATTTGCATATTAAGCCACACACCCCTGACATCACCATCGTTTCAGACAGGGCTTTTTGTAGAAAAAGTGCAGCAGGAATTCATTTGCATATTAGGCCACACCCCTGACACAAAGCCAGCTGGAACTGCATTTCTGTGCGTTCCTGCTTACAACAAAACAAAACCCTGGTATTTGTTTCGACTGACCACACATACGAGAAGAAGACAACTGTTGCAAAGTCTAAATAAAACCCATTCCATTCCAGTAATACACATCTTTGCAGCTGACTTATGGCCATTCAATAGGAATTTCAAGGCAAGAGACAAACGGCAATTTCAAGGCAAGAGACAAACTGAGGTGGTTTGCCATTGACTGCCTCTGCACAGTGACCCTGGTTGTTCTTGGTGGTCACTCATCTCCCTTTCAAATATTATCCAGGGCTGACCCTGCTTAGCTTTCGAGAACTGACAAGATCTGGCTTGCCGGGGTCATCCAGGTCAGGGAGTATCATTGATACCTCATCCCAAACATGCTAAATGATGACACCCATCAACCCAAGGGAAATAATTGTTGCCTGGGCTTTTTTTTTTTTTTTTTGCAGGAACTTGCAGAAACGCAGTTCCGGCTGGCTTGATGTCAGGGGGTGAGGCCTAATATGCAAATGAGTCCCTGTTGGGCTTTTTCCAGAAGAAAGCCCTGTGTGAAATAATAGTGTCAGGGGGTGTGGCCTAATATACAAATGAGTTCCTGCTGGGCTTTTTCTACATAAAAAAGCCCTGTTTATTACACCAACTGAAGTTGAGTAAATCAGATTACTGGAAGCGATGAAGGATCAGGACTGGAGAATTAATTCCATTGGGTTTAGCTCATCAGGGGAATACGCTTCCCGAAGGCAGCCATCCGCAAGCCACATCTTAGGAAAAGGGAACGGGCATAGACTTCAAAACGTATTGTTCAGATCAAAGAAGGGAAGAGGAGCAATAATGTTTTATATTAGAAGAAATATTGCAGACAGTTGTTAACAATGCAAGATATGTGCATGTAAAACAGGCAGTTGAGATCTTTGATGGGAAGGAGATGCAGATGTGCCTTCTGCAAGGAGATTTCCATGGAACTTGCAAGTCTGCAAGGAACTTCTTCTTGGGTTGAACTGGAGGTTTTGGTGGAACATTTTGGAATGTGTCCAAGCCCTCTTTCTTTTGGCTGTTTTAGCAATGTGTACAAAAATAATGTTTTATGGGGTGATTTGCCAATGCCTTCCCCAGTCATCTATACTTTACCCCCAGCAAGCTGGGTACTCGTTTTACCGACCTCAGAAGGATGGAAGGCTGAGTCAGCCTTGAGCCAGCTACCTGAATCCAGCTTCCACTGGGATTGAGATTAGGTTGTGAGCAGAGATTGCACTGCAGTACTGCAGCTGACCACTCTGCACCATGGGATGCTCTCTCTCTCTTTCTCTCTCTCTCCAGATAGATCTTTTATCCCATTCTTCTTTCAAGCAGCTCAGGGTACTGAGCATCACCTTCTGCTCTTACTGTCACTGCAAACTTGTGTGGGAGGCAGAGAGAGACAGATGCAGACCATCTGGTCCAGGTTAGAGCTTAGAGGAGGGGACTGACCAAAGGGATGAATACTGCACATGTTCATGGGGATGATCCTCAAAAGCACCATCTAATCTGGCCCTCCAAAGAAAGCTGCGAGCAAAGTTTCCAAAATTCAAAACAAACCGCTATTGGGACATCCTTTTGGGTAGGTAGTAGGGTTCAATTCAAGAAATATCTGGGGATTTTGGGGGTAGAGCCAGGAGACTTTGGGGGTGGAGGCAGGAGACGTTGGGGCGGAGCCAGGAGCAAGGGTGTGACAAGCATAATTGAACTCCAAGGGAGTTCTGGCCATCAAATTTAAAGGGACAGCACACCTTTTTAAATGCCTTCTTCCATAGGAAATAATGAAGGATAGGGGCACCTTCT
Organism: Heteronotia binoei; assembly: GCF_032191835.1. Classification (NCBI taxonomy): domain Eukaryota; kingdom Metazoa; phylum Chordata; class Lepidosauria; order Squamata; family Gekkonidae; genus Heteronotia; species Heteronotia binoei. The sequence goes on from NC_083234.1 coordinate 63,919,422, forward strand.
TTTGAGGCTCATAGAATTGGACCCCCTGGTCCAATCATTTTGAAACTTGGGGGGTATTTTAGGGAGAGGCACTAGATGCTATACTGAAAATTTGGTGCCTCTACCTCAAATAACAGCCCCCCCCCAGTCCCTGATACCTCCAGATCAATTCCCCATTATACCCTATGAGAATCGATCTCCACATTGGGAATAATGAAGTGCCCAGCAAACATTCCCCCCCCACCCCCGTTTCTAGCGAGGGATTGGCATCTCTACTCAGGAGCTGCTGCCAACTTCTTCAAAGTAAAACAGACACACCATTCCAAGAGGAAGCTTTTCCAATCGAAGACTGAAGCCTCTGGAGGTGGAAAGGCACATGGTGGCTGTGGGGGCAGGGCTTTCCCCTGCGGGCCAGCTGACTGGGGGCAGGAAGGAGCCTGGGAAAGCGGGAAAAACCCCGCTGGGACCTGGGGATTGGCAAGCCTAGTAGGTAGCCATCTTAGTCCTCAGCAGTAAAATAAAGCAGGAGTCCAGTGGCATCTTCGAGACTTTTTTGTAGCAGTCTAAGCTCATTTTGTCAGAGGTCTGACATCTGTCTAAAGTGAGGTCTGACTCCTGAAATCTTCTGTTGAAATAAATGTTTTTAGTCTTGATGGTGCCATTGGATCGTATGTTTATATTACTGGGACAGAGTGGAGAAGAATGAGTGCATGATGGAGGAGTTTCCAGTCAAACCTTGCTACCAGTTCACAAGATGGCTTCAGGCTAACGCCTGTCTTGGTAAATAAAGTTATCCAGCACCAGGTTTTGGTTTTTGGTTTCTAAAGCAGGAATGCACAGGAACGCAGTTTCGGCTGGCTTGGTGTCAGGGGGTGTGGCCTAATATGCAAATGAGTTCCTGCTGGACCTTTTCTACAAAAAAACCCTATGTGGAACAATGGTGTTGTCAGGGGCATGTGGCCTAATATGCAAATGAGTTCCTGCTGGGCTTTTTCTACAAAAAAAGCCCTGTCCAGCACTGTACTTCAGGGGCACTGTTTGGTGGTAGAAAGTATCATCAAGTCACAGCCAATTTATGATGACCCTGTAGGGTTCTCAAGGCACGAGATGTCCAGAGGTGGTTTGCCACTGCCTCCCTTTGCACCACAGTCCTTCAGTTCCTTGATGGTCTCCCATCCATGTACTAATCAGGGCTGACCCTGCTTGGTTTCTGAGATCTGGCAAGATTTGACCAGCCTGGACCATCCAAGGCACAGCAGGCAATGCTGTGGCAGGTGCCAAATCTACTCTCCAGCTCTGAGTGGCCTGACTCGGGCATCCTGCAAAAAACATACCGTGTGTATTTTCCATGCAGACACAGCAAGGCACTACAACCCCAGGGTGCCTTGAAGTCAAGTACGCTTCCTTGACACATACTTGGACCAAGTTTTAATGTAAATTTTAGTAGTCATATATCAAGATCAGCATCCCTCAAAAGCTGTTGCCATGGCCATTTGGGGTTGATCCCTTTGTATGACGTACGATGCACAGCAATGAGTTAAGAGCATCATTGTTTCAGTCGCCAGAGTGTTTCTGGAATCCTGTAAAAGGGAATGGAGACAGCATTGAATCATCCAGAAAGGAGAGTCATAGGATTTTTGACGGATCTTCCACTGAGCTTAAGTACTCTTGACTAGTCCATTTGGAAATGAAGGATGCGTTTTCTGCTAGAGAGTCTGAAGCTTGTGTTCCAAGCAGTTGCTAGAGAAACTCTGGCGGTCTACAAACAATGAGCTCTTAACTGATTCATTGTTCTTAGAATTTGGGATCAGCAGGTTTGATTTACGGTCACTTTCACATTTTTGACCTACTCTTTTAACCCGTATGGTTCTCCTCTTCCCCATTTTACCGTCACAACAGCCTTGGGAGACCGGTTAAGCTGAGAGGCTGTGGCATACTGTAGCAATATCAGATGGAGGAGGCGGATTCATCCTAAGTCTCCCCAATTACAGTTCAACACATGACTGATGTCTTAAGCACACCCCAACAATGATGCCCCTTGGCCCTTCCATTGCTTAACTGACAAGACATTAGAGAGTGCTTCCACAGACGCTGAATAATGCAGTCAACAACCATTTGCAAGCGGATTTTGCCATTTCATACAGCCAAATCTAGTTGTAAAGATAAGAGTCCACGCACTTAACCACTACACCAAACTGGCTCTCAAGGAAACGACTTGAGAGCCAGTTTGGTGTAGTGGTTAAGTGTGCGGACTCTTATCTGGGAGAACCGGGTTTGACTCCCCACTCCTCCACTTGCACCTGCTGGAATGGCCTTGGGTCAGCCATAGTTATCACAGAGGTTGTCCTTGAAAGGGCAGCTGCTGCGAGAGCCCTCTCCAGCCCCACCCACCTCACAGGGTGTTTGCTGTGGGGGAGGAAGGTAAAGGAGATTGTGAGCCGCTCTGAGACTCTTCGGAGTGGAGGGCGGGATATAAATCCAATATCTTCTTCTTCTTCTTCTTCTTGTGAGTTTGATTTGCATAGTTTGGTCACAGACCTCGCTGAGTGATCCAGTTATTTCCTAACCTACCTTACAGGGTTGTTAAAAAGGATAAAATAGAGGGGAAGAGAGCCACCAAAACTTACTGGAAGATAAATGCGATTTCTAGATAGACTCACGTAATTTTTCATACAGCTGAAGCATATGCACAGAAGCCGGTGTGGGTGTGTGTCTGGCTCCTAACTCAAATAGGACAATTAAATAAAATCTTTTTCAGACCATTGGTTCCCTTCATTTGGCACCTGTCAGCTCTTGGCCGCTCTTGACTTGATCGGTTGGTGGTCTGGATTGTCTGGCCAAAATTACAGCTGTGTATAATCCTCCCACCATTTATCCCCTCAGGGAAAATATCCCTAACAGTTGCTTAATGAATGAAGCCTTTTCGGTATGCCTTCTCGGAATCATTTTATAGAACTTAATAGCACTTCTGCCATCCCATAATTTGCCTACAATACAACCATTATATACGCCCCATGTGAACTCTTTGGTAGTGTGTCGCCCTTGGACTCAGGGGCCTGGGTTCAAACAGAGGTGTTAGCCAGCTGTGATGTCAGTGGTCTGACCAGTAAAACCAAATTCTGGCAGGGAACCAGAATTAAGGTCTGTAAAGCCTGTACTTTTTATCACTGGCCTAATAAAGTTTTTTTTTTTAAGTCTCAAACAGAGAACTAGTTTAGTGTAGTAGTTAAGAAGATGATGATATTGGATTTATATCCCGCCCTCCACTCCGAAGAGTCTCAGAGCGGCTCACAATCTCCTCTACCTTCCTCCCCCACAACTGACACTCTGTGAGGTGGGTGGGGCTGGAGAGGGCTCTCACAACAGCTGCCCTTTCAAGGACAGTTCTGCAAGAGCTATGGCTGACCCAAGGCCATTCCAGCAGGTGCAAGTGGAGGAGTGAGGAATCAAACCCAGTTCTTCCAGATAGGAGTCTGCACACTTAACCACTACACCAAACTGGCTCTCCACCAGAGAGGTGAATTCTAATCTGGAGAACCAAGTTTATTCTCTGCTCCACCACATAAAGCCTGCTGGGTGACCTTGGGCCAGTCATAGCATTCTCAGAGCTCTTTCAGCCCCACCTACCTCATAGGGCGTCTGTTGTGGGGAAAGGAAGGGAAGGTGATTGTAAGCCATTCCAGGACTCCTTTGAGTAGTGAAGGGTGGGGTTTAAAACCAACTCCTCCTCCTCTTCTCCTTCCAGTTTGGTGTACCGGTTAAGTGTGCAGACTCTTATCTGGGAGAACCCGGTTTGATTCCCCACTCCTCCACTTGCAGCTGCTGGAATGGCCTTGGGTCGGCCATAGCTTGTACAGGAATTGTCCTTGAAAGGGCAGCTGTTGAAAGAGCTCTCTCAGCCCCACCTACCTCACAGGGTGTCTGTTGTTGGGGTGGGGGAGGAAAGGGAGATTGTGACCGCTCTGAGACTCTGAGATTCAGGGTGGGATATAAATCCAATATCTTCTTCATCATCATCACAGTCATCAGCTGCCCTGCCATCAACAGAACATAAGAGGGTTCCGTGTTGGGGGACACCAGTCTCTTGTCCAACCAATTTAACTGTATGGCTGAAAACCAGGACAGAGTCCAGGGTTTTGTCTCCTAGTACTCATTTCTGTCTTGATGCAGGCCAGAATACAGTACAAGGCAAGATGCTTAACATGAGGTCTTGTTCTTCTGTGCTTTTTTACAGCACCTGCTCTACTTTTTCTTCCATCTTTTCCCCCTTCTCCTTACTTGGCTTTTCTCTTATCAGTATGAGTGGTCCCATCTGTCCTGTACCAGACTACAGTCTCCCTAATAGGACAAACTTCTAACAAAGACAATGCATTTAAATACAGCTATTAAAACACAACACACTGATATTCAGAGACTGGTTGCCTCTGAATATAGCAGTTCCTTTTGTTCTGCTGTTGGATTATCCCTCATGCATCTGTCTCTCCCCATGTGTAAAGTGCCATCAGGAGGGCTTTTTTTGTAGCAGGAACTCATTTGCATATCAGGCCACACACCCTTGAATTAGCCAATCCTCCACGAGTTTACAGGGCTCTTCTTACAGGGCCTACTGTAAGCTCCAGGAGGATCGGCTACATCAGGCATGTGTGGCCTAATATGCAAAGGAGTTCCTGCTACAAAAAAAGCCCTGGCTGTCAGTGAACCTGGGGTAGGGGTTGTAGCAGGAACTCTTTTGCATATTAGGTCACACACACCTGATGCAGCCAATCCTCCAAGATCTTACAGGGCTCTTCTAACAGGGCCTACTGTAAGCTTCAGGAGGATTGGCTACATCAGGGGTGCGTGGCCTAATATGCAAACAAGTTCCTGCTACAAAAAAAGCCCTAAGTGAACCTAGCAAGGGGTTTTTCAGGCAAGTGATCAGTCAGAGGTGAATGCCATTGCCTTCTTCTGTGGTCTTCCTTAATGGCCTCCCTTCCAAGTAAGGATCCTGCTTAGCATCCACGATCTGGCAAGATCAAGCTAGATCATGCTTCTTTCCCTCCCAGGAATCTGACTAGCCCACATTAAAGAATCGTATGCTAGTCGCTATGAGTCCCAAAATGTAATCACCTGTTGAGTGAAGAAAGATTTCCTTTTGCCTGTTCTGAATCTATTCCTCCCCAACTTCATCAGGTGGCTCCGGAGTTCTAGTCTTATGGGAGACGTCTGTCTGCTTCATCTATCCCATGCATCATTGCAGATTGCTAATCAAACCTGGATTCTGCAATCAAGTGCGTTCCTTGGGGCCAGAAGCAATGGAGGCAGCAGCCAAGCAACTGCCAGTCATGCTTGGAACCAGGATCCAGCTGAGACCTCCCCTCCTCCCCCCTAATGCCTGCCATCAGCAAGACGAAATGTGATGACAGCCAGAAGTCTGCATCCTCTCTGGCCCCAGTCCCAGCAGAGAGCCCCCTTCCTCCCTGCTACCACCAGCTGTTACCCGAATACCCTGCCTCTGCTTAGACGGGGGAATCAGAAGGGAGACTAAGCTGGCAAAAGGGTGTAATAGGCAGGATCTACACCTAGATACACTAGGGTCCGTTTCAAAGAGAAAAACACTCAACATGATTGGCACTAAGTTGAAAAGAAAATTGTTTTATTGAAAAATGCTAGTTAAGTGTATAACATGCACATCAAAGCAATCAAATCACAAACACAGACGGCTGCAGAGAAACGGGGGAGCTTACTGACATAGAAGGAATTATGAAGTGATATTTGCCATCCAGATGTGCAGAAGTCCGTGGAAGGGGACCCAAATTGTGAGTTCGGGGGTGCGACTCTGTAAGGTGCCCTAGAGTGTCACATTGAGATGTGGCTGAGCAGCTATTTTTATACACTTAGAGAAGGTGTCCTGGGATGGGGGGGTAGGGGTGAAGAGTCTGAACAAAGGACTGAGAGGTTTTCCATCTTTGATCAGGGGTTTCCCAATTTTGATCGGAAGTTCCCTAGACTCTGATCTGTGTGTTGATGACTGATACTATCTATCTGACACTTCAAAGTGAATATCTTTCTTTTGTTTATTTTGGTAACTCAGAGAATAACCCAAGAAGAGGATCATAAACCTGTTTTCCAGAGATGTTCACACATTAAAGGAAGTTCAGCCTAGGAAAGGCTATAAAGAACAGATGTAGATGTTTTGCAGAGAAATGTTGCTAAAGGAGATTTACACTTCAAACAGACAAAGGGACTTTTAAGAAGAGAAGATATTGGGGCTTGCTGGAATGTTGAGAATGCTGATACTTACTGGAGGGGGGCAACTGCATGTCGAAGAGACATGTTCTGTTTCTGCAACCTCTAGAGTCCATGTTTTAGGCAAGCTCCTATGATCATTTGTGTACCCCTTTTCAGGACTCTTCACACTCAGGAGCAATGCTTTGAGGGACCCTGGGGTAGTTCATAGATGAAGTGCCTGTAAACATGGATGTGTGATGCTACCCTTCGTAGCAGAACAGACTGGTGATGTCTCTTGCTAAGTTCTCCAGGACTACAAACACCATAGAGTAACCTAGATAGCTAGGTTAATATCAGTCTCCTTCATGTCTGGTTCTGCTTTCACTCACCCTCTCTAACCAGTAGAATGTAATCTCAGGGAACTGCCTTCTTGCTGTTCTCCTCCTCTCCTTCCTTCTTCTTTCCTGCATGTTTCACAAGGAACAGTGTGGTGTCTCTCCACATGATCTGAATGAAGCAGATGGCATACTACAATCCAAAGCCATCCAGTTAGTTAGAATAGTTTAGTCACTCTTTCTCTCCATAATATGTTAAGTTTCCTTTTAAATAAATCCACCGGTATTGGTCTCTTAAATGAAAGCAAGCCTCTCTGTGCAGTTTGTGAGATAGTGTGGTAACTGTTAGACTAGGCCACACTGCTGCACTGAAGCTCAGAAGGAATACTCTGCTAAGTGAAGGTAAGGACAGCTGCCTGACGAGTCCAGCCATCCTAAACCAGACCCAACAACTCTCAGATGCAAGACATTATGGTGGGGTCACACAGCTGCCATTATCAATAAAGAAGAGGGAAGAGGCAGGCAATCCTCTCCTATGCGTGGATCCAGCGTCATTTTAAAGCCCTCCTTCTCCCTATTGGTTTATGCCATCACCAAAGGATGTTGTAACCCGCCCTGAGCCCGCTTGCAGGGAGGGCAGGATAGTAATTAAATCAATAAATCAATATAAATAATAAAGCCAACAGGAGAAAAGGACATAGGCATCTCCCCATTTATGGGTAAAATATATACCATTTCTATTTATAATATATAATAACATAGTAATATAATGTGTTAAGTATTATTGCAGAATAAATAATGCAACTTCCCTTGTGAAACTGGTGATTATTTTAAAATTTTATTCTGTTTCCTCCCAAGGAACATTTTTAATACAACATTGTGTGTCAATCAATCAGTGTTATGCCCCAAGAACATATGAACATATGAAGCTGCCTTATACTGAATCAGACCTTTGGTCCATCAAAGTCAGTATTGTCTTCTCAGACTGGCAGCGGCTCTCCAGGGTCTCAAGCTGAGGTTTTTCACACCTATTTGCCTGGACCCTTTTTTGGAGATGCCAGGGACTGAACCTGGGGGACCTTCTGCTTCCCAAGCAGATGCTCTACCACTGAGCCACTGTCCCTCCCCCGATCTTAGCAGATTTCAGGAGCTAAACAGGGCTGGCCCTGATTAGGTCTTGGATGGGAGACAGAGATGGTACACAGAGATGCAGGCAATGGCAAAGCACCTCTCAATGTCTCTTGCCTTGAAAGCCCTACCAAGTTGCCATATGTCAGCTGCGACTTGACAGCACTTTCAACCACCAAATGAACATTTTCTGTCTCTTTCTCCCTCTGTCTCTGTCTGTCTATCTCTCCCCCAAATGTGGACCCACAAAGACTTGTGAGGGCCATCTTATTTTTCTGTATATCTTTAGGTCTTCCAAAACAATACCTATATAGAGTTAAATAAGGGGCTTATTGTGCTTATACTCTTGATTATCTATCTATCTATCTATCTATCTATCTATCTATCTATCTATCTATCTATCTATCTATCTATCTATCTATCTATCATCTACCCTTTTATGAATCAATACCATTTTTTAGAGATCACTGAAGAAGATTGATTGAAACACATTTGGTCTACTTCATTTTTTATCTAAATATTTTCTTACTTTGGTCTGTATGAAATTTTATTTTGTATACCTTTTAGCTATCTATCAATTGTTTGATCTATCTACCTATCTTGCTTATTTATTACAATATTACAATAGAATTTTTAATACTTTGGTCAACCTCTCCCCCCCCCCTCCATTTACTAGTCAGACGGTTCCATATGACCAGAAAGGCCCCTCCAGAAGATGCTCTCTGAGATAGTAATGACCTTGACTGAGGAAGCCTTCAGAACTGGATTAACAATTAGGCCAAGGAGGCACTGGCCTATGGGCCTCCATGCCTTTAGGGGCCTCAGAATGACTTTTACCCCTGGTTTCCTTCCTGCTTGCAGCCCTCCCAGCCTGCACTTGCAGCCAGCAACTGAGCTGCTTTTTGCCCAACTTGCCTGTTGCAGCTGATGCTGGCATCATTGCCAAGTTTCCCTCTCACAGCCTCTCCCCCATGCTTAGGAACGTAAGAGAAGCCAATGGCCCATCCAGTCCAACACTCTGTGTCACACAGTGGCCAATATATATATACACTGTGGCTAATAGACACTGATGGACCTCTGCTCCATATTTTTATCCAATCCCCTCTTGAAGTTTGCATTTGATTTGTCAAAGGGGCTTTTGAGAAGGTGCCTGCAGGCTGCAGCAGGGCTCTGACTGAGATAATTTGCAAGGGGGGCCTTGAGATTTTGACTGCCTAAGGGCCTCCAGAGGGTTTAATCCAGCCCTGGAAGCCTTTGCCCATCAGTACCAGCATCTTGAATGAAGACTGGAACCAAAGGGTTAACTAACATTGCAGTTTTAGGACAAGAGTGTTAAGTTCGCAGAAACCTATGGCCATTAATAACAGACAGTTTCTACCAGATGGTTTCCAAATCATCTACAAGAACATGTGCATATAAAGTGCATTGCTGTGGTTTAGAAGTCATTATAGCCATGCACCAGTTCAGCTGTGCTAAATTCCAAGCTAACATGGGAAAAGATGGCCGAGGGCTGTGTAGTGGAATGGTCAAAGTGTCAGACTAGGGCTGGGGGAGGCATTTTTATCGGGGACAATATTTCAGTTCAGCACACAAGACCAAAGCCAGGTCATTTGAGGTCCCTGTTGTTTCCCAAAGCATCCGTCAGTGAATTATATTTAAGAGTTGCCATGCAGAAACACTTCTTTAGCTGACATCCAAACCGCTGACTCTGTATGATTCCGATTTTATGGCATGTATGGCATGTATTCCCCTCTCCCTCACCTCCTACCCAAGCGACTAATGCTTTTGGGATGTCATTCAGTAGATCATAACATTGTACAGGATCCTCATACTTAACCACATGCCTTTTTATGGTGTGAAGGTAAGGATGGCAGCATAATTTGTTTGAGCTCTGGCCCAGAGATCTTCAGATGGAGCATGTTAAGATATGCACACATACACACACATACCCTAGTTTTGTTGCTCTACCTGATAGTGTTTAAAATGTCCTTTCAGATCTTTCTAATGTTCATGTCCAAATGTTCTGCGGGGTGACATGATAGAGGTTTACAAGATAATGCATGGGATGGAGAAAGTAGAGAAAGAGGTACTTTTCTCCCTTTCTCACAATACAAGAACTCGTGGGCATTCGATGAAATTGCTGAGCAGACAGGTTAAAATGGATAAAAGGAAGTACTTCTTCACCCAAAGGGTGATTAACATGTGGAATTCACTGCCACAGGAGGTGGTGGCGGCCACAAGCATAGCCACCTTCAAGAGGGGTTTAGATAAAAATATGGAGCAGAGGTCCATCAGTGGCTATTAGCCACAGTGTGTGTGTGTGTGTATATATATATATATATATATATATATATATATATATACATTTTTTGCCACTGTGTGACACAGAGTGTTGGACTGGATGGGCCATTGGCCTGATCCAACATGGCTTCTCTTATGTTCTTATGTTCCTATGTAGAATTGCTAACTTCCAGTCAAGACTTGTATTAGCAATTGTTACTTCTATACAGTTTTTCCTTTATTACAACCTCCAGGTGGTGGCTGGAGATCTACTGGGATTACAACTGCTCTCCAAGTGACAGAGATCAGTTCTCATGGAGAAAATGGCTGCTTTGTAAGTTGGACACTATGGCATTATATACCCCCCCCCCCCAACACACACACCGCTTAAGCTCAGGGATCATGCAGGGAACACGATGATATCCAAAGGCTATTCAGTTGACAGTATTTGGGTTTGTGATGACAGCACTTGGGTGGGTGGGTGTTAAGTAGGGGCAATGAGTACGAAGGGAAGTAAGGGCAGTGAATGAATAAGTGAGCATTGGTAAAAAGTGTCAGAAGGGAGAGTTTTTTTTCATAACTGTAGAAAAACACACCCATGAAAAGCTGTGGGAAGGTTTTGCCAATCCCAGACTTCTAAAATAAATTCTGTTAACTGGATTGTGCAGCATTTGCTGCAGCTTTCAGTTAAGGACATAAGAGAGAAGCCATGTTGGGTCAGGCCAATGGGCCATCCAGTCCCAACATCTCTGTGTCACACAGCGGCCAAAAAAAAACAGGCGCCATCAGGAGGTCCACCAGTGGGGCCAGGACACTAGAAGCCTTCCCAATGTTGCCCCCCTCCATGCGCCAAGAACACAGAGCCTCACTACCCCAGACAGAAAGTTCCAACAATACGCTTTGGCTAATAGCCACTGATGTACCTCTACTCCATATATTTAATCCAATCCCCTCAATTCTTTTAGTTCGGTTCGCATTTACATCTCCAGCCTTACCTACGCTAGGGGTGGGCATGTGGGCATTGATAAATGATTGCAACTGAGCGTCCTCAGTGGGACTGTCTGCACAATAGCATCAAGGTCCTTTTGGAATGGCCTTTTACTTACATAGCTATGAGATGCTGCCCGTGCATAAATGGTCACTCAAAAAGAATCTCGATACAACTGTGTGTACCATCTCTACCAGATTTCTTTTTAGACTGTTATATCAGTGGATTCACATGCATAGGTAACATAGGGGGGTGGGATGATGCATATGAACTTGAACTGACTGCAGACCACGTGTGTGTACAGCTCTATGCAAAACTCAGAAAGGCAGGGCTCTTTTGGAGCAGGAACACACAGGAGCACAGTTCTGACTGGCTTGACATCTTGGGGTGTGGCCTAATACGCAAAAGAGTTCCTTCTGGGCTTTTCCTACAAAAAAGCCCCGTGTGAATCAATGGTTACACCAGGGGGTGTGGCCTAAAATGCAAATGATCTCCTGCTGGGCTTTTCTTTCTTTTTAAGCCCTGCAGAAAGGTAAAATGGAACACTGGAGAACTGCTGATTTGCTGGTTCAGTTTCAGAAACAAGACAATTTTGAACTCTAAATTCAGGGAAACTGGATTGAGAAAACAGAACAAAGCAGTAGACTCTTGGATCTATCTACATGGATCGAGGAAAATTATGGTAACACCACGGTGTGATCTGACCTTCCTCAGTCAGGTTGCAGGCCTGTCGTCTTCATCAAAATATCAAGTGGCTTGTAGTGATTTGGGAGGCTTCTCCAAGAAAACAGAGCACAAATGACTGATAAAACACACCGGAGGTCCAAGCCATTGCATAAACCAGAAGTGAAGCAAGTTCTCAGTTCTAGCAAGCATGTTTTGCTCTATCCCAGCTAATCAAATACATCCTTACATAGGAAGACATTGGCCCAAGCAGCAGTGAGAAGACAAAATCGGGGTATTGCCACACAATCTCAGCAGCTGCTAATAACATTCATACCTCAGCAGTGTGTGTTTATCCCATCACAGCTATTGGTCATGTCTGCGAACTCCATGCCGCTTGGTGTGTTTGGATATAGTTATGCTTCAAAGCCAAGACAAAAGCTGTGGAACATCTGAAATTCTCAGGCAGAGGGTAATGCAGAACTGGGCATGTGGGGACTGAGTTTTATCCACGTTATTACGTAGTAGTATTTAGGCTTGCCAAGCCTGCCCCCCTGCTTACCTGGGGAGCAATGGGAGCAGGGGATAGAGAGGGGGAATGATGCTCCATGTGGTGATATCACATCTGACTGAAGATCCAGAAATGACATCACCAAGCCAAGCAACACCACAGAGACGGGGGGAATTCCTTGAGAGTTGCTTGACATAGTGACATCACTTCCCTGCAATCACTGTGTTATGTGATGTTGTTTCTCCGTTTTCTCCTACCAGGGTTGCCAATCCCCAGTTGGAGGAAGGGAATCCTTTGGTTTGGAGACCCTCTCCCATTTCACAGTTATCAGAAAGTGGTGGGGGGAGGGAAATGACTGCTGGGCACTCCATTATTTTTCAGATGTGTTGCTAGATCATTCTCTAATCCTAAAATCTAAAGTAGCCCCCTGATTCAGACTAATCAAATCTGATCATCTGAGACCCAGATTTAATATCTCCAGATTTAACGTCAGAACATCCTTCACAGCTCTTCACTTTCAGACTATGGAAACAACTCTGTTAACCAGTTGATATTCTCACATCCCAACTGAATGTTTTTGCATTTGCGATTCACCTATGATAGAGAATTCTCTCCGTTATATTCTATCCTGTCCACTCTACAATGCCCCCAGAATTAAATTTCTGACTGGGATACTAAGCACAGAAGCACATTTGGAAACTGAAAAGATTATATTTCTGTTATCTGACAATGATGCTCATGTATCCTATAGAGTCTCTGTTTGCCCTTGCAGCTAAGAAGATAAGAGCAAGAGTGATATCAAACGCTGTAACTTCTTGAAGTTGGCCTTTTTGGAAAACTTTAAAGGTGTTATTTTGGAACTTTGCTGCTCATGTTCTGTTTTGTAATGGCCAATGGCTATACAGAATAAATATTTGACTATACAGAATAATATATTTGACAGAATAAATATTTGACTCAATCTTGTGCTAACAAAAATTGGGGTGCTGTTAGGATATGCAGGTGAGGAAAACAATGTTAGCCATTTTTGGTACCCATTGGAGAGACAGGTGGGGTATAAACAAAGTAAATTAATATAAAATAGATAAATAAAGAACTAGGGCAACCCCCTAAGACAAAATAGAGGCAAAACAGGGACAGCAATTAACTATAGAAGATGCTTTTTAAGGTGGTGATGGGGACATGTCTCCTTAACATGTTTTAAATCGGGTCTGTGACCTGAAACAGGATTTCTGGCCTGCATATACTGAGCTATCTCCCTGTCCACCTCATGAAAATTTATTTGCTATTCAAGGAAACATACCTGATCCTTCTAAAACATGTTATTTAATGACGGTGCTTTCTGCCGGCAAAAGACCTATTCCATTTCACAAGGCAAAACTGTTCCTTGGAGAGAGATAAAAGTTCTGCCTGTATAGCCTGAGAGCTCGCCAGTTGTATGAGGGCCCCAGTCATTTCCCCACCTTTCTACATTTCCCTTTGGAATGTATTTATGAAGTGTGTTAACAGATTTCCATCTGCGTGTGTTACCTTGAGCATGACAGCGATGAAATTGTCCATTCTAAGATGAAGTGAAAGCATTACGGGGTTGCCACCATGGAGATGTCAAGGCATAGACTTCAAGCAAGGCTTTTTTTATGGGGGGGTGGGGGGATGGCAGAACAGAGTTCTGGAACCTCTTCATGGAAACAAAAATTCTTTTTAAAAGTCTAAGAGTTCATGAGGGGCACCAGAGGAGCATGAACATATGAAGCTGCCTTATACTGAATCAGAACCTTGGTCCATCAAAATCAATGTTGTCTACTCAGACTGGCAGTGGCTCTCCAGGGTCTCAAGCTGAAGTTTTTCATGCCTATTTGCCTAGACCCTTTTTAGTTGGAGATGCTGAGAATTGAACCTGGGACCTTCTGCTTACCAAGGAGATGCTCTGCCACTGAGCCACCGTCCCTCCCCTATGACAGTCTTTAATCCAACGAAGTACGTCAAAACACAGTTGCTTCAAGGTCATCATTCAGCATCAGGTACCAAAAGGAAGACCTAAAAAAACCCAAAAAACCTGAGGAAGTTGGTGACAAGTCTAAATTCTGAAAACTTTATTAAAATAGAGGTAAGTCCATACTGCATGAAAATAATATTGTTTCAAAGAATCCTGTGTGTTTCTTCATTTCCCTCTTGAAAATTCCAGCATCTCTGTTTCCAGGTGGAAAAGCTCTAATTTCAAGGTATCCTATGTATTCCTCTTCTCCAAAGCCAGGTGGGCTAATCTGTAGGGTTGCCAACCTCCAGTAGAGTGTCCAGTTAACATTGCTGACTAAATGAATATTTCAGCACGGTTATCCCTAGGTCCTCAACCTCCAGGTACTGGCTGGAGATCTCCTGGAATTACAACTGATCTCCTGGTGCCGGTTCCCTTGGAGAAAACGGCTGCTTTGGAAGGTGAACTGTACAGCACTTCCCTGTACAGTTCCCCTGGAGAAAATGGCTGCCCTCCTGGATCCATGTACTGCATTGTATTCTGCTGAAGTCCCTCTTCTCCTTAAATCCTGCCCTCCCCAGGCCCCACCTTCAAAATCTCCAGGAATTTCCCAATCCAGAACTGGCAACCATATTAATTTGAAGATTAAGTAAATTATTTGCTAATTACATAAATCAACTACATTCATTGCTGTATTGTTGACTGATCACTATGACTAAAGGTGTGAAAAGGAACAGAGAAAATATCTTTTGATCTGACTCATACTAAGATTGGCTCATGCTTTCCTCTCAAACACGAGCGACGTTTGTTGGGGAGAAATGTTGTGAGTGCATCAATCGTAACTGTGACCTCTCATTAGTTAGAACAATGGAAGGCAGGAGCAGGCGATTTTCTTACAAAACGATTGGGCAGAAGACTGCCTGTCCACATATATATGAACATATGAAGCTGCCTTATACTGAATCAGACCCTTGGTCCATCAAAGTCAGTATTGTCTTCTCAGACTGGCAGGAGCTCTCCAGGGTCTCAAGCTGAGGTTTTTCACACCTATTTGCCTGGACCCTTTTTTGGAGATGCCGGGGATTGAACCTGGGACCTTCTGCTTCCCAAGCAGATGCTCTATCACTGAGCCACCGTCCCGTCCATTTTGCTTTCTATTTTCAGATCTGCAAGGCTAGAGATTTCCTTTTTGAAGAAAATGACACTGGGAACCAGTGCCAGATAACAGTCCAAACTGGTCTTTGACAGGGCTTTTTTTGTAGATAAAGCCCAGCAGGGACTCATTTGCATATTAGGCCATACCCCTTGATGCCAAGCCAGCCAGAACTGAGTTCCTGTGCATTCCTGCTCAAAAGAAGAAGATATTGGATTTATATCCTGCCCTCCACTCTGAATCTCAGAGTCTCAGAGAGGCTTACAAGCTCCTTTATCTTCCCCTCCTCACAACAGACACCCTGTGAGGTGGGTGGGGCTGAGAGAGCTCTCCCCAGAAGCTGCCCTTTCAAGGACAGCTCTGCAAAAGCTATGGCTGACCCAAGGCTGCAAGTGGAGAAGTGGGGAATCAAACCCAGTTCTCCCAGATAAGAGTCCATGTACTTAACCACTACACCAAAAAAGCCCTGGTCTTTAGTGGCATGCCCAGAATCTGTATAAAACCTGGATGGCCTGGTAACCCTACGACTCTGCAGTCATGGAGAGTCCGGAGCACAGTGGCCTTGGGTTGTTCTCAGTGGTTCAGGGAGTGCACAGTCCTGGACTCTTCTGTTTCTAATCTTAAAGCCACTTAGGAAGATGCTCCTTTCTGAACAAACCCCCTTTCTGCCCTTTCAGAAAGCCTGCAGGCTATGAAGGTGGTTCCACAGTTCATTTAGCATGCACCGCCATGCTCTCACACAGACATGGCTCCAGACGTATTTGACAGGGATGCCTGCAAGCTCCCCTCCCAAGGGAAGGCACTCAAGCATGAGGCAGAAAAGACTTTCCATGACCGCATTCTTCTGCAAAGCATTGTTGCGGCTTTGGGGGTGCATTCCTCAACTATGAGCTCGCTGATTCCCCCCTTAGACAAAGGCAGGAGAGGAGAGGCCCAGGGCAGGATACCCCTTACCATAGACACACACACACATCAAATCTGTTATTTTCTTGCAGAAAGTGTGAGGTGCTCTGGAGCACAGCTGGTCCCCAGAGCTTTCATAGGAACTGCCGACAACCCCACCGGGGTCTTTCAACTCACATTCCTTTGCAAAATGGTCATTGCTTGAGAGTTGTCTGGTAACCGTTCCAGCAGCTGTTCCAGTGCCTTTCAAGCAGATAACCCCCTCTAGGACAGCACTGGGGATGAGCTCATGTTTCCTTTCTGGTTTGCTTTGCTTTTTTGCTGCTGCTCCCCCCCCCCACCCAGATTTGTTGGCACTGTGGACAGTTTATATGGCATGCTATTTATAGGATGTTTCTTCTTCTGTCATTTATATTTATAATATATTGGGCTAGATCCTGCAATACATCAACAGAAAGGTGATGATGGCCATCAGCTTTCATGGCTTTCCCCTTCTCCTAGCGGTCTTTTCTGAGCCATAGGGCTTTTTTTGAGCAGGAACAGAGCAGAATTCAAATTCACTGCCACAGGAGGTAGTGGCAGCTACAAGCATAGACAGCTTCAAGAGGGGATTGGATAAGCATATGGAGCAGAAGTCCATCAGTGGCTATTAGCCACAGCATATTGTTGGAACTCTCTGTCCGGGGCAGTGATGCTCTGTATTCTTGGTGCTTAGGGGGGGGGGGGCAAAGTGGGAGGGCTTCTAGTGTCCTGGCACCACTGGTGGACCTCCTGATGGCACATGGTTTTTTGGGGCACTGTGTGTCACAGAGTGTTGGACTGAATGGGCCATTGGCATGATCCAGCATGGCTTCTCTTATGTTATGTTCTAACACAGGATCGCTTGGCATCAGGTGGTGTGGCCTAATATAAAAATGAGTCCCTGCTGGGCTTTTTCTACAAAAGATGGTGATGTCATCTTTTGAAACAATGGTGATGTCAGGAGGTGTGGCCTAATATGTAAATGAGCTCCTGCTGGGCTTTTTCTACAAACAAAGCCCTGTTGAGCCACAGGCTCTGATAGTAGGGTTGTCAGCTCCATATTGGGAAATTCCAAGAGATTTTGGGAGTAGAGTCTTGGGAGGGCAGGGTTTGGGGACAGAAGGGAAGGGACCTTCCAAAGTGGCCATTTTTTTTTGCCAGGGAAATGACCTCTGTTGCCTGGAGATCAGTTGTAATTGGGGAGGTTTCCAGTCAGCGCCTGGAGGCTGACAACCTGATCTAATAGCCCTGTGGGGTGGGAGGCTGTGGTGGCCCTTTAGAGATGACCTGTGTGCATGTTGACAGACCGTGCAGGGAAGGAGAGCAGAGGAGGGTGCACTGACTCCTCCACCTGCCCCTGCATGATTGTCAAGCTGTGTGCATGGTGCGAATACACAAAGGAAGTATCCAAGCATACGTTTCCTCACTTGCCATGATCAGCAAAACATTTGTAAAGCAGCATTCCCGATCACAGGGAAAGTGTGCATGTAGAATCTCCCTGTGAGCATTTGTATTACGCAGAATACTCAGCAATCATTCATGAGAGGGTCCAGTGTGCTCATGCCTGCCTTCCCAGGGCTAAATGGGGGAAGGGGGAGGTATAACTGCTTCCTACTGCTTCTTAGGTGAGTGGAGTTTGACAGATAGAAGAGGAAGAAGGGGTCTGAGGAACCATTATTTCCTGACCCACATGGTCTGATGGTAGGGGTGCCCGCTCCAGGTTGGGAAATTCCTAGAGATTTTGGGAGTGGAGTCTTGGGAAGGCAAGGTTTGAGTAGGGGAGGGACTTTAGTGGGAGTCCACCTTCCAAAGTGGCCAGTTAGGCGTAGTGTTTACATGCATGGACTCTAATCTGGGAGAGCCAGGTTTGATTCCCCACTCTCCACATGCACCTGCTGATGTGATCTTGAGTCAGCCACAAGTTCTGTCAGAGCCGTTCTGCTCAAGGGGCTGTTCTGTCAGTGCTCTCTCAACCCCACCTACAGGGTGTCTGTTATGGTGAGGGGAAGGGAAAGGCGTTTGTAAACCACTCTGAGACTCCTTCGGGTAGTGAAGGGCAGGATATAAATCCAGTCTCTTCTTTCTTCTTCTGTTTGCTTCACTGGGGCAATTTAAGGGGCACTGATGAGCTATGTTTGTTTTCCACCAGAACAATTTCAGGAGCAGAAAATGATGCATAGGGAGACTTAAGCTATTTCTTCCTGAGTGCTGCAGATGAGATGAGACTCAGGCCTGTGTGTGGCTGGGAGGCACAAAACTTCCATTGTAGGTCTGATACAAAGTCCTTGTGGCAGCCATAAGAACTTTGCATCATGTGAATTGGCCCTGCCCTGGCTTTGTACTTTTCATTTGATTTTCCAGACAAAGACTAGGGATGGGCCCAAACCAAGAAAATGTGGTTTAGTTTGTGGTTTGTGGCAGGCCCGCTTCAAAAACCATGAACTATCATGAACCTTTATAATCTAAAGGTTTGTAACCCAGTAGAACAGATCCTGTTCAAGCTAAAGACACAAAATCACAGGGGATCTCTACCCTCCAAGTTTCATGAGGGCTGGGTTTACATGGTCCAAGTTACAGCCCTCCAAAGAAAGCACCCTTTCTGGGGAATGACCGTTTGTAACATGAACCCCGTAAAATCAGTCCTCACAAAACTTGGAAGGCAGGTAGAGAAGAATCAGCTGGAGATCCCCAGTGAGTTTGGTGTCTCTAGTTTGTACAGGTTCCATTCTATACATTTATGAGCCTGTCAACATGATCACCTGTTCAGGAGGTTCAGGAGTGTACAGAACAGATCCTGTACAAGCTAGAGACATAGAAGTCACAGGGGACCTCTTCTGGATGGTCCTTTACATGCCCTCCAAGGTCCACCCCTTTGTTGCTTTAAAGTTTGGCAAACATTTAGATTGACTGGAGACAGTCTGCCTGGAAATGTATCCATTCACGAACCCACACAAACTGCCACGAACAGCTGGAAAGTTTGTGGAAAGCTCATGTAAGTCAACCTGCCACAAACGTCACGTTGCAAACCATGAATCAGCCAAAATCCATCACAAACTTTAAGTTCATGTGCCCATCACTAACAAAGACAATTATGGCTGTTTTATGAGTTGCCTGGCTTGAATTGCCTGTGGTTCTTCCCTCTTGCACAAGAAACCATGTTCTGTTCCACAGAAACGTGCAAGTACTGACCCCTGATGCACATCATCTTCTCTAAGCATAGTAACCACAATTTACACTGCAGCACTGCTTAGCCAATCCAGGGCAAAGAGCTGGGAGTAATAGCCAATGCCCTCATTCCAGTGATGGGTGTGAAGGAAGAGCCCATTATGCATTATGTTATCTTAGCTGTACACAAACAAGTGCAAAATGCAAATGCAACAAATATTTAATTGCAAACATATGCATCATACATGCACACTTGTCAAAGGTCAGGGTATCCATCCAATGGCAAGTGATAATCTGGTGCTGCACAAATTCCCTAGAGTCAAATGTAAGGAAGAGGGAGTTTGAACATCCATAGCTGCTCAAGTCTTTAGATGTTGGGAAGGTATCACCCAGAATTCAGACATCTCCTTTCTTTCCATATATCATTTCAAAAATCCTGGGTGATCTAATTGCTGAACGCACTGAGAGGCAACAAATAGATGTATTCCAAAGTCAACGAACCAGAATCCTCAGCACTCCTCAGCATTACAACTCATGAGTCAGCAAAGAGAGAGGAAACAGAAGTCCCTTGTGTGGGCTAGATCATGACTTAGATTCCTTCCTCAGTTTGCCAGGCACAAAACTATGGTCTGCAGGAAGCCAATTCCACCCCCTCTCTTAAAACAAGAATCCCAACCACTTCCTTTGTGTATCACTCAACTACCTTCTGGCTGTGGTGACATCTGGCTCTCTCCACCGCAGCCAATGTTTGATTTAGTTCAAGAGGGACTCTTGAGACCTCCCACATTAGAAGCTGCAGACTCGCAGAGTTCCAAGACGTGGGATCTCAAGGGGCTGCTGACTTGTAGACCCAAAGGAAGGAGGATCCATGACCACAAGCCAAGAGTTGGAGAAACTGTTGCCATTGCTCTTATGATCTGAACATTTTGTTCGTTGATTGATTGGATTAAATGATGAAACATCTTTCAGTTGACGAAAAACATACTCCAAATTAAGTGGGCAGTCAATTTAAACAAAACATTATTTATTTATTTGTGTATGTGTGCGCACGTGTGTGCGCATGGTTGTCTTCTGGTGATCCCTAGTGGGTTTCAGAGCCCAACTGGTGTGGTGGTTAAGAGCAGTGGACTATAATTTGGAGAATGAGCTTTTCCCCACTCCTTCACATGAAGCTAGCTGGGTGACCTTGAGTCAGTCACAGTTCTCTCAGAGCTCTCTCAGCCCCAGTTACCTCATAGAGTGTCTGTTGTGGGGAGAGAAAAAGAAGGAGATTGTAAGCCACTCTGAGACTCTGAGTGAAGGGCAGAGTAAAAATCCCACCCTTCTTCATCAGAAAGGTGGCTTGCTATTATCTGCCTCTGCCTCCAAGTCCTGGTATTCCAAGGAGGTCTCCCATCCAAATTGGCGCTGCTTAGCTTCTGAGATGTAATGAGACTGGGCTTGCCTGAGTTATCCAGTTCAGGGTAATTTTGGTATTATTTATTTAGTGAATTGTATTCTGCCTTTCTCTAATGGGGACCCAAAATAGCTTATATTGTTCTCCTCTCCTCCACTTTATGTTCACAACAGTGAGGTAGGTTAGGCTGAAAGTGCATGACTGGTCCAGGATCACCAAGCAAGCTTCCAGGGATGAGTAGAGATTTGAACTTGGATTTCACAGATCCTGTTCTGACACTAACTCCTATGCTATGCTGGCTCTTGAAGTATATGGATATAACCGCTTTCAAGGACATGGGTGACACTCTTCTTTTGTTTTCATATAGTCGGCAATGCTTCTTCTATGGAGACACTCACTGTGGGCACATTTCACACACACAATGACCCACTTTCAATTCACTTCCAGTGCACTTTGCAGCTGAATTTTACTGTGTGAAATGGTAACATCCACTTGCAAACAGTTGCTGAAGTGAATTGAAACTGCATTATTTAGCATATGTGGAAACACCACTATCTAAAAAGACATTCTCCCCCCTCTCTGGATGATTATTTTACGTATACACAAATGGCCCCAGGTTGCTTGCTCCATAAATTTTAGTCCTAAGGGAGTATGCAAACAAAGAGTGATAAAGAGATGCAGGCCTCAGAATCAGCAGGAGCTCCTGAACTTTTCTGACACCCTCCCTCCTCCCCACCTACCTTGTCCATTGAATAGTAGGTGCAGCTGCATAACAATCCCTGGATTAGGAGAACGGGCAGCCAACCAGCCACCAGGGGCTTTGCCACACCCCCAACAGCCGTCATTACTTCTGGAGAAGCTCGCACCACCCTTTCTCTACTTCTTATGCGATTTTGGGCTGTGAGTGGCTTGCTGGCCTTTTGACTGTGTGGGGGAGCAGCCCAGGAGAACCCCAGGCAAGCGAGGCTTGCTTGGGCTGACTGGATCTCTAGGCAGCCCAACCAGGCCTCACTCACCCCGTGCTCTTCTTTCTTGCATCAGGTTGCTTTTGGCTGGGGTGGTGGTGGTGGTTATGAGTTATGCTAATGAGCTCCGCCATCTATTTTTCTACAAAATGACCCCTGGAGAGATGGATTGCATGTGGGAGAAAAGCAAGCAAATAAAGAAACAAACAAGATACTGAGGGGATTGAGGATCAAATATGTCCAGTGTCTTTTTGAGCCTAGTTATAGTCATGTGGGACAATAAGAATGTAAAAAACATCAGAGGTCCATCAGTGGTCCATCTAGTCCAACCTTCTGCTTCTCTACAGCAGCCAATCCAGTAGCCCTGGAGGTCCAACAAAAGAAGTGTTATTCAGAAGTTTACTGCCTTTAGACTTGGAGATGCTCTGTGATCACTTTGGCTAGTAGCCATTGATGGAGGACTTGTCCTCCATAAATCTGTCTAAGCACACTTTTAAAGCCACGCATGCTGGAGTTAATAATCACTACATTCACTGGCAGTCCTTTCTACAATTTCATTACTGGTTGAGCGAAGATATATTTCCTGTTCAGATCACAACCAGGCAGGGAGCAATTTCATCCTTTCAACCACATAGAGTTTTGCTAACTGAAACTCACTTTTCTGCAGTGTTATAACCTCTTAAAAAGACAGGAAAATGATAGGTCTCTAGTGTTATTTTTATTTCCAGGGAAAACACACCTCTGTATTCCTAGGATGAAGAGATTCTTTGTAGATATGTTATCTTTGCAGAAAATTTTGAGACTCATCCCTTCTTATTATACAAATTGTAGGATTTCTCCCCCTTCGCTGTCATAAGGGCTAGAAACTTATTTATAGGGGGGAAATGATCCTTGAGCTTGACCTGATTTGCAGGAGGACTTAGAGCCCTGCAGACGTTTCCCACTCAAACAAGAGCCCACTGAGCTGGGCTTGTTGTTAGTCTGGTAACTAAGGAGGCAATAATATTCAATCCACAGGGAACGGAGCTAACCATTATGTCCGCTGTTGCCATAGAGCTGATAAGTCTGTTTTTATCTCAATGTCTGGAAATGCAAAGTCAGACACACCTGGATGGCCCATTTTGGCTTTCCCACAAAATCCCTTCTTTGTCCAAAAAACCAGTCCATTCAGACTGGCTGGAATAGGAGGAGGGGGTAGGAGCGACCAGAAATGTTGGTTACCAATTGGAAAGGCAGTCGAAGAGAGAAAAGCTGGGATTTTTGTGTGGCATTACTTTCTAATGAGATGGAAATGTTGTAACAGAAAACCACCCTAATGAACCATAGCAAAGGTGTTATGGATTTTGGAAAAGGGGTTGGGGGATAGGTTCAGAGTTTCTTCAATGCCCTTGGAAAACAAAATGTCTACCCACCCCCTCCATTCAATGTTCCTTTAGTTTATAAGAGGTTACAGAGAGGGCAAAGGGAGTTTGACGAGGTGGAATTACAGGTTTAAAGTTCCTCAGCACCACAAGTGTACCAGCGAGGGAAATAAAGTACATTTCAGCTGTGACATTCTCCCCCCGAGGGGCAGCAAACAGCAGTCCAATGTTCTTTTGGGGGATGAGGCTTTGCGGAAAGCAGTTAGCGATTAATTAGCATGTTGGGTCGTCATTTGGACGTGCAAAGGAAATTGGTTGAGGGTGAGATCATCTAATGAAAGCTTGTGCCAAGGAGCTGGCGGGGGGGGGGGGGGGGATGACCACTTCACGGTGCCTGTTGATGGGCGTAACTTTCTTTCAATGAATGGAAACCTTCTTCCTATGCTGCTTGGTGCATTAAAATGCATCCCTTTCTCCTTTTTTTCTGTAGCACGGAGCATACTTCAAAAATGAAGAAGAAGAAGAAGAGGAGGAGGAGGAAGAGGAAAAGGAGTAGTGGTTGGTTTTTATTCTCCACTTTTGTCTACCTTAAGGAGACTCAAAATGGCTTACAATCAGCCTCCCTTCCTCTTCCTATAACAGGCACCTCGGTGTCTCCCAGACTGCAGCTACCTGTGGGTTTTTTGTGGATGTTGTGGCAGGTCTGATATCAGTGCACATTTACTTTTTTCCCCCCATGAAGGTTCCATTTACTCCCCCCCCCCCCCCTAATGAAGGAGAGCTGGTTTGGTGTAGTGGTTAAGTGTGCGGACTCTTATCTGGGAGAATCGGGTTTGATTCCCCACTCCTCCACTTGCACCTGCTGGAATGGCCTTGGGTCAGCTACAGCTCTGGCAGAGGTTGTCCTTGAAAGGGCAGCTGCTGTGAGAGCCCTCTCCAGCCCCACCCACCTCACAGGGTGTCTGTTGTGGGGGAGGAAGGTAAAGGAGATTGTGAGCTGCTCTGAGACTCTTCGGAGTGGAGGGTGGGATATAAATCCAATATCTTCATCTGTTCACATACACATTGAAGACTGATTTGCTGCTCCAACCTCATGGCTGTTTTTTTACACATTCGCTGAAGTTTTGTAGTGCTTCAGAAGCCTCAAAGGGGCTGTGCAATTCCTATTAAAGGACGTTCCCCACCCATCACACCATGCACGCATAGAGAGGGGTGCTTCCAGGATGAGTCTTCTACAGTCTCCAGCATCTGTGCCCTTTCGTGAGGGAGAGGATCTATGAAAGCCCCCTTCTCACTGAGCAGCTAAGTAAGCCCTCTTTGGCAGGGGCCCTTCTGGAGTGCCAGGCCTGCCCTCAGCTGAACCTCTCTGGTTTGCTCATAAAAGCCCCTGCAGCCCCCTGGAGGGGAAAAGGCCACCACCTGCATCTCAGTAAGGCTGCTTGAAAAATGATCTTGCCCCTGTCTTGAGACCTGGCCTTGCCCTAGGGCTGCCAAGCTCCCAGGTGGGGCAGAGGTTCTCCCACTTTGGGGACCCCAACCGGCCAGCCTATAGTAGGCTGATGGGGGGATCCCCATGCAATGTTGCCGGTATGATGATGTCATCCAGAAGTGACATCATCATGCTGGCAATGTTGCATGCCAGCCTCTCTGGGCGTTTCCGGGAAAACTATGATTTTTTCAGATGGTCTAACAATTCAGGAGGAAAACTCTGGTACAATAGAGTTCCCCTCCCAAATTGCTAGAGCATCCAGGAAAACTATGGAGTTTTCCCAGAAATGCCCAGAGTGGTTGGTGCATGACGTTGCTGGGGCAATGATGTCACTTCAGGGAACACCGTTGTGCCAGCAATATCAAATGGTGAAAGAAGTCCCCTGCTGGAGGCTGTGGGGGACTTGGTAACTCTACATTGCCCGTTGCCCTGACCAGCCACCACCATGTTGGACAGTCCTTGATTGGACAAAAGGAGTGGCTGCCCTGCTCACGCCAACTTTGACACTTGTCAGGTGGACCAGCTTCTGCCCAATCACCCCTCAATGTCTTTTGTAAGCAGCTGCCTGGTGCCCTAACCCCCTGGCAGGGAGGGCACAAGACTGCCACACACACTGTCATGGAACTGGCTTGCCAAAGCCCAGCCTTGGAGGCTGAAAGACAGAACTCCACTTTGCTCTGCAGAGCCACCAATTTCACACAAACTGGTGGTGGCTGCTCTCCCAAGAGAAGCTCTGTGCTCATCCACACAGATACCCACCCCTCTGGATGGTTCTTTGGCCAAACGATATTATTGGAGGCTTCCATAAAGGTCAAAGACTCTGGCACTAGAAAGCTCACTCCCACCAGGCACTTCATGTGAGCATTTAATGCCTGAGCCAGAGAGGGAGGGCTTGTAGTGAGGGGACATTGCCCCTCTGTGCTGCATTGTGGCCCATCGTGGCACCAGTCCAGAGTCAACCATTTAAATCAAGGTTCAATCTCACTTTGCAGGCCAAGGGATATTTTCAGAACTTCCCCAAATGTCAGGAAGGCAGTCAGTGCCCTCCACCAGACATACCATGTGAATTATTATTAGGGAGGATCTCAAGGTTAAATATCACTGTCAAACCGAAAGACAAACAAGCTGCTACATGGGTGGAAATGGCAAGTTCTCTCTTCATTTCCTGCATAGGAAGCTGCAGTTATCCATCCCCATTCTAATTATACAGTTGAAAGTCGCAAGCAGTGCAAAAAAAGCACATCTGAGAAACACATTTGGACAAAGGGCAAAGGACAAAATGGCCTCAGCAGGCCATAAATCGAAGAGGTAGACCCAATTGGTTAGAAGCCATCTCCTTAATCCAGTTTTTCCAGTCTCACCAAAGGATAAAAATAAAAACAAAACTTTCTTCGTGCAATTTTATTTGAAAGGGACAGTAATCGGAGACACCTCAGCTATAAGAAATCAAAAGCTGTCTCTACTAACTTGACCATAATTCAGAGAGGGAAGGCCCACCAAGAGCTCAAGGACAGTCTGGTTTCAGTTCCTTATACACACAGAGAGAGAAGCACACAGACACAGAGATCTGCCACTTCTCGAGATCTAAAAAGAAGAAACTTGGTAGTGTTTAATACAGCATGCTCCTGATCACTTAGATGTGTTGATAGCCAATCTGAAATGTGGCTAAGTTTTGGCCTTTGGAAATAAAAGCCAAGGACTGGATATCTTCCAGCATTTGGATGTACTCCACATCCAGACTAGAGATGCTTCATCCCAATTTCTTTCTGGATTGTGGAGTTCTGAATTGCTGGTTCTGGTTGCCAATCTGGAATGGATGCCTTAAGAACCATCCTGCTCTTTATTTTTGGATTCTACTGTGGGATTCCTTTCATTTGTACCTTCCCTCCTACCTCTCCTTGTGACATCCACATGTACATCGATAAAATAGTGGGTGGGATGTAGTCTAGATGGCGGTGAGGTTGCATCAAATTTTTTGTGCTACATTTTACCATTATGCAAAAGCACATGTGTCTATTGGCATAAAAAGAACCTTGATGTAATCGTGTCTATTATTGTATCAACATCAGTTTTTCTGCAGAGCTCTGTCAATGCTATCAAAATCACAAGTAGTAGCATGCCATAGAATAAATGAGTGGAAGGCACACACTGGAGAAAGACACCATGAAAAGTCTACCATAGAACTGGGACTAAGTTCTTTCTTTATTTGAGTGACATGTTACAGGCCCTGTGACCTATAGATAACACTTTACATGTCTCTTGCACTTTTTTCTAGGCCTTGCTTCAGTGCTAGACACCCTCACTAGGAGACTACGGGTGCAATCACACAAGCAGTATGGCCCAACATAGCTACCCCTCCCCTCCAGATTAAATGGACATGATCACAAGCACGCATCTGGCTCCCATGCCCCACTTGTCCTTACTTTGTGCTAAAACAACTCCCATGCGGATTAAATAGCCATTGGCAAATTCTGGTGGCTTCCTTGGCAAAGCATTTCAATGGCAGATTCCGGTTGTGTGATCACCCAGGAACACCATGGAAATGCATGAGTGGTGTGATTGTTCCACTCATTTTCCAGCACATCCACCCCCACCACTCCACTCCCCATAGTGCCCCCATAGAATAAGGTCAGCATTGTGCGTGCGCTTGTATGCTTCTGCATATGCACAGCAGGAATTTGTAAAAAACCAACCCAGTTGCTTGTCTGTAGTTACAGTGTGTTAGTGATGTGGATGACCAACCACGACCCTGCGGCACTATGATGCCAGTTTAGGGGGCACTATCTGATGGACATAAACTGACCCAAACTTGAGCAGCTTATTTAAAGCTAAGATCCTTCCATGACAACCTGCTAATGTGACCACACCCTACTACTTCTGTTGCCTTCTTCTCTACACCTCTCAGTCGTCTTTTCTGTCTCTTCCTTTTCCATCTGCTTGTGTGTCTGTTCCTCTCCTTCTTCTGCCTTTGCTTGCTCACTTTACCTACCTTTCTTCACCTACTTTTTCCATTCCCAGTCTGAATCTTCCCATAAGACTAGCTCTTGACCAATCAAGGCCTTCCATCGCCCCTCAGCTCCACCCCAGGGTTGGTGCAGATATCGAGGTCCACCCCTGCTGTGAAACAATGGGATGTGTGTTTTTCTCACATGGCAAACCTCATACAACAGTCAAATGGATCCAGGTAGGCAGTCATGTTGGTCTGAAGCAATAGGAAAAAGTCCGAGTCCAGTGGCACCTTTAAGGTACGAGCTTTCATGTGCCAAGCGCACCTCTTCAGATACAATGAAATGGGAATAGATATATACATATAGAGGGGTTGGTAGTAAATTAGCATTCAGAGAAATGGAGATGTTTTTAAAAGAATAGCAAGCTTAGTTTATATGGTTATCAAAGGAAATATTGGTCTGTACCTCTGTAAATTAGCCATATAAAGTAAGCTTGTTATTCTCTCAGAGAGGCCCTAAGATAAAACACAGAAAGCAAGCAGTGGTCGAAAAGGCTCAACATCTACCTGATGAGAGGGTGGGGCCAACTGCCAAGTATACCCCAGTGACAGCATTCTCTTAGCTTATTCCAAGAAACTGTAATGCTGAACAACACATCCAATTACCAGGTCAGATTACACAGGGAAGCCACTGAAATCCATAAACATAAACACAATTTCAACGGGAAAGAAGAGTTTAAAAAGGAATAGGGCATGGTTTCCCGTCCTGAAAAACACAAAATGCTCTATATCACGGGTGGCCAATGGTAGCTCTCCAGATGTTTTTTGCCTACAATGCCCATCAGCCCCAGCCAGCATGGCCAATGGCTGGGGCTGATGGGAGTTGTAGGCAAAAACATCTGGAGAGCTACCATTGGCCACCTCTGCTCTATATCTTACAACAACACTACAGATAAGATTAGAATTTCAACAGCCAATCCATATGCAAAAGCACCTCCTCAGGAAAGCTCCTCCATTAGCATGTCACAGCTTGGGAAACACAGCCCTAACCCACCTTCCAGAGTAGATATAAATTACCTCCCTACCATCTTCTTCTCACTTTGACACAGAGAGAACTCTATCTTTCTGTGTTATACCTCAAAGGATGCCAGTCACAGCTGCTGGAGAAACATCAGGTCCTACAATGCCGAGACCACAGCCATACAGCCTGGAAAATCTACAGCAACTAACATTCTCTTAACTCTTTCCCTCCCAAATCCTCCTGTATGCAGAATTACAATATAATAATAATAATAATAATAATAATAACTTTTAATTTCTATCCCGCCCTCCCCGCCAAAGCAGGCTCAGGGCGGCTTACAACATAAAACACATTATACATCAGATTACATAAATTGCAAATAAAATCCAAGTTAAGACAAATTACAAGTTAAAATTTACAAATTACAATAGTGCTAAACTCAAGGTAGTATGCAACACTACCTTGGTTCCCCTTGGAGAGAGAGGTACAAACAAAGTCAATAAATAAGCATGTATAATGGAGATTCACAGTCAGAACACCAGATGTGCATTTGAACATCAAAATGCAACTCTGTGGGTATAGGAAGGTTTGATATGGATTGGAGCCACAAATACTGAGGAAGGGGAGGGGGGTTAAATCTCCCCCATGCTATTTTTCCACCACAACCCCAAGCTATTTGCACCCTTGTGAGGGGGGAAAGACGGACATCATGTAGGTATTTGTCTTTTTTTTCTTTACTGGTGCTCAAAGTAGCTTGTGGCTGTGGAGGCAGGCATTCCTGATCAGGGAAATGGCCATAGGGCTGATGATGTGACATCAGTTTGGCTGTTTGAGGCACTGAGACTAGGAAGAGAGGCAGCCCTCTTTTTCCCAGTCTCAGATCCATATTGCCCCTCACACTTGGTATTTGCTGTTCAGATACATGTCCAGTTAGCAAGGGCATCATATGAACTTCAGGCTTTATCAATGTGCTGTTGTGAGCATCTGCATTTGAGGGCAAACAAACCCCTGTGAAAAAGTCCAAGCTCCCATTTGGTGGCCATGATCAAGCCAAAGCTCACATGGTGGCAGTTTAGGGAAACCAAGATATCCACTGATCAGGAGTGCAGAGATTTCTCTGACCTGAACAGCTGACCCAATTGACGTCCACCCCACCAGTCTTCCCTTGAGAAATGCCTGTGGTCAGTGCAAGAAACAATTGCTTCACTTTGGCAACGGTGCTCTGAGGGAGGCTGAGGTTTTCTGAATTTAAAGGAAACAAAGACATCCATTCTTCTTCCTTTGAGATTTCTCGGCCTGTTGACCTATGTAAAAAGGATCTATGGGGGAGGCAGCAAATGTCAGGGCATTGTGCGTTTTCAAGCTCTTCATACATGGAGATGTCACAAATTTGAGGTGTACTGTGGGGATGATTTTGGCTTTCTCATCCCTTCTGTTTTCACTCGAAAACACCAATTTTGATCTCTCTCCTCCCTTGTGCAAATCTCACCTGTGATTCTTTATTTCAGGCCTGGCTTAGTTCCTTTTGTAGGACAGAGCACTACTATAGAAATTGGTCATTTTGCTACCATTCCATTTAACATCCCAATCTGGCATATGCAGGGGTGGAATTCTAGCAGGAGTTCCTTTGCTTATTAGGCCACATACCCCTGATGTAGCCAATCCTCCAACGGCTTACAAAGAAGAACCTTGTTAACTCTTGGAGGACTGGCTACCTCAGGGGGTGTGGCCTAATATGCAAAGGAGCCTCTGCTAGACTCCACCTCTGGGCATAGGCATATCGCGTTGGTGTTCCTATTAGTTAATGAAAAGATAACCAAATGCTTGCTGGAGAAACCTAGCTGTGTTCCTTCTTGCAAGAATGACGTAGCCTCAGGAAGCTGCATTTTTATGACTGGGTGAGTGCTATGAGGTGCTCGCTATCCTACCGGGTACCAACAACCTCTGCAAAAACTATCAGCTCTCCCTGTCAAAAGCTAAAACATCCACTCTTTTTCAGAGTAAAGAGGCAACTTGTTCACGGTGATGACATTTCCAAACCCAGCATCACCCAGCCCATAAATTTCAATTCTCTTCTAAATATCGATGAAAACATGTCAGAAGATCATATATTCGTGGAGGCCCAGCGAGATCCTTGCTACCTTATGGCCTCCACTCTTCGATATTCTCTGTTTCTGCAAGGCAGGAGAGCACAAAAAGGAACTCGGGCACAAGAAATCAGGGTCATCAACTTGTCAAGAAATTTCTCAGGCATTTGTGAGAATCAATGAAAGACTCCCTTCATCATTTATGAGATCCAGACACAAACCTGGACATGGCTGAAAAGCATAAAGCATCCATTTAAAGAGGACTGTATATTTAATATATATATCATGAAGGTAGAATGCCAGCAGGGGGGTGGGGGCTTTCCAGTGTTTTGCACTGAGTGTCACATGTATGACTATCTGCCCACAGGACAGAAGTCTTGGGTGTGTGCTCGATGCAAGGAGCTCCTGGTCCTCAGGGAACGAGTTCGTACCCTTGAGGCCGAGGTGACTGCCCTGGAGAAGCAGAGACGGTCAGTTAGGCAATTGGGGAAGACTCTTGGGGGCGTATTAGATGAGCCCCACTCTGAATGTGGCAGCCCCATTGCTGCCAGAGAGCGTGAGGGTCTAGAGGGAACAGGGCACCTTGCTGAGGATAAGGGGAATGCGCCCTCAGAAGGGACCTCTTCTTCGGTTGGTGAGCGGATATCCTTTCGCACCAAGGAACCATCCCTGGGCAGGGAGAGAGGGGGGGTCTTGGTAGTTGGTGATTTGATCCTTAGGCAAGTAGACAGCTGGGTGGCGAAACCGCGTATTGATCGTATGGTGACTTGCCTGCCTGGTGCGAAGGTAGCGGACATTACGCGTGTAGTAGATAGGCTGATAGACAGTGCTGGGGAGGAGCCTGTGGTCATGGTGCATGTTGGCACCAACGATGTGGGGAAATGCAGTCGTGAGGTCCTGGAGGAGAAATTTAGGCTGCTAGGTGGGAGACTTAAGGCCAGGACCTCCAAGGTGGCCTTCTCGGAAGTGCTACCTGTTCCACGTGCAGGGCAGGAGAGACAGGCGCAAATTAGAAGTCTCAATGTGTGGATGAGACGATGGTGTAAGGAGGAAGGGTTTAAGTTTGTTAGGCACTGGGATGCTTTCTGGAACAAGCCGGAGCTGTACAAAAGAGACGGTCTCCACCTGTCTCCGGATGGAACCAGGCTGCTGGCGCTTAAAATCAAAAAGGTGGCAGAGCAGTTTTTAAACTAAATCTTGGGGGAAAGCCGACAGGAGATGGAATGTCTCTGGTTCGGGAGGACTCGTCTCAAAGAGATGAAAGGTTGGCTTCTATTTTTCTACCGAGTAACGGATCAGAGTTGTCCACTGTGATGGTGACAAACAGTATGGACTGTCTGCTAGAGTCTCGAGGCGGCAGGAGAGAGGTGGCGGGCCTAGCTTGCTTGGGAAATTATAAATGTTTGTATGCAAATGCTAGAAGTGTCCGAAGTAAAATTGGTGAATTGGAATGTTTAGTGTTGGGAGAAAACATAGACATTGTGGGAATTTCAGAAACTTGGTGGAATGAGGAGAATCAGTGGGACACGGTGATTCCTGGATATAAGTTATATCGGAAGGATAGGGAGGGAAGGGTTGGAGGTGGGGTGGCTCTGTATGTCAGAGAGGATATACGGTCCAGTAAGACTGAGGTCAGAGAATTAGATTCCCTTTTAGAAATGCTTTGGGTTGAAATAGAGGGCCCAAAAGGAAATTTAACTATGGGAGTTTGTTATCGCCCACCAAATCAAAAGAGAGAGGACGATTATAATATGATGGAGGGATTAAAGATAGCGGCTAAACGTAAAAACTGTGTCGTAATAGGTGATTTTAACTACCCGTAGATTGATTGGGTCAATATGTGTTCTGGTCGAGAGAAAGAGATTGAGTTTCTTGATGCTCTCAATGACTGTGCTATGGAGCAGATGGTCTCAGAACCTACCAGGGGTGGGGCGATCCTGGATCTGGTCCTAAGTAATGCCCAAGACTTGGTGAGAGACGTAAAAGTGATTGCGCCGCTTGGGAACAGTGACCATAATGTTATTGATTTCACCATTTGTATAAATAGGGAGTTGCCCAAAAAGACCGCCACAACCACATTTAACTTTAAAAGGGGTAAATTCTCTGAGATGAGGAGGCATGTGAGGAGGAAACTGAAAGGAAAGGTAAATACGGTCAAAACCCTTGGGGAAGCTTGGAGACTATTTAAAACTATAATCCTAGAAGCTCAGATAAAATACATACCACAAGTTAGGAAAGGCACAAACAGGTATAAGAAGAGGCCAGCATGGTTAACAAACAAAGTAATGGAAGCTGTAAAAGGTAAGAAGGACTCCTTTAAGCAGTGAAAAACCAGTCCAAGTGAGATTAATAAAAGGGAACACAGGCAGTGGCAAATCAAATGCAAGACTGTGATCAAGCAGGCAAAAAGGGACTATGAGGAGCATATTGCAAAAAACATAAAGACCAACAATAAAAATTTCTTCAAATATATTAGAAGTAGGAAACCAGCCAGGGAAGCAGTGGGGCCCTTGGATGACCATGGGGTAAAAGGATTACTGAAGGAGGATGGGGAAATGGCTGAGAAGCTGAATGCATTTTTTGCCTCCGTCTTCACCGTGGAAGATGAGAAGTGTTTGCCCGCCCCAGAACCACGAATATTGGAAGGGGTGTTGAAAGACCTGAGTCAGATTGAGGTGACAAAAGAGGAGGTCCTACAACTGATAGACAAATTAAAAACTAATAAGTCACCGGGTCCGGATGGCATACATCCGAGAGTTCTGAAAGAACTCAAAGTTGAACTTGTGGATCTTCTAACAAAAATCTGTAATCTTTCATTGAAATCTGCCTCCGTTCCTGAGGATTGGAAGGTAGCAAATGTCACCCCCATCTTTAAAAAGGGTTCCAGAGGAGATCCGGGAAATTACAGGCCAGTCAGTCTGACTTCAATACCGGGAAAGTTGGTAGAAACCATTATCAAGGACAGAATGAGTAGGCACATTGATGAACACGGGTTATTGAGGAAGACTCAGCATGGGTTCTGCAAGGGAATATCTTGCCTCACTAACCTGTTACATTTCTTTGAGGGGGTGAACAAACATGTGGACAAAGGAGACCCGATAGATGTTGTTTAGCTTGACTTCCAGAAAGCTTTTGATAAAGTTCCTCATCAAAGGCTCCTTAGAAAGCTTGAGAGTCATGGAGTAAAAGGACAGGTCCTCTTGTGGATCAAAAACTGGCTGAGTAATAGGAAGCAGAGAGTGAGTATAAATGGGCAGTCTTCGCAGTGGAGGACGGTAAGCAGTGGGGTGCCGCAGGGCTCGGTACTGGGTCCCATCCTCTTTAACTTGTTCATAAATGATTTAGAGTTGGGAGTGAGCAGTGAAGTGGCCAAATTTGCGGATGACACTAAATTGTTCAGGGTGGTGAGAACCAGAGAGGATTGTGAGGAACTCCAAAGGGATCTGTTGAGGCTGGGTGAGTGGGCGTCAACGTGGCAGATGCGGTTCAATGTGGCCAAGTGCAAAGTAATGCACATTGGGGCCAAGAATCCCAGCTACAAATACAAGTTGATGGGGTGTGAACTGGCAGAGACAGACCAAGAGAGAGATCTTGGGGTCATGGTAGATAATTCACTGAAAATGTCAAGACAGTGTGCGTTTGCAATAAAAAAGGCCAACGCCATGCTGGGAATTATTAGGAAGGGAATTGAAAACAAATCAGCCAGTATCATAATGCCTCTGTATAAATCGATGGTGCGGTCTCATTTGGAGTACTGTGTGCAGTTCTGGTCGCCGCACCTCAAAAAGGATATTATAGCATTGGAGAAAGTTCAGAAAAGGGCAACTAAAATGATTAAAGGGCTGGAACACCTTCCCTATGAAGAAAGGTTGAAACGCTTAGGGCTCTTTAGCTTGGAGAAACGTCGACTGAGGGGTGACATGATAGAAGTTTACAAGATAATGCATGGGATGGAGAAAGTAGAGAAAGAAGTACTTTTCTCCCTTTCTCACAATACAAGAACTCGTGGGCATTCGATGAAATTGCTGAGCAGACAGGTTAAAACGGATAAAAGGAAGTACTTCTTCACCCAAAGGGTGATTAACATGTGGAATTCACTGCCACAGGAGGTGGTGGCGTCCACAAGCATAGCCACCTTCAAGAAGGGGTTAGATAAAAATATGGAGCAGAGGTCCATCAGTGGCTATTAGCCACAGTGTGTGTGTGTGTGTGTATATATATATTTGGCCGCTGTGTGACACAGAATGTTGGACTGGATGGGCCATTGGCCTGATCTAACATGGCTTCTCTTATGTTCTTATGTTCTTATGTTCTTTATGTGAGAATCAACCCAAACTTTGGCAGAAATACGAGCCTAAGATGAGGACCTGAATATTTAGACACTCCTTTAATTGATCAGACCAAATCATCATGTTGTTGATTTGGCTATAGGTATATTCTGCCAAGAAAACGCTGTGATGTGACATCACCCCATGGGTCAGTAATGACTTGGTGCTTGCACAGGGGACTACCTTCACCTACCTTTATATTATGGTTTCCCCCCTGACAGGGAACATATTTTCTTAGTTTGTTCTTTTGCTCTGGTTGTGCTAGCAGCAATCCCTAATGTAATTGCCTCCTCTCCCTCCCCAAGACAAGCTGTGCAAAATGCACCTATTTCACCCTTGTTTTAACCCCAATTTTCTACCAGGTCTAAAAATGAGCACAGAAGAGTCACTATGGCCAGGGCTGGTGTCAGCATCCCTTGAAGAGGGCAACTGCCTGGACCCATGGCTTCTGGTGCCCTATCATGCATCTCCCCTGATCTCTGCACTCACCCCCTTCTGCTTGTGAGTGTTTTGCCCCCAGCTGTGTATGCTGCCTGGTGCTGCTGGAGAACAGCATGTGAAGAGGGGAGCTGCACTAAGCAATAGCATTCCTGGCGGCCCTGGCAGTGGCACTCCTAGTCCCACCCACCACACAACACCATCAGGAGGAGGAGGAAAGCAGGATTTATATCCCACTTTTCTCTGCCCTAAGGAGTTTCAAAGCCTTCCTCTCCCTCCAACAGTCAGGTGGGGCTGACAGAGATCTGAGAGAACTGGGACTGCCCCAAAGATTTTCCCGGCAGAGGGTAATTCTCTTGCTCTCTGCTTCCTTGGCAGCCTTCATAAATTTCTCTCATTGAGAAATGGGGAACCGAATGCTGTGTCTCCTGTCTGAGGTGTGCTGCTTGCCAGGCTGTGGGCCAGCCCTACTGATCCGGAACACTGGCCCTGCCTATGAACAGATTTCAACATCAAAAGTGAGGGAAGTCTCCACTAGGCTTGGCAGGTCCAAGTCAAGAAATATCTGGGGACTTTGGGGGTGGAGCTAAGAGACATTGGGGGTGGAGCCAAGAGTAAAGTTGTGACAAGCATAATTGGCCATGACATTTAAAGGGATCACACACATTTTAAATGCCTTCCCTCCGTTGAAAATAATGAAAGATAGCGGCACCTTCTTTTGGGGCTCATAGAATAGGACCCCTGGTCCAATCTTTTTGAAACTTGAAGGGTGCTTTGAGGAGAGGCATTGGATGCTTTGCTGCAAATTTGGGGCCCCTATTTAAAAAAAAAAAACACCCCAGAGCCCCAGGTACCCACAGATCAATTCTCCATTATACCCTAAAGAAATTGGTCTCCATAGGGAATAATGGAGTGTCCAGCAGACATTTCCCTCCCCCCCCCCCACTTTCTGATGACCCTGAAGTGAGGGGAGGGCCTCCAAACCAGGGGATCCCCTGCCCTCAGCTGGTGATCAGCAATCCTAGTCTCCACGCCCACCTCCAGTCACTTTTTCATGTCTGAAATTTCTGTTCCTCGACAGAGAAAAATGCACGCCTTTTGTCCGCCCATTCAAACAGCATCACAAATGGTCTGGTTGCAAGCTTTGCAAATGCTGAGTCCTTTCCCCCCACCCACCTCAGGCATTTTACAGCCCTGTTGGACTCTGAACTGAAAAAAAATGAAAAGGTTGTTGAACTCATTAGCAAAACCCAAGCGCTGCTGACTTGTTGCCAAGAGCGTCCAGCAGCAGAGGCCAAGAGCCAGTGCCAGGGGTGCTACAGACTCCTTTCTTGATGTAGACATTCTGGGAGTGGAAAGAAGTGTCAGATGAAGAATGTAGAGTTTTAGAGTTTGTCCATTTGAGAGTCCTGAGAAATGCTGACCTTCGGTCCAAGCAGCTTTAGGATATCCCAGATTGTTCTCAAAGGGTACTGAGCTGGCAATCACTCCTCTATGCATTCCACATCTGAATAGCATTTCTGACTCTGATTTTTGCCATTTCAACATCTTCCATCCCGAGACCCAAAGCGAAGGCTTTGGGCTTCTGGCAGGAAATGAAACCAAACCGCTTAATTATCCCTTTTCTCCTGCGCTTGTGGCTTCTGCATTTGGAAACCAAGAGACTCCTATGTTTTTTAACAAAAAAAAATCTAGATTGAGGTTATGAAACAGTAGTACCTAGGTCTCTTTTCAGGGAATAGTGAGAGGTGAAAGGAAAAGACAATTATTAGAAGGACAGAAAGGTGAACATGTGCTGTTCCAAAGATGGCTATGGGTGAAACTTGAGCAATTGCCGTTGGGTCTCAGAACAGCTTTGGACATTACATAAGGTGACTGGAACAGGAAAGAAAGGTGATTCCTCTGCTATTACATTATAGCATCATATATTAACCCAGCTTGCTCAGTTGGATCTACTCTGACTCACAATGGTTTCTAGGGTTTTTAACAGAACCAGGT
This sequence comes from Heteronotia binoei, assembly GCF_032191835.1. NCBI lineage: Eukaryota > Metazoa > Chordata > Lepidosauria > Squamata > Gekkonidae > Heteronotia > Heteronotia binoei. The sequence continues at coordinate 63,956,763 of NC_083234.1, forward strand.
CTTTCTCATCTCAGCAGCTGAAATCCCAACAACCTGAAATCCTTCTAGGGGCTGAAGGCAGCGATTGAAACTTAAGACTTCTTGTTTGCTTGGATCCTTCTGTCTTGAGGTCTGCAACCTTCAGAACTCATCTGGCTGAGAACTGGATACAGGTGCTGAAAATAAGTCACTGCCACTGAGCTGTGATTTGTCTAGGTCAGTGCTGTGTACTCTGACTGGCAATGGCTCTCTGGCAAATAAAGGTATTGTAACTGAGAGGTGCTGCCTGTTAGTACGGAGCACTCCAATACCTAGAGAGAGAGAGTGGGGCTCCTATTTCTGGAAACAAAATGGAGTCTGACCAGAAACAGGCCAAGGAAATACTCTATACAAAATGGAGTAGACCCAGTAGAGAGTTTGTTCTGGTTACCACCTGAAGAAGAAGAAGATATTGGATTTATATCCCGCCCTCCACTCCGAAGAGTCTCAGAGCGGCTCACAATCTCCTTTACCTTCCTCCCCCACAACAAACACCCTGTGAGGTGGGTGGGGCTGGAGAGGGCTCTCCCAGCAGCTGCCCTTTCAAGGACAACCTCTGCCAGAGCTATGGCTGACCCAAGGCCATTCCAGCAGGTGCAAGTGGAGGAGTGGGGAATCAAACCCAGTTCTCCCAGATAAGAGTCCACACACTTAACCACTACACCAAACTGGCTCTCTCTCTCTCTCTCAGTGCAACCCCACCTAGTTCCTTCACCTCCACCCAAACAGGATGCATAATTACAATGGGGACTGCTGGTAAGTATCACTCACGCCCTAATCCTCAGCTACTGATCAATCAGCCATCTCCTTGGCTCTTTCTGCAACTCAGTTTCTCTTTGTCTACTGGTAATGTCTGTTACCTAGACAAATGTCTGTTACCTAGACAAATGTCTGTTACCTAGACAAATTCTTTGTTTTCTATGCTTGCCTCTTCCCAGGGGTATCTTTGCTAAACCACCCAAAACATCAACTACATCCTGACCCATTGTAATCTAAGGGCAGACATTACTAAACCAGCACTATCTATTGTCACCTGGAGATCCATTCAGGTGACCAAAGTCAGTTCTGGTCATTGGCCTGAGGTGGGCACCCAATCAGATGCCCAGAATAGACTAAACACTGCCCACAAACAAGCCAGCCCCTTTTTTGGGAGGACCTCTCCCTTTTCCCAAAATAATATAACCAGAGAGAAAGCCATGCTCTCTCTGAGCAATATGTAACCAGATTGTTCCTCCCTCCCTGCTCTAAGTAAGGAGCATCAGGCATGGCACATCACAGTGCATGTCTATATCTTCTAGTTGTGACTGGACCCTAAGCCACCAGGACCAGGTCGCATACCCTGTCTATGCTTTTAAACTTGTGTTACTCCCCTATCAATGTCATATCTGTTTTCTTAGGCCTGTATGTATGTTGTACGATTTTATACCCTTGTATGTTTGTCTTTATTTCATAATAAAACCCCATTGATTATTAAATCAAATCTCCTCGTTATTGAGTGACTTCTAAAGGAGAAACCTTCTGTATATATAGGTTCTCAAGATCTCGCTAAAAGGCTGATTGCTCACCACGCTAAATTCCCCAGAACCCTATTTTTAGGGCAATTTGCCTATCAGTATCCCTTAATATCTGCTGACTGAAACAGAACCTAGAACCTTCTATATTAGGGGTGGCCAATCTTGCTTAATGTAAGAGACACGTAGAATAAATGCCAGATGGTTGAGAGCTGCAAGGGAAGGAAGGAGTAGGGCTGAGGTTATATTAAAGAGCTAACAATCACATTTTCAAATGGAGTTCACTTTTGGTTGAGATAGATGTTAAAAGTCGGTAGATGCTATTTAAGCTCCCATCAATACTAACAGTGGAAACAGTTTCTGTTTATACAGTTGAAACAGCATCCCATGCTAAATGAGAAGCAGCCATACCATCCACCTCAGATCCATGTTTTCAAAACATCACAGATATTCCTTTTACTCTTGCAAATAACAGACTACAACAGGGGTGGCCAACAGAAGCTCTCCAGATGTTTTTTGCCTACAACTTCCATTAGCCCCAGCCAGCATGGCCAATATCTAACTGGAACCTCGGAGGTTAGGGGAAGTATCACCAATCACCAGATTCTAGCCCAAGCGACAGGTAATTGCCATCCTTTGCATTGCTGTACAAGTCCCATTTCCCCAAAGGATTAAGTAATTCCAGGGACTTGGTTCCTGCTGCCCTTTTAATGTGATGGATTCATTCTATCTGTTCTCATTAGCAAACATTTAGAATTTCTCAATACTGTTTGACTCCCCAAATCCCCATATGGGTATTTTTTTCACTCCTTTATGAAATTAATCTAGGATTTTTAATGTTCACATCAATTCTTTGCCCTGAATTCCTCCTATAAGCAGCACGTATTTTTCAACATTATTTTAGATTGCTATTAATAAATTATAATACATTGTATATTGATCTTATAAATAATGTACCTTGTACATATACAATGGACCTCCATTTGGGAGAAAGGTGGGATATAAATAAATACCATATGTCTTGCATATAGAAAGAAACATACATACGCAATATAAATAAATCTTCAAAACCCTCAACCAACAAAAAATATAAATTAAAATACAGAAAATGCATTCATCCCTAAAACCCATATGAGTTTAATACCAGTTTTACTGTCCTGATTTCCTCCAAAGATTTCCACGAACCATAGCTTGGCAAAGGAAGAAGAAGAAATTGGATTTATATCCTGCCCTTCAGTCTGAATCTCAGAGTGGTTTATAATCTCCTTTACCTTCCTTCCTCTGTGAGGTAGGTGGGGCTGAGAGAGCTCTCAGAGAAGCTGCCATTTCAAGCTATGACTGACCCAAGGCCATTTTAGCAGCTGCAAGTGGAGGAGTGGGGAATCAAACCTGGTTCTCCCCAATCAGAGTCCTCACATTTAACTACTACACCAAACTGGCTCTTTTGAAGAGAAGAGATTGGATTTATACCCCACCCTTTATTGCCCAAAGGAATTTCAGAGCAGCTTACAATCCCCTTTCCCTTCCCCTCCCCACAATGGACACCCTGTGAGATAGGTGGAGCTGAGAGAGCTGCCCCAGAACTGTTCTTGAGTGGAACAGCTCTGTGAGAACTTGTGACTGACTCAAGGTCACATCAGCAGGTGCATGTGGAGTAGTGGAGAATCAGAAGAAGAGGAGGAGGAGGTTGGATTTACACTGTGCCCCCCACTACCTGAAGGAGTCTCAGAGCAGCTTACAATCTCCTTTCCCTCCCCCTTACTTTTCTACCGGGTAATGGATCAGAGATCAGAGTTGTCCACTGAGATGGTGACAAACAGTATGGAATGTCTGCCAAAGTCTCAAGGCGGCAGGAGGAAGGTGGCGGGCCTAACTTGCTTGGAAAATTATAGATGTTTATATACAAATGCTAGAAGTGTTCAAAGTAAAATTGGTGAGTTGGAATTTCATGTTGGGGGAAAACATAGACATTGTGGGAATTTCAGAAACTTGGTGGAATGAGGAGAATCAGTGGGACACGGTGATTCCTGGATATAAGTTATATCGGAAGGATAGGGATGGAAGGGTTGGAGGTGGGGTGGCTTTGTATGTCAGAGAGGGTATACAGTCCAGTAAGACTGAGGTCAAAGAATTAGATTCCCTTCTAGAAATGCTTTGGGTCAAAATAGAGAGCCCAAAAGGAAGTTTAACTATGGGAGTTTATCGCCCACAAAATCAAAAGATAGAGGACAATTATAATATGATGGAAGGATTAAAGATAGCGGCTAAACGTAAAAACTGTGTCGTAATAGGTGATTTTAACTACCCGCAGATGGATTGGATCAATATGTGTTCAGATTGAGAGAAAGAGATTGAGTTTCTAGATGCTCTCAATGACTGTGCTATGGAGCAGATGGTAACAGAACCTACCAGGGGTGGGGTGAGCCTGTATTTGGTCCTAAGTAATGCCCAAGACTTGGTGAGAGATGTAAAAGTGATCACACCGCTTGGGAGCAGTGACCATAACATTATTGATTTCACCATTTGTATAAATAGAGAGTTGCCCCAAAAGACCAGCACAACCACGTTTAACTTTAAAAGGGGTAAATTCTCTGAGATGAGGAGGCATGTGAAGAGGAAACTGAAAGGAAAGATAAATACAGTCAAAACCCTTGGGGAAGCTTGGAGGATATTTAAAACTACAATCCTAGAAGCTCAGATAAAATACATACCACAAGTTAGGAAAGGCACAAACAGGTGTAAGAAAAGGCCTGTATGGTTAACAAACAAAGTAATGGAAGCTGTAAAAGGTAAGAAGGACTCCTTTAAGTGGTGGAAAGCTAGTCCAAGTGAGATTAATAAAAGGGAACACAGGCTGTGGCGAATCAAATGCAAGACTGTGATCAGGCAGGCAAAAAGGGACTATGAGGAGCATATTGCAAAAAACATAAAGACCAGCAATAAAAATTTCTTCAAATATATTAGAAGCAGGAAACCAGCCAGGGAGGCAGTGGGGCCCTTGGATGACCAAGGGGTCAAAGGGTTACTGAAGGAGGATAGGGAAATGGCTGAGAAAGTGAATGCATTGTTTGCCTCCGTCTTCACTGTGGAAGATGAGAAGTGTTTGCCTGCTCCAGAACCACTTATTTTGGAAGGGGTGTTGAAAGACCTGAGTCAGATTGAGGTGACAAGAGAGGAGGTCCTACAATTGATAGACAAATTAAAAACTAATAAGTCACCAGGTCCAGATGGCATACATCCAAGAGTTCTGAAAGAACTCAAAGTTGAACTTGTGGATCTTCTGACAAAAATCTGTAATCTTTCATTGAAATCTGCCTCCATTCCTGAGGACTGGAAGGTACCAAATGTCACCCCATCTTTAAAAAGGGTTCCAGAGGAGATCTGAGAAATTACAGGTCAGTCAGTCTGACTTCAATACCGGGAAAGTTGGTAGAAAGCATTATCAAGGGCAGAATGAGTAGGAACGTTGATGAACACGAGTTATTGAGGAAGACTCAGCATGGGTTCTGTAAGGGAAGATCTTGCCTCACTAACCTGTTACATTTCTTTGAGGGGGTGAACAAACATGTGGACAAAGGAGACACAATAGATGTTGTTTACCTTGACTTCCAGAAAGCTTTTGATAAAATTCCTCATCAAAGGCTCCTTAGTAAGCTCGAGAGTCATGGAGTAAAAAGACAGGTCCTCTTGTGGATCAAAAACTGGCTGAGTAATAGGAAGCAGAGAGTGAGTATAAATGGGCAGTCTTCGCAGTGGAGGACGGTAAGCAGTGGGGTGCCGCACGGTTCAGTACTGGGTCCCATGCTCTTTAACTTGTTCATAAATGATTTGGAGTTGGGAGTAAGCAGTGAAGTGGCCAAGTTTGCAGATGACACTAAATTGTTCAGGGTGGTGAGAACCAGAGAGGATTGTGAGGCACTCCAAAGGAATCTGTTGAGGCTGGGTGAGTGCGCGTCAACGTGGCAGATGAGGTTTAATGTGGCCAAGTGCAAAGTAATGCACATTGGGGCCAAAAATCCCAGCTACAAATACAAGTTGATGGGGTGTGAACTGGCAGAGACTGACCAAGAGAGAGATCTTGGGGTCGTGGTAGATAACTCACTGAAAATGTCAAGACAATGTGCGATTGCAATATAATAGGCCAACGCCATGCTGGGAATTATTAGGAAGGGAATTGAAAACAAATCGTATCATAATTCCCTTGTATAAATCGATGGTGTGGTCTCATTTGCAATACTGTGTACAATTCTGGTCACCGCACCTCAAAAAGGATATTATAGCATTGGAAAAAGTGCAGAAAAGGGCAACTAGAATGATTAAAAGTTTGGAACACTTTCCCTATGAAGAAAGGTTAAAACGCTTGGGGGCTCTTTAGCTTGGAGAAACGTCAGCTGCGGGGTGATATGATAGAGGTTTACAAAATTATGCATGGGATAGAGAAAGTAGAGAAAGAAGTACTTTTCTCCCTTTCTCACAATACAAGAACTCGTGGGCATTCGATGAAATTGCTGAGCAGTCGGGTTAAAATGGATAAAAGGAAGTACTTCTTCACCCAAAGGGTGATTAACATGTAGAATTCACTGCCACAGGAGGTGGTGGCGGCTACAAGCATAGCCAGCTTCAAGAGAGGGTTAGATAAAAATATGGAGCAGAGGACTATCAGTGGCTATTAGCCACAGTGTGTATGTGTGTGTGTATAATTTTTTTGACCACTGTGTGACACAGAGTGTTGGATTGGATGGGCCATTGGCCTGATCCAACATGGCTTCTTTTATGTTCTTATGTTCTTCCCACAATAGACACCCTGTGATGAAGGTGGAGCTGAGCTAGCTCTCAGAGAACTGCTCTTGAGAGGAACAGCTCTGAGCAGGGCTTTTTTTCCTAGGGAAACATGGTGGAACAGAGTTCTGGAACCTCTTTGTGAAAACAAAATTCCCAAACAGTGTTTAAAAGTTCATGAGGGGCACCTGTGTGTTTCTCCTTAATTTCCCTCTTGAGAGTTTTGGCACCTCTTTTTGCAAGAAAAAAAGCCCTGGCTCTGAGAGAACTTGTGGCTAACCCAAGGTCACTTCAGCAGTTGCATGTGAAGAGGTGGGGAATCAAACCCAGTTCCCCCAGATAAGAGTCTGCAGACTTAACCACAACACCAAACAAAGGAAGAAAGAATAATAAACAAGCTGGACAGCATAAACTCCAAGAAGGGCCCTGATATGGTCAAGCCTTACTGACATCCCTTATTCTGCAGGTTCTTCCCCTGACTACGAGTCTGAAGTCTATCAGCTTCTTATAACCAAGACTGGATAACCAATTCCTTTTACAAGAACATTTTACCAGATCCATCTGTTCCAGATGGAGTGATCCAAGAAAGGCTGTTTCATGCATGCATCATTATGCAATGTTATTGCCACCTAAGTTTTGTCTTGAAACATTTCCAGAAAATGTTGCCCCACTTTCTAAATGTCAAGTAATCCGCTGGGGGTAATGCATTGTATTGAAATAATAAAAATCCTTTCCTGAAACCCTGGGATGAATGGGAAGAGAATCCAATCACTCAAGTCAGGAAATGGCTTTTGATCTTCTCCAAGTATAAATGTCATCTGCCCGGCTGCCACGAGTTCTGACCACCAGGAGTTCCTGTAAAATTGTCATGGCATGCAATAGTCTTTGGAATCTTTCTGCCTTCCATCCAGATGCTTCTGTAAACCAGCAACAGACAACAGGAGATCCTTCGAGAAGGTCCTGTCCTACCACCCAAGTGTCCCTGTTGTCTGGGGCTTACTTGATTCGAACCTGTTTTTCAAAGCTGTCCCTCTGACTTCCTGTACTCTTGAACTGATGCACTATCTTGTCCTGGGCTAACCTTCTGCCTGTATACATCCTTCTCCAGACTTCCCTTCGGGCAGACTTGGTAGCTCAGATCTTAGCCTGCAAATGAGTTCTGGAATGAGCCTCTTGTGGACCTGCCCCAGGCACTCAGCCAATTTAGGGCTGCTAATGCTCCAAACAGGCTTATGTGTTTTAATCCATGGCCAGATCCCCCAGTTAGGGTTGCCAATCCCCAGGTGGGGACAGGGGATCCCCTGGTCTGGACGCCCTCTCCCCACTTCAATGCTATCAGAAATGGGGGTGGGGTAATGTCCTCTGGGCAGCCCCCATAGGGTATAATGGAGAATTTATCCATGGGTAACTGGGGCTCTGGAGAGGCTGTTTTTTGAGACAGTGGCACCAAATTTTTAGCATAACTTCCAGTGCTTCTCCTCAGGAAAACCTTCAGATTTCAAAAAGATTGCCCCCATTCTCCATCATTTCCAATGGAAGGAAGGCCTTTAAAAGGATTGTGGTTCCTTTAAATGTGATGGCCAGAATTCCCTTCAGAATGGCTGCTATGGAGGGTGGACTGCTGAGGTTCCTCCCGTCCCCATCCTGCCCTTCCCAGGCTCCGCCCCCAAAATCTCCAGGTATTTCCCAACTCAGAGATGGCAGCCCTTCGGGATTGGGGGACATGCACTGCCACTTGGAGGGAGGAGGTTAACTTTTGCTCTCCCCCATGAGTCAGCTGTCAGTAGCTGTTGGATCCAAGAATGAGATTGACTCAGGGGTTGTTTTGTAAATAAATAGGTGGCAGAGCTCATTAGCATATACCACACATCCCAACCAAAAGCAACCTTATGCAAGAAAGGAGAGCCCTGGGTGAGCGAGACCTGCTTGGGCTGGCTAGAGATTCAGCCAGCCCAAGCAGGCCTCGCTTGCCTGGGGCTCTCCTGGGCCACCGCCCCCCAGTCAAAAGGCCAGCAAGCCACTCACCACCCCAAATCACATAGGAAGTGGAGAAAGGGTGGTGTGGGCTTCTCCAGGGGTTAATGAGGGCTGCTGGGGGCATGCCAAAGCTTTTGGTAGCTGGCTGGCTGCCCGCTCTCCTAATCCAGGGATTATTATGCAGCTGCATCTACTATTCAATGAACAAGATAGATGGGGAGGAAGAGGGGAAACCATCAGAAAGGTTCAGGAGCTGCACTCCTATGAGCTCCTGCTGAATCTGAGGGCCGGACTGACTCAAAGAGAAGCCTGGAAATAAATATATGTTTTGTTGTTTCTTTGTATGTTCTAAGTTTTGCCTGGTTATTCCCTGAATCAATCTAATTTTTAAGCACACAAATGTCAGTGCTGCTTTCACAGTACAATAGTGGCAGCCCTAACCTAACTCTGGTCCAAATCCTGATAAGAGTTGAACTTCAGCCTTCTCTCCGCCCCCCCAACCCTCAGATGCTTAGTTGGCTCCAGCTCAACAATATGAAACCCATTTAAGTTTTGTTTCCCATTTCTGTACTGGACACGAAATGGTGTCATCTCAATTGTTTTGATGGCTGGTGGAGGGATCTCTTAGATAAGGACATCTCCTTTGTTCTCTTCCCCCACCCCAATCTTGGCTCCCAAAAATACTGCCGCTTATGTTGTTTGGTGGAGTTGTTTTAATAACAAAAGGGTGGCAATGAAGAGAAGCTGGAGAGGATCTGTTATTTGCTGATAAGCAAAGTATTAATTGTGCAGACTCTCTGGAGAGAGCAGTTATCTTTTCTTACATTTAGCACACACATACCCATAATGAACCTCCCACAATGAACTTCAGTCTACCTTCCAGAAAGCATTCAGCCCTCTAAAGCCAGAGGGAAATTCTCAAGTCTGAGCGTTTATTATTTTCTTCCATTTCAGCAGCCTGGGCAATCTTTCCATCTCCTCCAACCCTCAGCTTTTAGGCTGCCAAACCTGGGAAGAATGTGAAGCCATTCAATGCCTGGATGCAGCTTGTGTTTTAAGATTGTCTAGAATAATCCCCATCAAAAATCAGAATCAACATCCCTTTGTCCGTTCTTGTGGAGTCACAATGGTTCTAAAGGATGCCATCTTTTTATGGAGGGGTATAGTTTCCCCTCTTCTCTTTTGTATATATTAACAATTTTTTGAGGTCCCACCCCTTAGAAAAAATGGAGATTTCCAAGCAACATACATTTAATTGTTCCTTACACAATGCAACTCTTTTAAATTAAACTCTCAGAAATGATGAGTGTTCTAAGTGCCTATATGTTTTACATGTTCAAATGCTGCAATTCCAGACATTTTTGTAGGCCATCATCCCAATGTCTCTCCAAATTACAAAAAAAAACCCCAAAAACAAAAGATGGAAAAGGAGAGCAGGCAGCCAAGGAGACTAGAAAAACAAGAGTAAACTATAATTTCAGTTGCCACACAAACACACACACACATTCACATACACAAATTCTGCTGAGTAGTTTCTAGCACACTGTGAGAAAGTGTAAAGATTTCTCATGTGTTTATGCAAATCTTTTTTGGTGAGTTTGGTGAGTCTGGCAGGAATTAATTTGGTTAGTTAATTTTTAAATATAGGCATCCAAGAGGCAAGTTGCAGAGGTCTGCAAAATAATAGCATCCCTTTATAAGCTGTATTTTCCCCACTTTTTGCACCCAGCTCCTGTTTCATCAAAACCACTTAACTCCCTCAGTCTCTTACAGTTCACACTGTTCCTGCATGACAAATGTCATACCCAGTGCTTGGTGACTGACCACAGAGGGCGGAACAGAGGCCTATGTGGTTTTACCATGGGCTATAGTTGTCTGTAGCAATGAATTGTCTCACATACATAAAACAAAGGAAGAGGCCTAATACTGAACTGATCCTTGGATGTATGACCACTCTTCTTCTTGCATCACGCTTTTATACCAAATGGCACATGACACCAAATGTTTGCTTCTTTTTCTCATGAATCCAGTGCTCTGAAAGGCACTGCAAAGGTTTTGTATATGTACACTCAGGCCTCAGATTCAGTGGGAACTCACAGCAGTGCAGCTCCTGAACCTTTCTGAGAGTTCCACCTCCTCCTTCTGAGAGTTCCACCTCCTTGTCCATTGAATAGTAGGTGCAGCTGCATAACAATCCCTGGATGAGCTCTACCACCTATTTTTCTACAAAACGATTCCTGTGTACATTCTTGCATTGCTTTCAAGCGATTGTCTTCCTCCCCTATCCACACAACCTACCTGACATTAAGAAACTTCTTAAACGGCTTTATAGTTCAAAAAGTAAAAGGCAACGCTAGGCTAGACTAAATCTAATCAAGCCTAAACTCTCCCTATGTGCTAAAATGATTAAACTGAGGCTATTGGTCTTTGATCACATGATGAAAAGACACTGGAAAAGACAATCGTGCTCAGAAAAGTTGAAGCCAGGAGGGAAAGAGGAAGATCCAACATGAGATGGCTTGACTCAGTCAAGGAACCATGGCCCTCGTTTTGCAAGACCTGAGCAAGGCTGTTAACAATAGGACATTTTGGATGACATTAACTTATATGAAGAAAAAGATATTGGATTTATATCCTGCCCATCACTGAATATCAGAGTCTCAGAGTGGCTCACAACCTCCTTTACCTTCCTCCCCCACAACAGACACCCTGTGAGGTGGGTGGGGCTGAGAGAGCTCTTCTGGAACTGCCCTTTCAAGGACAACCTCTGCAAAAGCTATGGTTGACCCAAGGCCGTTCCAACAGCTGCAAGTGGAGGAGTGGGGAATCAAACCACACACTTAACCACTACACCAAACTCTCATTTATACGGTCACCATAAATTGGAAGTAACTTGACAGCACTTAACACAGACACTGACTAGACAAGAATAGAATAGAATAGAATAGAATAGAATAGAATAGAATAGAATAGAATAGAATAGAATAGAATAGAATAGAATAGAATAGAATAGAATAGAATAGAATAGAATAGAATAGAATAGAATAGAATAGAATAGAATAGAATAGAAGGTCCTAGACTTAGCTAACTGGTGTGGTAGGCTCCAGTCCCATGTGTTCCCAATAGCTGTTTCTTGGCAGTTACAAGGATTCTCCGCACCTTCCTGTTTCCTCCATGCAATCCAGCCATCAAACTCCCCAAGGGGAAGCTGTGTTAATCTGTTACAGCAAAAGGGTTACAAGTGGCTCTTTAAAAGACTAACAGATGTCTGGTGGTTTAAGCTTTCATGGACCAGAACCATTTCCATTGGATGCAAGTTTACCAAACAGCTGACATTGTGAAATCAGTCAAAGGAATGCAATTCAAGCAAAATCCCATTTTAATTCTTCTAGTATGACCAGCCCAGTATGGAAACATGCCTGTACAGTCTGGAAATGATCTAATTGTGGAGGAGATTATTGGATCAATCTGTTTTGGCACGTTCAGAAATGTCAGCTCCAATGTATTATCCAAATTAGATGTGCTACTATTTTTTGAAAAAAAGTAATCATGGGAGAATTAGTGACTGTAGTTTTAGGAAAAGAGCTGTAACTCAATATAGACTGTAATATTCCGGTAAAATTCTAGTGGAAACAATAGCGTTAGCAACCATTGATGTTATTATAGCATACCAGAAACTGTATGGAAGTTCTCTCAACATGTATCTTGCTATGGCTACTTCAAAGAATTTCCTTTAACATAACATGTGCTGAAGTTTGGTCAAAGTCCAAAGTTTATATACATTAAATATATACAATTTGGTTTATTTTTCTACCTTGAGCCAAAATACCTTTTGAAATTTTAGAGTATGTGATTTGATACCGAAAAACTGTATCAAACTGCTTTGATACGGAAAAACACATAAACAAACACCTAGATTGCAGAATCAAAATTTGACATCAAAACTGAATGCTTGCTTGCTCTTGTTTTCCTTTACCTGTTCACATTCCTCTTGCTTAAATTATGGAATGAATGAAATTAGTACAGTGAGAATAAAAATCAAAATATGGTGGCACAAAGAAATCAAGGTACAAAAGGAAGTGCAAAAATGACTCCTCGCTGTCTGCTTGCGCTAATCAGAAGCAATTGTACCCCATGATCTTTTCTACTTGTGCAAGGCATGGCACAAGGCTCTTTCTTCTGATACAATTTCAAAACCAAACTAAATGAAATCACGCAAACCATCTGTTGTACATTTCGTTGCTCCGTATGCAATCGTTAGTTCATTAAACATTCCACTGAAGCTATATGTACTGCTTCAACCATTGTGCTAGTGCTTGCGCAAGCAAAACTGTGCTAAGTACATTTTCCTTTCCACTCACATGTAATTGGATCCAACCCATGGGCTGTGAATTGCCTGGCAGTTTACAGTCTTGGGGAACTGATGACCTCATCCCAATTTACTGCATTCTCGTGAGCAAGAAACAATGAAAAAGGATGTTCCCACATCAATGCCTGGGCCGGATTATCTCAGGGATACAAAGGGTTGGATCCAACCAGCTTTTCAACTGGTGAAAAGGGGAGGGAGGAGTCTTCTTGGACCACCAAAAGGGCTCTGCAGGAGATTTCATGGACACACGCATGGGACAGTATAATATAGTGGGTTCTGTGGTGAGGTGAGGTGGTAGTGATACATCGGCTCTTTATTGATTTCAGCATAGTAAAGGCTAAGCATAAGACTGAAGACTTGGCCAACAGGGCCAACTATATATACACATCAGGGTTCCTGAGCAAGCAGTCTATTGGTCCATTCAAACCAGCAGGGGGTCTATTGTTCCCAAGTCCCCAAGCTCTGGTCATCTGGCTCCAATGAACCAGGCAGGAACACCCAATTCAGTTCTCACATGAGTCCACATTCATAACAGACAGGTGCTGTAATACGGAGAGGAACTGAGTAAACTGAATTGAATAAGTCCTATGGAACTGAGTAAGGTCTGTGGTAGATTTATATCGATGGGGATAAGGTTTGGAAAGCATCAGGCCAGCACGGTAATACTGTCTGTAAGGTACAAAATTGACAGAAGAAGTCAGGAATTGGGAGGATGAAGGGAGACAAAGTCCCACCCCATATTCTTCAGGGTTGGAACATCTCACACAGGGTTTCCCACTAAACTGAGTTAGTGGCAGCTAGCTCACAGTTTTTGAGCCTACGGCTCACACATTTTTATCTAAGCTCAGGAAAAATGGCCCCAGAGCAAACTAATTTATGCAATAACTCACAACTTTAATGCCAGTCACTCACAAATAATTTTTGCTCACAAAACTCTGCAGCTTAGAGGGAGTACTGCCTCACACATGGATGCAATCCTAATGGCTATACTTTGCAGTCAGCCAAGAAATCCCAGAGCCTCTCTCCACCTCTCCCAAAAGAACACTGTGGTCTCTCTAAGCCCTTGTTGGGGAAATGCTGCCTGCCTTGTAGAAGTGAAGCTATAGAGACACAGCCTACAATAGTGAAAGAACTCAGAACAAAATAAATCATGCCCACCCCATCATGGACTGTTTATCTGGCGAATCTGTTTCATTTTCAAACGAATTATGATAGTTATGAAAGACCCATTTTTGTTGTCATTATTAATAATAATAACCAAACCCCATATCTAACGTACAGCTGAATACATGGATGAATCCACACATTTATCCAGACAGGGGCATAAACTACACAGTTTCTTGGGGGAGGAATTTTCGGGCCCCCAACCAACCAGTATGGAGCTGGACAGTGGGGGGATCTTCGCTCCCAAAGAACTCCATCAGTACTTGACATGCCAGGCATGTCAATGTCATCCAGAAGTGATGTCATCACGCCTGGCATGTCCTGCAGGGGATACTCTAGCATTTGGGTTAAAACTCTATGGTACCATAGAGCAGGGGTGGCCAACGGTAGCTCTCCAGAGGTTTTTTGCCTACAGCTCCCATCAGCCCCAGCCATTGGCCGTGCTGGCTGGGGCTGATGGGAGTTGTAGGCAAAAAAAACATCTGGAGAGCTACCGTTGGCCACCCCTGCCACAGAGGGTTTTTTAACCAAATGCTAGAGTGACCCCCCACATGACATGCCTGGTGTGATGATGTCACTTCTGGGTGATGTCATTGTGCTGTTTGCATAGTGTGTGTGTCATCTATCTCCTGCTGAAGCTCAGGTAGGACCTGGCAACCCTAGACGGAGAGGGGAATAGGACTAAACCTGGTCCAGGCCTATGCTTAGTAATCTATATTAAATTATTTCAAAATGAAACAATTTATATTTTCAAAAAAACATATGCCAACAACAATTAATCATGTGATTTTAAAATGCATTTTCTCCACTCATAATAGTCTGAATCTCAGTCAAAGAATGAGGACTTTGTAAGACAAGAGGAAAGATATCATGAAGTTCTTCACTGAGACAATTTGAGTAAATATTTCATTTGTACATGAAAGGAAACACTTCCTCTCCTTCTCTGTTGTCATCATCAAATCACCCCCTCTCCTCTCCCTACCCTGAAGATGTGCTTTTTTTTAAAGGCACTACAATTTTGATATATCAGCGTTTTTGTTGTTCAGTCGCACAGTCAAGTCAAACTCTTTGCGACCCCATGCACCAAGTCATGCCAGGCCCTCCTGTCTTCCCCCATCCTCCAAAGTCTGCTCAAATTTTTGTTAGTTACATCAGTAATGCTGTCCAGCCATCTCATTTTGGTCGTCCCCTTCTTCTTTTGCCTTCTGTCTTTCTAGGGTTGCCAAGTCCAATTCAAGAAATATCTGGGGACTTTGGGGGTGGAGCCAGGAGAGTTTGGGGGTGGAGCCAGGAGGCATTAGGGGTGGAGCCAACATCAAGGCTGCGACAAGCATAATTGAACTCCAAAGGGAGTTTTGCCCATCACATTTAAAGGGACGGCATACTTTTCATAGGAAATAATGAAGGATAGGGGCACCTTCTTTTGGGGCTCACAGAATTGGACCCCCTGGTCCAATCGTTTTGAAACTTGGGGGGTATTTTGGGGAGAGGCACTAGATGCTATACTGAAAATTTGGTGCCTCTACCCCAAAAAACAGCCCCCCCAGAGCCCCAGATACCTGCAGATCAATCCTCCATGATTTTCTATGGGAATAAATCTCCATAGGGAATAATAGAGTACCCAGCAGACATTTCCCTCCCCTCCCCCCACTTTCTGACAACCCTGAAGCCGGGGGAGGGTCTCCAAACCAGGGGATCCCCTGCCCCCACCTGGGGATTGGCAACCCTATGTCTTTCCCAGCATCAAGTTCTTCTCCAGTGAATGCTCTCTTCTCATTTTTGGCCAAAGGTTCAGCTTCAGCATCTAACCTTCCAGGGAACAGTCAGGGTTGATTTCTCTTAGGACTGATTGATTTGATCTTCTTGCAGTCCAAGAGACTCTCAAGATTCTTCTCCAGCACCACAGCTTGAAAGCATCTATTCTTCTGTGCTCGGCCTTCCTTATGGTCCAACTCTCACAGTCATACATTACTACTGGGAATACCATCGCTTTGACTCTACGGACGTTTGTTGGCAAGGTGATATCTCTACTTTTTATTATACTGCCTTGGTTTGCCATAGCTGTCCTCCCAAGGAGCAAACATCTTTTTGATTTCATGGCTACAGTCACCATCTGCAGTGATCCTGGATCCCAGAAATGTGAAGTCTGTCACTACTTCCATGCCTTCCCCTTCTATTTGCCAAGGAGTGATGGGGCCAGATGCCATGATCTTAGTTTTTTTGAAGGCCCACAAACCTCTCTACCTTCCTTTTCTAGATCATCCCCATCCTAGCATCCCAAGGTATGAACACACATGAAGCTGCCTCTCCTCTTTCACCCTCAACAAGAGGTTCTTTAGGTCCTCTTCACTTTCTGCCATTAGAGGGGTATCATCTGCATATCTGAGGTTGTTGATGTTTTTCTCGGCAATCTTAATCTCGGCTTGTGTTTCATCATTCGCTATATTGATATATCAATATAGTGTTGTAATCACTGCTTAAGCATGTTCTCTGAATCCCCAGCTTTGTTTGTTTTTTTAAAAAAGACTCAAGAACTTTGTCTCACATAAATACGTCTTTTATAGAAAATAAACTGATTCCACTACTGTGAAAATCCAGAAAGGGAGACGTTCAGAAGAACTGGATTCAAACTGATTTCAGTGCTTGTGGATCAGCTCCCAAGAAAATCAGGAGTTAAGTTGAGTGTGCAGAAAAGCTCCAAGAAGGCCCTGTCTTGGGGTGCCACCCTTTTAACCTCAGAAAGTGACTGTTACCAAAGGTGTATATGGAACTGTAGCTTAGTGATAGAGTACCTGCTTTGTATGGATGAAGAAGGTATCAGGTTCAGTCCACAGCACTTCCAGTTAGTAGGTAAGGAGACAGATCCATTTGTGAGACCTGGGAGAACCCCTTTCAGCAAGACCAGACAATACTGGCCTTGACAAACCAAGGGTCTGACTCAGTAGAAGGCAGTGGCATGTATTCAAAGCATGAATGACTGGGCTTTCTGATCCATGGAGATGAAACCAAAAACATTTTCCCATTGTATGCAAATAACATGAACATTTAATAAGGACAGCTTCAATTCTGCATGTCCTTTGTTCCTTGTTCTCCTGAGGGACTATGTCGATATTCTAAGAATCCCACTTGGAGACATTCTGTACCCCGGCAGTTCCATCACATTCCTGTTCAGCCAGAAGCTGTTCAGTGGTTTTACAGAACATTATTAGACCAAATTTATCACAGGCTTCATTCCTTCCTCGCAAACACAGGAGCATTGAAGCTTTTAAATGCAGGGAATGGTATGAGTCTGCTTTCATTTACCAGGGAACAACATCCTGGTGTTCTAGCCTGAGAAACAAAACACAGCCACTGAATTTCTGGCCATCACTTCATGTGCTGCATATCTGTAAATCTTAATTCTCTGCCATGCAGGTCACCATTCACCTATGCTTGCCAGTCACATACACACAAGTCTTTTAGAGGGACTTGTTGCCCTTTGTATAGTTTGGCTGGCACCATGCCTGCCTCTTTTAATCCACTAACATTACATCAGGATAAGTTTGGGTGACACCTCAATTTTAATATCTTTGATAGGGGATAGGCCCACAAACCCCCCTATCTTCCTTTTCTAGATCAGTCCTATCCTAGCATCCCAAGGTATGAACACACATGAAGCTGCCTTATACTGAATCAGACTATTGGTCCATCAAAGTCAGTAATGTCTACTCAGACTGGCAGCAGCTCTCCGGGATCTCAGACAGAGGTCTTTCACATCATCCATTACCTGCTCCTTTTAATTGGAAATGCCAAGGTTTGCACCTGGGACCTTCCGCATGCCAAGCAGATGCTCTACCATTGAGCCACAGTTCCTCCTTTATCTTTCTTGAGATTCCAAACCCTGTGCCTAGAGTGGAATAGGTCCTCTTGCCCCTTGCCTTCCCTCAGTCTTTCATCCTCCTTGGCCTTCAACAGGCCACCATCCATTTCCTGGTCACCATCTCTCCCTGATGGCACTGCAGCTTGCTAAAGAGATGGCGTCTGTCAGTCAGTCAGTCAGTGACAGTCATAGACCAGGTAAAGACACAAATCTATCAGTAATAAAAAGTACAAATCTGTCAAAGGTATACTACTAAAATGCATATCCATATAATACAACAACATTGAAATGTAGATAAAATTTTAGTACATAGCAGTAGTTATTTGTAATAGCTCCACAAACTCTATACCAAAAGCTGTCACTCTAGTGATTGCTGGAATTTTATCAGTCAGCAGTTTCCCCAGAGATATCTTATCTATTAGCACCTCAGACTGCTCCAAAATACGGAGAATTGTGTTGTCCCTAACATCTATAGAGGGGACAACAAATAGATGGCACATGAGATGGTGGTATCCCTGCCCATTGCAGTGGATATCTTTTTACTGTCTCAGATCAATGGTCAGGACAGAGACCTAGGACCACTGGATCCACCCTGTATCTGCTTCCTTTTGTCCTGTACTGAACCAACAGGTTTTTCATTCCCCACCCCCACCCCAAGCTTCATTGATGGATAAGCTGTTAGTGATCCTAAGGTGGAACTAGCTAATTCTTCCTTCCCTTCCATAAATTTCACAGTTTATCACAATGCTAGAATCAGAACCCTAATGCTAGACTGTGTGATGTTGCTTTATATGAGGGCTGCAGGTCACAGCAGACCTTTGGCAGTTTGGCAGTCCATTGACCAGGAGCAGGGTCTTTTCTATGAAGGCCCCTAAATTATGAAAATCCCTCCCTCTGGAGGTTAGTTTGAATCACTTGCTCACCAACTTTCCTGAGGCAGTAAACACCTGCTTATTTCTGATGCTTCTTCTGTATGATGTTGCTCAGATATTATGCCACTGTATGCATTTAACCTACTAAATGCAGCTCTTCTACTTTTGTGGTACTGTTGGTTGTAATTTAAAATCCATTGCTGCTTTAATTAATATTTTTCAACAGTATTATTGTGAACATTTGAGAGTAATTACGGTTAAGAAGCAGTGCCAAAAATATTGGAAGTAAATAATAAGTGCATCTAATTACCCTTTAGCGTGATCAATAGTTTGCAGGCACAGGGCTAAGTATTAGTTGAGGCCTGGAGACTTTGATTGCTGTTACCATTTTCCCATCTGGTATACATATTTGGTCTGTAAAATCTTATGGATAATGTAGGAAATGCTGGTCTGTTCTGTAGGACCAGATAATTGACCATTCCAAAACCAGAGAGGATAGTTTGAGGGGATGTCTCTATAATGAGACAAAACAAGACATCCTGTCTGGAAGTAACAGTCCCCTTGCCATAGAAGCCCTTTCCCCTAATCTCAGGGGATTTGCAGCTGGCTGGGATTACACACGGGTCAGAGTGAGCATGTAGTACATTCTCATGAATATTGCCTTCATTTGCACAAATGAGACTAGGAAGACCCATTCATTGCCTTTTAGAGCCACAGAAAACTCAGAGCTGGCTCTGGTATCATCTAGATACTCAGAAAATCTTCCAAGGAAACCAGAGATTTTCAGTTTCCAGTGGCCCATGAGATCAGGAGGGTTTGTCAGATACCCAGAGAAAAGCTTAGCTCATCATTCACTGACACGCTGCAGATTGGCTTCTGCCCCCTTCCCCATCCCCCCACAAACAACCCCTTTCCCCTCCTTTCCCAGGGGAGAGAGAACTAAATCCCTTGTCTGTCCAAAGCAATAAGTGTCAGTTTTCCGCAGCAAACTCCCGGGGCCTCCTAGTCAGCGGTTCTGTAGAATGACAAGCAGCTGCAAGGGGAGACGGAGAGAGGGAACAGGACAATGAGCCATTGAGTCGAACAGGGGGCAGCGTTACAGGTCAAGTCCAGAGCTTAGGAAAGGTAATTAGAAGGGGGCCAGGTATAATCTGTTTCTGTCACGTCCAGGCCAAAATGGGAAACAGACCTCGGGAAAGAAAAACACTTGCCGGAGCAGTTTAATGTGTACTTCCCCCAGCCCCCCATGCACACACAAGGGAGAAAATAAGCTCAATGCCACACCATTGGTTTGTAGACACCATTGGTTTGTAGACTGAGTAAAGTTTTGTGAATCATCCAGGTTGGCAAAGCCTGCTCCATTTGGCAAGATTTTTTGTCTTGAAGACCTGGAGCTCAAGGAAGCATGATGTGTCTTTGCAGAATGTTTTTGTCTTTCCTCCAAGTTTGCATTTCTGGGTTTGCAACCTATCCTGTATCTACTATTTGCATTTTTTTTAAAAAAAAAGGTCCTTTAAATTTGATTAATTTGTTTACTTTATTTATACTTTCACCACAGTGGGAACCCAAACTGCCCTGAGCCTGCGTCTGCGGGGAGGGCGGGATATAAATTGAATAAACCTAACCTAACCCAAAGGGCCCCGTGGCGCAGAGTGGTAAAGCTGCAGTACTATAGTCAGAGCCCTCTGCTCATGACCTGAGTTCAATCCCAGTGGAAGCTGGTTCAGGTAGCTGGCTCCAGGTTGACTCACCCTTCCATCCTTCCGAGGTCGGTAAAATGAGTACCCAGCTTGCTGGGGGGAAAGTGTAGATGACTGGGGAAGACAATGGCAAACTACCCTGTAAAAAGTCTGCCGTGAAAATGTTGTGAAAGCAATGTCACCCCAGAGTTGGAAATGACTAGTGCTTGCACAGGGGACTACCTTTACCTTTACCTTTTTTTTTTTAACCTAACCCAAACTGGTTTACATTGTTCTCACCTCTGGTAGTTAAGCTTTGCAGCAACCTCCTGACGTAAGCTTTGCTGAGAGCATGACTGGCTCAAGGTCACCCAGCAAGTTTCCATGACCTTCCCCCCCCCACACACAATTTTTTAGTTTTTATTTGTTATGTATTTGCTGTGTTCAGTTAGTAGGCCTGAGTTTGAAGCATGCTTCCATTGCTCTCCAGTCTGACTCAAGAGATATCTGGGGACTTTGGGGGTGGAGCCAGAAGATTTTGTGGGTGGAACCAGAAGCAAGGGTGTGGCAAGTCCAATTGAACTCCAAAGGGAGTTCTGGCCATCACATTTAAAGGGACCATGCTCCTTTTAAATGCCTTCCCTCCATTTGGAATAATGAAGGATAGGGGCACATTCTTTGGAGGCTCACAGAATTGGACCCCCTGATCCAATCTTTTTGAAACTTGGAGGGTGTTTTGAGGAGAAGCACTGGATGCTATGCTGAAACTTTGGTGCCTCTACCTCAAAAAACAACTTCCCTAGAGCCCTAGATAGCCGTGGATCAATTCTCTATTATACCCTATGGGAATCATTCTCCATAGGGAATGATGGAGTAACCAGCAGACATTTCCTCCCCCCCACACACCGTTTCTGATGACCTTGAAGTGGGGGGAGGGCCTCCAAACTGGGGGATCCCCTGCCCCCACCTGGGGATTGGCAGCCCTATTAAGATGTGGGACAGCAGTAGTTCTGATCCAAGCCAGGCTAGTTCAAATCCCAACAACTCTAAATGCCCACTCATCTGTCGGTTCCTGGTCTAACCCCACTGGCTCCTGGCTGTACAGTAAATCTCATCCCCTGGCCCCCACCTTGTCTGCTATAATGATGGGTGTTTCAACCACGATATAAATGATCAGTAAGTCCATGTGTGCAACTGCATTTGTGTGGTCTTGCCTCCAAATTCTGGCAAAGAGGGGGAAAAATCTGGCTTTTTTAGCATAGCCCCCTTAGTATGGTTTATCAGAGGGCCTGCTTAACCCAGCTTTCTGTAATGCAGCCCAGCTGCTTTGCAAAGCCTTAATTCCAGCCCTTCCAGCAACATCCCTCACCTCTGTCATTTGACAAATGGGGAATGGAAATACAGTTTGTGCCACTGGCTCCAGAAAGTTTCCACTCTCTTTTTCTGCATGTGGAGATGTTCTGGACATTGGGCAGGGCAGGCAATGGCAGGTTGCCAGTTAAGGAGCCTGAGTCTGACTGGCTGAGGGCCTGGGAAGCCATCCTTGTTGTGTTTGGCTGGAGCAGAGGCACCATGTTGCCTCCTTTTGCAAGTTGAGTTGGAATGATGAAAAAAAAAGAAAAAAA
The DNA here is from genome assembly GCF_032191835.1 of Heteronotia binoei. NCBI lineage: Eukaryota > Metazoa > Chordata > Lepidosauria > Squamata > Gekkonidae > Heteronotia > Heteronotia binoei. The sequence continues at coordinate 63,978,616 of NC_083234.1, forward strand.
GAACCCAGCCTGGGTGTCCTTGTGGCTTCTCAAAAAAGGAGCACATTCCAACCTGAGCGGTAGCCATATTTCATTATGCATTCATTTCTTTTCCAAATCAATGAAAATAAACTGTGATTACAAAGCACTAATAAAATACAATAGCATTTACTGGTAAAACAGTCCTCTTGAATAATCTCACAAATATGTTGTCGAAGGCTTTCACAGCCGGAGTTCATTAGTTGTAGATTTTCCGGGCTGCATGGACATGGTCTTGGCATTGTGAGACCTGACGTTTCACTAGGAACTGTGACTGGCATCCTCAGAGGTATAACTGAATGTTAGCTGCCCTGAGTCCGCTTGTGGAGAGGGTGGGATATAAATTAAAAGTAATAAATAATAATAATAATAATAAATAAATAACTCAGAAAACTGGAGTTCTTTCTGGGACTTTGACCCAGAGAGAACTCCAGTTTTCTGGGCTATACCTCTGAGGATGCCAGTCGCAGTTGCTGGCGAAACGTCAGGTCTCACAATGCCAAGACCATAGCCATACAGCCCGGGAAATCTACAACTAATCTCACAAATATAACAGAATGTCAATAATAAAGCCCATACAAAGTTTCAACAGCATAAAGGCAATGCATCCATATGAGGAATCCACCAAATACATATAAACTGTGTTTCGGAATAAACGTTTTCCTTCCTCAGAAGTGTTTCCACTTGAGCTTCCACACTTTAAAATTCACATAAAGTATTTCACCCAATGCAATGAAAACTTCCTAATGAGGCTTAAGTCCACAATACAGCAAGGGCCACCCCTAGACTATCTGGCACCCTAGGCAAGGCTAACAGGGCACCTCACCCCCTGCACACTGATAACCATGTGGGAGGTGCCCAATCTGGAGCCCCCAGAAGGCCAGTGCCCTTGGCAATTGCCTAGTTAGCCTAGTGGCAGGGCCAGCCCTGAATACAGCAGGCAACAGCTCAACTATATCCACTGAGTGAATGTACCTCTACCAACGTTATTTCCAGCATTTGTACCTGGCCTCTGCGCCAGGTGGGGATCCTCAAGGCAATGAACAGTCAAAAAGCCATTACAATCAACTTCAAGAACAAAACAGATATGCAAAACAGCAGATTCAAACAAACAGGAATGAGAGAATGTCAAAGGAAACAAACAAAAAAAGTATTTGCCCACTGGTGGAAGACAATGATTGATGGGGACTGATGGATTTCCTTATGGAGGGAATTCCACATTTTTGGTGCCATGACCCTTTCTTGGGTTGCCATCCATCTAGCCTCAGATGATCTTAATGGTATAGGTGGTCCTTTGAATTGCAGCCTTTTGCAGTCCTGATCAGATTATTTCATTGTAGCTAGACCCAGACCTCATTTTAGGCAGGAGCTCACAGGAGCAAAGCTCCAACCTTTAAATTTTATTGTGCTCTTTCTTTCTTACCAGCCCCCCCCCCCCAAGAGCAGAAATGCTTCCTTCTGGGCTCCATTGTTCTAACCGCCTGTGAGAATTTTGCTGAACTCTTAAGATTTGACAAACTTTCTAATTTTCCCCAAAAATGGGAAAATAACCAAAACATATCAAGCAGACAGATGGAAATCTTTATCATGCCACTATGGCCACATAGGAGAAAATAATTTTAAAAGTCTGATGGGAGTAAAGTTTTATAATGACAACTACAATTCAAGAATCATTTTAAGGTAGATGCTGAGCTGATATAATTTAGTACACCATCTGGTGATGTCAGGGGTGTGTGACATATGCAAATTAGTTATGCAAATAGGTTGTGCTAATGAGCTCCAGCTCCTCTGTTTCTATGAAATGACCCCTGGCTAGACCACAAGAACTTACAAGCCCTCCTGCATCACAGCAATGATCTATATATCAGCTATAACACCTGAACTGATTGTCGTCCTTTTCTGTTTCCAGGTACAAAGCCTGCCCATGGTCAGATGTTCTAGACTTTTGGTGTAAGCCAAAGCATAGAACCAGAGTTCTTGGACCTGGGCTCTTATCTTATCTTATCTTGTGCCTAATGACCCCTGACCTTAGACAAGCTTGCCTTAAAGGATAAAGGACTGGCACAAGATACAACCCAAATTATAGCTGGTTGTTTGTGTTTCTTTTGCTGTGGAACCATGTAATCATAAAGTTGGAAGGGACCTCCAGGGCCATCTGGTCCTACCCTTTGCACAATGCAGGAAGCTGCTTTAGGTAGAGAAGTAGGGAGATAAATATTTTAGTAAGTAACCAGCATCTTGTTTCCAATAGGGGCCAGCCATATGCTTCCAGAAGCCCTGCAAAACCAAGCATGAAGGATGCAGCAGCCTCCCACCTGTCTCCTAGGAAACAGTATTAGGAGATTCTCTGATTATGACCAGTGACTTGTGTGCCTGTTTTGCATGTAAAAGGGCCCAGGTTGCATTCCTGACTTTTAGTCTCTCAGGTAGCAAGTGTGGGGGAAGACTTTTTCTCTGCCTGAGAACCTGGCAACCAGAAAAAAAGGTACTCAGCCAAACGGATCCATGGTCTGGCTCAGCCCAACACAACTTCATGTACTTATGATAAAATGGCCAGATGTACATTTGTATATATCCAGAGGAGCTGGGGCTCAGTGGTGGAGCATCTCCATTGCATGATGAAGGCACCAAGTTCAATTCCAGGCATATACCCTGGTTGTAGGTGCCGGATAAGGCCTTGCTCCGCTTGAGGCTCTAGCAAGCTGCTGCCAGTCCCATGCAGGTGCACTAATGGTCTGACAGTATAAGGCTGATTCTTATGACTGTGGAGACTTCCATTTGCCTATCTAGGCAAACCCCCCAAGAATTTGCCTGAGTCTCTTTAGAAATCATCTTAGCCAGGGAAAGATCAGAGCAAAGCAAAAGAAACCTGTAAACTGGACAATTAGAGGATAACATTGTTGCACAAATCTGCAATCTGAATGCCTTTACCCAATAAAAGATATGCAGCCGAAGTCCAGATGAGCAGGCAAAATAAATGTATTGCAATAAAATGAGAGCAGAGCTAAGCCAAGGCTTGCATACCAAGCCACTCCACCCCCTTTCAAAGTGGTTAAAACCTTATATAACCTTGATGACACATTGACATATGTTGGCACATAATTGCTGTAACATCCAGTATAATTTCATCATGAGAGACAGCTGCACACTACAAATACATTTTATCAAGTTGGCATCAGCTCATCTGTGGTGCACCAAGAAATTCAGTATGTATACGTCTGTCTTGACCAGTTAAATTTGATTTGCGGTCCGAGAACCCCCCACTTCTATTGTTACCAATTTGGTATAGTGGTTAAGTGTGCAGACTCTTATCTGGGAGAACCAGGTTTGATTCCCCACTCCTCCACTTGCACCTGCTGGCATGGCCTTGGGTCTGCCATAGCTCTGGCAGAGGTTGTCCTTGAGAGGGCAGCTGCTGTGAGAGCCCTCTCAGCCCCACCCACCTCACAGGGTATCTGTTGTGGGGGAGGAAGATAAAGGAGATTGTGAGCCGCTCTGAGAATTCATACAGCCCCCATCCTGTTGCCAGGAGAGGCACAGGCCACATATGCACAAGAGGAGTCTTCAGACTGCACATTCGCATGCCGAGTGGGTGTGGGGTGGGTGCAGCCAGGAAATGCACCCTGCATACAGTTTAGAGGTTTGCTACCTGCAAGTTCCTGGTAACTATTTAATTTGGTCCCAGCCCATCCTAAGACGAGGTAGGTACAGGCGGGACTCAGGAGGCAGATGTGCTTGTGTGACTGAGCACATTAAATCCAAATGGGAGGCATGGCTAGGTCAGGCCAAATCTCTCATGTGATTGTACCCTTGGTCTCAGCACCTGCGTTGTGAGATCAGCTCTTCTGTCTTTTTCAGCCAAACGCCTGTGTGTTAACCCTCAAAGGTGTTGCTTCTGCAGGCTTGTGGTCTTCCTAACTAAGGCTGCATCCCACAACATCACTGGATACTTTTAAAAAACAAACAAACAAGAGAGTGCAGAAGAGAAGGTAAAGCAAAACATCAGTGTGGAAGAAGCAAACAGCAACCTGAGGGACCGTCTTTCCCCATATGAACCCCAGAGAGCACTGAGGTCAGCAGGAAAGAACCTGCTGACTATCCTCGGGCCGAAAGAGGTAAAACTACAGAATACCCGCACCCGGGCTTTCTCTGTAGTGGCTCCACACCTATGGAACCAGCTTCCGGAAGAAATGCGGGCCCTGCGGGACTTTGAACAGTTCCGCAGGGCCTGCAAGACCATCCTTTTTAGGAGGGCCTACACCGATTAAAGAAGAGACTGCTAAGAAAAATTTACCATCTGTCTTAATAGCACCAGGATGTCAATCTTATTCTATTTTATTAATTTTATTAATTTTAGAATTTAATTAAATTGTTAAATTAGTTATTGTTCGAAATCATTGTAATGAATATATTGATTTAATGCTGTTAGCCGCCCTGAGCCTGCTTCGGCGGGGAGGGCGGGATACAAATAAAATGATGTATGTATGTATGTAACATGCAAAAATATATACATTTTTAAAGGAAAAGGGAACATGGGTCTTGTCCCTGGTACACCAGTAATGACAGGATGTTTTATCAACATGACACCGTAAAAGAAGAAGGCTCTCTCCTCTATAATGTATTGACATATTTAAATCAGTAGTAGTTCTTAGGTTTCAGACTGGATCCACCCATCACTGGGGACAGTGTTATCATAATCATTCACTTAGACAGGAAAATCCAAGACATGAATGATTGCAACAGCACAAGATCCCAGTGATATGTGGATCCTACAACACTTATTGCGAGGAGTAGGCTCGATTTCTCCCGTTGATCTCAGTGAAACACGCTGATGAGGGATTCAGGGAATACTGTGGTTTCCTGCACATTTATTGTTGCAGAGAAGTATCTCAAACGAGGAGCATGTTTGTCAAGTGAACCGCTGGGTGAGACAATGGTGTTCTGCTGATCTACTGATGCACTGATAATGTAGAAACTTTATGGGAAACACTGGGTGCAAGGAAACAGGAAACGATGCAGAAAAAACATGCCATTTGTGTTGTATGTATACGCACAATGATTTTCAGCATTATAGTAAATATATAATGGATAATACTGATCTTTCAATGCACTGATAAATGTAGAAACATTATCTTATGGGGAACACTGGGTGCAAAGGAACAGGAAATGATGCATCAAAGAAAGGACCAAGGCTTAGTTTGCACAAAGGAACTAACGAAATTGAAAAACAGATTTCCCCATCAAAGCACAAGTGATCTGAAATTCATTTACCATTTTGACTGGAAAATGATGCACTATCAGGCTATACTTTAAAAGAGGGAAGAATTCATCGGTGAGCCACAAATCACTGCAATGCACAACACAGGTTTGAAATAACAATCTGGGAACTGCGAAAACCATATTGATGTGAAAATAGCACATCTCCCCTTTTGCAATAAGCATGTAATACCAATGACCAGGAAAGCAGAAATATCCTGGGAAATGCAGAGGGAAGGGTCCTTCTGTGTCCCCAGTAATCTTGCAAGTATCTAAAGCAGCCTAGAATTTACATTACATTCCCTTTCAGCTGCATCAGCTGAAGCTTTATTGAAAGTCTGACACTTATCCTGCCCTGACTATGAGCAGAATATTAAGCAAGAGGGAGGGCTTTTTTTATTCAGGGGATCTGTCAGCTAACCCAAAGAATTGTGTGTGACAAATACCAACCCATTTAAAATAGGTATTGTACAGAAAACTTCCCAGATAGCCCGATTCCAGATTGTTTCATGGTACAATTTCAGAGAGTGTTTTTAAAAAGATGCCATGTGCTCATTTGCAAACCTCTGGTGATCAAGCCCCATCTGTGATGACAAAAGACCATTTATTATCTCACCCACAAGCAGAACAAGGGGAGCTGAGCTCTGCATTGGAGAACAATTAGGCACCAACACAGTAAACTTTCTTAGGCACTATCCATTCATATATTCCCCTTGTGTTCAGAATTTGAAATGGGCTGTATAGCCAGAGGAGAAGGGAGACTGCCAATGTTCATAATTACCTGGGGTCAGAATACAGCTCATGAATGCCCAGATATATTTCATTTCTGTTTTGTTTTACTTTCAGGAAAGATACATGCCACTGTTTCTGTCTGTGACTATCCAATGTGGCCTATAATAAAAATACAGAATGCAATAATAATTGTATTGCTAACTGCATTCTGGATATATTACTAATATCAGCATCCTTTTCCTGAAAGCTGTACTGTGGTTTCATTAGGAATTGAGTGCCATTTCTCCGAGCAGTTCACCTTCAGCTTGGAACATCAAATGAGACTTGGCACATGGACGGTCAGCTTTTGAGATGACCATGTTGTGCTGTGGGTCATATGCAAAATTCTTTAACACCAGTCCATTAATTTCCTTGAAATTCTGGCAAAAAAAGTTTCACTTACAGCTTTTTAATTGTGGCATTAACCATGACGTTAGCTATCATGCAGGTTTTTCAGTGTTAAGCCATCTTGGAGAAACTTGCATTAATTGTTAAATACATGGCCAAAGCACTTGACCAAGCAGTGTTTTGTTTGCTGGGAATCATCTGTGCATTGTGGTTAATTCACTCAGTTGTTCCTCGAAAGCATTTTATGTAATTGTTGCTCCATTGTCAGGTTTAATTTCCTATGTTATTCTTAAATGCACTTGTTTTGGGAGGAAGTGGCAATTTCCTCAAGGCTCTCGGCCACAGTGTGTACTGGGAACTACAATTTCCAACAGGCAACATGAGAAAGTCAACACACCATAGTGCTATTACTGCACAGGTGTCAATATTAGAAATCAGGACTCTCCAAAAAACTGATGAGTGTCTCGCCCCCAACTCTCTCCAAGAAAGTTTGTAAATATATCCAATTCTGAATATAAGTTTGTAAATATATCCAGTTCTGAATATATTCAATTCTGAATTCAAACAAGAAGACAATATATTGCTTTTTAAAAAATTACCGTGATTTGCATGCACCATTCTATCAAAATTCTTTTGCATGGTATTTAACCAACAAGCAGGAATGCATGTGTACTTCAGTGAAACACCCCCCCAAAAGAATCTTCATGCAGTCCTACATACAATAAAAGCACTGTTTTGCAGAGTTTTATTAATGCTCATGTGCACACTGTTAACAAAGTGCCTAGAAACAGAAGGAACAATGGTGTGGCACATGATCCAAATTTAGAACACCTTCTAAATGGATCAGACTTAAGGCATGGTAGAATGCAGCATAAAGAAAAATCCCCGAACAATAACAGAACAATGGAGAAAAATCTGGCCATCCCTACCTTTGTAGGGCTGGTGATGCAGAAGCCTTGGTGTGTTGAAATCCACATACTACTTTTAAAAAGGTAAAGGTAGTCCCCTGTGCAAGCACCAGTCATTTCCGTCTCTGGGGTGACGTTGCTTTCACAATGTTTTCACAGCAGACTTTTTATGGGGTGGTTTGCCATTGCCTTTCCCCCCAGCAAGCTGGGTACTCATTTTACTGACCTTGGAAGGATGGAAGGCTGAATCAACCTCGAGCTGGCTACCTGAGCCCAGCTTCTGCCAGGATCAAACTCAGGTCATGAGCAGAGCTTAGGACTGCAGTACTGCAGCTTTACCATTCTGCACCATGGGGCTCTTACATGCTACCTTAACACATCCATATATGTATGAAGCTGCCTTATACTGAATCAGACATTTGGTCCATCAAGACTCAGCATCGTCTACTCAGACTGTAAGAAGGTCTCCAGACTATCAGGCAGAGGTCTTTCACATCATTTTTCTGCATCTGTGTTTTTCCACCATCAGCAGGTCAGGCAACCCGTCTCCCCATGACCTAGCCACAGCGATTCATTTAATAGTCACCTTGAGGCTGGATTACTATAATGAACACTATGCAGGGGAACCCTTGAGATTGACCCGGAAACTGCAGCTGGTCCAAAATGCAGCATCACACATTCTCACAGGAACACCGTTAAGAGCTCATATTCAACCGGTGTTCCACCAGCTACACTGGCTCCCAGTTGAATACCGGATCATGTTCAAGGTTTTGGATTTAACCTATAGAGCTCTATGTGATCTGGGACCAATATACCTTCAAGACTGTCTCTCTCGGTATGTCCCTCAAAGAGCATTATGCTTGATGGATCAATATCAGCTGGTGGTCCCCAGTTCAAAGGAGGTCTGTTTAGCCTCAACCACAGCCAGAAACTTTTTTGGTTCTGGCACCAGTCATAAGAACATAAGAGAAGCCATGATGGATCAGGCCAATGGCCCATCCAGTCCAAAACTCTGTGTCACACAGTGGCAAAATTTTTTATACATACACACACACTGTGGCTAATAGCCACTGATGGACTTCTGCTCCATATTTTTATCTAAACGCCTCTTGAAGGTGGCTATGCTTGTGGCCGCCACCACCTCCTGTGGCAGTGAATTCCACATGTTAATCACCCTTTGGGTGAAGAAGTACTTCCTTTTATCCATTTTAACCTAGCTGCTCAGCAATTTCATCGAATGCCCACGAGTTCTCGTATTGTGAGAAAGGGAGAAAAGTACTTCTTTCTCTACTTTTCCATCCCATGCATTATCTTGTAAACCTCTATCATGTCACCCCGCAGTCGACGTTTCTCCAAGCTAAAGAGTCCCAAGCGTTTCAACCTTTCTTCATAGGGAAAGTGTTCCAGCCCTTTAATCATTCTAGTTGCCCTTTTCTGGACTTTCTCCAATGCTATAATATCCTTTTTGAGGTGCGGCAACCAGAACTGCACACAGTACTCCAAATGAGACCGCACCATCGATTTATACAGGGGCATTATGATATTGGCTGATTTGTTTTCAATTCCCTTCCTAATAATTCCCAGCATGGCGTTTGCCTTTTTTATTGCAAATGCACACTGTCTTGACATTTTCAGTGAGTTATCTACCACGACCCCAAGATCTCTCTCTTGGTCAGTCTCTGCCAGTTCACACCCCATCAACTTGTATTTGTAGCTGGGATTCTTGGCCCCAATGTGCATTACTTTGCACTTGGCCACATTGAACCGCATCTGCCACGTTGACGCCCACTCACCCAGCCTCAACAGATCCCTTTGGAGTTCCTCACAATCCTCTCTGGTTCTCACCACCCTGAACAATTTAGTGTCATCCGCAAACTTGGCCACTTCACTGCTCACCTTGTCTGGTGGAACACTCTCCCAAGAGAGAGCAATATTTTGCAGTTTTGTTGGGCCTGTTAAATGTAAATCTTCTGCCAGGCCTATGGTTGAGCTGATAGAGTTCCTAAGTGTACTTCCAATGTATATGGCTTCTACTCATCCTCCTTCCTCCCTTAACATTGCTTACCATCTGCTGTGCACACATGTAGAGTGGACTCGGGAGTAGTTGTATTAATTGGCACCATGGGTGATGTTATAATTGGATTTTAACAATTGTCAATATGATGTTTGATCATGTTATTGTAATTTATTGTACTGTTGTAACTCACCTTGAGCCTTGCTATGCTGGGGAGGGAGAGCTAGAGATTCAATAAATAAATAAATAAAACATGTACTGCTTGGTCTTTTTAATGTCAGATGCCAGGGACTGAACCTGCAACCTTCTGCATGCAAAGCAAAGTTCTTCCACTGAGCCATAGCCCCGCCCCTCCTTTGATAATGAACATTATCATTGCGTGAGAGATTTGAGATGGCTCAGGTATCAGCCTTGCTGATGCTGATACTGTTTTGAACTTTTTCTAAAGGGTATATGAAGAAAGAAAGAAAGAAAGAAAGAAAGAAAGAAAGAAAGAAAGAAAGAAAGAAAGAAAGAAAGAAAGAAAGAAAGAAAGAAAGAAAGGAAGGTAGGTGCATGTGGAGGAGTGGGGAATCAAATCCAGTTCTCCCAGATTAGAATCTACACTCTTAACCAATACACCCACCAAGATTAACCTCTTAAAAGCAAATAAATACTAGAAACCTCCTGCTGAAGAACTGGCAGTGCCATCATGGCAGCTAAAATCATAACACTGTAGCACAACCGTTGGCAAACTGTTGATCATAGTTGTTGACTGATGCCCTCTGGCCAAGTTCTCCTTCATTGACTCATACTTGCTGGCAAGTGGGATTCTTTCACAGATGCTGGATCAGGTAGAACTGGTCTAGGAAGGCCCTGATGCTTAGCCTTCTCAGGGAAAGGTGGGGTATCAATATTTTAAACACAAATAATATAAAATAATATAATTAAAGAAGAACACATACTCAGGATCATATAACTCAGATTAGCTGTGTTTTATTATGATTCTGAATATCATTTTGTACATTCTGAAGACTTCTATGAAGACTTCCATGAAGATTCTAGCTGAGAAAGAAATTAGACCATATGAAACTGAAGTCCATTTACCCTTGTGAAAGTAATAGCCACAAGCTACTGGCAGAGATTCCTTTAACACAACTCTTTAAGCTACAGTTTTCTCCTTGTAACTCCATTGGCCACTCTGTTCCTTTTGTTCAGTCACCTCAGCTCTAGGTAGTTTCATCTTAGTTTCCCTGCTTCTCAGTTCCTCTTCTCAGTCTGAGTCACAAAGCTAAGGCTGTTGCTAGGATCTGTATAAATGTTAACCCCAGCCCAAGAGATAACTAGCCCTTCTCACACAAAGCTGGACCATGATTACTCTGATGATGTTTGACCCCTGAGTAGTTAGAATGTTCATAAACAGTCCTTGTCATTCTATTGGCTCATCCAATTGTTGTCAAGAGGCTTTAGCTCAAGCATGATACAACATCTAGCCCCACTGGTGGACTTCCTGATGGCACTTGAGGTTTTTGGCCACTGTGTGACACAGAGTGTTGGACTGGATGGGCCATTGGCCTGATCCAACATGGCTTCTCTTATGTTCTTATGTTCTTAACATCCCTTCCTTTGCTTCAAAAGTGAAGCCCAAGTTTTTACCATCTGAAAGTGCTTCCCTTTCCCCATCTCTGAATATCTAGCAAGGTTGCTGTTCAGCATTTTGGTGCTGAAACTTTGGGTCAATGTAGTCTAGTGGATGTGTTTCGAAGGAAAGGCTTAAGTGAAGTTTGCTCAAAGGCTTCTTGTTCCGAAACCTCCAATATGATATATGTCATCATCAGGCAAACCAGTTGATCCCAACAGGAAAGGAGAAAAGAACAGACACCAATCTGATAGTTTCAAAATGGGGGGAAACTCTGAAATTGGTGGAAGACTATTTCAGTCTCCCAGAATACTGTGCTGATGACCTGAAAGTTGCCATTCCTCAACAAAGAAAGGGGGATTATAGCAAAAAAAAATGAGAATGTATCAATTAGGTTTAATTATAATAAGCCGAGTTTTTTCAAGGAAGATGAACCACCCAACATAGATGTTCAATTAAATCAATATACTCACCCAATATAGAAGTTCAATTATTGTTTATTATTATTTAGCTAAATCTATTTATCTATATTTCACCCAATATATATGCTCAGTTATTATTTAATAAATTAATGGATCTCCCAATCCTTGCTACTGCAGGGCTCTGGGCGATTTACAGCATTGTTAAAACAATTACAGTAAAGCATACTTAAAATACATTTCAGAAACATTTAAATGTTGAAAACAGATGACACATAATAATTTTCTCCTAATTGCAGACTGCTGGCTACTTTGTGGGCTGGGGTGGGGGAGGAGGGAGCGAGGATGAGGCGAACAGACAGGGTGCCCGCTTAAGAGGAGACCATTGCTGTCCTCAGTTAAAAGCCTGGCAGAACATCTCTGCCTTACAGGTCCTGTGGAACTGCATAAGTTCCTGCAGGGACCTGATGAAGTTTGGCAGACAGTTCCACCAGGGTGGGGCCAGGACTTGGAAGACCCTGGCCCTTGTTGAGGACATCTGGCCATCTTTAGAGCTGGGGACATGGACAATGCAAGGCGCTCCCAGCAGCGCTGGCTCTAGACTGTCTGGCACCTTAGGCAAAGCTAACGTCTGGCACCCCCCCGCCCCCGCACTGATAACATCACCGAGTCACATAGGGGGTGCTCAGTTTGGCACCCTGAAAGGCCAGCACCCTAGGCAATTACCTAGTTTGCCTAGTGGCAAGGCTGGCCCTGGCTCCCAGGATGTACCAGAGGAGATAGTTCCATAGATATGTTGGTCCCTGACTGCTCAGAATAATCTACTAAGGAATCATGACTTAGCGATAGAGTATTTATTTTGCACTGTTCAATCCAGGTTCAATCCACAGTATCTCCACAAAAATATTATTGGTTAACAGGAAAGTCCTTCTTCTTCTTCTTGAAACCCTTCAGAACTGGTGCTAATCACAAGAGACAAAAATGAGCTTTGATGGACCAATGGTCTTCAAGTATGGCAGCTTCATATGCCTCTTCATGGACAGAGTGTTGGTCTTCGGCCCCATTAGGTTTGCGGCTTCGTTACGGAGCTCAAAGTTCATTGGCCTTTCTCTTAGCCTAACCTAGACCACAAGAATGTTGCAAGGGGAAATTTCGCAACAAAAGAGAAAGTTCACATTCATGGAATTTAAGAGGAAGGAAAAACCATTCAAGCAAAATTATCATAAATTTTCTGCTGGGATGTTTCCAAAATTCTTCTAATTCATATTTTAACTTGGATCTGGATTTTGTGCTCTTGTTTCTGAACTGGAACTGATGACTGGAGAATCTTCCACTGCTCCAATTATTATGTTCATGTTTGGAACACAGAATTAGGGATGGGGAGAACTTTGTGGAAAATACATTCAGCAAGCAAACATACCATTTTTGACAGCCATAGATTAAGAACATAAGAACAGAAGAGAAGCCATGTTTGATCAGGCCAATGGCCCATCCAGTCCAACACTCTGTGTCACACAGTGGCCAATATATGTATGTGTGTGTATATATTACTTGTGGGCCAAGCCCTGGATCTCATTTTATAGCTACTCCATTTGAACAGCATGCTAAACAACTTTGTAGCTGCATAATGTTTCATTTCCTTCCACCTGGTTTATGCTTTTGCACATGATGAGTAGGTAAAATCAAATTTCCCCTTGGGATTAGGTTAGGTGAAAGAAGAAGAAGATATTGGATTTATATCCCACCCTATACTCTGAATCTCAGAGTCTTAGAGTAGTCACAATCTCCTCTATCCCCCCTCCCACAACAGACACCCTGTGAGGTAGGTGGGGCTAAGAGAGCTCTTACAGCAGCTGACCTTTCAAGGGCAACTCCTTCCAAATCAATGGCTAATGGAGAGGCAGTTTGGTGTAGTGGTTAAGTGTGCGGACTCTTATCTGGGAGAACCGGGTTTGATTCCCCACTCCTCCACTTGCACCTGCTGGAATGGCCTTGGGTCAGCCATAGCTCTGGCAGAGGTTGTCCTTGAAAGGGCAGCTGCTGTGAGAGCCCTCTCCAGCCCCACCCACTTCACAGGGTGTCTGTTGAGGGGGAGGAAGGTAAAGGAGATTGTGAGCCGCTCTGAGACTCTTCGGAGTGGAGGGCGGGATATAAATCCAATATCTTCTTCTTAACCCAAGGCCACTTCAGCAGCTGCAAGTGGAGGAGTGGGGAATCAAACCCGGTTCTCTCAGATAAGAGTCTGTGCAAGTGGAGGAGTGGGGAATTAAACCCGGTTCTCCCAGATAAGAGTTCGCGCACTTAACCACTACACCAAACTGGCTCTCTGAACAAGGTCAGAGTGCATGTACACTGAGCACACTGAAACTGCCTTATACTGAATTATACCATTGCTCCATCAAAGTCAGTACTGTCTTCTCAGATAGGCAGTGGGTCTCTTGGTAGAACTCTTTCACATCACCTACTTGTTCGGTCCATTGAACTGGAGATTCCAGGGATTGAACCTGGGACTTTCTGCAAGCACAGCAGAGGCTCTTCCACTGAGCCACAGCCCCTTCCCTGTAGGAAATGTCTTTCATGGGGCTGTGCAAAAATGAATATGTGTGATGTGCTGCATATCCAAATGAATACACAGACATTAAAGCTGACAGATCCAGATGAACAGTAAGTGGTAAGCTTTATTTTTTAAAAAATATACAGTGTATATGTAAGTATTACTAATTGTCATTGCTGATTTCTCATTTAAACAACTGGTGGCAGAATCTGGCAATGGTGGCAACTGTAATGTCCCCCTTTGGCAGTGGATTCCCAGATTAGAGTACTCACTCAGGCACCCGTTCTCAGGTCCATTCAGCAGAGACAAGCTGGCTCAAAACATGTCATTTATTTGCAAGGGGACAGCTCTCAGACCAGCAACTACAGCTAACATACAAAAGTGGAAATAAAACAAGAGCTCCACCCAATAGGACGAAACTAAATCACACAGATATTGGGGAGGAGAGGGAAACAGATGGTTCAATTACCTATATACAATAAATATACCACAGCAACAATTGGGCAGAAGTTGTTGTGTACTGCATAGGCATTGAAAGGAACTTGGGGAACAGGTTCAAGAAGTGGTAATCAGTAGAAGCTTGAACATCTTTATGTAGAAGTAGGTATGCACCATTGGCTGCAGCTTTCAATTTCTTCTCTCCCTTCATGCCATCTGCTCTCCCCACACACACACATGTCACATTACTGATGCACATATATGAATTAATGCAGCACCATAAGTCAATCATGGGGCGTAAGGGCAGAGCTTTTCCAATTTTGTTTTGGTGTCTTGTGGGGGGAGATCAGTGATTTTAATGGGGGTGAGGGAAACAGCTTGCATGTGATTCTCAAGGAAGCAACCAGAACTTCACTGTGATTACCAGTTTTTCTCAGGCCATTCCATATGTCATTCCTCTGAGCCCTTTAGAGAAAAGGCAAGATGAGAAATGTTATGGATTTTCATGACAACTTTGGTTCATTTTGAACATTCAGGGTACTTCTCTGCTCTTGGGATGGCCAGACCTGGATGACCCAGGCTAGCCTGATTTCATCAGACCTCAGAATCTAGGCAGGGTTGGTCCTAGTTAGTACTTGCACAGGAGACCACCAAAAAATTCCAGGGTTGCTACGCAGAAGCATTCAATAGAAAACCACTTCTGAATGTCTCTTGCCTTGAAAACCCTACAGGGTCCCCATGTCAGCCACAACTTGGCAGCACTTTTCACCACCACTCTTGGGAGGGAACTGACAACCCTTTCCTTCATGAAAATACCAAAATTTGTTGGGGAATGTGGCTGTTCAAAGTTTAAAATCATGTCACTGTTTTCCAGTTTGCTTCTGTGTTTAATTCAGGATGCTAGTGTTGACTCTTCATGACCAGGGATTCTCATGTCTGTGGGACCACCTCCACCAATGAGTGTCCGGCCCCATTCACTAGACCAGGAACTATTAACAATGTCTCTGCTCATTAGTAAGAACTCTTCCCATGTGAGCTCCCTCAATGGTCATTTCTATTTTATGGAGTGGGCTTCCCTGAGATGTCAGAAAGGCCCCATCCTTGCAGAAAGTGCAGTGGCCATGTAAGGCTGTGTAAGGCAGAGCTTTTCCAATATGCTTTTGGTAGGCTATGCATAGAAATCAATCATTATGATGGAGTAAATGGCTTGCATTCTTCTTATTTACCTTATATTTTAGTGAAATGAGATTTTAGCTGGTTTTAAGCACAATAAGCTCTTTAGAGTCCAACAGATGGTGAGAAAAGTATGATACGACATTTAAAATAACTAAAATAAATATCAAAGTCAACACCTATTTTATGTTGTGTGTAAAAGTGTTATAGAAATAGTGCTAATGGTATCAAAGTGGTGTATATAATGACATAAAAATTATGTCAAATATCATAAAAACAAGCAAAGAAAACAGGAAATTTGACAAAGGAAATAAGTAGGAGGAAAATGGTCTTCCTGACCAGGCACACACATTAAAAGCAATGGGGAAAATATGTACATCCTTGAGAGAATATAGCGAACCAGAGTGCTGTCCTGGTTGTAGTGTTGGGTATGCATCTGAGGTACCGAGGTTCAAATCCCCAGTCTTCCAGGGAAGCTTGGCCCAGTCACACTGTCTAATCCTAATTTACCTCACAGGATTTTTGTGAGGATAAAATGAAGGAAAGGAGAACAATGTAAGTTGCTATAGGTCCCCACTGAGGAGAAAGGCAAGGTATAAATGAAATTGGTTAGTTAGTCAGTCAGTAAGTCAGTTAGTTAATAAATGAGTACAGTTCTCAAATAAATGGGTACAGTCTGGTATCATTCTGCTGAAGCCAGTGAGACTCCTCTGAAGCCTTTGAGCATCGCTGCCTCAGTCTGCAAGACAGAAAGCTTTGGGAAAATCCCTCTCTGTTTTCAATATTCAACACACATCGTTTCATTAAAGGTTCTGCTTTGAACTTCAGCCCCCACAGTCTCTAGTTTTGACCACCCAGGTAGCCATGCAAATTAGCCAGTGGCATGAAAGAGATGGTCTCCTCCTCCCCTTGCCGCTAAATGGGTGTTTGGGGGGGTAGTCTTTTACCATGACATCATTAAAAATGGTCCCATGGATTTAACAAAGTGAGACCTAATTTTCCCCCCTCTTTAAAACCTTCTCCCTCCTCCTTCTCCTTTTTTTTTTTTTTGGCATTGCTTCAAAAGGGCTGTCGGTGCAACAGCATTCTCCCAAAGAAAGCTGTTTCTTGAGAGGCTTACGCAATTGAAAGGAAACATGTCTGGAGCGTAACAATCGGCGGCCCATTCTTCCTACAAGGAAAAGAGCTTAATCGCTCAATGCACCAATTTCCTGTAAATTTTCTGAGCTCTCTGGATTTGAGTCTGAAGAACTGCAGAGCTGGCATTTGAGTTCTCTCCCCTTCTTCCAATTTTAGAAAGTCCCTGCTCAAGCAATCCTTTTACTTACTATGGCATTTGGCCTAGTAGGAGTATACTTCTACCTAGTTGAAGCAGAAACTCGTTCTTTAATTGTTACATTTGGCTTTGGGGATATCATCTCAGAAGGTTCCTCAGGCCATGGGGGAAGAGATCGAGAAGAAGATAGTGTCTTCCTATATTAAAAAAAGGCGTAATAGTTGAGAACTACAGTGATAGGAAAGGCATGGCATACATCATGCTACAGTGGCACAACAGACCATTTTGCTTGGCATCTAGGATAGAAGAAGATATTGGATTTATATCCCGCCCTCCACTCCGAAGAGTCTCAGAGCAGCTCACAATCTCCTTTACCTTCCTCCCCCACAACAGACACCCTGTTGTGGGGCTGGAGAGGGCTCTCACCCTGGGGGTGGGGCTGGAGAGGGCTCTCACAGCAGCTGCCCTTTCAAGGACAACCTCTGTCAGAGCTATGGCTGACTCAAGGCCATGCTAGCAGGTGCAAGTGGAGGAGTGGGGAATCAAACCCGGTTCTCCCAGATAAGAGTCCGCACACTTAACCACTACACCAAACTGGGTCTCCAGTTTGAGAGCTGCCAACCTCCAGGTGAGGCCTGAAGATGTCTCAAGATTACAACTGATCTCCAGTTCCCTTGGAGAAAATGGCTGTTTTGGATGGTGGACTATGGATGGTGGACTGTATGGCACTATACTCTGCTGAGGTCCCTCCTTCATAATCCCTCCCTAATCCCAGGCCAAACCCTCAAATCTCCAAGAATTTTCCAACCTGGAGTTGGCAACCCTAACCCAAGGCCAGTTTGCTGCCGAAGCAACTGAAGCACTGCTGAGACCAGCAGTGCAGAAGAAGAATGAGTACAGATTAGGCCCGTCATCAACTCCCAGACCTTTGTTGACACCTATCAATGCCAAGTTGAATCCATGAGATGCTGCTAGCACATCTGGGACTACCCTTGCTCCAAGCATGTCTGGCCAAGTTAACCCCCCCCACACACACACACACACAAACTTTCCTGGCAAACGAACATCTTCATAGGAGTTGCATTGCTTTTTGGCACATGAGCCAACAAAGGCTGTTTACCCCTAGGCTAGAATCTCTGATCCAGGTTGCCAGAATGTTAAGAGCCAGTGTAAGAGGCATACAGTGCCATCCTAAGCAGAGTTCCACCCTTCTAAGCCGCCTGACTTCAACAGAAAATGGTACCTTTGCTTATGAGAGCACTGATCCTGTTATGCAACTGTGCTCCACTGTCATCCCTCTAATGACCCTCTCCAAACCAGGCTTGTTCTTGATCTTTGTTGTCAACCTTACCCCTTCCAAGAAGAGTCTTCCCCCCCCCACCACCACCACAGTGCCCCAAATTACTAATTTTGAAAGAGCCTCAATATTGGGGCCTCATTGTTTCACTGGTATTAGCAGCCTGGTCTGTATTTGATTCAGTTCACATCTGATTCCAGGCAAGCGGATTATGCCACTGCTCTTCCAAGAGAGGAGTCAATTTCCATTGTTGCATACCTCAGTTCACTTCCAGACATCTCATTTATTTTATGATATCCAGATCCCATCATCCTTTCAAGGAGCTCAGGGCAATATGCAAGGCTCCCCCACCCTAATTTTGTCCCACAAACAATGCTGTGAGCTAGCTTCAATCAGCATAGAGTGACTAGTTTAAGGTTTCCCAGTTAGCTATAGGTAATGCCAGCAATTGTGGCTTGGGAAATTCAAGGAGATTTGGGGACTTTGCCTCAGATTCTCTGAAATCTCCAGACATCAATTCCCTGGTAGAAAGTGGATGCTTCGGAGGGTAGACTCTGTGGCATTGTACCCCCACTGAGGTCTCTGTCCTCCCCAAGCTCCATCCTCAAATCTCTAGTAGTTTCCCAGCCTGAATCTGGAAACCCTACCCTTCCTTCCCCTGACAGTGATCAGGAGGGACCTGGCAACCCTAGAGTAGTGATTTGAGCCTGCATCTCCTTGGTCTTAGTCCAACACTCTAACCATTTCCCCCTACTCGTGAGCACATGAAGCTACCTTATATTACATTAGACCCGTGGCCCATCAGAGTCAGTATTGGCTACTCAACTGGCAGCAGCTTTCCAAGGTCTCAGGTGGAGGTCTTTCACATCACCTACAAGCTGATCCTTTATCCGGAGATGCTGGGGATTGAACCTGGGACCTTCTGCATGCAAAGCAGAGGCTCTTCCACTGAGCCAAAGCTCCTCTCCTACCTTGACAATTATTGTGATCATGAAAGTCTTGCTGTGGCTCTGGGCTGATAATGAAGGGCCCCATGGCTATACTGGCTTAGACAAAGTTCTAGGCACAATTCCGGACAGTGTTGCTCAGCCTCAGTGTTTAAAGTGAAGGGTCTTCTTTCCTTTACAGGGCTTCCTTTACATAGGCTGATCAGCTGCTGAAACCAGAATGGCAATGCGCACTCTGCAGCTGAAAGGGCAAGACAAAAAAGGCAATGGAAAGTGGAGTATGCAAGTTGAGGCTGAACTTCAGGCAGGTGAAAGTTGGCAGGGATAATATCAAATTTGTCATTCCTCATGTTTTGATCAGAAAACCTCCATCTCAATTTCAGTTTCTTTAATTTTTGCATCATTTTCCATTTCCCCGTGCCAAAATTTTCCCAAAGGCTTGGATCCATTTGAGTATTTCCATGGACAGAATGGTTTCAGACCATGGCATGCAGTTTTCCACTTTTTCTTCCAGGGGGCATTTTGGGCTGCAGTGTGTGTGGGGGGGGGGAGAGAAAAAAAGAAAAAAATGATGCACCTCAGGCAGAAATTGTTCCATCCACGGAAATGCTTCAGTGAAATGAAGCCATAAGCTGTACATATTATTAAATTTTATTTGTCAATAAATTAGCATTATACATTTGTTGTATTCATAAATGGCTCCTTTGAGCCTGCCTATGATGGTGGGAAAGATAGGCTATAAATATTTTCATAAATAAAAATAAATGATACGTACAGTGCAAATAAATCTACAAAAGGAGCAGCAAACTCTCAAGACAAGAAGCTACTGTCAAAAACATAATTAAAACTAAAAGAGATGAAATAGAAATATTTATTCATCCATTCCTGGAGACCAGAGAAAGAAGCTAAAAGACTCAAACATCTGAAATCTGTTCATCTACTCATCCGTCTGTGTGGGGACAGACACATTTTCAACCCCTGTCAATTGCCTCTGAATGATTTGTTCAGAGGAGGGCTGGAAACCAGTAAAACCAGAGTCTGATATCCCTCCCTCCACCCATTTCATCCAAGAGCAAGTCTCACTGACTGTGTAACATTACCAAAAAGCCAACTCAAAGTGAGGATGGGTTGTATTTGTCCTCACTCTGAACTGGTTTAGCAGTCTCATCACTAAGCCAACTCTGAATGGCTATGTGTTGTGAAGTTGCATTGTTGTGTCATCCTCAGTTAGCTAGGATCAGGGGGAAGACCAAAAACCCTAATTCTGATGGGATAACATCAAAGCCAGTGGGTTCTCAAGACCAGGCAATTTGGCCATGCTCTGCCTATTCTGTTTCTTGTGATTTATCAACAGTTTATTCATCAGATACACAAAGTTGTCTGGAGCATTGGTTAAGGTTACTCCATTGACTGCCCATCAGTTACAGGTTCAATTCAAGGTGCTGGTTATCATATACAAAGCCCTTCACAGTCTTGGACTCTCCTAAAGGACCACCTTTCCTGCTGTGTTCCTTCATGGCAGCTTCACTCATCAGAGCAGGACCCTTTGTGATTGGCACCCAGCAGACTGGAAAGATTGACAACTGTCTGTATATGTGCATTCTCTGTTCTGGCCCCGGTTTTCTGGAATGGCAATCTTGAGGTAGCCATGAAAGCTCCAATGTTTGTGATTCCACAATCTACATAAAACAGAATTGTTCAGGAGGGCATTTCTGTAAAGAAAACAAGGCTATATTACAACAAAATGGTTCAGGAAGGTTCTTTTATAACGGAAATGGGACTATGAATTCATTATGGTACATATTTTTGGTTTGCTGTATATATTATCCTAGTCTCTCTGCATTGTTTTATACTTATATTCGGGGTGGAGTTCTAGCAGGAGCTCCTTTGCATATTAGGCCACACACCCCTGTTGTAGCCAATCCTCCAAGAGCTTACAAAGAAGAGCCTTGTAAGTTCTTGGAGGATTGGCTACATCAGGAATGTGTGGCCTAATATGTAAAGGAGTTCCTGCTAGAATTCCACCCCTGCTTACATTGTACCATTTTTTGCATTGTTTAACATGTCATATCTAAAACTTCACACTTTAATAAGATTTCTTTAATCCTAGTCCTTTTATGTTGCTTATTAGATGTTCCTATTGGTTACATTGATTTACACTGTGTAATTCACCTTGCACCTCAGAGATGAATGAGGACTATAAAGTGAAGTGAATTACCCAAGGGGTGGAGGACATCAAAAAATAAACCAAGATTTTCTTAGAAGCCTAATGAGGCATCAGCCAGTTGAGAAATGATTATTATTTTCTCTGGAATGACTTTCAGTCCGGTATGACTTGTGCATTAGCACATAATTATCCATAATTACCAGGTATACATTTGGTCCAGATGTGCTAATCCACAAGCAATCTGAAACCTTTTCAGATGACTAGTCTTTAAATGGGGCTATACCTCTTTAAACGAGGCTATTCCATTGCCTTTAGTTAGTCTTTTACTCATGCTAGTTAATCCTGTACACTGTTGATTATAATAGGACAAGCATTATCTAGTCTGTGGTTTTACACACACACACACAAAGATCTGTGAAAAGATACCAGGGATATAGGCAGTGAATAAATTATTTATTAAGGAAAGAAACAAAGAGGTCTAGACAGGGTTTTTAGTTTATCCTTGGTTTTAACACTAATTTTACATCCTCAGTGTCAGTGTCTTAAAATCTGTATTTGCATTTTATGTATATTTTAGGTGGTATCGTATTTTAGTGCATAATAATTATTGTATATTTATATCACTTTTTATTGGTTATGAATTGGATGTTTATGAATTGTTTGCTGGTCTATGACCATTATAAATAAATAAATAAAATACCAGGGATATAGATGGAACTCAATGACATTGGCTGACAAAGGGGGAGGGGTTTTTTTTGCAATAATGTCACAGGCATCAGTCAATATATACTTAGCACACCAGCACAGCTATCTTCATTTGTGCACAAATGTGCATCCTTCTCACCTTGACACAGCATAAAAAGGTAAAGGTACTGCAAGCACTAGTCGTTTTCGATGAGGTTGCTTTCACAACGTTTTCACGTTGCTGGGATGAGGTTGCTTTCACAACGTTTTCACGGCAGACTACTATTCAGTTAAACCTATAATGTAAAAAGGAATGGTAAAATTAAAACATATATCTTTCTTAAAAAAAAAAAAACAGCAAAGAAAGCATCC
Organism: Heteronotia binoei; assembly: GCF_032191835.1. Taxonomy (NCBI): domain Eukaryota; kingdom Metazoa; phylum Chordata; class Lepidosauria; order Squamata; family Gekkonidae; genus Heteronotia; species Heteronotia binoei. The sequence continues at coordinate 64,000,876 of NC_083234.1, forward strand.
AACCAGAATTGGTGATGAGCAAAACCACTATCTGGAAATAATTTAGAGGAAATCTGAAATCATCTCTTTTTGATGGTGGTGTATAGCCATCTGAACATCTTCCAGATGTTGACGAAATAATCCACCCTCCAAATTGGGTCCAGTGCAGATTGGTTCCTCTTAAAGCGCAGGGTGTCCTAATGAACTTGGCCAATTGCTCCTGGCGGGAAAGGCTGAGAGATAGATTTCAGCATCTGTAAGCAAAACCACTAAGCCTTCCATTCAGATCTGATCATTATCATCAGTGGGCAGAAGAGGGAAGGGGGAATGAATTTTACACTGAACAGATGGAAGGAAGGTTGCTTGGATATGCCAAGGGATTTCTGAACTCTTCAGCTTCACATACTGGGTAGGAGGGCTATTATCTCACTGTACCTATAACTCTCTCTCTTTCTCTTTGGGAGCCTGTTGAATTAAATCATTCATGTATGTCTTCATATTGTAGCTCTCCACCATTGAATTGTAGCTGTCATGTTTCAGCCTTTTCTTTGGCACAGCTAAAACAGAGATTCTCTCTTGCTTTAGAATTGATGGGGGGAAACCTGGACTAGGCTATAGTATAGCTGCACCCATTCCACCAGATGGACATCATTGAGATAGCTGGCCCTTCCTAAGGGTACTGCTGTGGCAATGATGTGGTGCTGAAGCTATGAGGACTGACATAAAGCAAACACATCCATTCACAAGGTAGCTGTGCTACTGGTACAAGCATCTATTGGCTGGTGTCTGTGCCATCACTGCCCAAATCCCTTCCCTGGTGGTGGGAAGTGCCATCAAGTCACAACCTGTACGCGAAAAAAAAATAAGATATTTTCTCTCTCTCACACACACACTTTAGAATAGGTGGGGGGAGGCTTGGACTGGGCAATAGTATAGCTGCACCCGCTCCAACAGACGGACATTATTGTGTTAGCTGGCCCTTCCTAAGGGTGCTGCTGTGGCATTTACATGGCGTTGAAGGTATGAGGACTGACATATAGCAAACACATCCATACACAAGGTAGCTGTGCTACTGGTGCATGCATCTATTGGCTTGTGTCTGTGCCATCACTGTCCAAATCCCTTCCCTGGTGGTGGGAAGTGCCATCAAGATGCAACCTGTAGGATTTTCAAGGCAAAAGATGATCAAAGGTCTCCACAGAGCAACCCAGACTTGTACTAACCATGGCTGACCCTGCTTAGCTTCTGAGATCTGACGTGATTGGGCAAGCCTGGGCCATCCAGGCCAGGTCAGGGCAATCCATTCCCTCCTATTTTACTTCATTTTGTTCTCTTGTGTGCCCGCTGCCATTTTCAAAGCAATGTGCCTGATCTTCGTATCCTGCTTGTAGGCACTCTGGGGCATCTGGTTGGGCACTGTGAAACAGGATGCTGGACCAGATGGACCGTAGGAATCGATCCAGATGCTCTCAGTCTCTTAAATGGTAAGTTGATTGTTATCTTTCCTTGTTCTATATTCCAAAAAGCAGAGGATCTTGCAATCATACCTTTGAACCTGGAGAAGACTGAACAAGTGTTTATATTCCAGAAAATATGGCAAAGAGAGGAGACATGCCGCCATAGATGCTAGCTGGAATGTTGCCAGAGACCCCTTACTCCGTCATTGAGTCACTAATCAGAACCAGGCCAGGAGAACCTGGCTGCACACTTCTGACTCAGATCCTTGGCGTGTGCAAAGCTAAATCCTTCCCCCTCGAAAGGAGCAAGCAATTAATTCAGAAGAGCAAGTTTTTGGCAGGACAGATTTCTCCCTGCAAATCAAAGGCATTTTAACAGGATCCCATAGGGTATGTGCATATAAAATCCGATACCGTCTCTGAAACAGGAGACATTGCACACACCACACAGGAAAGCCACAGGCCTTGGGACTTTGAATAATTTCACTTTAAATAATTATCTAGCTTTGTCAAAGTTATGACACAGTTTCTTAGGAGCAGGATTTAAGATCCAGTTCAAAAGTTTCTCTTTGGCCATCATTTAGAGGGAGAAAAAGGGAGAGCTACAAGCTGGTTGTACCCTTTTTGTGGGATCTCCTTTTCATGGCCTGTGTGGTTGTGGACTATTCTCAAACACTCTTATGGCTAAAGAGTGGGTGTCAGCAGGAGAATGTTGACATTTTGCCACCTTTTTAGTGACAGACCTGTTTTGTAACTACAGAATAGATTCTGAATAGACCTGCTTAGGATGGCACTTTTAAAGTCCCACTTTTGTAACTTCAGGGATAGGTAATGGAAATATGTTCTCTGCAGGGCTGTACTTGTAGACAATTCAGAAACTTTAATGGGTGTATTTCCCCCAGCTCTCAGTTTGCTCCAGCATAGAGAGTCTGCCGCAAAATGCTATCGCTGCTGCAAAAGAGTGAGACATGATAGAGCTTTGGAAGGTGAGGGTCAGGAAGACTTGCAGCGAATGGAAGGAGGGAATGATATGGGACAAATGGATTTCAGTCAGTCTTTAGTTGCATTTTTATAGTATGGTTATATTCAGATGACCAGAGTGAGAGGACAGAGAAAATGAGGTTGTAGGTATGACAGTATTACACAGAGCTGAAATGCCATGAGTTGCATCCAGACTAGATCCAGAACTTTCCTGCCTCTTCCCATCTCATTGCAACCCAGTGATATCAATGAAATACTGCTGCTATGGGACAGGGGGCCATCAAGAATAGCATGAAAGGCCAGTTGGGGTTCTGCAACAGGAAGAGGAAATTGGCAGAAATTACACCTTCCCTTCCGTTGGTGGAAAATTTAGTCTGGAATCCAACCCCGCAAACTGACCAATAAACAGCAGCGCAGAATTCTTCCTGCTTCTCCATAAAACTTCAATGTATTCCCTTTAAAAGTAGGCCATCTTTCATCTGTTAATTAACATGCAGAACTGAATAGCGACCAGACTTGCCATGAAACTTCCTGGCACACAGATTGCCCAATTACAGCCTGCAAGAAGCATTCGGGATGCCAGATGCCCTCTTTGTTTCATACAGTCACCCCTTTTGCAGAACGTCACAGTCTGATGAAGCAGAATGGATCCCTGAACACATAATAGATGTGTTGAAATCAATACTTCACTCATCCACAGAGAGCAACGTGGATGGGTCAGGAGACAGACTGCTCTGTTGGCCATCCCCCAATTTGCTTTGGGCCCTAGGCTGGCAGCTGGAGTCAGCTTGGCGTAATTCCTGCTGCTCTCTGTTCATAAAAAAGTGGCCATCTCAGCTGGAAGGAGACTGTTATTCTGAAGAATCAATCAATAGCAGAGGGTAGTAGCTTGCAACCTACTCCATGGAACTTTGGAGTTATTCTTCTTTCCGAAATCAAAGAAACCAGGGATGGTAAGCTAAGCCAAACTGGTAGCCACAAAGCAAGGCATTTATTAACTATCCAGGGCATCTGTGGTTGGTTGCTGCTACTTGGCATGAACTCTTAAACCATAGTCTTCTCATGTTTTCCATGGAGCGGGAGATGGGTTCCACAGCACACATTTCCTTGGGTAGAAACTGGAAGCCAATGGAACCATCCCAGCAAATTTCCCTCTGAAGAAGATGTCAAAAGACACTCATTCAGGGGAATTAAGTCCCCCCAAATTAAACAAAATTAATCTAAAGATTTAATTCGTGGCTCTTAGTTTACAAAAGAGAGGGGAAGTGGCAGGGTACAGCCCAGTTTCATCAGACCTCAGAAGCTAAGCAGGGTTGTTACTTGGAAGGAAAACTATCAAAGATTCTTCAGAGGAAGACAATGGTAAACCACCTCTGCTTCTTACTTGCTTTAAAAGTCCCTTGCTGGGATCACATTAAGTCAGCAGTGACTTGATGGCACTTTACACACGCTCAGGGACTTGGACACAGAGAAAGTAACTTTATGAAGGACAATGTGAACATATACTTTTGTAACAGCAGACCAATGAAGACATGAGACACCCAATGTATGGATTAAAACAAAGGTGTTATTTATGGTTGATCCACACCAAAAATGCAATGCCCTAACTTTTATTTTTGGTGCTGTTAACATGCACAATACCATGCTAGGGTTGCCAAATTCAGGCGGGGCCTGGAGATTTCCCTAGAATGACAAGTGATCTCCAGATGACAGAGATCCATTCCCCTGGAGAAAATGGCAACTTTGAAAGTTGGATTGTATGGCATTATACCTTGCTGAGGTCTCTTCCCTCCCCAAACCCCATCTTATCCAGGCCCAACTCCCCAAATCTCTAGGAATTTCCCAGCCTGTGTCTGGCAACCCTAACCACAGCTACCAGCATTTTGGACAAACCTACCTTGGTTCCAGCTCGGACAGCCCTCATTTATCTTATCCTGCACATAAAACTATGCTGAGAAGTGTTAAGCCTCATCTTCCTCTCCCCGTATGCTGCTCAGTCAGCTAAAAACTCGGTTGATTCTGTTCGTCCACAGAAGGTTTCTTTTCCCTACTCATCCAGCCACTCAAGCCAAAGTCAGGCTGGCTTGGGAGGAATGCTTCAGCTTGAGATACCTCACAGTGCTTGTCACAGTTCTTACCAACTCTAGTGATGCCCAAACCAGTCAAAGACCTGGCCTAATTAAAATAGCATCACCTAACCCAGGGGTGACCAAAGTGTGGCTTGGGAGCCACAAGTGGCTCTTTCACACATATTGTGTGGTTCTTGAAGCCTCCTCAGCCCCATTGGCCAGCTTGGAGATGGCATTTGTCTCTTTGAATCACTTCTCCAAGCCAAGCGAAGCCAGCCAGTGGCTTGGAGAAAGCATTTCAAGTTAAAGTTGCTTTCTTTCTACCTCCCCTTCTCCCTTCCTACTTTCCTTCCTTCCCTCCCTCCTTCCTTCCTTGTCTGCAGCTCTCAAACATCTGATGTTTATTTTGTATGGCTCTTACATTAAGCGAGTTTGGTCACCCCTGATGTATCCATAAAGGGTGAGAAAGATTGCCTCCCATATCAATTTCCAGTAAGGTAAAAGGCAAGCACTAGCTATTTCCGACTCTGGAGTGTTGTTGCTTTCATGTTCTCATGGCAGATTTTTTGTTACAGGGTGGCTTGCCATTGCATTCCCCAGTCATTTACACTTTACCCCCAGCAAGCTGGGTTCTCATTTTACCAACCTTGGGAGAATGGAAGGCTGAGTCAAGCTTGAGCCTGCTACCTGAACCCAGCTTCCTCCAGGATCAAACTCAGGTCATGAGCAGAGCTTGGACTGCAGTACTGCAGCTTTGACACTCTGCACCACGAGGCTCTTCCACCAATTCTCAGTACACCCCCAATATTCCTTTCAGAGCTATAAAGTGACGGGTTTATAATTCAACAATAGCCTACAGGGAAATTGGGTGGGACAGCTGACAGCAAAACCTGCAATGCTGGAAGGGAATCAGCTCCAACAGCTGCTGTGACTAATCACACCACTGGCCACAACAATACAGGGAGACAAACAGACGCACTGCCTCTAATCAGTGTCCCAAGCCTCATTCAAACAGAGGCTGCAGAGTGTAGTCATGGCCAGCGCTATCTATGTGATTCCCTCCTGAGACATCTGGCCCCCCTTGCTGGAATTTCCTTTATGCAGTTCCTTGAGAACGCCTGCAGATCTTTAGCCCAGCTGTCATTTGCCTCCAGATTACTTTTATTTCCTTCAAAACACGTATAGATGTTTTTGTCCTGAGTTGCAACTTATCCAGTTTTCACCTTGTGTGAAATCCAGTTGGTGACCAGTTCCTTTCATTTGCATTGTTTTCCCTTCATTGTTACCAGCGTGCATTTGCACATGGATAAAACCCTGCCAAAACAAAAGGTGGTCTTATGATTGTATCATGCAGTTTCATATGAACATATGAAGCTGCCTTATACTGAATCAGACCTTTGGTCCATCAAAGTCAGCATTGTCTTCTCAGACCGTCAGCGGCTCTCCAGGGTCTCAAGCTGAGGTTTTTCACACTCATTTGCCTGGACCCCTTTTTTTGGGAGATGCCAGGGATTGAACCTGGGACCTTCTGCTTACCAAGCAGATGCTCTACCACCGAGCCACCGTCCCTCCCAAGTTTCAAGTTTCTTTGTGTTTTATGAGCCTGTGCAAATACTCCTATCAATAAAATGCCATACAAAAAGGATCCTGTTGCAGTCAAATGTTGCAGTGGTCTCTCAGAGACTTAGAGAGGGGAAAGGGAACACATGAGCCAAGGGAGCCACTGGGAGGAGGGACAGAATTAAAGAGGGTGGTGCAGGGCTCCCCCTTAGTTTCATATCTCTTGTAGGAACTGTATTTACTAACCTTGCTGTCAAGGCAAAGAGAGACACATAATTATGCAAATGGTGGGCAATTATTTATATGGTATGTGTGTGTTTCCTTCTCCCACTGATGCCAAAAAATAATCCCCTAACTTTTCCTTATGCTGGTTTTATGCAAACTATTATTCCCAGCTTTCGTTTTTTAAAAAGTCTCCTTCTAGCATGCTTGTGTTGTAAAGTGCATACATGTGTATTTTATCTTCCTGTGCAAAGAAAGTATATATAAAGACATTGTTCATGTCTTGTGGCTCTTGAACATCTGACATTTATTCTATGTGGCTCTTACGTTAAAGCAAGGCTAGCCACCCCTGTTATAGAGAATGGGGAACAAGATGGTAACTGGCAGAATTCCATAGGCCAAAGGCCAAGGGGCTGAGCAGAGAGCCCCAGCACCACATTCTATCAGTTGGCTGCAGCTAGACAACATTTCCACCACCAAATCCATTACAGTCAGTGAGCTGAGAAGGATACAAAACTGCTTGGGACCACTGTAGAGGTCAATGAGTATATTGGCTAGACTGAGATCTAGTGAGCAGGGATTTCAAGACTGATTTCCAAAAGAAAAACAGACTACTTGTGGTGGTTTTGTCACAATATGACTATAACTGAAGCACGTTCACAAATCAGCTGCCTTGGATTTCACTCCGCCCCGCCCCCATTCCGAGCAACCCGTCCATAAAACAGGAACTAAAGAGACGTATATGGTCCACATCCAAGTTGTGAGGAAAACCGTGATGGATCTTTTCTGTGACTTCACACCCTGAAAAGGAATGAAATGATGCCATTAATTTAGAAAGCCGCTGAAATTTTTTTTTGACAGGTGACTAAATTCACCAGCTGAAATCTGACGACAATTACACAGAGAAATGATGCAACTTATAGTAGACCCTAAATGAGTAAAAACATAATTACATTTTGGAGAATCCAAAATCTGTTTTCAGAAATGAACCAACACATTGCATAAAAATTCCCATAACTGGGGCTTTTTTAGAATTGAAAAACTGTGGCTCTGAAAGAGCATTAAGAGTAAAGCAGTTAAGTGATTTTTAGAGGAGGGTTAAGATAGCACAACAGGGTGGTCATCCTTTAGAAATAAAAAGGAAATAACTGCCTAATTCATTTTACTCACAGGGACAGTGAAAACAGATGAAATAATAATGAATGAACAAATGTCACTTGTTTAATTCATTTACCTGGTGCCTGGCGGTCTGATGCTTAGAAAGTGATTAAAAGAAGAGATGGGAGGAGAGAGAGAATCAACAGAGAGTCAGAGATATGAAGGCGACAGACAAGGTTTCCAGTTAGCCAAGTCAAACAGATCTTGCAGCAGAAGTTCAAGAGGTGACCAGAGGGAATGCAAGAATGAGGAGACCATCAGAGATGTGAAAGTGACATTGAAGCTTTCCAATCAGCAAAGTCAAACAGTTCTTACCCCTGAAATTCAAGAGGTGATCAGAGGGAGAGTGGAGATTAGGGGACCCTCAGAGATGTGAAAGTGACGTTGAAGTATTCCTGTTGAAATCAGTGGGAATGACAATACATCAATAATGAAAACAAATTGAATGGTAGCAACTACAGCAAAAATAAATGGTTTTTTAAAATTAAAATGCACACAAATTGATAACGGTGAGAGACAGTAGATGAGCTTTTGCTCTTATTTCTGTATTGTTATTTCATATCACTAAATTGCTACAGTTAGTTAAAATTTAATTGGAAATGCAAGGGAGGATAGTTGTGCAGTATAGCCAGTGCAGTATAGCCATCTGGCAAACAGAACAATGTTCAATCATGTATGGAAGGGTCTTTTGTCTCATTTCCCCCCATTGCTTCACAAGGTGCAGAAACAATGGAAATTAGCAAAAATAAGCAAAGGACTTTTTAAATATACAAAATGGATAGCACAATTTCAGAGCAACAGACTATAACCAATACAATTCAGCTTGAATGTCAGACAAAGGTATAGTCCTAAAAACACTTTCCTGGGAGTAAGCACAATTGAACAGACTTGAGTGCAAACTCGAGTAGACCCTCCTAGGATTGCTCTTTTAGTTTCCTTGCTTAGCCTTCATTTAGGAAAATTTAGAGAACAATTTTTTCAGAAAAAAATAAAAGTATTTTGGAAAATAATGCCCTGCAATGCAGTATTCCCCATACAGTTCACACACAGAGTTTTTCTAACCTCAGGTTTTTTTCACAGCCAAGAATTACCATGCAGGGGTTTTTTTTTATACTATCGATTTCTTTTAAAAACATTAAAAATGCCCTGTTCCATCAATTGTGCAAAATCATTCACTTTGTTAATTCTTCTAGTCATTGGTAGGAACAAAAGCCAGGCAGTACTCCAAAATCTAAAGAGACATTTACATGAACTATATCTCTGCTGTGCAGATAGCAATGAAGAAGAAGAAGAAGAAGAAGAAGAAGAAGAAGAAGAAGAAGAAGAAGAAGAAGAAGAAGAAGAAGAAGAAGAAGAAGAAGAAGAAGAAGAGGAGAAGGAGGAGATAGGAGATTGGATTTATACCCTGCTCTTCACTACCTGAAGGAGAGTGGCTTACAATCTTCCCTTCCTTTCCACTCCCCACAACAGACGACCTGTGAGGTAGGTGGAGCTAGACAGCTCTGACAAGAACTGCTCTCAAGAGGAACAGCTCTGCAAGAACTTGTGACTGACTTAAGGTCACATCAGCAAGTGCATGTGGAGGAGTGGGGAATCAAACCCAGTTCTCCCAGACGAGAGTCTGCACACTAAACCACTACACCAAAGTGGATCTCTTGCAGGACTTACAGGGCCAAAACTTGGGGGGATGGCATTCGCATGACTCATGCCTCTGCTGCTCACTGCTGGCACTGCCCCCCCCAGCTCAGTAGCTGCTGCATTAGTGTATTTTTAAAGCCTGGATAAAGAGCTTTGAGGGGAAGTAATTCTGGAACTGAATGTTGCCATTTTGACAGCAGTTTTCACATGGACCTTCTATGCCCAGCCAGGATACAATTTTAAGACAGAGGAGAAAAGGTTTTTCATTGATCCAGCTTAAAATGGAAAGCCCTGCGAGTCCCACCAGCTGTGCTTGGAAAAGCAGTGTCATATGGAAGCTCCCACATAAAGCAGGGGCAAACAGCATGTCATTAGGGGACAAATCCCTGTGTGGAAACACTACTGGTGACTACAGACACATTGCAGTGACAAACTAGGATCAACGAGACCCGGCCTTAAATATCACAGTACCAAGCTGCTCATTGAGTAATCATGGATCACTTGATTTTGCTTGGTTTTTATGTATATCACATGTTTGTATGGATAAAATAGAAGAAGGAAGAATCCTAGAATCATAGAGTTGGGAGGGACCTTGAGAGTCATCTAGTCCAATCCCCTGCACAGTACAGGAAATTCACAAGTTCCTCCCCCCCCCCCCATCCCCAGTCAACCCTGTTTCATGTCCAGAAGATGGCAAAAAAAAAAAAAAAACCCTCCAGGATCTAGGGTTGCCAAGTCCAATTCAAGAAATATCTGCGGACTTTGGGGGTGGAGCCAGGAGACATTGGGGTGGAGCCAGGAACAAGAGTGTGACAAGCATAATTGAACTCCAAGGGAGTTCTGGCCATCACATTTAAAGGGACAGCACACCTTTTTAAATGTCTTCCTTCCATAGGAAATAATGAAGGATGGGGCACCTTCTTTTGGGGCTTATCGAATTAGATCCCCTGGTCCAATCATTTTGAAACTTGGGGGGTACTTTGGGGAGAGGCACTAGATACTATACTGAAAATTTGGTGCCTCCACGTCAAAAAACAGCTCCCCCAGAGGCCCTGAAACCTCTAGATCAATTCCCCATTATACCCTATGAGAATCGATCTCCACATAGGGAATAATGAAGTGCTCAGCAGACCTCCCCCCCCCCCCAATTTCTGGCGACTCTGAAGCAAGGGATTGGCCTCTCTACTCACGAGTTGCTGCCAACTTCTTCAAAGTAACATAGACACACCATCCCAAGAGGAAGCCTTTCAATCAGAGACTGAAGCCTCCAGAGGTGGAAAGGCACATGGTCCTCTGGGGACAGGGCTTCCCCCCACCAGCCAGGCGGACTGGGGGCGGGAAGGAGCCTGGGAAAGCAGAAGAACCCTTGCTGGGACCTGGGGACTGGCAAGCCTACCAGGATCCCTGGACAAACTGGCCTGGAGAAAAATTGCTTCCTGACCTCAGAGTTGCTTCCTAACCTCCAATGATGTTTGCTGCCCTGGGTTTCCTGAAGGATTGGTGGGATATGAAGATATTAGAGAGGAAAGTGAGGGCAAAGGAAGGAACACAGAGCACAGAATAAGCATGGATTTGTAGCCTGGCAAGACACCAGCAGGATATTCATTCTGCCTGTTTTTCAAAGGCAGGTGGTTTATTCTGAATTCCCAGCCAATCAAGAGCCATGTTTTCCCAGCCAATTAGGAGGCCAAAGGTTTTATTACTATCCAGGTAAATTAGGACAGCGAGCTGGGGAGAGGTGAACCTCTGCTTGCATCTCTGCCACCTGACAGCCATAGGCCTTTTGACAGGGCTTTTTTTGGGCAGGAGTGCACAGGAACGCAGTTCTATCTGACTTGGCATCAGGGGGTGTGGCCTAATGTGCAAATGAGTTCCTGCTGGGCTTCTTCTACAAAAAAGCTCTGTGTGAAACAATGATGATGTCAGGGGGTGGGGTCTAACATGCAAATGAGTTCTGCTGAGCTTTTTCTGCAAAAAAAAAAAAAGACCCTGCCTTTTGATATAAAGAAGGGTGCCTGAAAATTGAATCTCCGGGGGGGGGGGGGTTAATTTTTTTCCTGGCTCTGGCCCCTTATGAATGGAAACAAGGAGGGCCTGAATAAGTACCTTGAAGAGAGAGAGAGAGAGACATCATTTCTCTAAAGCAGACAAATGTCTGTTTTCTCCCTTCCTAGCAAGAGGAAAGCATGGAAAGGGCTGGCAAAGTATTTTCCCAGATAAAAGGGTCCTCTGTGGAAGCAAAGGCATTCATTTCCTAGAATAGGTCTCTGGGAGGAGTGAGAGATGGGGCATGATTTAAAGGACACCGATGGAAAGCCACATGCCAAAATTCTCCGGCAGGATGGCTAGTTTAGCAGTTTCCCCAGGCCAACTATGAAACGTAAACCAATGAGTCCCTTCGTTCTATATAATTAAAGGCACACTTGGATGCTTCCTGTAACTGACTCCTGTTCCCAACCAGTTAATTTTATTTTATTTTTCCCTGTCTTCCTGGACACCAGCCAGCCACTGAAGGGGTTTCATTGATGGAATTGGGAGGGGGGGGCTGAAAATGAAGAGGAGCAAATCAATGGACTGCCTTCTCCATCTCTTGCTTGGAACTCTGGATTCATTCCTTAACTCACTTCCAGCTTGCCACACTGAAGCCTGGTGCTGATTGGCTGGGGTGGATTGGCAGCAATCTACCTCTAAGTGCTCAGGAAACTGAACAGTTTGGGGAAAGGCTCATTGTCTGTATTACTGGGATCAAGCTCTCTCATGTAGGAGCAGACTTACAAGAACATAAGAGAAGCCATGTTGGATCAAACCAATGGCTCATCCAGTCCAACACTCTGTGTCACACAGTAGCCACCCCCCCCCACCCCCGAAACATGGGGATAGCTTTCTTCACTCTGGTGTGTGCAACATGAAAAAACAAACCCACCCACCAACCCCCAAAATCTGCAAGGGATGAAGTTGCAAAAGGGTGCATAGAGGTGTAACAGAAATCTACAAAGGAAAATTAAAGATAAATTCTTCTTTTGAAAGAGAAAAAGAAGGAAGCTGGGATGTCTTTGGATACTTGGATCCAGTGACAGGAACTGTGAATGGACAAGACAGATCTTTCTATAAATCTGTTGTGTAGATAAAAAGGAGGAGAGACTAATGTAAGACACTTTGGTCATCACTGTGGAGAAAAGTGGGGTATAAGTGCAGTAAATAAAGAATAAATACAGTTGAAGATGAATACAAAGGTTAAGATGGGGAAGGAGATAAGGAGAGAATGATGCAGACAGAGGATATCAGGATTGGCAAGAGGAGAGAAAGAGGTTAGGAAATTGGGGGGGGGAGCTGAAGAGGGACCTCAGAGAGGCATAATGCTATTGACTCTACCCTCCCAGGGCCCAGCAGGAACTCATTTGCATATTAGGCCACACCCCCTGGTGGCACCATTGTTTTACATAGGGCTTTTTGTAGGAAAAGCCCAGCAGGAACTTATTTGCATATTAGGCCACACCCCCTGCTGCCAAGCAAACTGGAACTGCGCAGGTTCATGTGCGTTCCTGCTAAAAAAAAAACCCCTGCACCCTTCAAAGCAGTCATTTCCTTCAGGGGAACTCCGGTTGCCAACCACCAGGTGGAGGCGAGAGATCCCCGAAAAGTACAATTGCTTTCCAGATGTCAGAGATCCATTCCCCTGGCAAATATGGCTGCTTTGGACTTTATGGCATTATACCCTGCTGTGGTTGTTTCCCTCCCCAAACTTCACCCTCCCAAAACTCCACCCCAAAACCTCCAGGGATTTCCCAACCTTGATCAGGCAACCCTAGGGGAAGTAATCACTAGAGCTGGGAGATCACTTGTGAGTCCAGAAGATCTCCAGATCCCACCTGGAGGTTGACAGCACTACTTAGGAGAGAAGGAAGCAGGATAAGGGGAAGACTATGGAGGCTTTCAGGAAAGGGGGAGTGAGATGCAACCAGCAAGTCCTTGCAAGTTCCCATTTGTGTGGGTTTATATACAGAGAGAGAGAGTTTTGGGGCAACAATGTTATCTTGGATGGAAGGTTATGGGACATGGAGCCTAGAGGCAGCTGGCTAAAAGAAAGGCTAGACAGAAAATCTGGGGGAAAGAAGCAGAAAGAAGGAACTGATACCAGAAGAGACTAGACATCGGGTGCATTCACACTACACTAAATAACGTTCTCTGTGACTGATTTTTTATTGTGCAAGAATAGCAAAAATCCAGTTGCAAAATGCATTATTTGGTGTAGTGTGAACGCACCCAGAGATTAAGCTCTGAAGGAACTTCATAGAGTTTTAGTTCAGGAAGAGAAATGCACTCTGGAAAAAGGAGAGAGAAAAAGGAGTACAAGAAAGATTGGTTAAGAAACAGGCCAGCTAAAGAAAGTAGGACTATGTAGGAATTAGGCTAACAAAAGAAGTAGATGAAGCAATGAGTTCTAGAGACCTGGAACTGCTTGGGAGAAGATAGGATTCCGACAAAACCACCCCAAAGAGCCAAGTCAACAGCCACGTGTGCCCATGGTAACACAGGATCATCTCTTGTGTTGCTGCTGCCACCTCCTGATGCCTTCCTATTAGGGTGGATTGGATTGCAAAGGTTTGCTTGGCCTGGATTGTTTTATAGCTGTTAGTGCTCCTCTTAGTGCTCAGTGTTTCTTATGACAATGTGATCTTCTGCATTGGTCTGATTTTCTGAGTGATCTCCTTGAGCCTTCTTTCTTAAGAGAAGAAGGGCATGACCCAAACACCAGAAGGAAGGAAGGAAGGAAGGAAGGAAGGAAGGAAGGAAGGAAGGAAGGAAGAAAGAAAGAAAGAAAGAAAGAAAGAAAGAAAGAAAGAAAGAAAGAAAGAAAGAAAGAAAGAAAGAAAGAAAGAAAGAAAGAAAGAAAGAAAGAAAGAAAGAAAGAAAGAAAGAAAGAAAGAAAGAAAGAAAGAAAGAAAGAAAGAAAGAAAGAAAGAAAGAAAGACACAGTTCAAATACTTGCTTTTTCCGGGGCAAAAGTTTATAAATCGCTTCCACCCAAGTGGCTACTGGAAAGCTGCCTTGGTATCCATTTGCACAAGGTCAGAGAGGCGAGCAATGCCAAGAGCAGCCTCTGCCCAAGCTGCAAAGCTGCAAAAGACATCAAAAAGGCTTGTTGGAAAATGGAATCAGGTTGCAAGCAGAGTGGAAAAGAGGTCAAGTGAGAGGTGGAGGTTTGGCAGGTGCAGTCAGAGGACACGGACTGCTTCCCCAGGCCACGCAGGTCAGCGAGGCCGCCAGGTTTCTGAGCAGGAGAGAGGTGGCAGCCTGGGAGAAATTTAAGTTCCATCTTCAAGATCAAATGGATGTTTTGGATAACTCAGGGCTCAGCCTGGGTGCTTCCAAATGCCCCCCCCCATCTGAACGTCTCTCCTGATTTTAAAGTTTGTGATTATCTGTTCTCATTTTTGAAATGAAAGCAAGACATCAAGAATCCTCTATATTTCTGCTTTTTTATTACTTATTTGTTCCAGAATGCTGTAAATATGTGGTTTGCTACACTTTTCACTTATGTTAGCATTTTCATGTCTCTCCATTCCCTTTTTTTTTTGCTTTGATAAAACACTACAAAAGAACATCTTGATGTGATTTTATTTGCAGTTGTATTGTGATCTTTGCTTGATGTTTTACTAGGGTACAGGAGCACACACATTCATCTGTAAAACACAGCACAATTAAGTGGGAAATGTTATGTTTATATTTCTGTGGCACATTGTTGTTGTTATTCCACTCATTCCCCCATGGGGGCTCAGGGCGGAGTACATCAAAATAGGTAATAATAAAACAAACAATCAAGAACAACTAAAATCACAATGGAATCAGTTACAGCGTTAAGCTCATTGTGCATAATCCTGTATTAGAATAAATTTCTTCTACCAGTTAACCCGCAACTAAGGAGGAGTGGAACACAGTGCACAAAGCAAATTTGGAACATGAAAGGGATGGGCTGGGGAAAATGCACGGGTCCCTGTTCTGTAGATTGTGCTTCTTGCACTCCGTATTCTGTAGAGTGCTGGTTTTAAAACTGTGGCCTGGGCCGTTCTATACAGGGTGTGGCTAGAAGACAGAGCATCGGTTTGCCTTTGCGGTGGCTGTGGTGCAAAACCTCTGCCCTCAGCAAAGAATTGTCCAGACAATAAACAGCTCCTGAATATTTGGCCGCCCTGAGCATCCTGTTCTTCAGCGTGGTCCAGGAAGGAATCTTGGCTCTCTTTTTCAGTCCTGCCACCTCACTTTCCATCTCATAGTCTTGAGAGACTGAAAGTTTTCCAGCTCATAGGCTCTGAGTAGCTTGCACCTGGCCATGGATGAAGCCATTTTAAAAGCTGCATGGAGCAAAAGCCATCATGTAATTTTTGTCCACAATTTATTTATTGAGATTATTTATATCCTACTTTTCTCCCCATCAAGGACTCAAAGAGGCATACAACATCATAGATACCTTTCTCCATTTCTATCCTCACAACAGCAACTCTGTGAGATAGGTTAGCCTGTGAGAGAGTGACAACTGGCCCAATGTCACCTCACAAGCTTTTATGGCTGAGTGGGGATGCAAACCTCAGGTCTCCCACATCCTAGTCTGGCATGCTAACTGCTTAGGTTTGCCAAGTCCAATTCAAGAAATATCTGGGGACTTTGAGGGTGGAGCCAGGAGACTTTAGGGGTGGAGCCAGGAGACATTGGGGTGGGACCAGGAGCAAGGTTATGACAAGCATAACTGAACTCCAGAGGAAGTTCTGGCCATCACATTTAAAGGGACTACGCACTTTTTAAATGCCCTCGCTCCATTGGAAATAAGGAAAGATAGGGGCACCTTCTTTTGGGCTCATAAAACTGGACCCCCGGTCCAATCTTTTTGAAACTTGGAGGGTATTTTGGGGAGAGGCACTGAATGCTATGCTGAAAATTTGGTACCTCTAGCTCAAAAAAACAGACACCCCCCCAGAGCCCCAGATATCCATAGATCAATTTTCCATTATACCCTATGGGAATTGGTTTCCATAGAGAATAATGGAGTGCCCAGCAGACATTTCCCTCCCCCCCCACTTTCTGATGACCCTGAAGTGTGGGGAGGGACTCCAAACTGAGGGATCCCCTGCCCCCACCTGGGAACTGGCAACCTTATAACCACTACATCACTAGTTCATTCCCCGGGGCTGGTCAGGGCTACCTGTTGTTTGTCCAGATTCTGAGCAGTTTCCTTGTACATGAGTCTTCTGTCATTACATATCTAGACAGTTTCTTAAAGGAAAAAAGATAAGATAGTTCCTACCCCAATTCTGTCTATTTATCTGAAAGACTTCAGGAGTTTCAGGAAGCACAGTGTTTAATTTAATTAATTTTTTAATTTATATCCCGCCCTATCCCGCAAGCAAGCTCAGGGTGGCTTGCAACAGTAAAGCAACATATTAAAATTAAATACTTCCTGAGACGTGCACTATCTCTTTAACTGGAGAGGTAAACAAACACACGAAGATTCCTTCTCCTATATCAATCAAGGTTTTTCTATTCTGGAAAAGCAGCTCATCAAGGTTTAGAGGAGGAGGAGGAGACTGGATTTGTATCCCACCCTTCACTCGAACTCTCAGTTTATGATCTCCTTTCCCTCCCTCTCCTCATAGCAGGCACCCTGTGAGGTAGGCGGCGGAGAGAGCTCTCAGAGAGCTGCTCTTGAGAGACTAACTCTGCTGAGAACTTGTGGCTGACCACGGTCACACCAGCAGCTGTAAGTAGAGGAGTGGGGATAAGAGTCCGCACACTTAACCAAACTATCACTCTAGAGATCACCCACTACCTGTAGTAGCTAGAGATGACAAGGATTGAACTTGGAACTTTCTGCATGCAAAGCAGATGCTCTATCCTTGGGCCACAGCCTGAGCCCAAGTACAACATGGGATAGAATATGAAAGAATCTGTGGTATGTCAGGTCACTCACCAAGAAAAGTTGAGCAGGAACTCATTTGCATATTAGGTCACACCCCCTGTCACCAAGCCAGCCAGAACTGTGTTTCTGGTCAATAAAAAGCCCTGGTTGAGCCCAAAGTTAAAAATAAGTTTCGATGTTACTGATGCAGCTGCCTTCCCTAAGGCAAAAGTTCAGTCAGGACTCATGGCAATCATTTGCTGTTCTTCTGACCCAGGAGGAGGCTTTCAAGCTATGTCCTCTCCCTCAACATGGAGGGTTTTCAGGCCCCAAAGGCAAAACTCGGTTGGTGAGGAGCCAGAAGAATGAACAGAAGTATCTAGGCTAGAAGATTCTCCAAAGTCTTGAAAAGGCAACCCCTAGGCTTATGAGCTCCCCCTTCTCACAACTGCTTTGTGTGGCATTGGGAGAAAAATTAAATAAATGACTGTTGGGATCAGTGTGTGACATCATTTTCCAGGGAAGCCAGGAAAGTGGTGTCACACCGCTCTAGGAATCATCAGAAAATGCATGGTTTGATCATAGCATTTCCAGTGCTTCCTAGAGATATGGTTCTGACAGAAATCAGGGCTGGAAGGCTGGTAATACTATTTGGTTACATTGCAATGGCCACTGAGGGCATTTGTTTTTTGAAGCTACAGACACTGCTTCTATTATTTGGGAGGAGTTTAAATATTAATGTTCTTTTTGGAAGGTTTCAGATTTTTCTGCTAACTTCGGAGCTTCACTCCGGTCCATTAAACAATGTTGTGTACGGCTTCAATCTCCAGATTTAAGTATCCACAAATGGAACACAACATATACTGATATGTGGGTGACACAGTCCATGGTATTTTTGCTGTTCACTGAGGATTTTGAAGAAAAGTGATTAAGAATGCCTGTATTTTTTTTTTCCTTCAAGAGCATTTCACACATGTTGCTACAATCAAAACTCTCTCTCTCTCGGCTTGACTTCGCGAACGAAGATTTAAGAAAGGTGCATTAGTCCACGTCTGCTGCAGGCTCGCTGGTGGCTGACAACACCAATGCGGGACAGGCAGGTCCGGCCACAGTGGCTGCAGGGAAAAGTCTGGTTTGGGGTTGGTGCTGTAGCAGTACGATTCTTCCTCAATCTCCTTTTGTCTTCAAGACCAGCTATGCGTGCGTTCTCAAAGGAAGAGACAGCCTGGTGGATGGTGTGCCTCCATGCTTTGCGATCTGAGGCTAGGTCGGACCACTGGTGATGGTTAATGCAACAGGTACCAAGGGATTTCTTCTTTGGTGCCCCTCTGTTTCAATGGCCGGTGGAAAGTTCGCCATACAGGGCAATCTTGGGAAGGCGGTGGTTTTCCATCCTGGAGATCAAAACAATCAAAACACAATAAAGGTAAAGGCAGTCCCCTGGGCAAGCACCAGTCATTTCCGACTCTGGGGTGACGTCACAATACTGTGTGCTATATTAGCTCCAATTTGTCACACTCCTGCGATCTTTAATTACAAGGTTAAAAAAAAGCCGTTAATTACACATTTGAAGGTTTTTAAGGTGACAGGTTGGTTGTAGGCCAAATCCAATAGCTTTCCTTTCATCCAGGTAGTAAAGAAGAACAAAAATGCAGGAAGGAACGTAAGAGAGGAGCATTTGCTATTTTGAGATGCGAGACTTTCTGTCCAGGGGCAGATGTTGCCAGACTAATATTAAGATAGCAAACTGCTATGAAAGAGAGATAAAAGATTTCTTGCCTTATCTATACCTATGTCCTTTCACCACAATGGCTTCTCCTGTGTTAGATATCAAAACTCGTGGTCCGTTTTCCAGGAAGGGGGGGGGGAGTATGGCTTCGTGGTGAAGCTTGTGCTTTGCATGCAGAAGGTTCCAGATTCAGGCTGTGGAACCTTCATTTAAATCAGGGGTCCCCAAGGTGATACCTCTGGATGCCATAGCACTTCCTAACACTTTTCCTGGTGCTTGCCAAGCATTTTTGGAAAGCAGGCATGGTCGGGGCTGCCACTATGAGGGTATGAGCCATCCCTGGAGACTCTGTCCTTGTGCAAGAGCTGAAATTGAAACTTTATCTCACTTTGTATTTAGTTATTACTCATGTTTTCTATATAAGCTAAAGCTACATTGCCTTTATTGAACAGGTTTCCTGTTCAAATGATTTTCATCTGTTACGTCTTTTGGCTGGTAATGATAGGCCTTTTACTTGGTCTTCAGTAAAGTTTGTCTTTTTTGCTCTTAGAATTAGAGAGGCATATGTTAAAACTATCTCTGGGGTTAAGGATTAGTGGGGCTTTGTTTTATTAGTTTCACCAAGGTGTAGGGTTGCCAGGTTTCCCCATGGCCACTGTTGAAGGATGGAAGGGCAAGGTTGCCAGATTCAGGTTAGGAAACTCCTGGAGATTTGGGGGGGGGGATCCTGGGGAGGACAGGGATCTCAGTGGAGTACAAGGCCACAGAGTCCACCCTCCAAAGCATCCATTTTCTCCAAAGGAACTGATCTCTGTAGTCTGGAGATGAGCTGTAATTCTAGGGGATCCACAGGTTCCACCTGGAGGCTGGCAGCCCTACCAAGGTGCTTTGGGACATGTAGGTGCTCTGATTTTGATACAGGAACAGGCAGGGCCATGGGGAGGCTTATGTGAGGGAGGGGCTTATGCCAAGCATGGCTTCTGATTGGCCATTTAGCATCTGATTGACTGTGCAGTTTCAAAAAAAAATAACCATCATTGTTTGGCAGCAGCTACCGCCACAGCATAAGGATCTTCACTGCATGACTGAAAGTAAGCTGTTAGCAAGGAAGAAAACACTTTTCAACAACAATTATTGTTCTTGGGGGTTTTTTTTGTTTTGTTTTTAGACTACCCTTCCCTGCGGAACAGGGCTCAGGGCCGTGTACATCAGTCCAAAAAGAAAAAAAAAATCAGTAAAACATTCACATACTCAGGGCTTTTTTGTAGAAAAAGCCCAGCAGGAACTCATTTGCATATTAGCATAGTAGGCCATGCCCCCGATATCACCGTTGTTTTGCAAAGGTTTTTTGTAGGAAAAGCCCAGCAGGGACCTATTTGCATATTAGGGCACACCTCCTGACACCAAGCCAGCCGGAACTGCGTTCCTGTGCGTTCCTGCTCAAAAAAAAAAACCTGCACATACTAAATTCACAACTTAAAAAACAAAATATATTAATTAAAAAATGATCCACCATTCACATACTAAATTCATAATCTAAAAACAATACATATTAATTTATTAATCTGATAAATTGCATTGAGACCACCAAATGTGCCAGACAGATGGAAACTGTTGCTGTCCTCAACCGAACGCCTGGTGGAACATCTCTGCCTTGCATGCCCTACAGAACTGCATTAGGTCCTACAGGGCACGGATGTTGTTCGGTAGAGAATTCCAACAGGTTGGCCATATATTGCTTGCAGTGTTCCCTTTAAGCTGAGTTAGCGTGAACTAGCTCACAATTTTTCAGCCTCTGACTCACACATTTTTTTTTTTAGCTTAGGAAGGATGCCCCCAGAGCATACTAATTTATGCACTAGCCCAGGGGTGGCCAAACTGTGGATTGGGAGCCTCATGCAGCTCTTTCACACATATTGTGTGGCTTTTGAAGCTCCCACTGCCCCATTGGCTGGCTTGCCGTACTGACTTCCTACCTTTAGGCAAATTGATGCTGGGGTTTCAGGGTCAGGATTTGGGTACAATTGCTGACCAGTCTGACAATGAATGACTGTGACACCTAATTCAAACTGTTGTATGTATGCACTCGTAGTAGCCTCTGACTCCCTGATTTCCTTCAGCTGTGTGGGAGAACAGACTTCCAACGCTTACTGTGAAGGAAAACCCAGACCCTGAATATGTGGAATCAATTGCTAGTTTCCACTGCCAGGATAAACAGCCTACATGTTGGAAAAGGGGCTTGCCCGACACGGACCATAAATCAGTCACAGTTTTCCAGGGAGGAGTCTGGAGGTTACTTTTTCAGTTATTTTTATATGTAACAGACATTAATGGCTCTTTTGTAGATTGGCACTCTTCCCCCACCCTCTTCTTTTCCTGTTTCCATTTGATAGGCATGGCAGCATCTTCTCTCGAAATCTATTATTAAGATGGCATTAATTGGCACCATTCTGTCTTTCTTCTCTTTTATTCAGTCAGCTATCACATATGAGTTCTTATATTTGATTAAATACTATCAGGGCTTTTTTTCAGCAGGAACACACAGGAATGCAGGTTAGCAGGCTTGGTGCCAAGGGGTGTGGCCTAATATGCAAATGAGTTCCTGCTGGTGCCTAAAACAATGATGCCACCAGGGGTGTGTGGCCTAATATTCAAATGAGTCCCTGCTTGGCTTTTTCTACAAACATAGCCCTGAATAAAATCTTTTTTCCCCACCCCCCTTCCAAGGAGTTCAGGGTTGTTAACTGACTGTCCTTCCCTCTTCCATTTAACAATCCTGTAAGGCAGAGATGTCCTGCCAGGCTTTTGGTTGAAGACAACAACATTTTTTTACTGGCTGGCACCCTCTCTCCTTCCCCATCCCATAATTTCTGGTTTTGTGCTTCCTCTTCCTTTGCCAGAAAGTGGCCAAGTAATCCAGAACTGGGATGGAAAATTTACCGTTTTTATCAACCTTGTTCAGGCCCAGCGCATCCATTGAGCCATCGTAGGCAGCTGCCTGGAGCACTGAGCTGGGGAGAGAGTGCCTGTTTGCGCCCTCCCTCCCACCTGTGCTTCTAAGTGAACTGAAATAGTCTGCTTAGAAGCAAGAGTGAGGCTCCCGGTGTCAGCAGGTGTGCTGATGCTGTTTGCCGTCGCTCAACCTCTTACGTCACAGATACAAGAGATAGAGCAACAGTGGGCAACAGCAGCATGCACTCTGACACTGGGAACCTCACTGCAGCTGCACTTGCCATCACTGGTGTCGGTACTGGGGTAGTGGTTATTCCCATGCAATGTGGGAATAACAGTGCTAAACAATTGTAGAGCTGATATGAAGAATACTGAGATAATACATGTGAAATACTCTGGATTTTTTTGTGGGGGAGGTAATGGATCTTTTCTCACTGTGAGTCTTTAAGGCAAGACTGGCTAGCCATCCATCAGAGACACTCTATTTGCATATTCCTCACCGTACAGGCAGTTGGACTGGATGGCCCCCCAAGTTTTTTCCATGTGACTTTATAAAATAGCTGTTACTGGTATTATTATCTGAACAAGTTCCAATATTCATTATCTCATTTCTCTGGACAATGAACAAACATATAGGAAAAAGCCTGAAGTGTCACTCATGAAGGGGTGATGGGATGTAGGGGGGAGGGGGAGAAGGACAGGATAACTATGAAGAGATCTATTCACCAAATCCCTTGATAGGCATACGTTTCATTTAAAAGCCAACTAGACACTCTGATGTTCACCACAACACTGGGTCCTCTGCCAAAGAAGCTGCTAAGGAAGGAGGGAAAAATGAGGAATTTCTGATGGATGTGTGTGCAGCTGACTAGTCACAGCCCAAAGCATCATCAGGGAAAGGGCATGACACTATAGCTGTCCACTGGCCTTCCAAGAAAGTTGAGTTCCCAGCATTTCAAAGGCAAAGATAACAAACTTATATTGCCCCTATTCCCATACCAAGGAATACCAACAGACTTACATTGCCCCTATTCCCATACCATACTGCCTAGGCATACTTTTGAAGACTCTGCTCCATCATCTGTACATATACCCATTTCTATTGCAGGAGCTTATCCTATTGGATTCTAGAAGTCGGGGGGGGGGGGTGCTGGGAAAGCATGTTTGTCCCATGATCTGTGTAACCAACCATTCAAATAGGGCAGCCAGGTTCTTCCTCACAACCATCATGAAATGGGGAGGGACGTACCAGAAGTGGGAGGGAGGACTAGGCTATGTTGCTGACATGTATTGAAAATGACATCATCATGCTGGGATGTCCTGGCAATGCTCTGGCATTTGGGCAAAATCTCTATGGTAAAAATGGCTTCTACCATAGAGTTGTTGCCCAAATACCAGAGCATCACTGAGACATCACTAACATGACAACTTCACTTCTGGTACATGCCAGAAGTGATGTCAAGACATTGCCAGTGATGTCGCCTGGGCCTCTCTCCTGTTCCTGGCAATCCCTCTGCCAGCCGGTTGATTGGACAGGCAACCCTGCAATCAAGACCAGCCTTGGCAGCATGTGAAATGACAGCTGCATGGAGACTCAGTGTACTTTGGCCTCTACGTGTACTAGAGGCTAAATGCATTCTAAAGACCAAGGAGAAATCTCTGAAGGCAATTCAGCAACTCATTCTTATATAAGGTTCAAAATGCACCCCCACTGTCAGAGGCTGGGATTGCCAGGTCCTGACAATCAGTGGGAGACTAGAGAGGGGGCAAGGGCATGGGAAACACCATTGGTGATGGAGTGACATCACTTTAGCGGGGGACTAGAGAGGGGGCAAGGGCATGGGGAACACCATTGGTGATGGAGTGACATCACTTTAGCGGGAGACGAGAGAGGGGGCAAGGGCATGGGGTGATGGAGTGACATCACTTTGTGGGGGGGAACCAGAAGTGATGGCATGCCTCTCTAGGAATCGCTGGAAACTCCATGGTAAAATCTAGTCCTTGGGAACTCAGGTTGCCAGGCAACCAGCAGGAGCCTGGGGTACAGGGGTGGCCACTGGCAATGGCATGACATCATTTTGGGGGGGAAACCTCAGACAACAACATCCACCCCAAAAGCAATTAGGAAAACAATAAATCACCAAGGACAGGGACTAAAAAACCAAGGACAGGGAGTATATCTAGTAAATGCAGATAGTTGGGGGTGCATGCTGAATGAGACATTCATATTTGGACAGAAATGTTGGAATATGCTTTTTAAGAAGCCCGGAGTCAGCTAAGAGGATCTTTCCACATACTCAGCAACCACAAAATACTGGATTCTGAGGAATTAACAGAAGACACCTCAGTTCAGTTCAGTTAGACACCTAGACACTGGTGGGATTTTTTTCCATCCTCAAACTTTAATGAAGTTTAATGAAGACTGTTGCGTATCTAAGCCCATGTGGTAGACACAGTAAACTCTGAATTTGTTTAAAAAGTAACAAAATGCCAGGCTGGCTGAATACAAATCAAGATTATTCTCCATTGTAGGACTGGTATTTTATACAAGGCCAATCCAAAGGCTTCATACTGCTGGCCAATCACAAGGACTAATATTCCATTCCACTATTTCTCATTGGTTCCTCAAAAGCAACTGTTCTAAATGGTTCATTTGGTTATGTGGCAGCCTCAAACTACGAAGTTCCTGGTTCAAACCTTAGTGTTCCAGACATGAAAGAGGTTTTCTTGCTAGATGGGTCAGTATGTGCCCTTACAGTTAGCTGCGCTGTGGGCCAGTAAACCAAAAGTGTGATTGAGAAATGTGCATACTCCTCGGCATGAGTGCATTTCTCCAGCTCCGTTTCTCTGATTATCTGCACATTAGAAGTTCTGTTCCTCCAGCCTTCCTGCCTTTAGAGTTATGGGCGTTTTGCCTAAAAATACAAATTTGAATACATATTTTATTTCACTACTTGATATGATCTTTTATACATGTCTGGCTGAATGAACACTGCCGTTATATACTGTTCCCATAAATGAGCATTTCACTTCATCATTCTCGAGGCAGCGGCTGGAAGGAAGAGCTTCATTTTCAATTCAGAAGTACTGCAAAGGGGAAGAAGCAATAGGTGGGCAAACCGCATGCATTACAGACTTGGGCTATTGGTTGCTCTTATACCTACAGTCCCTATAAAGGACAGGAGAAGGGCAGGAATGGAAGGTATATAGAAAATGATGTCCAAACGAAAATTGCTGGTGGCGCCGGACTTTATGGCACTATTGGTAACTCCTTTGGTGAGGTGCTAAAGCTAGCACCAAAACCAATTCGAGACAGTCCAATTTGGTACTAGCCATGCAAAAATAGGTATTGCTTGTATCAGTTGCTATTAATATATAACAAATAATAACAAAAGGAAGAGTAGGGTTTTTATACTTGGCTTCTATCTGCCATAAGAAGTCTCAAAATGGCTTACAATCGCCTTCCCTTCCTCTCACAACAAGGCACCTTGTGAGGTAGATGGGGCTAAGAAAGTTCTTGGAGAACCGTGACTGACCCAGGGTGACCTAGAAGGCTTCATGTGGAGGAGTGGGGAATCAAACCCAGTTCTCCAGATAAGCATGCGATGTGGACATACCCTGGAAGAACTGAGGCAAACAGGAAGGTGGTATGATATAGATGAGATGATTGAATCATCTAAGTGATAAGTTATTGGGTTGTCAGCCAGACTGCAAGGGGAGCAGAGATTTACTAAAACAGCACCCCGTGACACTGCAACATCAGTTCCAGCAGTGTAACCAAAAGTAACATCACAGTGTTTTGGGATGTTCTTGGAATTTCCTGAAAAATCTATAGTAAAAACCATAGAGTTCTAGGGATGGGTATCCTAGAGCATCTTATGATGTGGTAATATTGCTTCTGGTTATATAGCCAGAAGAGACATTGTGGTGTTGTGGGAGGCATTTCTTCTTGCCACCTATCATGAACAAATACCCCAAGGAAACTGGTGAAGCTTATGCTCTGTGTCATTGCTGGAGGCTACTGTGTTCCATCAGAAGAAAACTTGTTTGAGACACTAATGAGAAAGGACAGAGCTCTTATATTCAAATAGCAACTAGAGCTCAGAGATCCTTTTCTCCTATGTAGAAGCTTGTCTCTTGTTCAAAAGAAGTCCCATTGACTAGTGGAAGAAAGGACATTCTTGGTATGGTCCTGGGACTACATCTGTAGAACACCTTGTTTGGGCTGAAAAGGTTTTTCACCATTCATGCACAGGAATGCAGTTCCAGCTGGCTTGGTATTGGAGTGTGCCCTAATATGCAAATGAGTTCCTGCTGGGTTTTTTCTACAAAAGAGAGAGCCAGTTTGGTGTAGTGGCTAAGTGTGCAGACTCTTATCCGGGAGAACTTTTTTATTTGTTAATTATATTTTTAAACTTTTAATTTGTTAATTATATTCTTACTAAGGCTCCATTATTTGAGGTGATAGATTACAATGTTCTTTATTGTGAACTGAAAATCTATTAATAAAAATCTGTTTTAAAAAAAATCTGGGAGAACCGGGTTTGATTCCTCACTCCTCCACTTGCAGCTGCTGCAATGGCCTTGTATTAGCCATAGCTCTCGCAGAGTTGTCCTTGAAAAGGCAGCATCTGGGAGAGCTCTCTCAGCCCTGCCTACCTCACAAGGGAAGAAGATAAAGGAGGTTGTAAGCCGCTTTGAGACTCTGTGATTCAGAGTGGAGGGCGGGGTATAAATCCAATGTCATCACCACCACCATCATCGTCATCATCATAAAAATAAAAAAGCCCTGGGAAGACGTAAGGAGTAAGTAACTGAAGCAGCATGCAGACTTGGCTTTAGCCTGAGATCAGGGCAAAGCAGTGAAGCCAATGGATCTGTGGGAAAGTGCATTTTGAAACACTCATGCTCTCCACCTTAGAGTCAGTGGAGATAGTGGTTCAAGTTGTGGACCAGGACTGGGGAGACCCAAGCTCAAATCCCCATGTGACCATGGGTACCCTTGGATTAATTGCTCTCTCTCAGTTTAACCAAACCTCCCAGGTTTGTTGTAAGGATAAAGCAGGGGACTAGAGAACCATGAAAGCTGACCTGAAATTCTTGGAGGAAGGATGGGATAAATATTAGACAGACTGATTGAGTGGCTCATTGATATGTACCCATAGCATCCAACTTTCCCTATTTGTTTGCATCTGTTACATATTAAATAACATCCCTATTGTGTGTGTATTGGCTTTGGGGGAAACACTGAGTATATGAATAGCCCTGACTAGGTTGACCTCATCACAGTTTGCACGCTAAGCAGGATTGGCCATGCTTGGATGGGAAACCACCAAAGGAGAGGAAGGCAATGGCAAACCACCTCTGCTCATCTCTCATGGCTCTGGGGTCACCATGAGTCAGTTGTAACTTGATGGCACACAATTATTATTTAATGTGCTCTAAAAGTTATACTTGAGTTTATGGGCAGAAGATGTACCTTGACTACAGCATGCATGCACATCAGTGCGTGGACATGGATTCAGAATGCTACTGTACTGCTTCCCTTTCAACTCCTCTTAATTTCCTATCCAGATAAATAAAATTCCTTTCCCAGAAATCGGTAGGCAGGCTCCCCCCACCCCACCCCATAAATGGAACAGCAAGCCACAAAGAGCCTTCAGCAATGTGTAAACATGTGGGGCGGGGAGTAGACAGCAATTTGTGGGTAAGATCCGGGTTGCTGTGAGCACACAAGAGTTACCCCTGGAAGGAAGGAGAGGTGGCACCACTCTGATGTTTGGGGAAGGAATCCCATCATACATCCAAGAAAACTCATTTCCGATTGTATAAGGTTGGGTTCTGGCTCTCAGAATTTGGGACCTGTTTGGAGAGAGGCACAGCACATACATCATCCTGAATTTAGCCCTTTATGTCCTCCAGCAGGGAACTTTCACAGTGAAGTGGATTTCTCCCTCCACTGTTCACATACTTGGGAGCAGGAAAGAATTCCCAAGACCGGATGCACTCAAGCCAACCGAGAAGACGTAAAGCCACTGTGTTAGCTGACTGTTTATCAGTTACCTTGGTAATAAGAGCAGTATGTTAAGGAGACGAGCATCAGATGGAAAAGATGTATGAAAAGGGGGGGAAGAAGGTAAGCAAAAGCAGCTGTTCTTGGTTTTGCCGGCAAGCATAGAATTTCAACATCAGTCTCCCTCAATGTTTGACTGCGGTATATATTCGGGTATGGCTTACTGGATAAATAATATCAAAGCAGCTCCCTGCCTGCAAGTCCCCTTTCTACTGTAGGCTGTGCTGTCTGCCTTTTGATGCCAATAATCACACTGGAGCAGCTTGTTGAAAAAGCTGTGCTTTTGTCCACCTGAATTGTTTCATGAGGACTAGACTCCTGTTATAGTCCCATGGCGCAGTGGTAAAGCTGCAGTACTGCAGCCTGAGCTCTCTCCTCATGACCTGAGTTCGATCCCGGTGGAAGCTGGCTTCAGGTAGCCGGCTCGAGGTTGACTCAGCCTTCCATCCTTCCGAGGTCAGTAAAATGAGTACCCAGCTTGCTGGGGGAAAAGTGGAGATGACGGGGGAAGGCAATGGCAAAAAGTCTGCCGTGAAAATGTCATGATACAACATCACCCCAGAGTCAGAAATGACTGGTGCTTTCACAGGGACTACCTTTACCTTTTCATACTCCTGTTGCAAGAGTCAGGGTTAGGGAAGGAAGTCTGACACTGGATACAGAACAGCTGCAGGAATAAGGAACAACTAACCATTGGTTGTGGAAAGTGCCGTCAAGTTGCAGCCAATTTATGGTGACCCTGTAGGGTTTTCAAGACAAGAGACATTCAGAGGTGGTTTCCCATTGCCTGCCTCTGTTGTAGCAACCCTGGACTTTCTTGGGGGTCTCCCATCCACATACGAAACAGGGCTGGCCCTGCTTATTTCCAAGTTCTGATGAGATTGATTGAGCCTGGGCCATCCAGATAAGGGCAGCTGACATCTAGCAAGCAGGAAATTGTCAGTTGGTTCAATTGAAATGGAGGCTGAGAGCAGAGGAAGTTTAGCCTAGAGAGGAGACAATTGAGAGGTGATATGACAGCCATCTTCAAATATTTGAAGGGCTGTCATGTAGAGGATGGAGCAGAGCTGTTTTCTGTTGCCCCAGAAGGTTGAAGAAGAATCATCAGGTTGAAATTAAATCGGAGGAATTTCTGGATTAAATATTAGAAAAGACTTCCTGGCAGTTGAAGTGGTTCCACGATGTAACGGGCTTCCTCAGTTGGTGGTGGGTTCTTCTTTGGAGGATTCTAAGGAGAGGCTAGGAGGTCCCCTGACAGCGATGCTAATTATATGACTCACTATGAATTTAGGCAGATGTGATGAGAGGGGAGGGCAGGAAAGAATGAGCCAGTGCTTGGCTTCTGTGGCCCCTTCTTATACGCCCAGGGTAATGCTGATCGCCGGTTTGAGGCCAGTGAGGAATTTTCCTCCAGGTGGGATTGGCCAGGGATACTGGAGATTTTTTTTTTGCCTTCCTTTGGGCAAAAGCAGGGTAAAGCAAGGATCACTGCAGGAGTGAGGGGGGGAGTAGATGTGAAATTCCTGGATTCTACAGGGAGCTGGACTGACCCTTGGGGGTACTTTCTAGCTCTATGTTTCTCTTATTTCTTTATTCTCAAGACCCTGAACTCAAGCCTTGGGGAGGATTAGTCTATCCCATCATTCACAGCAACAGCCTCCTTGTCATTGAGTGGAGCAATTTGTACTGGAATACCATCCTATCTTCACCAAAGGATAGATTGCCTGAAGTCAATGAGGAGACCAGTCCTGCCGTGAGGATAGGATGGTGTCCCAGTGCAAATACACTCCTGGTTGATGTCTTCGAAAGTCACCTGCAAAAATCCCTCACAAAAAAAATCCCCACCACCACCAAGGACTGAGTGCACTACAATTCTTCTCCAGGAAGCAACACTTGAGACAATGGCCTTAAATAACTCAGCATCCACCAGCTGCCCACAACATATGTACATTTTATCTATATGAAGCACCAGAGCTTGGCCAGATGTTTTCTTTCACTAGCTGCAAGCTCAGGCTCTCACGACTCATCCCCTGAGCCAAAACTGATGTTCATACTGGCTGGGCTCCATGTCTGTGTGGAAGCCCTCAGCGCAGGCCTGCCATATGTAGGAACTCAACCGTCATTATTGGCTCTTCGTCTGTGCCAAGAGGGAGGCCAGAAAGCTTTGTTAAGAACAATTCATGTAGCTTTTCTACCTGGCCAAAGAAAGAAATAGGGGTTGGCCAGATGCAGAAAGGGGGACGGAGGTAGACAGACACCAGTATGGCACAGACTTTGTAGAACCCAAAGGAGCTATAAGGTCCAGAGTTTCCATGACTCAGCATGAGTTTTTAACAGGGGAAACCCTTAGCAAGAATAGGATATTTCACTTCATTTGATTTCTCAGTTACTTCTGGGCTGGTTTTTTGTTTTGTTTTGGGGTTTTTTTGCATATCTCTGTTTGCAGCCATATGACCTCCTTCAACACAATTTACTACTGGTACTCTGCCCGCACCGGAAAAACATACAGCACCTTGTTGGGTGTGTGGGTGTGTGTATAAAACCAGACTTAAGGAACATATTGTAGACTACACATCAAGCAGCTGCCATTCTAGTAAGCACGGCTAACGTAAGTTTTGATAGAACAAAAATTCAGCGGCACCTTTAAGACCAACAAAGTTGTATGTGAGGTCTAAGCTTTCATATGTGCACTCACTTCTTCAGATATCAGACACAAAAGCAGACCTTGAATAAAACTTTGTTGGTCTTAAAGGTGCCACTGAATTCAAACTTTGTTCTGCTGCTTCAGACCAACATGGCTGCCCACCTGAAAAGTTTTCATAGCCATCACTAGGCTTCCCAAATCCCCCGCCTGGGCGGGGGACCCCCAATTTGGAGCCTTCTCCCCCCACTGGCCAAAAATTCAGAAAGCGGGGGGAATGGCAGCCCTTCCCACCCAGCCCCAATCCCAGCAGCTTCTCCTCTCCCATTCCCACAGATCCCCAATGCTTCTCCTCCTCCCTTCCCTTCCCTTCTCACCTCGATTGCAGCAGCTTCTCTTTGCCCCTCCCCTTCCCACCCAGCTCTATCGCAGCAGCCGGAGTTTTCCCAGGCTGCTTCCTGCCCCGCCCCAAAGGACCATGTGCCTTTGCACCTCCGGAGGTGGTGAAAGGCTTCAACTTTCTGTGTCTGTCTGTTGCTGAAATAAGCTGGCTGGTGAGTAGAGAGGGCAATCCCCTACATCAGATTTGCGAGAAGGGGTGTGTGTGTGTGTGTGTGTGGAGAGGGAAACGTCTTCATTATTCCCTATGGAAATTGTTTCTCATAGGGTATAATGGGGAATTGATCTGGAGGTTTCGGAGGCTCTGGGGGAGCTATTTTTTGAGGTAGAGGCACCAAATTTTCAGTATAGTATCTAGTGCCTCTCCCCAAAATACCTCCCAAGATTCAAAATGATTGGACCAGGGGGTCCAATTCTATGAGCCCCCAAAGAAGGTGCCCCTATCCTTCATTATTTCCTATGGAAGGAAGACATTTTAAAAAGTGTGCTGTCCCTTTAAATGTGATAGCCAGAACTCCCTTGGAGTTCAGTTATGCTTGTCACACCCTTGTTCCTGGCTCCGCCCCAATGTCTCCTGGCTCCACCCCCAAAGTCCCCAGATATTTCTTGAATTGGACTTGGCAACCCTAGCCATCACTGACAAGGCTAGGGGGCCACAAAGGATAAATGATGCAGTGCCCCCCAACCCCCCTCCCCGTATCTAATAGTGTAATGTGTGGCTTATGCCAATTACAAAAGTAACAAAACCAGACCACCCACAGAAGCCATAGGCACTGCTGCATACTCATTTGATTTTTTCTAAAGCCATGTTTTGTGCACACCTGAAGCGTTCAAAGTATACAGAAAAATATGACGTTAATGAAAGGAAAAGGATTTCCTTTCCTAATTTCCCCATTGCCTAATGAGAATCAGGGCCGCCCCTGCCACTAGGCAAGTTAGGCAATTGCGTGGGCTGCACTGGCTGCCAGTGGTGTACCGAGTTCGTTACAAAGTGCTGGTCCCACTATATGTAAAGCCCTATATGGCTGAGGACCTGCCTACTTGAGGGACCGTCTCTCCCCATATGAACCCCAGAGAGCACTGAGGTCAGCTGGAAAGAACCAGCTGAATATCCCTGGGCCAAGGGAGGCCAGATTGAAGACCACTTGGGAACGGGCCTTCTCTATTGCAGCCCCACTACTGTGGAACCAACTCCCGGAGGAAATGCGGGCCCTGCGGTGTTTGGACCAATTCCGCAGGGCCTGCAAGACCTTTCTCTTTAAAATGGCCTTCACTTAATGCTGAGCTAAGATAGATTCTCTGAAGATGTTTTTTAGCCACTGAATTTTAGAGAAGATCTGAGTTATAGCGCCATAATGTTAATTTAATATAAGTCTATTTAAATGATGGTTTTATCTAAGTGTAATTATTGTACAGTATGGTTTTACTGTGTATTACATTTGTGTGTTGTGAGCCGCCCTGAGCCTGCTTTGGTGGGGAGGGAGGGATAAATAAAAAATTATTATTATTATTATTATTATGGCCTAGGGTGCCGACCATCTGGAGGTGCCGAATTAGTAAATTAAACAAAAGTCCAACAGAAGCTTAAAGACTGTAAACAGTTATTTCATTATGAACTTCCATGTGTCATGATCCACTTAGTTCGATAGGTCATTAAGTAAACTGAGCCAAGAGGAAATGTGGTGTGTGTAAGAAGACCACCCCCAATAGCGAGGCGTAACCTGCATTCATGCCCCCCAGAAGCCAGTGGCTAAAGGCAGATTCTCACCCAAGTCCTGGCAGCGGTGCCAGTTGCACTCTTCTCAGCCTGTTCTACCTCACAGGGTTGAAGTGGGATAAAATGATGGCGTGAGAAGCATAGTTCTCTCTAAGTTATGCTAAGTTATGCTGACGCACAAAATCTTAACAGCCAGCTCAAGGGATTTCTGCTTCAGCTCACAACCTTCATTGGAAACAGGGTTATGGAAGTAAGTTTCTAAAAAAAACCTTATTTATGTAATCGTCAAATGTAGACTCACTCATAACTTTAATGCCACCAGGTTTTTTTGCTCATAGGGTAGAATTTCTGCTCACAGCACCGCGGATCTTCGAAGAAACATTCCTGTGCCCTTTGGGAGAAAAAAAAATAGGGGGAAGGAATACAAATGATATGCAATAGTCTGCTCGGGTGTGGTTCAGGACAGCTAATCCACCTCTCCTTGATTCCTCCCAGTACTGGGCTTAAGGTGTGAGCAGATATAGGTTTGGATCCAGACTAATATTTGTGCGGACATAAGGATTTCTGCTCACAGACCAAGATTCGAGTCCAGTAGCACTTTAAAGACCAACAAGTTTTCAAGGTTCAATGCTCCATTTGTCAGATACAAAGAATATCTTGCTGGTCTTGCTACTGGATTTGAATCTCACTCACAGAGCATGATTTTCTCACCGCTCTTCTTCCGCAACAGCCCCCAATTCTCCCCCAAATCTTGTTACTGAGGGCCCTATCTCCAGGTCTTTTTCTGTAGCAGGAACTCCTTTGCATATTAGGCCACACCCTGCTGATGTAGCCAATCCTCCAAGAGCTTACAGTAGGCCCTGTGAGAAGAGCCCTGTAAGCTCTTGGAGGATTGGCTACATCAGCAGAGTGTGGCCTAATATGCAAAGGAGTTCCTGTTACAAAAAAGGCCCTGCCTATCTCCCTCAAGATTTTGCAGAGACATTGTTTTCTGACAATCAGTTCAGCAGTTCATTGATCTGTTTTGTGTGTGTTCAACAGGTAGTTTCATTGTATTCCTTAATAATCATGCAATACAATGCAACTGGCTTTTCACCCATGCTGGTTCTCATGTAGCCCAGTTGAGGTCTACTGCCTCCCCATCCTAGTTGCATAACTGCCCTGATCGTCAGCAGGCAATTGTTTAAAGAGACAATTAAATCACTCTCAAATCATACAAATCAGTCATCAATAAATGCGGTGTTTCAATAAAAGTCCTATGCTTAACTGTTTGGCAAAGTTGTCCATAGGCTGCCCGTCAGTTTGAATCAGCTGAGTTCTTTCTCATGTATGCTTTTGGGAAAACCCAACGCAAACCAGTTCGGCAAGCATTCATGGAAGCTTAGCATGAACTGAACAGACCAAGGGATTGACTCATATCTGATTGCTACTTTGGAACACAGGAAGTTCACCCATCAAATGAGTTTATAGTGAAAATGTGCAGTGTCCCTTAAAATGTCTGAGCCAGATCCAAGACAAACCATTCTGCCTTGTCCTGATGTTCCACTGAGTGGCAATTCACCCCCCCCCCCTAGTTTTCCTCTTTCCTGCAGAACCCTGTTTCTTCAACCAAGACA
This sequence comes from Heteronotia binoei, assembly GCF_032191835.1. Lineage (NCBI taxonomy): Eukaryota > Metazoa > Chordata > Lepidosauria > Squamata > Gekkonidae > Heteronotia > Heteronotia binoei. The sequence goes on from NC_083234.1 coordinate 64,034,958, forward strand.
TTTCCAGAGCCATTTCAAGCATGACAGTGTTTAGGTGTGCAGCATGTATTTTTAAGTGCTTGCTAAAACTTCTAAAATAAGATCTGCACCTGTGATCATAAATGTAAGCACTGCATCCCAAAATCATTAATATAGTTTGATTTGATCTTAAGAGCATAAACTTGATGGCAGCTTTGGGTTTCCCTCTGCAAGACATGCAAGTAGGGTGGCCAGACCGTCCCGGTCTCCCGGGACATTCCCGGATCTGGCCACCCAATCCCGGATCCCGGGCTGCCTATACCGGGACCATTAAAGGTCCCGGTTTAGGCAGCCCAGGAGCCGGTGGGCCGCGGGCGCGGGCGGGGAAGGCGGGGAGTCAGGGAGGGAGCGTCCCTGCGCCTGCGCAGGGACGCTCCCACCCTCACTCCCTGCCTTCCCCGCCCGCGCGCGGGGGCCCGGCGGCAGTGGTGGAGGCCTCTCCGTGGCCTCCGCTGGTTGCTGGAAGCCCTCCAGAGACTCTGGAGGGCCTCCAGCGACCAGCGGAGGCCGCGGAGAGGCCGCGGGGCACCCGGCGCTGGTCCCGGAAGGCCTTCCAGAGCCTCTGGAAGGCCTTCGGGGACCAGCGCCGGCCAGCGAAGGCTTCCCCGCGGCCTCCGCTGGTCCCTGGAGGCCCTCCAGAGTCTCTGGAGGGCCTCCAGGGACCAGCGGAGGCCGCGGGGAAGCCGCGGGGCACCCGGCGCTGGTCCCGGAAGGCCTTCCAGAGCCTCTGGAAGGCCTTCCGGGACCAGCGCCGGCCAGCGAAGGCTTCCCCGCGGCCTCCGCTGGTCCCTGGAGGCCCTCCAGAGTCTCTGGAGGGCCTCCAGGGACCAGCGGAGGCCGCGGGGAAGCCGCGGGGCACCCGGCGCTGGTCCCGGAAGGCCTTCCAGAGCCTCTGGAAGGCCTTCCGGGACCAGCGCCGGCCAGCGAAGGCTTCCCCGCGGCCTCCGCTGGTCCCTGGAGGCCCTCCAGGGGGCCGGCGCAGCGGCACGCTGAAGCAGCCTGTCGGTCACTTCCAGGTTCCTGTCCTGCATCTTGACCGGTGTTATTAGTGACAGGCTGCTTCGGCGTGCCGCTGCGCCGGCCCCCTTGGTCCCACAACGATGGGACCGATGCCACAGGGACGGGCTCGAAACACTCTATAACCCCTCAAAAGAACAGCAGTCTAGCTCGCTTCCCCCGAGCCCTGCCGCCATAAGCCTCAAGGGGGCTCATTTTGCGGCATCTCCCGGCGGGAGGGTGGCACCCGCACGGGACACATATCAAATGAAAGAGGGGGCGCAGGGCTATCAGAAACAGTCAGCGGAGGGAGTCGGGAGACCACCCCACTGGGGGATCCACACCCCGAAAGTGATGAAGGTGGCGCAGATAGAGCCAACAGAGCCAACAGGACAAAATAAATAGGCTGCATTATGCAGCACAGTTGAGAAAGTGCCTTATCCCATATACTGATGAAGTATATACAGGATTTGAGAACAAAATTGTTTCCGGCGGTGATATTTGGGGGATTTTTGGGGACGTCACAGGAAGTGCTGTGAAGTCACTTCCTGTTTCCGGCAGGTGACGCGGGGGAAATGATGTCACAGGAAGTGATGCCACTTCCTGTTTCCGGTGGTGGCATGACATCACCGGAAGTGACGTCACCGGAAGTGACGTCACTTCCTGTTTCCGGCGGCGCGCGCGCGCACCCCCCCCCCCCCCCGCCCCCAGTGTCCCTGGCTGGCCTTCAGACATTATGGTCACCCTATTAGGGTTATGCAGGATGGATCCTACCCCTACATCCTCCTACTCCTCTAAGCAGAGTTTGAAGCCTTCCTCCAACCTAGGTGGCTCTTCCTCTTAAGTAAGAAGAAATTTTTTAGGCTTGAGGACAGCTCCTTGGATGATGGTCGCACCCACCCTAGTGCTGTGAGTGCCCTGTGTCTTAACTCAAGAAGGTAGAAAGTAGCATGAAGTTACTTTGCAAGTGGGTCCCAAAAACTGGAGTAGGCTTAGAAGTGCATCCCACTTCACTAACTTCAAAATTCTCAGCTTTAAGAAACAGGGCCACCTTTTCCATTTTCTCTGTGTGTGAGACCTTTGCCAATGCGATTCTGAATTGCTTTGAAAGCTCTGCAGTTGCTACAAAATGCCTGATGAGGCCAAACTAGGATTGGGAACATTACAAAAAAGAATGTCTTTCCAAAACCTGACCTAGTTTTGGTCTCTGGAAGGAACTATGCCCTGCCAAAGGGGTACTGCTCATATTGCCATACCTCTGGCATCTGGTGATGAAGCCTCAGCACCGCTACAGCTGATGTCTATGTCGCATGCAAGCTGTCTGATCTATAGCTCTCACCCAATGTGGTGTAGCGATTAGAGTACTAGGGGCGAAGTAGGGAAGCTTGGGTTCAAATTCCACCCCTCCTGTGACCCTCATGGGTGACCTTGGCCCAGTCACTATCTATTAGCTTAACCCACCTCAGGGGGTTGTTATGAGGATAAAACGAAGGAAAGATGTCACTTTTCTGGCTAAATGACACTCTTCTGGCTAAGTGATTCCTTAGCTAGTTTGGCTCATGGAGTTAGGAAGAACAACACGCTTTGTTAAAGGGTGCCAAAGCCTTCAAACAGAAGTTGATGGTGGAAAGAACCATTAAGTTGCAGCCAAGTTATTATGATCTTATAGAGTTTTCAAGGCAAGAGATGTTCAGAGGCGGTTTGCCATTGCCTGCCTCTATGGAGCAACTCTGGACTTCCTTGATGGTCTCCCTTCCAAGTACTAACCAGAGTCAACTCTGCTTAGCAGCTGAGATCTGATGAGACCAGGCATGCCTGAGCTATCCAGGTCAGGGCTCAAACAGAAGTTAACTGACATAAAAACGATCTTTTAGGCAGCAGTCAGATGGGCAGTTTGGTCCAATATAGTGGCTGTTCCCCTACAGATTAAATAGGCTAATTCATACAGCTACATCTGGCATCTGCTCCCCAGTCGTATTCACCCAGTCTTATGATGAGTTGGATGTGGAGTAACAGCCCCCAGAGAAAGTCCGGTGCTTGCAGATATCTGTGCATTCATCCTGCATTTCCAGATGTCTAAATGCACAGGAGCACACTGTGTGCAGGGTGTGGTGTCTGACTGAAATTCTCTGTTCCTGATTGAAACTAAGAGGTTAGCAGCACGCTCATATTGCACCAACCTTCCAGTCTGACCACAGCCCTAGAAAACAGCCCCCTTTTCATGCTGAATATATTTCTCTGTGAACATTTGATACAGTCAGGTCTCTTTGCTGAAGTACAACCAACAACACATCTAATGGCGTTGCTTCTGTTAGTAGCAAGCAATTAGTTAGTAGTCACCATCATAATAGTGGTCTCATATCTGGGATTTTGGAATGGCCCTGCAGCTCAGAGGGGAGGTTGAAGGCATTATATACTTGGATGGTGGCTCTCTATAGCACAGGGGTGGTTTTTACTGGTGTCTCTGCAGGTGTTTAGAATATTAGTCCAGGGAAAAAGCAATTTAATAATAAGAAGATATTGGATTTATATCCTGCCCTATACTCTGAATCTCAGAGTCTCAGAGCGATCACAATCTCATTTACTTTCCCCACACACACACAACAGACACCCTGTAAGGTAGGTGGGGTTGAGAAGAGAACTCTGGAAGAGCTATGGCTAACCCAAGGCCATTCTAGCAGCTGCAAGTGGAGGAGTGAGGAATCAAACTCAGTTCCTCCCAGATAAGTCTGCGCACTTAACCACTACACCAAACTGGCTCTCTAAATAGATTCATAAGTTTCATAAGATAAGCAGATTCATAGTTTTCTTGTTTATTCTCCTTGTAGAGACAATCCCTATGGTACAAGAGTTAAAGACAGGACAAATCCTTCGAGTGCATTAAAAGCATGCCTTCTGGCTCCAGCCTCTCTCTTTCCCAGTAGGAGTTGGCCACTGCTGCATTTGAAACCACGCATCTTATAAAATTAAACTTTCCATCTTGGGTTTTGGCTTTTTGGACTGTTTGGAGAAGCCATTAAGAGCCTCTCTCCTTTTCACTGATGTTTACTTTAAACTGAGATCAGAATCAACATTTCTTTAATTCCTCTACCCCTTCTACTATTTTATAACTGAAATTGTAATTATTGCATATGATTTTATTGTACACTGTGTTTACGTGTTGTGAGCCGCCCTGAGCCTGCTTGCGGGGAGGGCGGGATACAAATAAAAAGTATTATTATTATTATTATTATTATTATTACTACTACTCAGAGCAGCACAGGAGATTAATGGAAATGATGGATCCAGCCATTTTTTTAAATTGTACCTGTGCCTTCAGCTTCATCAATTAGCAATGGCTCCTTTAGCCTATGCTGAGGAAAGGATCCTGTTATTAAACAAAGCCATCCAGTAGCATAAATATCCGGAATGAGGTTCTTCCAAGCAGTGTTCCTGCTAAACTGAATTAGTATAAGCTAGCTCACAGTTTTTTAGCCTCCAGCTCCTGTCAGGAAAAATGGCCCCAGAACAAACTAATTGCTTCACAGCTTACAGCTTTAATGCCAGTAGCTCATGAAATAGAATTTCTGCTCACGAGACTCCGCAGTTTAGAGGAAGCATTGCTTCCAAGGCTTTCAAATGAACTTTGATTCCAAAACAGAACAAGTCTGTGGGTGTCATTCATCTCCCTCCTTCCCAATGCAAATCGCAGCACATAGTATTCTCGGTCTCCAATAGCCTGCGGTGACCCTGACACCTAGGAACATCTCATGTGCCAGCTCTGTTCGAAACTTGAAAGCACTGGGAGTTGCACAAGGATATGCTACTTTGATTGCTTTCATTGGCTAAAAAGACGCTTCCCATACATTCCAGTGGTGATCTTCAAAATAACAGATGTTGCTGTAAATAAGGATTTGGATGCAATGTCTATGAATTTGCTAAGATCACAGAGCACAAGGAGGGAGGGGGAGAGAGAGAACAAATTGCTACAATATGGCTGTAAATTGATTAGCAGAACCAGTGAGAAGTAGTGGATAGTACCATTGACTGGAGGCTGAGTTCTGGCTTGCCACTCATTTTAAAGGCTTACATCTTGGGTTATTTACCACCATAAACTACTTTATGGCCTTGTTGTTTTCCTCAGGATAAAAATTTAGAAATGAGAACTCCACCATAAAATGTACATGATAGAAACTCTTGAGCAGATGCTGTGGTAGAACAGAAGCAGAATATCCCACCTTTAGTCCTTAGTGTTTCCAATGTCAGAATTTCAAGTTGCAGGGGCTAGTAGAGACCTAACTTTGAAAACCTTCTGCAAATGGAGGAGGAGGAGAATTTATACCCCACCCTTCACTATTTGAAGGAATCTCAGAGTGGCTTACAATCTCCTTTCCTTTCCCACAACAGACTATCTATGAAGTTGACCTATGAAGACCTGATCATGCTAGAAATTCAGCTTACCTTCCATGACAGAGAAGAAATCATTTTGTAACGAAAATCACTCATCATGAGCTGGAGATGTTCATTTTCAGGTAGCAGAGTCAGGGAATGGAGTACCAATTCCAGTGACATCACTAATGCTAGATATTAGCATTACCATGAATTATGCTGAAAATGACAATAATAACTAACTTGATAATATCCATGCCATGCATGATCATTGACAACCACTCCAAACCACAAGTGTAAGAGGATGCAGAGAGAGATCTCCCAATGCCCCTCTGGCACCCTGACATTTCTGCCTATTTTTTCCAGTTAAAAATCACATGTATGGGCTGCTGCTCTGAGGATTTTATCCTAGAGCCCAGCATTGGCCGGGATGAGGCAATTCATAAATTTAATAAATAATAAAAAATAGTTGTTTTGTGCCCTTGTAATATCTTTCTATTAATATATATTGTTCATGTATGACTCTGGGGAGGCAGCATACAAAAATCTTGCATACATGCATACTGTGCATTGCTCATGACAAATTAAACGGTGCAAAAATTACATGGGGGAGCAAGCTATACACAGTAGTCTAGTTCACAGTCCTTATCCAACTAACTTTGTGAAGCATTTAGTACAGGTCATTGTTGATTTTGCCCATAAGTGTTTTGGCACCTCCAAAACACTTGCTCCGATTAACAAAGCTGAGCAAAGCTCTTGTGGTGGAGCATGGGGTGGGAGGAGGTGATCGTGCAGATATGAAGATCCAAAGCTACCTCTGTTTCTCTCTTGCCATGAAAACTCCTAGGGTCACCATAAATTGGCTGCATCTGAGGGTGCTTTCCACCACTACCAAGATGGGGAGGTTCTATTGACATATAGAGGATTGCTGTTCTTTGCAAAGACCAGGAAGCTTCAGAAGTTCTTTTAGAGGGGACTAGACATATGCACATATGAAGCTGCCTTATACTGAATCAGACCCTTGGTCCATCAAAGTCAGTATTGTCTACTCAAACTGGCAGCGGCTCTCCAGGGTCTCAAGCTGAGGTTTTTCATGCCTTTTTGCCTGGACCCTTTTTTGGAGATGCCGGGGATTGAACCTGGGACCGTCTGCTTCCCAAGCAGATGCTCTACCACTGAGCCACCGTGCCTCCCCAACAAAATGGTAGAGACCAACAAAATGGTAGAGAAAGGCCGAAGCGTGAGCAAAACCTGAACAGAGACTAAGAAACATTAAAATCATAGTGCTGCCTCCTAATTCACTATCATACAAGGTAAGCTTTAGAACTAGAGTTTGAAGGACCATATATCACTCATTTTTGCTCAGTAGCTCTTTGTTTTTGCTAAACTGTATTCCTTTTTCATCCTTGTTGCAACTAATGACTGCTTATACAAACAAAATGATAGTTTTCTTTTTTTCTGAAATTGGTGTTGTGGTAGTTAGTGTGTACCCACAAAAAAGCCTAATTTAGCACAGGATTACCAAGACACAAAGGTAGTTTTCGCACTAGCATTTACTCCGGAGTGGCATCCCATTTACCTCCGGATCTTTTCCTGGATTTCGCACATGTTGCTCCGCGGCTGTGGTTTGCTCCGGGGCTTCAGGGGTTTCACCCTGGAGTATCTTGATCCACATGCTTCCGGAGTTTCCGAAAACCTGCGGATCCACACCGGATCCAGTCCGCGGAGTTTGCTGTGGGAAATCCATCCACCCCGCATCGACTGCTTTGTGGGCGGCACCCTCTGCCTTTCTGTCCTCCCACTCCATCCACCCCCTTGGCCAATCATCAGCCATTCGCGGCGCTTCCCAAAAGTGCCCGCACGGCCATTTTTTTTTAAACCTCATATTTCTTGCGTAGTAGTGATATTTCAAAATAAACAAATAATAATTTAAAAAAACCTGGAATAGCCTCAATTGCCACTTCACTGTTCCTGTAGTTTTATGCTGTTCCTGTAGTTTTATGCTGAGTAATCCAAAACTATTTTTAAGGTGGTTTCGTTAGGGAAAGAAGGAAGAAGGGACAGATATTGCTGGCTGCCATTGAGCAGCTTACTGCCTCCACAACCTGCCAGCTTGAGCGGCCCCGTCTGCACTCCGAATTCACGCTGCGCCGGCCAGCTCCCCAGCCAGGCGTGGCGGAGGCACAGCCGGGAGCCCACGTGCCAGGCGAGCCCCGGAGCGCACTTGCGGCGGCCACCGCGCCCCACTCATGCCTCCCGCGGGCTTGGCATGCCCCTCGGGACGGCAGCAGCGCCCGAGCGGACTCGCCCCTCAAGAGCTAAGCCTCGGCTTCATGGAGAGATGGGACGGAACAAGACGAAAGAGCCCCGGGAGCGCCTGGCCTCCTTCCTTGCCTGCTCCGCGGTCGCGCAGCTGGAGGCGGACCCTGGCCCCCTGCTCGCTCGCCTGGGCTCCACTGCCGCTCCTGCTGCCCAGCTCCTAATCGCTGGCTCAGGAGGGAGCGAGGCTGGGAAGGGAAGAAGCTGCCACACACACACACACAAACACCCTCTCTCTCTCTCTCTCTCGATTACCCCTCGATTTCTCTCTCTCTTCAGGCTGTCAGTGTTATTGCGATATTTCGCAACTTCGGAATTTGGTCATACGGAACTACGGAATCAGGGTCGATCCCTGCGGACATAAGTGTTGGGGGGGGGGGAAATCTAGTGCTGGGAGGCTTCTCATGGAAGTGAGACTCCTTGCATATGCATTAATCAGTTGGCGTCCGGCGTACAGACACAAAAGCAAAACCTCCACTCTGGAATAAAGACATGCCATAGTCTCGTTATCCAGATTCTCCACTGTGAATGCTTCTGTCAATACATAAAGGGCTGTGGAGGATGCTACAGCTGCAGCCAATCCATAAGCAGAAGCAGCACACGTGATGTGGTTTGCCCACGAAAAGAAGGGGAAGGAACAGCTGTGACCGCCCATTGTTACGTTGTTACGTAGTAACGCAACCAGACTTGCGCTTAAAAAAAAAAAGATTGACAGGGCATCGAACTCAAGTCGATGCTAGTGCGAAAACGATTTGAGCCGGGGCTTCATGGAAAGCGACTGCGCAAAAGAGGCAATGTGCGAAAACGAGGAAAATGATCCGGACATATTTCCTCCGCGGAATACCGGTAGCAAACGCTAAGTGCGAAAACTGCAAAAGAGAAGGCCTGGATCAGAATCAGTGAGATTTCCAAATGTTCCCAGAGAGTGGTGGTTTATGATAGGAGGGTAGTTCTTAATTAAAGTCTCTTAAGAAATAGTGTCTGGGTTGTAGATTACTAGATATGCATACATCAAACTCTTACCTACTAGTGGTAGCAGAAAGGAAGCTTATATGTATTGGATCTCCACGAGGAGTGAGGGAACCCCTGTTTTTGTGGGGCACTTCCCTGCTGCTGGCCAGTGGGGGAAATCTTGCCCCAAACTTGCCCAGAAGTGACATCATCATGTCACTGAAGTCAGGGGTGACACTCTAGTTTTGCCCAAAAACTAGAGCATCACCTCCCCAATGTCGAAGAAGATGAAGAAGAAGACTGTGGATTTATACCCCACCCTTCTCTCTGAATCAGAGTCTCCTTTATCTTCTTCCCCCAAAACAGACACCCTGTGAGGTGGGTGGGGCTGAGAGAGCTCTCACAGCAGCTGCCCTTTCAAGGACATAATGATGTCACTCCCAGAAAGGACCCAGGATCCTCCTGCCAGTTGCAAAGTAGGATCTGTCAGCCCTAGGGTCTGAATAAGGAATAAAAGAGGTAGCGCCTCCTTGAGGTCTACTGACTTGAGACAAGGGCCAGCTGAGTAAATTCCACATCCCCCATGGTAAGACATGGTGCCTGTGGGGCCCATTTTTTTGCCACAATTTCATGATGTTATTACAACTTCCTTTTGGGAAGAACTGATGAATTATTCCCTGCAGCACAGGAACTGCAGCTTCCACAATGGTTTACTTTGGGGTCCAACCACTGGGACATTTAAAGCTATCCAGCTACAAAAATTCCTAAAGTAATAGCTACAGGTAATGGTTCCACCAGACTCCAATTCATAAAAACTGTCCTAGCCCATTGTTAATGGAAACACCATATCTCCAGTGCCTGATATGGTACGTATATTCAAAGTATCATTTCACTCAGCCTTATATAAGCACAAAAACATTCTGTCCTTATATTCATACTGTCAGTGGTGCCAGATCTCAGCTGCTATAACTGGGGCGATGAATTAAGCATTGAACATGTCCCACTAACATTTAACATGGAAGGTTCATGCCTAGGTGTGAAAACCCTGTGCAGGAAATTCCAATATTACATTCAAGAAGGGATTCTTTTGATTAGTGATAATGAAAGAAAAGACGTGGTATTAGCGATTATATTCTGCCAATTTCCAAATAGATTGGGATAGACTTTGCTATGGCTTTTCAGCACTTTCAGTAGAGTGTGGATAAAACTGCACATAACTGGATATAACTGGTCTACCGCCAATCAAGAACAGACAAAAGAAAATATTTCTTTTTACAGTGCATTATTAATGTATGGAATTCATTGCCAGTGCTGGCTGCTGCTTTAGATGGCCTTAAAAGAGGATTAGACTAATTCCTAGAGATAAATCTACCAAGAGCTATTCGCTGTGAAAGCAAAATGGAACCATTACGTTCAGAGACCATGTATCTACTATGAATACTAGGTGAGAAGGGGGTAAGGCTTATAAGTTTCCCAGGAAGGATGAGTGCCTGCTTCATTTCTTTTTATATCCTATCTAGCAGTCAACATGGCTCCATCTGTGGATTCTTAAATCTGAAGACTGGGGCCATGTCCAGACAAGGGATATTTTCCTGAAAATTTGAGGGGCTCCCCCTCCTCACATTTGCATAGAATTCTGAAAATATAGGAGGACATGGAGGGTGGGTTAAATCATTCAAAACAGAAGTGTAGTGAGGTGGGGGTGAACAGGCTGGGAGGTCAGAAAGAGTAAAGGGAACAGTGGGAGGCAAGGGGGAGATGGGGACCAGTATTGGAGGTAAGCAGGGAAAAGGAGTACATGGTGCAAGGAAGAAGATGGCAGGGAGAGGGGGCACTGGGAGGAAAGGGTGCAGAAAGACTGGAGGTGGATGTCAGAAACCAGAGGACAAAGCATAAGAACATGAGAACATAAGAGAAGACATGTTGGATCAGGCCAATGCCCCATCCAGTTCAACACTCTGTGTCGCACAGCAGCCAAAAAACCCAGGTGCCATCAGGAGCTTCAACAGTGGGGCCAGGACACTAGAAGTCTTCACACTGTTGCCCCTCCCAAGTACCAAGAATACAGAGCATCAGTGCCCCAGACAGAGAGTTCTAACAATATGCTGTGGCTAATAGCCACTGATGGACCTCTGCTCCATTGACCTCTGCTCCATTTATTTATGCAGAAATCAGTGAGGGAATTTTCCTGTGATTTTCACATGGGTCTCCTCATACATACTTTTTTTCTCATCAGTACATTCAGAGTACTGTCCTTTTTGCTGTTGGCCTTCTAGATAAAGTACATGGACTGCACAGCTTGTATGCACAATTTGTATGGCACATTGTCCCAGCATACCACTGTCAGAATCCTGCCATGATTGGTACTGTATTCTGTACTCTCCAGTGTTTTAGACATGTATAATGATTTGTATTCTGATTTGACTCTAGGGCTTTCCAATGCTTTAGACATGTATAAAGATTTGTATTCTGATTTGACGCTAGGGCTTTCCAATGCTTTAGACATGTATAATGATTTGTATTCTGATTTGTATTTTCTCATTGCTTTGATCAGATATCCTGCCAAATGTTTAGCTGCCTTGAATTAGAATGTTTTGTAGTCTAGGAAGTAATAAACTCTTACCTGGTTGTCATGGGTAACAGGCATGGAATTGCATGGAAGGTGTAAATCTCACATCTATTCTGTTAACCAATGGGTCTTTCTATGGGTTAATATGTTTATGTTATGTTGTGGGAAAGGGAGGGGTAAGACCAAATGCCCACGTCTTCTAGGTATTTTAGTGATTGGCTTGGTAATGTTATTCATGGCAAAACACCTCAAGTAGGGATTAGATCCTTGTGCTGTGGTACTTCATTAAACTTCTATTATGCTTGCATAAAACTGAGGCCTTCTGATTGACAACTGGCAAGGTCTGATGACATCCAGAGATCATACTTCTGCTTTTTAGGACAGTTTGCGGTTAAGCAGCCAACGGACAGTTGAGGCTAGAGCTGATAAGAGAGTCTTTGCAACATTGGACACCTGGATAAAACAGGAAGAAGGAGAACATGAGACTGTAAACAAGAAACCACAAAATGGCATAACACATAAGTAGGCTTTGTGCTTGTGTGGCAGGAACCTAAGGCGTGCTGCCAAATATGGGGAGTTTAGGGCAGGGATTAGGAATGATAAAGTAACCAATCAAGAGTGATAATATTCTGAGTTTGTCCCTACAAGAAATATGACAGACAATATCTATAAATCTCTAAATTTAATTAATTATTGCTGTATAAATAAATTCAAATTTACTTTCACTGGATTTGGAAAAAGCTTTTGATTCTATTGAAATAAACTAATGAAATTACTACAGGTTTTTTTTCAGATTTAATTTTTTATTAATTACAGATTGACTGAACAAAAACACATTTATGCAACATTTATATGACTGAACAAAAACACATTTATGCAACAATGACAAACAAAAATGGGGATAGAGAGTACGGTAAGACTCGCTACCTTCATATATCATTCAACCTTATAATCTTAAATAAACCACAGTAACGTCAAAGCTAAATTACTATCTCTCATATTAGCATAAGCATCATCTATCCTTGCTCGGGTGGCATCCATTTATCTTTCTCATTTTGATAACCTTTCACCCCTTCGTTAACCAGTCATAAAATAAATACCAATTTTTATCAACATATTTCTTAGGTTTAGTTCTTAACAGGTTACTACAATTAATGAGTTTTAGAAGTAAAATTTTAACAGTTATAAAGCACCATGAACTAGAATTAAACTCAATGGACTTTTTTCAGACTATTCTTTCCCATTAGGGTTTGTAGAATCTTTCGGGATCAAGTGCCGTGTTCTACTGGAGAAAGTTTTCCTTCCAGACGTTTCGTTCTCAGCTGCGGAGAACATCCTCAGTAGCATTGCAGCCGGAGCAGGCGCTCAGACCTTCTTGGCTGCTGTGCATTGAGTGGGGCCAGGGCTGCTGGAGAGCTGCTATTTGTAGGCTGGAGGGGGTGTGATGAAAGGGCAATTTGTTTGTGGATGTGCCCATTGTTTGGTGGGGCTTCCTGGAAGGGTAGTGATAAGGAAACTGGCTGTTGAATGTGACCATCGTTCTGTGTTAATTGCTGGGAAGGTAGGAAGGGATTTGAAGATAAGGAAGATGGTTGTTGACTGTGCTGATTGTTCTGTGGAATTTGCTGGTTGTTCTGAGACTTTCTGCAATTTATAGTCTGTAGGGTGTTTTGCAGAGCTGGGTACCAAGATTGGTGGATGAAAATGCCTTCTTCCTTTCTGTTAAAATTGTGCTGGTGTTTGTAAATCAACATATTCTTTCCCATCTCTACTAGACAAGGTTGCCCCCTACCCCGTCCTTTCTGTTTGTTATAGCACTACAACCCTTAGCTGAAGCAATACAGTCCAATTTGAACATATCAGGTGTAAGAGTTTGAGCTAATGTTTTTAAACTCTCACTTTTTGCTGATGATGCTGTCTTGTACTTTACTAACCCACTTGATTCTTTGTCAGCAATTAATAAGGACATTTATAAATTTAGTACAATATCAGGACTATACCTTAATCAAATGAAAACTGAGTTATACTGTTTAATTGTTTTATTGACTGATACTTATTGTAGTTGTTTTTATTCTCTTGACATATTGCAGTAACCCACCCTGAGCCCAGAAGGGCAGGGTACAAATCTAAACTGATAAATAAATGTGGTGTTCTTTCCTTGAAACTACCCCCCATGCCTTCTACCCAAACTTTCGATATTTTCAGCCTTTGGGACAAGAGGTAGGTAGGGGTAGAACCTAATGGCATTTGGTAGAGACTGGGGATGGCTTCAGATGGATTGGGGTGGAGCTTGGTAGATCACAGATGGAATCTGATGGACCTGGACCTTAATAGCAAAAGGTCTTTGTCAAGCTAAGAAGAAAACAACCTGGTCTTTGCTTGTGTACACTCACCCAGAGATCATACCCTCTCTGAGAAGTGTCAGAAGGAAGCTAAACCTGCCAAGTGTTTGTTTAAACTCTGCAATCTATCCATCTATTGCGATTCTACTCCTTGCAAGCAATGCTCTCTCTAAGCTGTGGAGTCTTGAGAGCAAAAATTCTACTTTGTGAGCTACTGGCATTAAAGTTGTGAGGCACTGCATAAATTAGTTTTGCTCTGGGGCCATTTTTCCTGAGTTAAGACAAAAAGGTGTGAGCCAGAAGCTAAAAAACTGTGAGCTAGCTCTCACCAACTCAGCTTAGAGGGAATACTGCTTGCAAGTAAATACGAGGATTTTGTGAAAACTGAGTTGCCTATCACACTGAGTGGATTCTTGTCTTTCCAAAAGCTTTGAGGACGCCCAAAATGAGAACCGGTGCTTCATGTCATGGATACAATGGATGGTATTGACAATGGATGGTATTTCATTTGGCAATAAAGAGTACTTTATAGAAGAAAGTTAGAGTCCAGTGGCACCATTAAGACCAACACTGTTGTATTCAAGGTATGAGCTCTTGTGTGAATGCACCCTTCCTCAGTACTTCATGTCACTGGTGCTACATGCCACAATTTGATGGGATGTCCACTGATTGTGTGGTGTCTTATTACAGTGTTAATTGGTCAGCTAGACCAGCAATCTTTTTGGCATCAGGGACCAGTTTTGTGGAAGACAATTTTCCCATGGACTGGGAGGGTGGGGCATAGTTTTGGGATTATACAATTCTGCACTTTATTTTGGTGCGGTGGTTATGTAGACTCTTATCTGGGAGAACTGGGTGTGATTTCTCACTCCTCCACTTTTACCTGCTGGAATGGCCTTGGGTCAGCCATAGCTCTTGCAGAGTTGTCCTTGAAAGGGCAGATTCTGTGAGAGCTCTCTCAGCCCCACCCACCTCACAGGGTGTCTGTTGTAGGGGAGGAAGATAAAGGAGATTGTGAGCCACTCTGAGATTCAAAGTGGAGGGCAGGATATGAATCCAATGTATTATTATTATTATTATTATTATTATTATTATTACATTGTAATATATAATGAAATAATTATACAACTCATGGCCCAGTTGCTAACAGGCCGCGGACCAGTACCGGTCCACGGCCAAGGGGTTGGAGACCCCTGGACTAGACAATATTTTAATATATGCATTGTCTGTTGGCTAATTTTATGCTGCACAGAGCTTTGGAAAGGCAAAATATCAATTTCTGATATTTGGGAGATTCCTAGAGCATCATGATGTCATTTCTGGGCACAACTGGAAGTGACATTATGACATCACTCCACCTTCCATTTCTGCTCCCGCTGGATCAAAGAGTGGTGGCAGAATGCCTGGGCTGGGAGATTGCCCAGTAAGCCTTCTGGAGGAGGAACCCTGGGCCAATATCTTTTACTCAACATAACCTACTGACCTACAGTCAGAAAATAAAAATGGAGGAAGGGAAAACTGAAAACTTCTTCAAAGGAAAGAAGGGCTAAAATGTGACCCATCACTGGAAGCCTCTGGCCTGGTTTTCTGACATTACAGCGGGATCTATTGTAGGTCTGTATGCAAAGAATAGATGTTCCTCATGAGCTTAACCTGTGCCACATATGCACCCTGCTTAGTGGGCCCGGGTATATACTTTAAAGCAGTGCCGTTTATTTAATCCTTTCTGAAATGCAGTGTTGAATTCATTAATGGTTTACCAAGTTGGTTACAAAGAGCCCTTTTCCAAATGCATCATTAATTAAAAGCTGTCTGTTTCATAACTAATTTGAAAGCTGACCCACCCACCCCCCCAGACTCTAGCCAAATTAATATTTTGTGAACAAAGAAAGCTCTTCCGTGCCCGAAAAGCCACCCCTCCCATCCCCAGGCATATAGAACCATGGACTCTGGAAGGTTTTTGCTTTTCAGGCCTAAACAGCAGCAGGCGTTGATTAGTTGATAAAATCTGACAAGATGGACGGGTGTAAAAACAGCCTTTCAGCAACGAAGTGAGCAATACTGACCCAGCAGGATTCAGCTCAACAAATGCTTCTCGATTGCCCGTCATGGCAGGAGTTTGCTGACAGCTTCGTTTGGAAGAGCTCCACAGTGTGAGCCTCACTAATAGCCTTATTGCATTGGAGAGAGGAGACCGCAAAGTCGTTAGCACATTTGCAGCTCTTTGGTAAATGGCAGACAGTCCCCCTCAAAAGCCAGGTTGCAACAGCGCTGACCCCCTTCCTTTCTAACCTAACAGCATTCCCTAAAATTCAGCCCAGACAAAGATAGGCTGTTCTTGTTCAGAGGTCTCACTGAATTTCTCAATGACTCCAGCTCATTTCAAAACCCAGAACTCTCTTATACTCTGAAGAACTTGGGACATTTCCTGACCAAAATTCAGCAGTAAAATTGACATTAACATTGATGCACAATGTAGGGTTGCCAAGTACAATTCAAGAAATATCTGGGAACTTTGGGGGTGGAGTCAGGAGACTTTGGGGCAGAGCCAGGAGGCATTGGGGTGGAGCCAGGAGCAAGGATGTGACAAGCATAATTGATCTCAAAAGGAAGTTCCAGCCATCACATTTAAAGGGACTGTACACCTTTTAAATTCCTTCCTTCCATAGGAAATAATGAAGGATAGGGGCACCTTCTTTTGAGGCTCATAGAATTGGACCCCCAGGTCCAATCCTTTTGAAACTTGGGGGATATTTTGTGGAGAGGCACTGGATGCTATATGGCAAATCTGGTGGCTCTACCTCAAAAAACAGCCTCCCCAGAGCCCCAGATACCTGCAAATCAGTTCTCCATTATTTCCTATGGGAATAAGTCTCCATAGGGAATAATAGAGTTCCCAGCAGACATTTCCCTCCCCTCCCCCTGCTTTCTGATGACCATGAAGTGGGGGGAGGGGCTTCCAAACAGGGGGATCCCCTGCTCCCTCTTGGGGATTGGCAACCCTAGCACAATGGATGTTAACATTGATGTGCAATGCAGCCCAAGCCGCATAGAAGTGTTTTTTAAAATGGCAACAGTGTAACAAAGAAAGTGAGCAAGATGTCAAAAACAAAGAAAGGGAAGGGTGGGAATTCTAGCAAAGAAAACATAGGGAAACAATGAAAAGAGTTTGCACATTTCTAGACTCATGAGAATGTGTGAGTGCAGACACTGACATACGTCAAAATAAATATGCCAATATTAATCCGGTATAAATAGAGGCTTAGTGACGGAAGCCATGGCCCTCAGTTTGGAAGACCTGAGCAAAGCTATTCAAGAGGGATATTTTGGAGACCATTGAGGAATAGGATTGCCATAAAGCAGAAGTGATTTGAGGGCACATAAACCTGCTCAAACAGGGATACGACATTCCAATTCTCAGATTCACAGCCCACACATGACTTCTTTGGAAAAGGTTGTGGCTCAGTGGTAGAGCATTTGTTTGGCACAAAGAATGACCCTGGTCCAATCCCCAGCATCTCCAGTTAAAAGGACCAGGCAGGAGATGATGTGAAAGACTTCTGTCGGAGACCCTGGAGAACCACTGCCAGTCTGAGTACACAACACTGACCTTGATGAACCAGTGGTCTGATTCAGTATAAAACAGCTTCATGCATGTTCTTCAGGTCTAGTACAAATGGATAACGTGGGGACTTTTCCTCACCTTCATCTCATAATATAGGAGTCAGCCACATCCGGCATGCATGCCAGCAGTGGTGCAGTGAGATCCAGTTTGGTGTTATGATTAAGTGTGCAGACTCTAATCTGGGAGGGACAGTGGCTCAGTGGTAGAGCATCTGCTTGGTAAGCAGAAGGTCCCAGGTTCAATCCCTGGCATCTCCAAAAAGGGTCCAGGCAAGTAGGCGTGAAAATCTTCAGCTTGAGACCCTGGAGAGCCGCTGCCAGTCTGAGAAGACAATACTGACTTTGATGGACCAAGGGTCTGATTCAGTATAAGGCAGCTTCATATGTTCATATGGGAGAACAGGGTTTGATTCCCCACTCCTCCACATGCAGCTGCTGGCATGGCCTTGGGTCAGTTATAACCAGGGCTTTTTTTGTAGCAGGAACTCTTTTGCATATTAAGCCACACACCCCTGATGTAGGCAATCCTATGAGAGCTTACAGTAGGCCCTGTTCTAAGAGCCCTTTAAGCTCTTGGAGGATTGGCTATATCAGGGATGTGTGGCCTAATATGCAAAGGAGTTCCTACTAGAAAAAAAGCCCTGGTCATAACTCTTTCAAGAGCAGTTCTCAGAGAGCTCTCTCAGCCCCACCTTCCTCACAGGGTGTCTGTTGCAGTGAGAGGAAGGGAAGGAAATTGTAAGCCATTCTGAGACTCCAAGTGAAGGGCAAGATATAAATCCAATCTCCTCCTCCTCCTCTTCTTTTTCACATCACACCTTGCTTGGCACCCAGGACCAGATCTCTGTCCAGGTAGCAAAGGCACTGGCAGCATTGCTGTAGCCATCATTGAAGGAAAAGGCAACAGGCATTGCTTATACCCATTGTCACCTTAGAGACCTGCACAGTCACCAGCCCTTGAGATGCTGGCAGCATTACACTGAGCGGGTCTGGCCACACTCCTTTACCCCATGCCATTTGCTTGACTGGCACACCAACATTTTCACAGGTAAACACTGTACAATACAACAGGAGCTAGGACTGAAAACGGAGCTGAACCCCAAAAAAACTATAACTTGCACCAAGAAAAACTTACCTCCAAAATGCAAAAAAAGGGACAGAAAATAGAAACTTTCCTTAGTAAACAGGGCATATGCAAACAATTGAAGCAAATATTACTATTTAAAATGTGCCCCATGTTAATTAGTATCGCAGGGGGAGGTTCCTTTTGGATGTCCTACCTAAGCCACCAAAAAAGTCTTTGGCTGCCCTTAAAGGATAATATGTTTCGGCTGTATGGGGTACAGAACATCCCGCCTCAGTTGAGGGACTTGGAAGAAATGCCCTCCAGACCTCCCTCGACCATGTAAATCTGTGATTATTTGTTGCCAGACTCCTGGAGGTATTGTGGTCAGGGATCCAGCTGGTCCTTTGACTTTCAAGGTTGGTAGAAAAGAGCAGGAAGACTTGGCCAGCACAGCATTTGTGTGGGCTTTTGAGAATGCCACAATGACCAGATTTTCTCCACCTCTGCCCCATTTTTTCTGAAAGAGGAGCTCTCGAGGAACGTGCTGAATATATCCTCCCAAAGCAAAATTTTTGGCCTTC
Source organism: Heteronotia binoei (assembly GCF_032191835.1). Lineage (NCBI taxonomy): Eukaryota > Metazoa > Chordata > Lepidosauria > Squamata > Gekkonidae > Heteronotia > Heteronotia binoei. The sequence goes on from NC_083234.1 coordinate 64,053,792, forward strand.
TCATGGGAGAAATTAAACAAAAAGATTAGTGCTGGCTGCCCCACTGGAAAATGTTTGCGCCTCGTGGAAATGCAAACACAGCAACATACCAAAGAGGAAGAAAATCTCTGAGATGATGAAATTCTTTCTTTCTTTCTTTCTTTCTTTCTTTCTTTCTTTCTTTCTTTCTTTCTTTCTTTCTTTCTTTCTTTCTTTCTTTCTTTCTCTCTTTCTTTCTCTCTTTCCTTCCTTCCTTCCTTCCTTAGATGAGTCTAGGATTTAACTAACTCTTCAGGATTTAATATGTTGTTGAAGGCTTTCGTGGCAGGAGCCCATTAGCTGTTGTAGATTTTCCAGACTGTGTCGCCGTGGTCTTGGTATTGTGAGACCTGACGTTTCACCAGCAACTGTGACTGACATCCTCAGAGGTGTAACCCAGAAAATCTTCAGGATTTCATTTTTTTAATTCTTATTCAGTTGAAACATATTATCACAACTGTTAAATCCTACACAAATAGCATTCAGTGCTACACTATCTCAGAGTTGCTAAATCATAATCTGGATGCTAAATACATTTCTTTACACCTCTGGGTGCATTGTGAGACAAGTCTGCCATGGCTTCTCTTGTTGCATCCTTTCCCCATCCTGTCCAGAGCTGGCTGCAGTTTTTATCGATCTTTGGGTACAGGCTGCCCATGGGACTGCACTGAATCTTCACCTCACTCTATGCTCATTGGTGATGATAGGACTATAGTGATCTCCAGCTGTAGCCCTTGTTCCCTCTCTGCTACTCAGGCAGGAAAAGGCAGGGGGAATTGCTCCCCCCCCCAAGAGGCTGGGATCCCTTCTGTCAATAGTACATGCAAGTAGGCCCTGAGCCACCAGGAATGCTGCATTTCCTTACATTTCTGATCATGTGGCAGAAGCCTAGGCATGTATACTTCTTATACACATAAACACTGTGCTCATGATCCAATGCTCGTAAGTAGGCAGGCAACAGAACCTGCACACTCCTACCCATTCCACCTCTGCACATGTTGATTTCAGTGTATGTGTCAAGTTTGCCTTTATTGGAATAAGCAGGACTTGCAAGAACTCCTTTGCATATTAGGCCACACACCCCTGATGTAGCCAATCCTCCTGGAGCTTACAGTAGGCCCTGTAAGAAGAGCCCTGTAAGCTCTTGGAGGATTGGCTACATTAGGGGTGTGTGGCCTAATATGCAAAGGAGTTCCTGCTACAAAAAAAGCCCTGAAGATATGTAATGTCATCCAGAGAGTGCTCTTGCCTACATCCCTGGCATTACAGTCCCCAGGCTCCCAACATTTCAGTTAGCACACAGGCTGCCAAAGCACCACTCCAAATTCTTTGCACTGCATTTCACCAAAGTCTGTTTACATTTTGGGCTCTGAAACAGCCAGTGTCAAACATAATCCGAATGGTGTCTGCTTTTACTCAGCATCGGACCCTTGGTCTCATTCACTGTCAGACTGTTCACATGGGTCTATCAGATCTGACTGATTCCTGGAGAAGGGTCTCATCTCAAAGGCTAAGCTTGATATGGGGCCCACAGATACAGCACTTTATTGATCTGGTTGAAAGACCTTCTTCCTACAAGACAGGAAAGAAATGCATCCATCTAGAGGTTACGAACGGAAGAAATTTGTGCATAGAGACAGATCACTGGTCCATCTAGTTCAATATTAGGAATGCTCACACCTGACAGTATATAGTTCACCTGCTCAAATGAACAGTTTATTTGTAGTTATTTTTCAGTATATAGTTCACCACCAGTTTTTCAGTGGTGACCAGGCAGTGAATTAATCAGTGGGCTGTTTGGCTGTTTACAAGCTGTTAATGCATATTACCAGGAATTATGTCATTTTATTTATTTATTTATTTATTTCGATTTATATCCCACCCTACCCCACCAAAGTGGGCTCAGGGCGGCTCACAACACAAAATTCTAACAATAAATCAATTTAAAATACACTAATAATTTATACAATAAAATAGAGTAAAAAAACACTTGTCAGTATGCCATGCTAAGTCTTCCTTAAAAATTCAGCTCTTCAGATATTCTGATATTCAGATGTTCAAATATTCGGATGTTCAAATATTCGGATGTTCAGATATCGGTCAGTTGTATGCCAACCGGAAGAGAACTGTCTTACAGGTCATTACATCAGATTGACACTCTACGGTTCACCCACAACTCTATGGTTTAACCATAGATTTTTTTGGGGGGGGAGATCCTAGAGCATCGTCCCTTTTTTTGCAAGAAGTGAGGCTGTGCATTGGCATGATGATGGTAATTCCTCCCAGTGAGTTGTCAGCTAAAATTGGCAACCCTAAGCAGCACACTTGTTACTTGATGCAATCTGAACATACCCCTGATTGGCTCATGGTTTGATCGTGTTGAACAAGGTACATTCAAGGGCCAAAATTTTTCACTGAGAAATTTTCAGTATCCATACTAAAATTGTCTTGTCTAGTCGGAAGTAGCTCTCTGATGACTCAGGAAGAGAAGACGCTTCTTTACCATCTGAAATCTTTTAACTGGAGATGTCAGGGACTGAACCTGGGACTTTCTACACTCATAGCATCTGCTCTACCTCTGAGCTGCAACTAGTATTTTAGGGTTGCAAGGTCCTCTCACCTGTCCAGCAGGGGGTGTTCTGGGGATAGACGGGGATGTTGTGTGGGGGACACTATGGGTTTTGGACAAATCCTAGAGTTAAATTGGACTTAAATCATAGAGTTTGTCCAAAAACCAGAGGGTCCCTTGCACAATGTCCTCGATGTGACGACATCGCTTCCAGGTGATGCCACCATGTCATGTGACATCTCTGTTTAAGGCAGTGGTTTCCCTCACTGGCCAGCTGGTCCACAGCAGGGAGAAGCCCCCAAAACTGAGGGATCCCCTGCTGGGACCTGGGGGCTGGCAAACCTATTCAGTGTTTACATTCAGGCTCTGCTCTGGAGGTAAGGATGTCATTGCAGATTTCACTGGGGCAGAGGGCTGCATGGATGTCCTTGCCAGAAAGGCCTGCTTTGGAATCAGATTAGATTATAAGCAAACAGCCTGTAGGAGAACATTTGTATTTTAATTGTTTTATTATGACTGTGATCCACCCTGTGCCCATATATAAATCGACCAAATAAAATAAATAATAAAATAAAGTTAAGTTTTGGCACGTCATAAAACTAATATTTTCTATCAGCCATTGAAACAGTGTTGGGATATTCGTGCATGCCTGTCTTTTGCGCAAATTATGCATTTTGCAAATAGGAGTAGATAACTGTGTGCAAAAATGGACATCGCAGGAAGGTTTCCAAACTTCTCCTCATCTGAATTCCTTCAGCTCCTTTGGAAATCAAAGCTACCTAATTCTGTTTCCAAATCAGAAACAATGGCTTTGGAATCCTCCATCTTTTCCCTTGTCATTTTCTGAATTTTGTACAGAATATTTTGCATGCGTGATTTGCCACAGCTTTGCATTCCTTTATTTCCTTTGTGTCTCATTCCTCTACATTGTGGGTGCACGTGTGTCCATTGACAAAAAGCTGGCAAAAAAACCAACAACACCCAGTCTTAGTGTGATTGTATATATGATTGCATCAGGGTTATTTTTAGCATGTTCTTTTCCCCCCCAAAATGCACAGGTGTGCATCAATAATACACCACACACAAAAAATCCTACAGACACTTTTTTTTTTGAGGGGGGGGTGTAGTGCTTTGTCCATGCAAATGTGTGCATCTGCATTGTACAGGGGAAAGATGCAAATAAGAGAAGTGTTCATGCTCCCAGTTTTTGGAATCAGACATTTTCCTAAGTAAAGCAGATTGAAAGAGGAAAGAAAGAAAGCGAAATCTCAGAATAAAGAAGTGGGAGTGGAAAAATCTATTCATGAAATGAGACTTCTTCACCTGCTGTTAGACAATCATTTTTTTCTATCATTCTCTTTGAAGTTTCGAAACACAGTGATAACCACTAGTAGCTCAACTTTGTCTGCCTGGATTGACTCCTCCTGGGAGTCCAATTTTCCTTTGTGATGGAGAAACAGAAAGAAGCGTTGCTTTAAAAGACTGTCAGTGGGATATAACCTGGAGACATGCGGCTTCTGGGACTTGACCCGACAGGCAGCGGGTTATTGGCACAAAATGTTTCATTTCTGTCTTTCTAATTCAAGCTTCCCTTCGAGGCAGCAATCTGAAGATTACCTCTTTCACATCACCTTTTCCCCAGGTGGCACTGTCAGTTTGCTAGTCTGAAAATGATTAAAACCAGATTACTGCACACTTCAACCTAGGGAGGAATCTTTGTCTGTTTGGCTCAGGACTATCTTCTCTGACTGACAGTGGCTCTCCAGGGTCTCCTCCAGAAAAAACTTCCTTCCCAAAACTTAAGATTCTTTAACTTGCCATTGAACCTAGGACTTTCCACATGCTAAGCACACGGTCTAACTCTGAGTCATACCTCTTCCCTGTCACAGGCAATGAAGAGTTATAAACTGAATTACACTGAAACAAAGCAAGAGTCAAGTTGCACCTTTAAGACCAACAAAGTTTATTCAGAATGTAAGCTTTCGAGTGCTCTAAGCACACTTC